>NW_026294458.1:52302036-53043286 GCF_007827085.1 Peromyscus californicus insignis
ATGAATTAATAAATGTGATGGCATTATCATGAAATGTTGGGGGAGGCAGTTGGTGGTGCTTAGGTAGAGGAAGTAAGTCATTGGAGAAATGTCCTGGGGACTGCATTTTGCAATGGCTTATTATTGCATCCCTTTCTCTCTTTCTTGATAACCATGAGATTTGCTGCACAGAAAGATGATTATTATCAACAATAGTGTATTGAGTATTTTTAAATCACTGAGAGCAAATTTCAAATGTCTCAGCATAAAAAGTGAAAGTCAAGTAACATGATGAATATGTCAGTAGCCTGATTTAATCATGCCTTATGTGGTTTTATATATCTCAAACATCATCATACCAATTATGATTTGTCAATCAAAATTAATATTAAAGGCTTGTGTATATTGTTGGTTTGAGACAACATCCCACTATGCTGGCCTTGAATTAATATCCTTCTACCACAGACTCCTGAGCTCACCTTTTAGGAGTCTGTTGACATGCCTGTTTAGGGTTTTATTTTGCTTTTGCTCATTTGCTTTTTGAGAAGAGAAATTACAGTGTTCTGTGCTCAATAGTCAAAAGTCCAACATTGGCACTTTATCCCCTGACCCAAAACCTGGATGCAGATTGGCTATTTGGTAGTTGGAGAATAGAGGGACTGTACCTTTCTGTTTCTCTCTTCCAGAACTATCTTGTTCCTGATACTGTTTCTGTGTTAAAAGAGTGGAGGCCAAAGGTCTGTAGAGAAGTTTTTGCTATGACAGGTGCTATCACAAGACAGCATTAGAGAGAACTGGCCTAGAAGATATTTAAACTTTTGTGGTTCTTTGCAGGCTTGCTTTCTCTAGGGATATTCGTTCTGTGTGTTCATCTAAGACCTTCTCTTCAGCTCCTTCTTTCACCTTAGGAGTAATGTAGAGGTCCACTTAGCTCAAAGGCCTTTCCTTTTGTCTCTCCTAGAATCCTGCCAAGCCCCTTCTGCCTTTCTTACCTTCACTTGCTCAGCAAAGTGCTTGTTGCACTTCCCCTAGTGGGAATGCCCATATTTTATAAGCAAACTCCCTTCTCTTTCTCAGTCATGCCACTTCAGGGAATCATTGCATTTTTCTGAAGAACGTCAGACCCTTTTTCAAATAGCAGACTAAAAGAGTTTGCCAAATTGCACCCCAAAGCTCTTTCTATGCTTTCAGTGAAGCCCTCCTCTCTGTGTCTGGGGAAAGAAGGATTCTCATGCCTTGCCTTTGGAATGGATAGTGAGACTTAGATTGCAGCACAGCTCACTTAAAAAAAAAAATTCCCCACAAATGCTGCCTGTTTCCATGGCTTTCATTCACAATCCTTTCATTATGGGCATTAGAGACTTCCAACCAGTTGTTTTTATGGATGATTTGTATTTTGGACTGGCATCTCACTTTGGGATTTATATCTGTGGAAATCATGGTGCCTCAGTCTAAACTTCCAATTTTCACATGCTGTTACATTAATACTGGTCATTTCACTACTAATACCCGCCAGCTAAAACTCCAAGTAACAAATGAAAATAAAAACCTTCTCTTGCCACATAGATAATCTCTTTGCCACCAATTTTTGTGTTTTATAGCCCTTTTGTAAAGAAATGTGCTTGCATTTATAAGCACACACATTGTACTCCTATTCAGATTTAAGAAAGATATATTTTTTACTTTCTCTTCCCTTGTCTTCCAAATCAACTAGGAATCAATATGCAGATGCTAGATTTACTGACTCTTTCAGGATGGCAGATCAATAAAGAAACCCATTGAAAAAAATGCTTGCCTGGAGGAGAAGAATATAAACTGTTCCCTTAATCTCTGTAAGGCTTTGCTCCCAGGACCAAGCGCTTCTCATCCAGTGTCAATAGTACTGAATTTTCTTACTGCTCTTTTTTTATGTCAAAGGCACTCTTCAAATATGTACTTAATTAAGCCTCTCTTTTAACAGAGGTGGCCCCATTTTCATCCCCCACCCCCCCTTTCCTATCTCCTGTGTGGAAAGTTCTCTTTGAAGTCATGCAGGAGAGCTGTGCAGGGATGAAGGAGCTGAGAACAGAGCCAAGGGCACTTGTAATGAACTTTTGATGGGAAAGAAGTTTAGATTAATTCCACTATTCTAGCTACCCTCTGTTCAGAACTCTTATAAGAGGAAATAGAGGAAGATAATGAGTTAGATTTTATGTTAGCTCTGAGAGACCTGCCCTCTAAATATATTTGTGAACACCCTGTGGATTCCTGAAGACTTAGAACCCTGCAAATTTCCAGTTTTGTAGGAGTTATTTATTGTATATTTTGCCTGGGTTCTTTATCTCTTACGATTGCCTTCAAGTTCACAGCAGGGACTTGACTTATTAAAAGGTACCTATTTGTTTGAAGATTTCTCCCTTGGATTGATTCTCTGAAGGAAAGTCCGTGTTCATTTGTAACTCTGCGTATTATCCATAAGTACAATTTTGGAAATAGATGTTGATCATTTGAGAAAGTGTTTTCTAGCTGCTTACAATACAGAGGCAATTTCAGTTGCAGAACTGAATCCAATGTTACCATCCAGTGGCTGCCAAATAATTCATTTTAATTTCTTATCTCTGGTTATCTCAGTTATTTCCCAGAAAATTATTTTCTAAGATTGCTTATTTAAGAGTTTGTAAAAAAAAAAAAAAAAAGGAGGCAGCAAACATACACTACATAAATAACTTAATGGCTGTAAGTTTCATAATTACAGTAACTTTTTCTTCAGTGTATTTTTGTTCGGTCATGCTGAATCTTATTTGGGATATTAAATTTCATAGATTGGCTCATGTTGTGTTATTGCAGGCATCATTTTGATGTTTTATGTATTGAAGACAGAACATAGAGGCAAAATAAGAGCCCTGTTGAACACTCAATTTCCAATTTACCTAAACTTACTATGTTTTCCCAGTAAGTTTACAAAAATTCTTAATAATCACTGCTTAAAAATAATTTTAGATAGTCTTTATTTTTTTGCTTTCTGTGATAGTTATATTTACATCTGTTAGGGTATTCACCTGAATATTTAACCTCACCAAGATTTTTTTAGTCAACATTTCAGTCCTTCTTTATATACACAATTAAAAATAAAGTCACAATGCATGAGATTTTAATAAAGGTAACTACTTCCTGATGGTTCCTAAAAACTCACAGAAATGTCTATTTGACATCATGTGCATTTTTCATGTCAAAGAATGCAACTTTTAGAAACTATTGTGCTAAACAACACCCATTATTTGAGTCAATTTTAGTTGCAAACACTGTTAGAAGCTATGGCATTTGTCTGCCTGATTCACTTAGCATCTAAGTAAAAACCTGAGTACTTTGATTTAGGCTCTTGAAAGAAGTATCAACTCTTTTATACTTTCATTATATCTACCATGTTACTTATTATTAGACAATAATTAAATATCTAGATACATATGACATCTAAAGTTAAACACAAAAACCCTTGAGGATTTGGTTACTATCTCTTTTCCCTAAAACACTCTCCTCATAGCCCACTTGTCATACATTAATCACCCAAATCTGAGTTTCACATGACCTGTTCACAAAGAATTTGAGAATGCTGTGTCCAAGAATTCCTTCTTGCTGCTGACTCATTATTTTATATCATTAGTTATAAAATAATTTGTTATTCCCTTTATAACACTTACCTGTACTTTAACATTTCATATTTGTTTCTTTCTCTAAGTCAAGTGAAATTCGAGTTCTGTGAGGCAATAAATTAGTCTCTTTGATTCATTACTGATTCTAGGAAACTGAACAGATACCTCTTCAATCACGTACCCAACACACATCTGATGAATGAATGCATGTTAGCACATGAACTGCATCTTTTCTATTTAAACTTAGTCAGATTATAACCTATATCATTACTCAAAGTAAAACAGACTTAGTAGATAAAGTCAAGATTGTGAGGACTGGCAGTCATCTAGAACTTTTAGGCAGATGGAGCAAAGGCCATTTAAATTACCACATCTCTTTGGCTTTTGCTTCTTAATACCACTACTCAAAAGCAATATTTTATAAGGTTGGAACCCTCCATGGACTACAAGATAGATTTTTTTAATACACAGGAATGATTCATTATTAATTTTCTTAAAACACTTAGCCTGAAATTCTAATTAGTAATTATCATCGGCTCAATAATTGCTATAAATCAGAATATTTAAAAAATATTTTCAGATGAAAACATCACCTGTGGTTGATCCTTTGGAAAAATAAATAGATATAAAATAATGAATTTGATCTCATTCTGGATTAGGGTGAATGAAAACCTTTGCTAGTTCCAATTGCTTTAATAAAGATGAAGATTAAGCTATTATCATAAATATATCCAAAATGTGAAAACAATATGAATTTATGTCTTTTTCCTTACATAAAAGAACCAAGTAAATAATATGCAGGTCACCATGCCCTATGATATCACACACAAACTAAAATCCTTTACAGTATAATTCCACCAGCCACAAAGTTACTTTCTTTTGTATGCCCTGACTTATATTCCAGAAATAACTATAGTTTATCTCATAGGAGGGGGAAAGTGGTAAGAGCTCCCTTGTCTTGTTGGGTATTCTGTGACCCATATGTGGACATGTATGTCACTTTCTCTTCTAGTTTCAATAGATTAGATAAAATATAGCTGAAAGATCTTGGCTAGCTGAAAGGGAGTCTGAGAACGGAGTCCCTTGCTGCTCCGAATGTGCAGCTATGTATCTAGCAAAAAATCGGAATGGAGAATGGGAGGTGGCCCTAAGAACGGTGGCTGCAGAAGAGTGACTATTCCATTACCATGTGGTGAAACCTACTGTCACCACACTTGGAGGTAGGTCTACAAGAACTAAGTCATTTAAAAGTGGAGACTTTAAGATCAGACAGATTCCTTTATGAACTATTTCAGTGAGATGGCTTGATGGGTTAAAGTGCTTGCTAATCCAGTGTAACGACCTCAATTTGATCCCCACATGTAACATGTATTGCTAAACGGTCTTATTAATAAAAAAAAAATACCTGAGCCAGATATTGGGGTGAAAGCTGCAAGATCAGAGAAACAGAACAAGCCACAGCCAACCTCACCTCACCAACTCCTCAGCTGATCTTGTTTCCTCAGACTGAAAGCCTCTGAGTCCTTGCTGGAATGGATCTCAGCTGAACTGCTGCTAAAAAGTATACAAGCTTAAAAGCCCTAGTATCTGGTCCTCACACCTTATCTACCTTTATGCTTCCTGCCATCACTTCCTGAAATTAAAGGCATGTGTCTTTCCCAAGCAAAGACATGAAATCTCAAGTCCTGAGATTAAAAGTGTGTGTCACCACTGCCTGGCTCTGTTTCCAGTGTGGCTTTGAACTCACGGAGATCAAGATGCATCTCTGCCTCCGAGTAATAGGATTAAAAGTGTGTATGACACCATTTTTCTGGCCTCTATGTCTAATTTAGTGGTTGTTCCCTGTTCTCTGACCCCAGATAAGTTTTATTAGGGTACACAACATATTGGGGAACACAATGTATCACCACACCCAAATCCTGTGTACAGGTTGAAGAAGTGAACCAAATCTATAATGTCATCTGACATTCCTATGTACACAGTGATATCCACGTCCTCCCACATCACAGAGAGAGAGAGAGAGAGAGAGAGAGAGAGAGAGAGAGAGAGAGAGAGAGAGCTCAGAGAGCTTTCTCTACATTCTTTCTTCAATATGAGAATGCTGTGGGATTCTGTCAGCAGTCACTAATTTCAAAAGGTACCCAACCAGCATTTCACAGTGCTGGAACAAGAGCTCAGAATTCCACACTCTGAAGTATAATTAATAAACTTCTGATATTTATAAACTACTAACTAGTCTATGATATTTTGTTGTTGTCAAGTTGGTGACTAAAAAATCAGTCCTTGAATAAAGGTACTAGAAGGGTGCTAGGGGTTTTAAGCAAACATTAAAAAAACATAATAACTGAACAACTTTCTTGAAGCCAAATACTGCTGATGTCAATTTTACATTTGGCTTACACTAATAGTGAAATTGTAACATACAGTGGAAAAGACTTCTTATAAATACATCAGAGAATTAAAGGAGTCCCTGTCACAATGTCATGTACAAAAGCATTTTTGTATGTTCCATATAAAGGAGGTGTGAACCAAAGCATGGTAGAGCAAAAGTCAAGTCCCGCAGGTAAAGTGTATTCCTTAATAAATACAGTGTCGTGAACTGTCATGTTTTAAGTCTGCTTCTAAATATAACATTCAGTTCCTCTGTGAGTTCAGTGACTTGTGATCTTTTCAAAAATGTAACTGCCTTGCCCCGTTTGATTTTTGTAACCCTCTCTTTATTCCTGTAAATTTTATTTGCATAATACTTTAAGAAAAATAAAATAGTGAATTTAATTTTGATTTGGTTGTGTATTGTTAATTTTGTTTCATCATTTGATTGTAATTAGGAATCCATTGGAAAGTATTAAATTCTGGTTCATGTGTTTTCTCCACAAATATTTGCTCATCTGCCATCTGTAACACTGTGCTGAACACAAAGGGTGAGAAAATGAATGACAGGAGCCCTACTTTTAGGAAAGTTAGAATTGCATCTTTTCCTGCCAAATGGAAAGAAAAATTCACTGAAAAATAATTAACTAACTTTATTTTTTAAGTAAACAATCTCTATTTAGTAAGTCTAAATATGTGTGATTTTAAGGATCCTAGAATGAGGTTCTTTTGTGATCACTCATTTTTGTTGTTTACTGGACAAAAAGACATTTTAAGCTATATGCTTCAGTTTCTGTATAAGTAATAAGTTTTAAACCATACATAGATTCAAACTATTATCAGTATACCAACTAAAATATTCCCATGTGGCAGATGGATGAAACATAAAGGAAAGAATCAAACTATACTAAAAGTTTATGGTATCATTGTGAAAACTTGTAACTCTCCATAATGACAGATAGTCAGTATTACCCAGGAAGCTCACTTTGAAGTTTAAAAAGTCAATCCTCTTATCTTTTTAACTTGAAGATCTAGAGGCAATTAAAAAACCTACCAAGAAGAAGTAAAGAAGAGCCTAATTTTAGAAGTGCTACAGAGATATTTATCTTTAATCTTGGAACTCAAGACAACATTTATGTCTTATTTTGTTGATTATTATACTTTTGGGTATCTGGAGAACTTGTTCCATAAATCTCAATCTAAAGTTACCCTCACTTAAATCTGCATTTCCATGTGCATCTCTGAATCCTCCTTGCACTTCAGTGGACTGACTCTAGATATTCTTGATAGGATGGTTTTAAATCCATTTCAAAGTCAACATACACAAGCACACTATGATATCTAAACTTTTTCAGGAATGTGTGATCAACAGGACCACTATGGGGAAAAATTATATCTAACGATGAAAGCAAGAGATGGTTCCATGTTTTTTCAAAATATTCGCTGAGGGCAAAAAGATTTTTAAGTGTGATTGACAATCTAGTAACATACTGAAAGTACTACAAAAGGAGCAACTTTAACTTTATCATGTCTAAATAAATATATAAATAAATAAATAAATAAAATATAAATATAAGTAAATATAAATATAAAACCTGGGGGGAAAACCCCCAAGGATTGGTTTGCTGTGAATGGGATAAGGATGAAGCCTTGACTGTTCAGAGCTTATGTTACTAGGGAAATTGGGGCTTCCTATTTGGGATCACAATCTCATTAATGAAAGAATTTAACAGCAGTATCTGAAGAAGCTTGAGGACAATTTTATTAGAGTTTAAGAGAAAAACCCCACGTACAGCAAGTTGTAAATCTTGGCAGTTGACTGGAGAAGAAAGAAAGTCTTGTCATATGGCAAAAGGGGTTAGCTTCAGAGAAGAGAAAGCCCAAATTGCCAAAGAAGGCATGGCCAGCATCTGAAAGAAAGAAATAGCAAAGAAGAGAAGTTATGCCTTCCTGAGTTAGGACTCAAAAAGTTGGGTTAACCTCATAGAGCCTAACGGTAGAACCATAGTGACTACACAGAGAGTAGCTTTCTGGGTTCAGGAGGGGGAGTTCATTATCTCATGAAAGGGATAACTCTTCTTCCTGTCTCTTTAACATAGTTTTCAGTGAATCAAGGCCAGAGGCAGGTTTCATTCTTCTGATCAAGAGTAGATAGGTTTCCCTTAGCAGGGCTCATTAGATACCTGATGAAGATAACTGATACATCCTCCCTCCCCCCAACATGGTAACAAGAAGATCACTTAAACGATGGGTGGAGAAGACTGGATATTATCCAATTCTAACATAAAATTTCCAGAATTCCTGCTCCAAAACTTTTCAGCAGAAGGGATTAATGTCTAGACTAGAGTTGTGGTAACAGCCTCTTGTACAGCCTCCAAGCAAATATATTGCATTAAAAGATAAGCAATCATACTTTACTTCTGATGTTCTCAGCCCAAGAACCAAGAACATTAGTAGAACTGCTATTTTCCAGGTCCCTGATTTTATCTGAATAGTTTCTAACTCCTGTTCTCATCACTTACTCTATGAAAAATAACTAATATAAAGTAAATAATTAGCTAAATGCAGAGCTACATGTAAATAGATGTTCATGTTCAATGTTCCAGCCAAATTTAGCCATGTACATATATAGAGAGAGCCTTCTTGGTGGTTATAACAATGAGTGTAAACAACTTACAGTTTATAGAGATACAATATTTCCAATGCTATTAAAATGTATCCCATTAAATGAATTAACACGTTGATGCTTTTCATTACCCAGCCCAACACACCATAACTATGACAAAATGAACATCCATGAAGAATTCATGGTGTCACCATCTCAGGGGGTTCAGTGCTTGGTGACTTGGTTCTTCATTTCTGAGGCCATTATGAATCTGAACACCATGGGTGGAAGTGTATGTGGGCAGAAACAGAAACCTCCTCAGAGATGATAAGTAGCAGAGACGGGAAAGAAAGAACAGTAAGGGTCTTCTTTCTGTAATCTGTAACCTAGTAATTCCTTCAAATAAGTCTGATCTCCTAAAGTTTACAGAGCCTCTCAAAACCAGGGACTGTGGGAATACTTTTTATTCACACTGTAACATATACTTAGAGTAGTGCTGTTTCATCTCATAGGGAAATTAAATCTCCTGGAGTTATGACTAAGAATCCCAGATTCCACAAACTATCTATTGTTTCCCTTTTCTATGTATTTTTGTGCTTATTCCATCTTATTTTTCCCCCAACAAATAAGAATCAATCCTTGAAATGCTTCTTTATTCTGGTCTTCTAAGAAGACTGTTTCTTTGCATTAAGCTGATGCTTAAAAGCTTTCAGATATTTCCCGGCTGGCATGCTGGGTGATTGGTCCATCGGAGTGTGCTTCCACAGCCCCCTTTTGTAGTTCTCCGTTGCTTCGCATCATTTTAAATGTTTGTCGGAATTAAACTATATTTGCCATCTGCTGTGTGAGGCTCTCAAATGATCTGAAACCTTTGAATTTTGTTAAATCATTCCTCATTATTGCTATTGCTTTTTTAGTAGTTTCTATAAAGTCTATCCTTTTCCCCTTCTCCCATTTCCTTATGTCTGTCATTTACATATGCTGTTGTCCCTGAGGAAGGAAGAAAACAAGCAATCAGCTTCAGATGCACACTCGCCAGTCAAAGGATAGCTGATGTGTTTTGAAATAAACTTTATCACTTTGCCTTTCTCTCGCGGTTGTTGTTTACTTAAGTGCATTCATTTAGTGCTGACATACAACCAATCAATGACATTGCACGACCTTTGGTGCGTTAGATCTTCAGATATTCTTGCTTTATAAGTCCTTTTCTTCCACAGTATTAAAGATTTATTTTCTACCTCATTTATTTTATTACTTTAAGTTTTTCTATTTACGTTTTAAAAGAGCCTTCAATATTTAGAGTACAAGAAGAGATCAAGACAAACAGGCTGGAGAGATGGATTCACAGTTAAGAATGCATTCTGCTCTTGGAGAGAACCTTAGTTCAGTTCCTAGCACCCACATCAGGTGAGTCAAGATAGCCTAAAACTCCAGTTCTGAGGAATCCAATGCCTCTGGCCTCTGGGACACCTACACTCATACATACACAGACACACACAGACACACACACATACACACACACACACACACACACACACACACACACACACACACACACATTAAAATCTAAAGATACAGCTTTAAAAACAAAAGCAAGCAATTAAAAGGCCCTGTGTATAATAATATTCTTAAAGTAAAACAATAAAAATAAAATTTTTTCTCACCTAAACCTTTTAGGGCAATGCAACAACATTTTTAAATTCTCATTCACTTTTATATAAACATACGCAGTATTCAGTACCTTCTCCTAATCCTTAGCATTTATAGGTGGTACCAGATTTAAAGCTTCACAAAGGTCCTAGCTGGGAGCAGTCTAAGGAAAGAAAGGGCAACACACCAGGGATAGCCTACATAATAAAATATGCTCTGCTTTTGCAGAAGCTTTTATTTAGATTGGTTAATTCTTCATTCGTTTATTTAGTTCTATGTCTTTCAGTTATGAATTACTGTATAACAAATAAGCCCAGATTTAGTGACTTAAAACAAAGCTAATTTATTACATCTTATAATCCTATGGGTTGGATGGGAACAGACAAGCTGGTTTGCTGTTTCAAGGCAACATTAATTGGAGTCACTGGTGAAACTGCATTCCTCTACAAGCGTTGCTGGACCTGGACACTACAAGGTGATCCCCTTCACAGATCTTTTGGGTTGAAAGGATTGGTGGGGGTGATGAGCTTACTCTCCAGAAAAGTAGTTAGAGGGAGAAGCAAATGTAAAGCCTTCCAGTTTTGTCTTGGGATAGGTCAAAAACTAAAACAGTATTGTTTGTTCTACATCTATTGATTAGAAGAGGTTTCACAAAAGATGGGGACTATAGCCTATTCCTCCATGAAAGATACATGCAGGTTTCGACTTGAGAGCAATTAATTTTTTGGCAATTATATATAATTCCTCTTCCTCCATATGTTAAAAGTGTTAATTTCCACAGAAGATCTCGCAAAGTAATATCCACTCATGGAATGCTTTAGCTCTGGCTCAAAGTGCAAGTCTTCATTTAAATTAGGTTATCTTTCCGGGTGGTGTTGTGGAATATTAGTTTAAGATGTGTTACATTTGTTTATGCTATGGACTATTCGTATAATGTTGCAAAGATGTGTTGCATTCTTGTAAGTTGCATTTGTTTAACTCTGTGAAGCTGTGTTACTTTGCCTGCCTAAAACACCTAGTTGATCTAATAAAGAGATGAATGGCCAATAGCTAGACAGGAGAGGGATAGTCAGGGCTGCCAGGCAGAGAGAATAAATAGAAGGAGAAAAAGAGAAGAGCAAGGAGTGAGAAAAGGGTAAGGAGAGGAAGATGCCAGGTGCCAGCAACCAGCCACCCAGCAACACAGCCATCCACAGAGTAAGAAGGAAAGAAAGAGATATAGAATAAAGAAAGGTGCAAGCCCAGAGGCAGCAGGTAGATGGGATAATTTAAGCTAGCAAAGCTGGATAAAAGCAAGCTAAGCTAAGGCCATGCATTCATAAGAATAACTTTGCATGTACTTATTTGGGAGCTGGGTGGCAGGCCCCCAAAAGAGCAAAGAGGAAGAAAAAAAAGAACCAAATATACAATGGCTCTTCAGATTCCACTTACTTTACCCTTAAGTTTTGAACTTAAAAACATGAAGTGTGTGACCTTCTAGTAACCAATATTGGTCAGCATTAAAATAACATGACAATAGATGCTAATGCACAAAAATGAGAATGAGATTCAAAATTAAGAGTCATAGCAATTTCATAACAGGAGCTATGAAACAATGTTATTTAAATAAAGGAAAAGGGAAAGGTTCATATAAAACAAAAAGTAGTGAATAACCTATTTTATTTCCCAACTTCAGCAGAAATGTTAAATGTTACTGATTTAATCATCCTCCGTTGTCTCTGGCAGAGTTTCTCTGGTCCACAGTTCTCGGCTCCATGTACTGTCTTAGCCCTTGATACTTCTCTTTGAGGAAACTTCCATTTCCTGAAAACACACCCCATGCTTTTATCTGACTAAGTATCTCGTTTAAGTTTAGGCCCATAGAACTCAGTGCCTCCTTTTCAGTTTGAACTGTCTTTGTCATTTTGGATTCAAATGCATGGCACATCCTCTAGTAAAGTTCTCTTTTCAACTTTATGGGTTTTCTCTGAGTATTACGAGACTCATTCCTTGATCCTAAAGCCTAGTGGTTTAAGATTTTATTACGGTAACGTCCTTCTCCAAGCACCAATTTCTGAATCACTCAGAATTCACTAAGCAAACCAGAACTATTAAAAATGTAAGATAAAGGCTTTATTCTAGGTGTCAGACTTCTCATAATCATAAGATAATGACGACATAAAAAAAGAAAACATGCCGGGCGGTGGTGGCGCACGCCTTTAATCCCAGCACTCGGGAGGCAGAGCCAGGCGGATCTCTGTGAGTTCGAGGCCAGCCTGGGCTACCAAGTGAGTTCCAGGAAAAGGCGCAAAGCTACACAGAGAAATCCTGTCTCGAAAAACCAAAAAAAAAAAAAAAAAAAAAAAAAAGAAAACATGAAGAATCAGAAGACCAACTGGTCAACTTGAATAGCCAGATACAGCACAGACTATGAAAAAGAGCTATGAAAATATAGCTGTAAAGAAGTTTATCAGAAACTCATGACTCTGAGTATTCATCCAAAGCCAAGAGGTGATATGCTGGCTACTGCTGCTTGGGAGTCAACATGTGGAAAGAAATCTGAAGATACAATATGGAGGAGAGAAATATGGGACTTAAATATCTCTGTGAATAACTTGTCACTACAATTAATTACCACAGTCTTCAGAGAATAATGGCTGCTGTATTACTTCTCTATCCCAAACTTCACACATTTTTCTTTTAACCAAATCTATCTCAGTACAAGGAAAGCATTCTAAGAAATGGTGCTTCCAGATTTGAGAAGTTGGTTAAAGATCCATCTAACACAGCCACAGACAAGATGCATTTATAGTAGTCAATCTTAACTGTAAACTTGATTAGATGGAGAAATACTTTGGAAATTAGTATATTGAGGTTCTGGATATATTCTTTATGAAAGGTCTATAGAGAATTAGATCATGATGCCTCTATGTAATAAATGGATTAACTCATTGATGAATGCAAATTATGATGGCAACATTGAAATTGGTGAAAGGTAGAAGGTAGAAGCTATTCAGAGAAAGTCAGTCACTGGAGGCATGGCCTTGAAGGCTGTTTTGCCCCGACACTTTTCCGTTCACCCCCTTTCTTTGCTTGCTGGCCTCTATGGTATGAAAAGCTTGCTTCTAGCCTCCTAATATAGATGGAGTGAAACGTATGAAATAAAATCTAACCTTTCCTTTTACTTGTCTCTGACAAGCTTTTGGTCACAGTCACACTAAAGGAACTAATACCACACTGTTTTCAAAAGCTGGAGTGACTTTTAAGTAATGTAATTGATGCCTCCATAATAAAATAATATGGGGGTAATTTTAATCCTGAAATTTGTATATTTCAGAAAGATCATTGGGTAATGATTCAAATTTTAGGAGAATAATATAGCGTCTAGTTAAACTCTAAATATGAAACGTTCTAGTAATATGGCTTTGGGAAAGTTTTTTTTAATTATTTGACAAAAATATGACAGTAATAATAGCAGTGGTATTCACGATATAACTATCAAAAATAGACAACAAAAAAACCTAGCAAATGTAAGGAAAGCAGATATTAACATTGTTATTTCTTAAACACCTTGAGCATGTTAGTCTTTTACATGTCTAAGCTCAGATACCAAACTACATAGAGGCCTAAAAGAATGTTTTTCCATGATGTGACTCTAGTTTCTGACACATGATTACTTGCCTAAATATTGTTGATCTTTGCCTAATTATAGATCAGGTCTAGATTCTATATCTGCCTTCAAATCAAATCTCCCTGCCAAAGAGTGTAACAAATATGGCACAATAACTGTCTAAGAAAGTGGGTTTGTCTGTAAACCTGCTGTCTTAACACTGTGTATGATTTCTAAAAAGCATTCAATTCATATTGGCTGATATACAGGATTGGAGGGTGCCTCTAGAGGTGTTTTGGGTTCTCATGGCCCTGAAAAAAGAGTTGAGCAGAGGCACATATGCAGCAACAGCAGTTCATTAGCCTGGTATTGGGGAGGCCGTCGAGCAGGTGAGAATTAAGTAGATCAACAACCCACTGCACAGAGAGTTAGGGTCTTTATATTCTTTTGCACATGTACAAGTTTTGTAGCTCATTTGTATAATATCAATCTTCCTGAGAATGGTCAGATATATTATGTTTTACACACAGCTTCGTGTATTGCATCTTTCATCAACGTCTTCAATAGCTATCCAGGGTGTGTACTGGAGTATTATAATGAGCCATGGGTTACTTGCAGACACTCAGGATTGCCTCTGTACCTATCTGTGCCTGTGTGTAGTTTTAGCTGGCCTGGTCCAAGGAGAGGGAATGCTTCCAGCCTTTCTCTTTTGTCAACTTATTTTTCATATGCTAATTTTGTAAGGCTTTGCAAAAGGCCTTCTGGACCTCCTGCTCTGTCCCATTCTGCTTCAAGATGGCATTTATATAGAATATATGTAAATGGCCCTGTTGCTTGTCACAGAGACAAAAAACAGGAATTGAATTTTTAAGCTGTGCTTTACATAGAGAGCCAGCAATCTGAGAAGACAGTGGGATTAGCATCCTAAATTTGTTTTAGATCTCATCTTCAGCCAATACATCATGTAGGGAGGGAACCCAAAGGTGGCCAGTCTTGTCTCTTAGAGTCCTCGTGTTGGGACCATTCTCTTTATCGTGGCAAATAACAAAGCTGACATCATATTCAAGCTTCTGCTTCAATGGCCACAGAAACCTAAACACCGAATCCTCAGGCTCTGAACCAAGGCATTGACTGACCTCCCATTTTCTAGATTAGAACACAGGCCGGAAACACCATCCCAACCCCACAGCTTCCATACATTAGACAAAGACTGAAGAGCAGCTAGGTTCTACAATGGCTTCTTTTCTTCTGCTGTCCATAAATACAGATGTTTACAGTTGTCCTTCCACATGCGCCTCACTTTGTACAGGATTCGTATCCAGCAATGACAATGTTAAGGTAGTATTAGCAACCTCAAGCATATGATTATGTCGACACTAGCCCCAAATGGTGCTCATCTTCAGCATCACTCCAACAGAAAATAAGATTTCAAGCACTTTTTAAAAAAATGTACAACAGACTATTTAAAAGCAAAGAGAGATTTGTAGTGTGGTGACATGAGTGTCTAGCCAAGAACAAAGGCTTTTGAGCTGTGTTTCTCTTTACAGAAAGAGAATACTATTAGTTTCTGCAACATCTTCCCAGGTGTTTCATTATCAGAGTCTTTAAACAGCAACCCTATAATACTACTGAAAGCATAGTCAGAATAGATTGAAGGTGTTTCTATTTGAACTGAGGGCCAATGCTTGTATAGCTGTGGAATATCCAAAAAGAGAAAAGATGAAAATATTTTTACCATTTGGAGAGGTATCTCTACCCTGGGATCATTCTTGTTTTATTATTTGTTTTGTGCTGAGAAGTGGTGTGACTCAAATATTAGGGAGTTCTTGCTGTGACTAACATAGGAATATCCTGAGAAAGTCTCAGGCAGAAATACATATTTAAGCAATTTTTAAAACTAGTATGTTTATATTTTTAAAATGACTCATCATATTCTATTGTGTAAATACATATTTAGACTCGTAAATGGCTTTATAAAGCTATGAATTAAAGCCAAATGTAAGTATTAGAGTTAATCTCTCCTGAGCGCTTGAAGCGCCATTTTGGATGAGTGGGGTGAAATTAGACATTGTGTTTGTATAATGATAAAAAATGAAAGGCTACAATAAGAAATAATTCTTTTGATTTCTAGAGCATAATGGCCTATGAATTATGTTTAAAATTAATGAATGAGAAGATAGAGAATGATTTGAATCTCATCAGTACGTATTTTTCTCTTTTTCACAGACAGCAATGAACCATTTTCTAAGGGATTTGAACTTCTGTGAGCAAGTCCCTCTCAGCTCCTAAAAGGTCTTAATTTGAAGCTGAACCTTTTAATGATGATTTGTTTCACTTGAAAGAACAAACAAATAAGCAGTTGGACTTCCTGGGAGGTTTTCATTGTGTGGAGACAATTTCTTTGTAAAGCTAAATGAGTTTTTAACATTTGGGAGGATATGTACATTATTGCGCATCCTCTTGCTATGAAAGATCCCTCTTCCTTCAACTTCTCAAGCAGCCATGAAAAGAGAGGTTATGTTCCCGCAGAAAGCAACTTGGATTTAAAAGGAGATATGTTGATTTCACAAAATGTTCTTCTCTAATTATACTCTCCAATACTACATAAAGAAAACAAACTTGTCAGTACAATTCTGTCCAATCTAGGATTACAGCTCAATGTAATAGATTTGCTTGTTCCATCTTATACTGAAATACAGTTTCTTTTTGGCTGTTGTGCTTATAAAAGCACTTTTCAGAAAGGCAAAATTTCCAGTGGTGGCAGGAAAATCATGGTATAAGATAGACAATATATAGGTATCAGAGTCCCTGAAACAAACTTGAAATAGAAAAAGTATATTATCTTAGGTGTCTATTGCTGTGCTATGGACCATGGCCCAAAGCTATGTGGGGAAGAAAGGGATTATTTCTTCTTATACTTCCAGGTAACTGTCCACCATGGAGGGAAGTTAAGGCAGGGACTCAAGGCAGGAATCTGAAGGCAAAAGCTAAGACAGGAGCCATGGAGGAATGCTGCTTAGTTGATTGTGCCTCATGGATTGCTCAGCCTGCTTTCTTTTCTTCTTTTTTTTTCATTTTATAATTAATTTAATTTTACATATCAGCCATGGATTCCCCTGTCCTCCCTCCTCCTGCCCACCCCATACCCACCCTCCCCCCAATCCACCCCCCATTCCCACCTTCTCCAAGGCAAGGACTCCCCGGGGGATTCAGCTCAGCTTGGTAGATTCAGTCGAGGCAGGTCCAATCCCCTCCTCTCTTCACCCAGGCTGAGCAAAGTGTCCCAGCATAGGCCCCAGGCTCCAAAAAGCCAGCTCAAGCACAGGTCCCAGTCCCACTGCCTGAGGGTCTCCCAAACAATTCAAGCTAATCAACTGTCTCACTTATCCAGAGGACCTGATCCAGTTCCATGGGGGCTCTTCAGCTATTGGTTCATAGTTCATGTATTTCCACTAGTTAGGCTATTTGTCCCTGTGCTTTTTCCAATCATGGTCTCAACGTCTCTTGCTCATACAATCCCTCCTCTCTCTCCCTGATTGGACTCCCGGAGCCCCACCTGGAGCCTGGCCGTGGATCTCTGCTTCTGCTTCCATCAGTCATTGAATGAGAGTTCTATCATGCAGTGTATTCATTACTGCCTACCTGGTTTGCACTCAGTCTTTCTGTACTGCTGTGTGGTCCACTATTCTCCCTTATAAAACAATTGTTTCAGATCCATCAGTTACTAAATACAAACCCCAGTTTCACCTAATAAATGGAGACATGTTCTCTCTTACTGTATAATGTATGAGTATTTGTGGCCTCATCTTCTAAATCCTAGTGCCCTTTGCTCTGCATTTTACTTCTCCTGTGATTCCATGTCTTTATCTTCTCTTCTGTTGACTTTGTTCATCTTAATTTTTCGTGGTTGCATCTGTTAAATACATTAATACTTTAAAGACTAGCACTTGGGTTTTGTGTGTGTGTGATGCTTATGAATACATGTATGCATGACTTGTGAGTGTGTCCACAATTTCAGGTGTCCACACTTGTGTTAGAGAAAAAAAAAAAGGTCAAGAGAATAGAATTTTTGGCCTTAGTGTAGACAGAACATTTGAGTTGTGCCATTCACTTGGCCAAGAGATAACCCTAAAGAAGATAGACTTATCTTAAACTATGCTAAAGAGATAGGCAGAATAATTTATTCTTTAATAAGACATTGTAGTTTTTCTTTCCCATAATTCCCAGCTCTGGTGCAGTGGCCTACAGGACCACAGGGCTGCAGAGGCCTGTCCATGTAGGGTTGTAAGTCTGCCTTCTTGTTGCGGGATATTTGTACACTGTGTGGAGATGTGTCATTGTGATTGGTTTAACAAAGCTGAATGGCCAATAACCAAGCAGGAGAGGTTAAGTGGGACTTCCAGGCAGAGAGGGGAACTCAGGGGGTGTGTGTAGGTGCACAGATTAAGCCAGTAAGACACAGGGCAAGTCAGATGCATGGTAGTGAGGAGAGGTAAAGAGCCACATGACAAAACGTAAACTAATAGAAACAGGATAACTTAAGTTATAAGAGCTAGCTGGAAACAAGCCTAGGCTAAGGTCAAGCTTTCAAAATTAATAGTAAGTCTCTGTGTCATTATTTGGGGCCTGGCGGTCCAAAGAAAGTCTGACAAGAAAGTCCAACTACATCTGCTTTTCTGGATTAAACAGAAAATTGTAACTTTTCCCTTTCTTCTATCTCTTTTCTAAACACCCTTCACCTAACACTTTGCTCTTGGTGGTGGCTCACACCTTTAATCCCAGCACTCGGATCTCTGTGAGTTCGAGGCCAGCATGGTCTATTTAGACAGTGACCCAGGACAGGCACCAAAACTACACAGAGAAACCCTGTCTCAAAAAACCAAAACCCAAAACAACCACTTTGCCCTCCACTCTCCCCACCACACACAAACGCACACACAATATCTTGTCATGTAGATGCTTGTCTGCCATGTGTCTGACCTCCATGCCAGATTAACATGTCACAGCCTTCATTCCCTTCTCTTCTCCATTAAGCTGAGGAGGTTTATATAGCTTGCCTATCCTGGGGTTGCTGTCTTGAACTTTAATAAAGGTGCCCCTGAGCTTGTTTGAGTCCCATCTTCCATTTCCCCTGTATCACTTGCCTTCTACCTTGGATAAGGTAAGGTCTATTTGCTGTTTGCCGATGGGTGTGTCAGCTTAGCTGGCCAATGAGCTCCCAGGATTCTCCTGTCTCTGCCTCCCAATTTTTTCCTTAGGTGAGCTGGGATTACAGATGTGCACTGAGGAACCTGCTTCTGTGTGGATTCTGGGGATTTGAGCTCACATCTTCACAGTTGTGCATCAAGTGCTTTACCCACTGGGCCCCTAAGCCGCCTCTCTCTCCAACCTTGATTTCATGGTTGTTTTATTCTGCAGAAGACCGAGGCACCTGCGTGTCTACATTTCTACAAGTTTGGATTTGCTTTTGATCCTGAAAGTTTGAAGGATTACTCTAAGGTATGAAAATGTAAATTAACTGATTTTCAGTTGTGTTATACCTATCCAGATTTTTATTTTTTAAATAGTGGAAACTAGACTTATTGTAGACTATGCTCTCAGTTATTCATAATGTATTATCTAATTATACATATTTCCTTTTGCCTTTCTTTCTTTGTTGCACTACTAGAGAATGAGAAGTGGATTTTATGCATGCTAGGCAAGGGCTACCTATTGTAGCTGGGGTTATCTCCTGGTCCTGCCTGGCACAAGGTCAAGACAAATCTCTCTCACCCACCAATCCTGCAGCTGCTCGGACCCAAGCAAGCACACAGATGCTTATATTATTTAAACTGTTTGGCCTAATGGCTCAGGCTTCTTGCTATCTAGATCTTACATCTGAAATTAACCCATTTCTATTAATCTATAAGTTGCCATGTGGCTCGTGGCTTAGGGGGTACTTTACATCTTCTCATGGCAGCGTCCTCCTGACTCAGCCTTCTACCTCCCAGAATTCTCCTCTCTCCTTATCCTGCCTGCACAATACTTCCTGCCTGGCTACTGGCCAATCAGCATTTTATTTATCAATCAATTAGAGCAACACATTCACAGCATCCACAGCAACCTAGTGCCCATGTCTTATGTTTTTAGTGTGCATTTTTTTTCTTTTTCAAGACAGGGTTTCTCTATGTAGCCCTGACTGTCCTAGAACTTGCTCTGTAAGTTGCCTCGAACTCAGAGATCCCCCTGCCACTGCCTCCCATATGCTGGGACTAAAGGCGTGCACCGCCACCACCCAGTTTATGGTACATTTTTAATCAGTGATATTGTCCTTTTTCAAAAATCCTGGTGGTAGGCAAACAAGTAGGGTTTTTTAATTCTTAAATTTTACAAAATTTGTATGTATAACATAATTAATATTTAAAACAATAACTGTCTCTGTACAGAATGAAACACAATGTTTAAATCATCAATAGCAATTCTCCATTGAGCATTAAAATTTTTGTGTTAAGGTCTGGATAGAATTGTATGGGAAAGTGTGGTTATCTATAAAAAAATCACTAAGAAATGAACTTTGAGAGATTATTAGAGAAAAAGCTGCATAAAAATTTTAGCCAGATTATTCAGCAGTATGTTGATTATGTTCAATAACTAGCTTTCTTGGGAAAAAAAATCAAAGAAATATAGTTGAGATCCATTTGGATGAGGACACAGAGGCTTCCAGTTTGAGGAAACAAGATCAGCTGAGGAATTGGCAAGGAGAGGTTAGCTGTGGTTGGGTCTGTTTCTCTGATTTTTCAGTGTTCACCCCAATACCTGGCTCTGGGTGTGTTTTTATTAATAAGACCTTTTAAGATTCGTGCTACAAAGAAAAGCCCTAATATTTAGCATCTGTTAACTTCCACGATGTAAAGTACTCCCATCATGATCCATTTCCAACTACATGCATGACATAGTTGAATTTAGAGATAGGAAGCTGTAGCCAATAGAAGAGTAAACCACTTCTGGCTCATAAAATCCTATCTCTGTGTCTTCACATGTTAAAGGTGCTACAACAAAGAGATGGGAAAACATCAGGTCTATGGAAAGGAAGCTGAATCCAATTACTTTTCAGAAATGACCATTATTCGGGAGAGAGTTTGGTGTTTGAAAGATCATGGTTGGACATTGAGGTAGAAGAACATTATGGATATTATGAGAACATGAGGAGAGCTATCTTAAGTGAGAAAGTGTAAGAATAGCCATCATATACCACATAACAGGGGAGACTGAAGGAGAAATAGCCTTTGGAAAAAGTCTGAAAAGATTAATCCAGTGTTTCTGCTGAAAGAGGGACATAGAGGGCTTCTGTGACAATCCCTCTCCCTCCCCTCACCTCCACCCCTCAAAAAAGGTAGCAACCTAGACAGGAAGCCATCGCAGAGAATGCTTTAAAATTGTGATATGTATGTTGAAATGTAGCTCACCACAATTGATGACTTCTGGTAGAAGTTTGAATTGGGGAAAGACTTAGCTTTCTTTAAGGGACTGGTCATGGGGAGTTTAACCATGCTCCAGTGAGTATATGCATAACACAAATTAGTCTTGTTTTTTCTTTTTCTTCTTATTTCTTTTTCTTGGTGGGGGACGGTCACAACAGGGGGAAGGGGCAGACCTGGAAAAACTTCGAAGTGAATGTGCTCAGGGTTCATGATGTGAAATTCCCAAATAATTAATAAAAGTATTATGAAAAAAATTAGTGTTTAGACATTTTAGGAAATGAGTATGAAATTCCATTCCATGTGATTTATGTATCAAGGTGTCAGGTAACGAGTAGGAGCTTAGATTTGTCTGTGAGGAAGAAAGGAGTTAGGCTTGCTTCCTACACCTTCAGATCAGAGACCTCTCAGTTGCAGGGAGGACAAGGCTTGGTTTCTGAAAAAGACAGAGGTAGTAGTAGCTAAAAGGTGTATTCTAAGAGCAGGGTCAATGAACTCCTTGAGTGGTCCTACACTCCCTCTTGAGGGCTTCATCCTGGTTACCTCATCAGCTCCCAGAGACCCACCTCCAAATCTGGTCATATTATAGACTAGATTTTTTTCCTAATTCATGAACTTTGGGAGAGGTACAAGCATCAGACTATAATTATATAGTAATATATAGTATTTCTACTGTGCATATAGGTATAAATACTGTTAATTATAGATAATAGCAAAGTATAATAATAATCAAGAAGTGAAGAGCTGTCAAATTATTTTTATTTTTAATACATTTTTCTTTAACAGAAATTTGTATTATTTCATTTTAATAATGGCTAGTTTGATAACCAACTTGCGTATTTATTGAATTTTGGAAAACTAGCTTTTGTATTCTGATGTAAACTAGGCACAACAAACATCTAGATAAATTGAAGATATTATCCCTTCAAATATTTGAAGATATGCCATAGGAAAGATGAAATTAGTCTTTAATTCTTGAAATTACGAACATCCAATTCAAACATTATAACAGGTTTTAGTTCAATTTAAGAGCAGACTTTTTAGGATAATAATGGTGTGTTCATGCATGTATACCCAAGTGTGCCTATGTGAGGTACTAAGGATTGAACCCAGGCTTGAGTGTCCTAAGCAAGAGCTCTACTACTGAGCCATATGCCAAGCCACATCCTGAGCCACAGACTTTTTAATGGTTAACTTAGCTAACATGGACACTAAACTTATTTTGATATTATCCAAAGAAATACTTTCTACAGAGATGCCCAAGATACTGAATGGTCTTAAACTCAGAAACAGAAAAAGGATTATGCTTACACTTTGCTTTCCAACTCTTAACTATCAAATCATAGTATTCGTTATGTAGTATCTTCTTTGATAGGTCCTAGCTTCATGATTCAAATCAAGTATTCTAGTATTCATTATATATATATATATATATATATATATATATATATATATATATATATCTTTTGATAGGTCTTAGTTTCATGATTTCAAATGAAGTATTCTAGAATTCATTCTTGTTGAATCTCATGGATATAATATTGCTTAAAAAAACAATTGGGTACAAAGTAAGTACAACAGTCTTTTTATCATGGGCAAATGCTTACAGATATAAAGACAAGCAGTGATCCCAGTTTTATAAGTCCTCGAGGAACAAAGCAGAAGCCAACAGGAAAGTGAATATATCTTACACCAGCAATCTTTTAAGAAAGTGGAAAAAAAGAAGGAAGAAAAGCAAGAAAAACAATGTGTCCACATTGTTCCTCCAAGTCTGCTGTCTTGGCTCCAGACATAAATATATTTGGTAGAGGGAAATGTATGAAGTTAACAAAGGAAGCCATGTTTTCAGAACAAAGGAAGCCATGTTTAGAGATTTCTTTCCATGCAGACGTCTCTGCAATAAATGCCCAAAATGGAAATTTTCACCAGAATTCATGGCCCCATCTGTCTACATTAGGTAACAAATTGAGAGGCATCCATAAATAAAAACTAGCTAAAAATAAAGCTGTCATTTCAGTAATTTGAATATGCAAGCAGTTTTTTTTTCCCTTGCAATTTCATTACAACTGTCACAGTACTTTAGTAGTATGTGGAGATTCAGCTTAAATAACCTAGAGATGGTAACCTAGGAGTATCAAAAACTGAAGAGTATACAGTCACAGAGTAGAAATAGAGTCTTAGCAATGCGGTAATAGCAACTCTTCATAAAGGTGCAAGACAATTTTACGTGATTGATGCCCTTGACTGTTAAGCTTCAACCAGCCATTTATGTGTAATTAGTCAAAATAAACTATCAATAAACATGCAAACATTCACATCTCCACTTTATCCAACTTTTGAAACATGGAGTTTTAATATGCTAATCTCAAAGTAAAAACTTTCATTGGATAGTCTGATAAATTAACTACTAACATTAAAGACTTGTCACAGAAGTTGTGATAATAATGTTGGTAATTAAACCCATATTTTAAGATCCTGAAATTTCACCTATAGAAGAGCCTTGCATGAATTTCCACCAAGATGTGGTAAGTGTAGCAAGAGAGAGGTGATGAGTGCTCCTGAGGAGCTATTTTGAAATTATAATTCAAAGTTGTTCAAAATTATTTAAGTTCAGATGTTTAGATGTCTTTTCTTATTAATGAAAAATGCTTGTGACTTCTGTTTTGTGACAGATACATGTTTTTGTAACAAAAATTAAAATGTAAAAATGTTTTCTTTCTTTTTTATTTATTTATAGTGATAGTAATGTTAAACTATGTATACAATTTCCTACATACCATGACATAGCACTCTATCTCTTTGGTTATTGATGTTCTTGTACATTGTAGTTGTAAATTGTCATGTGCTGTTTAAACTTGTTAAAATAGTAAGCTTGTTAAAGTAGTAAGGGGTCCATCCCTGTTTTCTCCAAATCTCCTTCTCTTGGGTCAGGTGGACCTTCTGGGTCTGTGAAGGGGGAAGGGGAAAAAGAGCAAATAGCTTAGGATATTAATTAGAAGAACTGTATCCCCAGACAGACTAGATGCTAAACCATTTCAAGAGACATTAGTTTTGTGTACTTCATGGTCTGAAAGTGTTTGAAGTAAGAAGAGAGAACTGGAAGGTTATCCATGGAGAGATTGCGCCTGTATGTCCTTTCACCAGAAACTCCACCATGACTGCTCTTTCCCCAGTGGATTGTGGCTGGAAGTCTTAAACTCTGATTTGACAATGTTACCTTTGTTTGTTCTTTCAATCAGGACACTTCAGTAATCTCTGATGCATGTCATTAAGTGCTTAATTTAATAATTTTGCTATCTGCTGCTTCTATCTGTTTCTTACTGTTTGTTCTTTTCCTTTTGCTTGCTATACTCCAAGTAAACTCACTCATTAGAAACTGGAAGTCTGTCTCTTTTACATCATTCTTAAGAATGCACAGAGCAGTTTGACTTTGAAAACCACAGAGTAGATCTAAGAAATCTACTCAGGAAACATTTGTATGCTTGACATTCTTTGACAATCATGTTTCAATCAGTAATGAATATTTATTTACTCAAAACAAATTAATAATGTATAGGAATGAAACTGGTTTGCATCATCCCTTTATCAAATGTCTAGTCTTGAAAGCCATCTCATCCTCTACAGCCATATGTGACCAGTTTTGTGCATATTTAGAAATTTTCACAATAACTCAGTTACTGAAGATGACAATATTGAGTTACCTATAGGACAGAAAGTTGAAAGGGATCTTTTGGAAGCACCCTGGCTTGGTCACTACCTTTTGAGAATAGCTATATTTAAATTCCTATAGACATATAAGAATGTAACTTAGTCTATAAGCACTCCAGAACCAGACTCCTGTAAAATTATCTTGGAATGCCAACCTGCTTTAATATCAAGAAGTTCCTTTTTCGGAATGACAAAATGCATTTTAACTTAGAAGACTTGTGAAAAGCAAATCCATAAAATTTAACCTAAAAGCAGTCATCATCACTAAAGGGTATCAGATTTATCCTAGTAAATAGCAATATTTTTGACAATCTGTTTCTAGAACATATATGGTAGCAATAGTGAAATTAAAATGTCAATTAAATTTTGTGTGTTTGAAGCTTCAGACTTCATCTTAGTCTTTTTTGTTAATAAATTAAATAATTGTGTCTTCAAAGATTTAAGCAATTTTTAGACAAAAAATAACCATAGGCTACACTAGCAAATTGAGTTAGCAAAAAGAACAAAGGAAATCTACTCTAATTGTTGGGAACTATAAAGAAACATTGAATTCATTTGTTTATTGGCTTATCCAGTAATTTATTTTTTAACAAAGAAAATACAGTTTTATGCTAGCAAGATTGTTTCTATTCATCCATAATTGTAGTGGGGGTATTGCTGTGACAGACCTGAGCATGTTTTGGGAAGGAATTTTGGAAGGACTTTGGAACTTTGGGCTAGAAAAGCCATTGAGTGTTGAGAGCTCAGTGGGATGTTCTGTAGGAGCTTGGGAGATAAGAATGTTGAGAGCAGTGCAGAAGAAGGAGGCCTGACTTGTGAAATTTCAGAGGGAAGATTAAAGAAAGACTCCATCAGGATTGTTTGCTAATTTGCATTAAGATTCTGTGCTTCTGGTTAACTGGGGCTGAAGAAGCAGCTGTGATCAATAAGATACCAGAACAACTAAACTGGAACTTTTATGTTGCTGAGACAACTGATGCTGGTTAGCTGGAGCTAAAAAAAAAAAAAAAAGAAAAAAAAAAAAATAGCAGTGATTAAGAAGAGACCAGCATTGTTGAGGTGAAATTTTCTGGGAAGTGTTTCCTGAGAGCACAGAGAAGCTATGTTCCAGAGGCAGCCAAGGGCGTACCACATGCTGGCAGCAGGACGTGGTAATGAGCAAGAGTCAACCAGAAAGCACTGGTTTTGAAGGCATGAAGGCATGAGAACATCTGAGGCTTGGCACTGTGAGAAGCGACAGGAGGCTATTAGTGAAAGTGCAGCCTCCGTGGCAGTTGAAGGCCCAAGACTGAAGGACTCATGAAAGGAGCTGAGGCTTGGCACCATGAAGAGAGCCAATGAGAGGTCACTGGTGAAAAGGCAGCCCAGCTGCAGCAAGAGACCCAAGCATTTTGGGGCATGCCAGTACCATGGAATGACCACCAAGAACAGCAGCAGCAGTGGAGTGGAGCTAGCCTGAACCTAGAAGACAAGCTGTGTGTGCTGTAGAGGGCAGAGCTGAATAAGTGACCCAAGCCCATGGGAGGAGTCCAGAAGATTATGAGTGAATCCCAAATAATTGATTATTGCATTATTTATACTGTTGGAGTTTGGTTTTGCTTAGTGCAGATTGTGACGCTGCCTTAGTTCTTTCCTTGAAGAAGAAGACATTTAATTTAATTTTTATTTTTAAAGGAGCCCACAGATGAAAGACTTGAACTTTTAAAAGAGATTGGATATTTTAAAGAGATTGAAATTTTAATGTGTTTGAACTTATAAAGACAGGAGGACTTTTAAAATTATTTATGATTTTAATGTGAGATCTTGAATAAGAAAGAAAGGATTGTGGCTTAATAGTGATGTGTTTGTGTGTCAAGTCAACAAGGGTCAGTTGTACTGGCTGGTTTTGTGTGCCAACTTGACACAAGCTAGAGTCATCAAAGAGAAAGGAGCCTCAGTTGAGGAAATGCCTCCATGAGATCCAGCTGCAAGACATTTTCTCAATTAGTGATTGACGGGCGAGGGGCAAGCCCTTGGTAAGTGGTAGTCCTGGGTTCTATAAGAAAGCAGGCTGGGCAAGCCAGGGGAAGCAAGCCAGTAATCAGCATTCCTCCATGGCTTCTGCATCAGCTTCTGCATCCAGGATCCTGCCTTGTTTGAGTTCCTGTCCCTACTTCCTTCAATAATGAACAGCAATATGTAAGTGTAAGCCAAGTAAACCCTTTCCTCTCCAAGTTTCTTTTTGGTCATGGTGTTTCATCTCAGCAACAGAAACCCTAAATAAGACAGTACCTGAAAGATTTTTAACAAATACTTGATGAAAGAATGAATGAGTGAATGGATGATCATCTGAGTTAGGGTTTCTATTGCTCTGAAGAGACACCATGACTATGGCAACTCTTATAAAGGAAAACATTTAATTGGGGCTTGCTTACATTTTCAGAGATTTAGTCCATAATCTTCATAATGGCATGCAAGCAGACATGGTGCTGGAGTAGGAGCTGTGAGTTCTACATCTTGATCTTCAGGTAGCAGAAGCAACTGTGTGCCACACTGAGCATAGGCTGAGCATAGGAGCCTTCAAAGCCTGCCTCCATAGTGACACACTTCTTTCAACAAGGCCATACCTACTAATAGTGTCACTCCCTATGTGGAGTCTATGTGGACCATACCTGTTCAAACTACCACAGTGATACATAATCATTTCTGAAGACAAACTTACTTGTGATGAGGAAATAAATGAACTCAATATCTGAAAACACATTTAGTGGCTGTCGTCAAATACTGAAAGGAAGTGTGCACCAGTTGCTTTTCTCATTGCTATTACCAAATACTTGACAAAACCAAATAAAAGAAGTAAGAGTTTAATTTGGCTCAGATTTGAGGTTACACTCCATCATAGAAGACAAAGAGGTGAATCCAGGTCTAGCTGTTGGGGGCAGGAGTGTGAGGCAGTTGGCTGTTGCAGAATATTAAGATGTGTTACATTTGTTTATGCTGTGGAATGTTTGTTTAGTGATGCAAAAATGTGTTGTATTCTTTTATGTTGCATTTGTTTAACTCTGTGAATCTGTGTTACTTTGCCTGTCTAAAACACCTGATGGTCTAATAAAGAGCTGAATGGCCAAATAGCAAGGCAGGATAAAGGATAGGTGGGGCTGGCAGGCAGAAGAATAAATAGAAGGAGAAATACGAAGAGAGGAAACAAGAAAGAACAAGAGATCAAGGAGTGAGAAAAGAAGGAGCCAGCCACACAACCACATAGTCAGCCATGAAGTAAGAGAATGGTAAAAGCCCAGAGGCAAAAGATAGGATAATTTAAAGTTAAGACAAGTTTGCTAGAAACAAGCTAAGGCTGGGCATTTGTAATTAAGAATAAGCCTCTGTGTGATTTATTTGGGAACTAAATGGCAAACTCCCCAAAGAGTAAAGAGTGAGAGTGAAAAACAACAACAGTTGGCCATATTGCACCCACAGACAGGAGGTAGAGAGAGATGAATCTTGGTGTTCAGCAAATGTTCTCCTGTTTTGCTTTTCATTCTGCCTAGGACCAAGCCAATAGAATGATGGTCTCATAACAAGGTACATCTTTCTTCCCTAGTACAAATTATCTGGAAATGGGGCTGGAAAATTGACTCTGGTTAAGAGCACTGATTGCTCTTCCAGAAGGTCCTGGTTTAATTCACAGCTCTCACAAAGCACTCACAACTGTCTAGAACTCCAGTCCTAGGGGATCTGCATTCTTGTGGACTCCTTGGGCACCAAGCATACATTTGGTGCATAGGCATACATCCATGCAAATCATCCATACACATGAAGTAAAAAAAATAAAAAATAAAAATAAAGATCAACACAAGCTCATATAGTTGGTCTGAGGACTTGGAGTAAGATTTTTACACCCAAAACTCACATCATCCAGGACAGATGACATGCTTCATGACTACACCAATAAGTCTCAACAAATACTATTCTTTAAGACTTCATTTAGACCTTTTGTATGGGAAGGTGGTTTATGGGAAGTATCTCTAATATTAGGTGGCCCCAGTCCAAGAACATTTCTGTTTCTGTAGCAGTAGAAATGTTAATTTAGAATGTTATTTCAAGTGTTAATGTAAAAAGGAGAATATTAATATAGTTGTTATTTCTAAGGTCATCAGAAATATCAAATAAAAGTTGCAATGTGAGAGTCTGGAAAATTCACAGCATACTAATTTTCATTCAGATACCAAATAAGACCTAAGTAATAACAAATGTGAAAAAAGATCCAGGGGAAGAAACATAAAAGAAGTATTGCAGGAAAGATTCTTAAGGCGCACACAGTTT
Organism: Peromyscus californicus insignis; assembly: GCF_007827085.1. Taxonomy (NCBI): domain Eukaryota; kingdom Metazoa; phylum Chordata; class Mammalia; order Rodentia; family Cricetidae; genus Peromyscus; species Peromyscus californicus. Next base: position 52,331,326 of record NW_026294458.1, read on the forward strand.
AAATTAGCTATCTTGTGTTCTCTGCAATATAAATTGAAATACACGGTATTATCATGTACCTTAGCATTATTTCAATAAGTTGAATCTGTCCCTAGCTGTTAAAAAAATGAAAATTTGTGGCCATATACTAATTCTCAGTCTTACATTCATTTTCATTTCAGTGGAGAAATTTAGGTATATGACTTTTGATTCAACTTCTAAAATAAGAGATGCATGTTAATAACTTTGATATAGAAATTTCCATCTTTGCATTTCACAAATATTCAAGACAGACACTGTTACTCTTCTCACTTGATATCTAAGAAAACAGAGGCCAAGTAAATGGCAGAGGTCATATAGCAGGTCAGAGGATTGGAGTAAAGGATTTATCTAACACTTCAGCTGCTTCTCTAACACTCAGATGACTTTTTAATGACACTTCTGCAGGTCAGTCACTAAAAAGAATGCAGAAATAGCATTACCATTTCACATAGCTTCAGTTTAAGCTATGTAAATAAATTCTACAATGAAAGTTCCATGGAAGAGATAGAGCAATATGTGTTTATATTTTTAATACAAAGCAGAGTTTTGCAGCTAGTGTCTCCTAAGCTTGTGGAAAGGGATATCTTTTGTTTTGCTTTTTGTTCATTTACTTCCAAGCTCTAATGTATACCGTCATGGCTAATTATTTTAGAGCCTTCTACAAAATGCATTGATTTTTGCAATCATATAGAGAAGATTAGATTTTAAATTTTGGTGTCATGGATACAGACAAGGAAGAAGGTGCCAAATTTAAAACGAGAAATGAGGAAGGATAGCTTACCTATCACATCTTCAGGAGTTCATTCCTAAAAGGAAAATCAAGTAGAATGTAGATCCCACAAAAGTGCCTACTCCTCACATCTACATTTTTGACAACTTTAAAAAAAAATGAATATCATAACAATATTTAATTTTTGCTAGAATGCAAGGAACACAAATGTAGTTTTGAGGGAAAAAACATGTTGGGAAGGTTAATTGAGATCCATCTACGAAAAGCCTTGAGTGCCATGAGTCAGGGCTCTTCAGATAAACAGCACAAATAAAATTTACAAACATATAGACTGAGGAATTGGTTCACATGGCTGGATGCAGAAGTCTCCAAGACCATGGGTCCAAGCTTTCATATGATTAGTACACTAGAGGTTAGAGTCACATTTTCCAAAGCCTGCTCCATGGCACACTTTCCCAACAAGAGTGGCTCTAGAATCCCAGTCCCAAATGACACCACAGAAGCTCTCAAAGCCAATGAGCATCTTAATGACAGAGAAGTTTTTCATTGGAGAAACTGATTTCCTGGTTTCACTTAATGTACTTATTGCTTTTGGTAGTGAGCCTAGCCTTTAACAGCTGAGCAATCTCTCCAGCCCATGCTTAATGTGCTTTGAATAAATGCTTATGCAGAAAGCTTTTTTTTTTTTTTTTCTGGTAGCGTTTACTAACATTACTCAGATATTAGTGTTAGAGTGTATTAATTATTTAGTCCTGAAACAAATCCTGTGAAAAGGATGGTGATTACTGTTTATGTTGTTTGGATTTGTGTGTGTGTGTGTGTGTGTGTGTGTGTGTGTGTGTGTGTGTGTGTGTGTGTGTGTGTGTGTGTTGGTGTCCTACTAAGGTCATAAAACTAGCATATAGCAAACAAGAACTGGCACTCAGCCCTCCAATGAGGTCCAGAGAACCTTACTTTCCCTTTCCCTCTGCAGCTCTTTGTAGCCCCTGTACTGTCAGGCTCCATTTACTTTTAACCCACGTGTCCCATGCTGAAGGAAATTGTGTTGCCACTTCATGCAGCACTTCGGGATTTTGTTCCACTTTTGAGAAGGAATTCTTGATAACCAAATTGCTGTGCTAAGTATTTGTTTAAAATGAAAGCCGAAAACCACTCATGAGTAACACAGGCAGTTAAATGGTACCATCTGGAGCAAGAGGCATCTGTAAGTATCCTTATTTAAGAACCAGTTTACAAATAATAACAGACCCCTGGAATTAAGCACTTAGCTTCTTTGTCATGGGTAACAGCTTTCGGGGGAAATAGCTTGCTTCATCGCTCTTGAACCTTCAAAAACAGAACTACCAGAATACTCTGGCTCCTTCCTTAGACTCACAAACAGGGATCTCTTAAATCAATAACATAAAGAGTAACAGGTAATTCATTTGTATCCCAATTTCACTGCACAAGAGACAAACACAAGATCTCATATTTTGAAGAGCAAGCAGATTAAACTGAGTTAGATGACAGCTCAAGGAAGAAAAGATAGTTTTGAGGAGGAAAATTTTTAAAAAAATCACATTATAGTAAATAGAGATGTCATATAAACTAGTCAGCTTTCTTAGGCATTTCCTGTCACAAATTATATATTCAGTTTATGTTTTACTTATCCGAATAGCATTCAACAAAACACTTTTCAATTATTTTGTACTATACATGACATATTTTGGATGTTCAAGAAGTACTTCTGGACTAGGTAAAGATTAAAATGGAGACAGAAATAGGGTGGTAAATACAACAATGAGAAATCAGTCGAGGATTGTTCCTCAATGAAACACAGAACAACTCAAGACCCAGATCTCGAATGCCAGGGCTCCTCAGTGCAGTGTTTTCCTGTCATAAGATGGCATTTGTAGGTCACCGCTCTGAGATAAACACACCAATGTTGATCACAAAGAACACTGCTAGGGCCTCCAGCCAGCCACACATTTCCAAAACTGTATCCAGGCCAGTGAGGGTTAACATCTTTGCATGCTCTGCCCTCAAAGACTAAAATATTCTTCCCCTTGCCTTGGCCCCTGTCAATTCAGTCTGTCATCTATCATTTGTATTGTTCTCACTGAAAGCAGTTTTGTTTTTTGTTTTTTTTAATGTGAATTTGTTTTTCATTCTCCCTTCAGTAATCACTGAAGATAAATATTAATATAACAGATACTGAGTCCACTTGTAGAACACTAAAGCAATATAACTGGTATGTTTTTGTGCAAAATGTCTGATGCTTCTCTGTGAACAGAAATGGCCTTTATGCCAAATAGATTAAAATTTTTAGAATATACTGTTATACTCTTCTGAAGTATCTCTCTCGTATACATGCACATAAACATCTAGGAAGTCAGTACATTAAAAAACTGTGCAGACACTAAATTTAACTTCAGTAATTTGATGTGAATTTATATGTTCAACTGACTTGCTATCCTCATGTATAATATAATCTCCATATTCTGGGCTTAAGCATTTTTTCCCTCACAGAGTTCTTAAAAGAGTCCTCAGTAGTGTCTCTCAAGAATTCCCAGTGAGGTAATGAATTCTAGCAGTTGTATGACTCGAAGAGAGTATACTGATGTAATTACCAGAGAGCCAATAACCAAGACCACTCAGGAAGATCAACTGTGTATGTATGTATGTACACATGAATGAGTGAATACTGAATTGTTCAGCAGTCATTTTACCAAATATATCCCGCTTTTTAATTAATGTGTACTACTTCAACCTAAGAGTATTATGACAACTATTTATCTACATGCAATGTTATAATTTATATTACTTAGATACTAAGTATTATAATGCATAGGTACCAAGATGTGAATTGTAGTTTATTTTTGCCTTTTAGGCTTTTTTGAGACACCGGCTCCACACCTAGATAAGGCTGTGTGATTTGCTAGAATCTTTTGTCCATCTCAGATAACCTCTGGGAAAATGAAGTTCCTCTCATGCTTTTGAAGCAAGAAAAGGAAGGGTGTGGCTGGGGAAATTCCCCAAATCTTGTTTCATCAGACAATACATTTTGTCCAACAGTTGTGTTACAGTGATTAGTGGTCCTGGGTAATTTCCCATGATATTCATACAGATCACTGATAGCTTCTTCAGAGTAATTTTCCTTTGTATTTTTTTTCCTTTCCATATATCTTTGGGCACCTGAAGTAATTGTACCCTCTATTGTGCTTCTCATAGCTGACACAAAGCTTTCTATTTTGGTAACATTTAAGACGTTCTTTGTCCGTTATGACACATTTTGGCAATTTTGGCAAAGAAAGTGAAAGCATTCACTAATATATTATCTTTGCAAATAGGTATAATATGCTAGCTTTGCATAATGCTACTGGGATTCAAAAGGCTTAATTTACAGAATGAATGACTACATAATGCAGTCTTTAAATATACAAGGGAAAAAAAGCCTTCTAAAAATGCAACCTAGGCATCATTTTTTTTCTTTTTTGCATAAATTTCTTAGAAGCTTTCTTAAACTCATCTTTCTTTCTCAATATAATTGTGTCTATAGACAGTTGCTTGCATTTCTTGCAGCCTGAGAGCCAACCTTCTCTGACCATAGGGAAGAGTGATTGTGGGTGAAGTCTGGAACACTAGTCAGAGTGTGGGTCTGACTCAAGATAAGAGAAAGTGTGACAGGACCCCGAGGGTCTTAGGCAGGTAGCTGACAACTGATTGTTCACGCTGTGAGTTGGTACCAGGACACAGACTTGCTGTTGTAGTCCTTGGGGTGGCTGCTGCTGCTGCTGTTGAACAGTTTCTGTATGAGGATGTCTTTGGCCAGGCCCCCTCTACTCTCCACTTTTGGCTAGAAGTCATTCCTGTTCATCAACTTGTGTGTATAGGGGGTGTTGTAAATGCATTTAGTAAAATTAGAAGGATGTTGGCTTTTGTTTTGGTTTATTTTTGTTTATCTATTTTTTGTCTAATCCAAGTTTCCCCTCCCTCCCTTCTTCCTAGCTCCCCACCACCACCTGCCCCCATGCCCATCCACTGTTCCTCCACTGTTTCTTTCCACCTACAGGCATCCCATGGCTATAAGCCAGCCACAGTATATCAAGTTGCAGTGAGACATGGCACCTCCTCTTCTATTAAGGCTGGATGAGACAATCCAGTATGAGGAATGGGTTCCAAAATTAGAGCAACAGAGTCAGAGATCACCTCTGCTCCCACTCTTAGGAGTTCCACAAGAAGACCAAGCTACGCAACTGTCACATACATGTAGAGTGCCCAGGTCAGTCCCATGCAGGCTCCCTGATTGTTAATTCAGTCTTGTGAGCCCTTATGAGCCTAGGTTAGTTAGTTCTGTGGGTTTCCTTATGGTGTTCTTGACACCATTGGATCCTATAATCCTTCCTCCCCCTTCTTCCATAGGATTCCCGAGCTCAACCTAATGTTTGGCTGTGGGTCTCTGCATCTGTTTCCATCAGTTTCTGAATGATGCCTCTCTGATGACAGTTGGGATAGGCACCGATTTATGAGCATAGCAGAATATCATTAGGAATCATTTCATTGGCTTTTTTTTCCTAGTCTTTGTTGGTTCTATTCTAGGTCTCTGGGGTATCCTGCCTCTGGGTTCTGGCCCTCACAGGGAAGCTCCTTCTCGGGGTATTTGTTTCTAGCTGTGCCAGTCATTAGTTGGTCACTCCCTATAATTTCTGTGCCATCTTTACCCCAGCACATCTTGTAGGCAGGGCAAATTGTATGTCTTCGGGTTTGTGGCTGGGTTAGTGTCCCAGTCCCTCTAATGGAAGCCTTACCTCGTTACAGGAGATGGGCAATTCAGGCTCTGCATCCCCTATTGCTATGAGTCTTAGTTAGGGTCACCATCATAGATTCCTGGGAGTTTCCATTGCTGTAGGTTTCTAGCTCATCCCAGAGATGCCCCTGATTCCAGTTGTCTTTCCTAGTACTCTCTCCTTCCCCACCTGATCTCTCCTGTTGCCATCTACATTCCCCTTCCAGGTCCTTCCCCACATCCACTAGCAATGTCCATTCTATTTCCCCTTCACAGTGAGAGTCATCCATCCCTGCCTTAAGCCCTCCTTAGCTTCTCTGTGTCTATGGGTTGTGGCATGATTCTCCTTTACTTTACAGCTAATACCCACTATGAGTGAATACATACCATGTTTGTCTTTCTGGGTCTTGGTTACTTCACTCAGGATGATCTTTTCTAGTTCATCCATTTGCCAGGAAATTTCCTGATGTCATTGTTTTTAACAGCTGAATAATACTCCATTGTATAAATGTACCATGTTTTCTTTATCCATTCCTCAATTGAGGGACACCTAAGTTGTTTCCAGTTTCTGGCTATCATGAAGAAAGCTGATATGAACATAATTGTGCAAGTGTCCTTGTGGTATGGTGGAATGCCCCTTGGGCATATGCCCAGGAGTAGTATAGCTGGGTCTTGAGGTATATGGATTCCCAGTTTTCCAAGAAACCACCATATTGATTTCCAAATTGGCTGTACAAGTTTGCACTCTCCTGTGGTGGTATTGTGTTCCCCAAAATATTGTGCACGCTAATAAACTTATCTGGGGTCAGAGAATGGCACAGCCACAATATTAAACATAGAGGATAGGCAGTGGTAGCACACACCTTTAATTCTAGCATTCCAGAGACGGAAATCCCTCTGGATCTCTGTGAGTTCAAAGCCACATTGGAAACAGCCAGGCATGGTGATTCACGCCTTTAATCCCAGAAAGTGAGCCTTTAATCCCAGGGAGTGATGGCAGAAAGCAGAAAGGTATATAAGGCATGAAGACCAGAAACTAGAAGCATTTGGCTGGTTAAGCTTTCAGGTTTTCGAGCAGCAGTTCAGCTGAGATTCATTCTGGATGAGAACTCAGAGGCATCCAGTATGAGGAAACAGGATCAGCTGAGGAATTGGCAAGGTGAGGTAGCTGTGGATTGTTCTGCTTCTCTGATCTTCCAGCAGTCACCCCAGTAACTGGCTTCAGGTTTGATTTTATTAATAAGACCTTCTAAGATTCCTGCTACACTCCCCCCAGCAGTGGAGTATTCCCCTTCCTCCACACCCTCTCCAGCATGAGCTGTCACTTGTGTTTTTTATCTTAGCCATAGAAGGATGCTTTTAATGGGGAAACTTCTTGATGTTCATGAGATTTCATTTGTGGAACAATGTGAATTAAATTATTCATTATTTGATTGTTAGGGTTTATTTTGATTTGACATTTTTAGTTCTACCAACTCAAAGTTTAGTATTAAAGTGCAAAATGGAACCCTAAAATTGTAATTTATTAATTTTCTTAGAATGAAAATAATGTCACTGTTTGGTTGATATGCCAGGGAGGTCTGCTCTTTTCTGAAGGGGAACAGGAGGAGTGGATCCTGAGAAGAAGGCAGGTATGTATTGGGGGCAGAGGAAACTGGGAGGAGAGGAGGAAGGGGAAACTCTGGTCCAGATGTGATATATAAGAGAAGAATGAATAAAAAAAGAAAAAAAAAAAGTAATGTCACAGCCAGTGTCAGATTTACCAACAGACCATAATATTTCCACAAGAATTGTGCCCCCCAAATACAAACACACACACACACACACACACACACACACACACACACACACACACACACACGTTCACACCTGTTATAGAAATCCTCATATATTACGTAAGTAAGAAAGGGGGTATGTTAGAATATTTAAGTTCTACATTATGTTTGACTCAAAAACAGGTACGGTTAAAGCTACAATCAAAATTTATTTGAAAAGACTTTTTAATGTATGTGAAGAAAATGATTTCTTCTTCATTTTGTGAAAAGGATATATCCATGTTGACTAATCATGATTATTTTATCACATTTATTATGTGTCAGATTATATGCTAATCATTTAAATGTAAAGACTCAGTCATCTCAAGAATTAAACGAAACATGTTCTGTAATTATTGCCACTTACTACGTGAAGAAACAAATGAGCAAATAGGGTGAGTGATTCAAACTTTGTTGGGCTTAGGAATGTACTATGAGCATCACACTGTACCAGCCTTCAGTAACGAAGAAGCATATATGGTAGCAGAAATACTTTATGTAACTGAGCTTTAGCAAGCATGTCAGGACATCTATTTATTAAAGAGAGTATGGAGTAGACAGAAGTGCTGAAATCCTACCTTCTTTATTCACTCGCATTTCTTTCTTATCACCAATATCTTGGAGAGTATATTAAACAATATAGATACTTGGACAAGCAAGGTGTTCCATGGGTAAAGGTGCTTGCCACCAAGCCTCATGACCCGAGTTTGATTCCCAAGATACACATGATTGAAGCACAACACTGATTCTCACAAGCTGTCCTCTGACCTTCACACGCTCACTCACTTCCCCACCCTTACACCCCGACATACACAGGAGAAATAAATGCAATAAAAAATAAAACAACAATCGCAAAGCACTACATCCACTTGATCCATTACAGTGAACATCAATCCCAGCGGTGACTCATCAGTGCCTCCTAGTGGAGTGAGAGCCTTCCACGTCTAGCTCTGACTCCTGGCTTCACTGCTGACTAAAAACAAAGTACAGATGCATTCTATAATATGAGTCCCCATACCAGACACCACCACCAACAGCAACAACAGCAAAAGAATATAAAAGACAGAGAAAAAATGCAAAGAATTTGCTTTTGTCTAAACATACTGATCCCTCTAAGTCTAAAATACTGGAACTCGGGGGAATAAAATAAATAAGGTCAGTCCCTTGTCTCACTCTTCACCCTTTGATCCTCCCTTGCTGCCAACCAGGCTTTTTCTTCTTTTTTTTTTTTTTGCACTAAATACTTCATATCCACTTGTTTTTTTCTCTTTGTGGTGGTGTTTGTTTTCCCTAGAGTAGAAAACAATAGAAATTCCAACTGAGCATTCAGTTTTTTCAGGCATGCAACAAATAGCTATTTCGTTGTTTTTTTTTCCCCTTCAAATCTCCTACATCTTCACCTTAGTTCATAAAAAAACAAACATTTTATTGAGAAAACAGAGGCAACTAGACAAAGATGCCTTGTTTGTGCAGATCTGAAAGTCTCCAGGTCAGTGTCCATATTTGCTTGGTGTCTTTTGCTCTCTGTCTTTGCCACTACTAAGGAACAGACTCTATTGAGATAAAAATTTACCCTCTTGGCTATTTAAAGACAATTTTAACTATCTCTCTGATTTCCAGAACTATTTATTTCTCCCACATTCAGATGCTTCCTTTCAGTCCATCTTCATACAAAGTAGCATTAGATGTACCACTTTAAAAGAAAAGAACGAACAGGGTGACGGTGGAGCACCCTCTAATCCCAGCACTGAGGAGACAGAGGCAGGCGGATCTCCGTGAGTTTGCCAGTCTGATCTACAAAGCTTGTTCCAGGATATCTAAAGTTACACAGAGAAACCCTGTGTCGAAAAACCAGAAAAAAAAGAAAGGAAGGGAGGGAGGGAAGGAGGGAGGGAGGAAGGGAGGAAGGAAGGGAAAGAGGGAGGGAGGAAGAAAAGGAAGGAAGGAGGGAGGGAGGGAGGGAAGGAGGGAGGGAGGGAGGGAGGGAGAGAGGGAGAGAGGGAGGGAGGAAAGAAAAGGAAGGCAAGTCACATGACCCTCTGTCTGTTATCTTGGCAGAAAAAAATAAAAGGAACTTGTCCCCTACTTACCCCTCCCATTGCTTCATATACTCTTCACATGTTCACTGCTCTTCTCTTCCTTATATGCCAAACATTCCACAACTGCAGAGTCATTCATTGCTACCTCTATTGAACATTTGCCTTCTGAAATGTCAACAGCTGACGACTCCTCATTCTATTCACATCAGCTGTCATCTCCTTGAAGAGGCTTTCAAGCCCTCTTTAGAGGAGACCTTGTAATATTTATTTTACAAGCTATTATACCACCAAATGTAGCGGTTCAAAATATTAATCGTCATGCATTTTCTTTGAGGGATTCTGAAAAAGTTTGGTTGTGCATTGTAGATGAGAATTTTCACATTTCAGTCAGATATCTGTTGTCACTGTGGTCATAAGAGTCCCAACTGCAGGCAATGACCACTTCCAAGATGGATAACCCACAAGGCCTTCTGATGGATGTGTGCAATGGACTAGGTATCTTCACCAAATGGAGGAGAGTCTCTCCCAGAGCAAACAATATAAAAGACCAAGACAGAGACACAGTTTCAGAAGGCAGCTATTCACCATATTTCATCAACTAGCCACGATGAATGTGAGAGAAGTATACAAAAAGAAGTGAATATTGGGAAGACAATTGACTTTGGGACTTGGCTGTTACCAGCTCCAACACCAGCCTCAGCCTCAGCCTCTACCTCATTTGTTTATATTTATATTTAAACATTTTTGTAATATTCATTCTTCAAATTTTGTTTACATCTTTGTTATTTCATTTTTGTCATCTTACAGAAAATGTAATCCAAATTCATTTAATGAATCTGCTTCATCCCCCCACCACACCAAGTTCTGAGATAGCATGTGGAATAAAGCAGTTCTGTCTTCAAAGAGGATATAGTATATTAGAGGAAAATGAATAAGGATAACAATAAAATCATAATGTAATAAATGCTATTTTTTTAGTTCATTTTCTTTTTTTATTTTGCAATACAATTCAGTTCTACATATCAGTCACGGATTCCCTTGTTCTCCCCACTCTGGCCCCCCTCACCTTTCCCCCAACCCACCCCCCATTCCCACTTCCTCCAGGGCAAAGCCTCCCCCCCGGACTGAGGTCAAACTGGTAGACTCAGTCCAGGCAGGTCAAGTCCCCTCCTCCCAGGCCGAGCCAAGCAACCCTGCATAGGTCCCAGGTTTCAAACAGCCAACTCATGCAATGAGCACAGGACCCGGTCCCACTGCCTGGATGCCTCCCAAACAGATCAAGCCAATCAACTGTCTCACCCATTCAGAGGGCCTGATCCAGTTGGGGACCCCTCAGCCATTGGTTCATAGTTCATGTGTTTCCATTCCTTTGGCTATTTGTCCCTGTGCTTTATCCAACCTTGGTCTCAACAATTCTCTCTCATATAAACCCTCCTCTTTCTCACTAATTGAACTCCCAGAGCTCCACCCGGGGCCTAGCCATGGATCTCTGCATCCAGATCCCTCAGTCTTTGGATGGGGTTTCTAGCATGACAATTAGGGTGTTTGGCCATCCCATCACCAGAGTAGGTTAGTTCGGGCTGTCTCTTGACCATTGCCAGCAATCTGTTGTGGGGGTATCTTTGTGGATTTCTGTGGACCTCTCTAGCACTTTGCTTCTTCCTATTCTCATGTGGTCTTCATTTACCTGCTACTCACATCACCAGGGAGGCTACCTGGAAAACAGGACCCCAAGAAAGACACAGGGATCGCCCAATGACGGAGAAATGGAAGAGATCTACATGAACAGCCTGGACGTGAGTGGGGGTAATGAAGGGCGAGGGTCGAGGGAAAGAGAGCTTGGGGGGAGCGGGAGATCTCAGCTGTATCAACAACAGAGAGGGAGAATAAATGCTATTTTAAAGATATTCTCTAGACATAAGAATATGGTGTGTTATTGAACAGAATATTAAGATATGGAAGGCTTCTGAGAAGAGGGTATGCATTTTATGAAGTTCGGGAGCAAACCTGGTAAGAACAGCTAATTATTGTGGCCTTTCAAGCATGGAGCACATATGGAGGGAATTGTTGAAAAATAAGACTAGGGATAGACTGGGAAAAGATTCCAAATGACTCTGTGTACCATGCCAGCAACATGATTGCTGTACTTAGACTACAGGGGGAGAATAATAACTAACAGGCCTGGCACAAGGAATACCAATGAAGAAATTTGTCTTAGGGCAATGCTAGGTGTTATAACAGGCAATTTTAGAATTCATTGGTCTACCAAAATAGGAATTTTTTTCTTTTCTTTTCTTTTTTTTTTTAAAGATTTTATTTATTTATTATGTATACAATGTTCTGCCTGCATGTATGTCTGCAGGCCAGAAGAGGCCACCAGATCTCATTACAGATGGTTGTGAGCCACCATGTGGTTGCTGGGAATTGAACTCAGGACCTCTGGAAGAGCAGCCAGTGCTCTTAACCTCTGAGCCATCTCTCCAGCCCGGAATTTTTTTTCTTATATAAATTAAACATGTGTATACCTTTTTGGTGAATTAGTCTTTGTAATGACTCAACAATTCAAGACAGTGCTACATTAACTAGTCTGTCTGTCTTTCTCCCCGCACCCCACCTTCCCACCTCCCCCCCACACACACAATGCATGGGTGTGGAGGCTAAAGGTTGATTTAGGGTATTATAGTTTGATTTCTATTTCTATAATAAACACCATGACCAAGAGCAGCTTGGGGAGGAAAGGTTTTATGTGAATTATGCTTTCACAACAGTCCATCTTTGAGAGACATCAGGGTAGGGACTCAGTAGGGACCTAGAGGCATACACTGAGGCCAAGACCAACAAGTAGCACTGTTTGCTATCTTACTCTCATGGCTCACTCAGCTAGTTTTTAAACAACCCAGAACTGGTTTCTTTAATCATTAATCCAGAAAAATGCCCCACATTGGATAAAAGTATTTTCTTAATTCTAGTTCTCTCTTCTCAGAGGACTCCAGTTTGTGTTGAGTTGGAAAAAACAAACAAACACAAACAAAAAACCTTACCTTCATCTATTATTCTTAATGGTTTCATCATGTGTTTATTTGGTTTTTTAAGATGGAATATCGCACTGAAACTGGAGCTCACTGGCTGGCTAGTCTGGTAGCCAGTAAACTCCAGTTATTCTTCCATTTCTACCTCCTACTGCTAGAATTACAAGCACATGCTACCTTGCCCAGCTTTTTATGTGGGTAATTGGGACCTAAAGGAGTCCTCATGTTTGCCAGGAAGCACTGTAAGCCTTGAGTCATCTTCCCAGCTCATTCCCTTCGGTTTTGATTTGTTGTGTTTCAGTTACTGTCTTTTAACGTAAGTTTTGTTAAAATTTCCTCCATTTTAAAAAAAGATTGTTTTGGAAGTCTGCTTCATTTAGTAGTATGCTACAACAGAGTATGAGATTTGGTTGGCATTCATTCCAACTCTTGGTATGGAAAGACCAGTAGAATAAGGGGGGAATATTCCTGGATTCTCTTGCAGCTAAGATAAAAGTACAATTTAGTTTTTCATATTTAGGCCTGCTAGTAAAAGTGCTTTATTTGCGACTTAGTCAAATGGCAAATATGGCATACAAAAATCCACATTAGTGATAAGTCATTTTACTGAAATACTACTGGCAAAAGTGGCTATTCTGGACCGAATAGTTACATAAACAGTCACATTATTCAGAAAATTTTCTGATCATAGTAGAGGGAATAACTTCTGTGTATTCCAATTCTGTGGGGTGGTTTGGGAGCTGTTTCAGCATATATTCTTTAGTGTCTTTTCCTGGGTCTCTCTGACTGATGGTTTACTGGAGCTTTTGATAGATTAAAAGTTCAAGGTAGCAAGGCTCATAGGGGCTCCCAGAGACTGAAGCATCAATCATGGAGCCTATATGGGTCTGAGCTAGGTCTTTTGCATATGTATTATGATTGTGTAGCTTGGTATTCTTGTAGGACTCCCAGCAGTTGGACTGGGGATGCCTCTGACTCCTTTGCTTGCTTTTAGGATGCTTTTGCTCCTAGTAGGCTGCCTCTTCCAGCCTTGATATGAGGGTTTATCTCATATTGTAAGATGTTATCTGGTATTTGGTTCATACCCTCGAAGACCTGTTCTTTTCTGAAGGGAAATGGAGGAGGAGTGAATCTGGGAGAAAAGAGAGGTATGTGAGTGTGTGTGTGTGTGGGGGGGGATTCAGAGGAGTAAAGGGAAGGGAAACTGTGATTGGAATGTAATCTATGAGAAAAGAATTTTTAAAAATTCTTAAACTTTTTCTGCTTCTAATCCTTTTCATTCAGGGAATAGTCTTTAGATTTAGTCTTATTTTTATGCATCTGTTTTTATGTGTACATCCTTTGTGTGTAGGTGCCCACAAAGGCCAGAAGAGTGGGTCAGAGCCTCTACAGCTATAGTCACAGGCAGTTTTGAACCACCCAACACAAGTGTTGGGAAAGGAACTTGGGTCCTTTGGAAGAACAGCAAGTGCTCTGAAGTGCTGAGTCATGTCTTCAGGTTCCCACTCAGGGAATTTGTTGTGACTGAAGGCATACAGCTATATAAACTGTATAGACAATTTTACTGACCATAAGTCATAAAGAACAATTTTGATGTACATATACAATTTACTATATATTAAAGACAAAAGAAAATAAAGTTGCTGATGAATTGAATATGCTTGTTTACTTATATATAAAGAATTTAATCTTGAGTGAACATTAGACACTGCAGAACACAGAGCATCTTCAGCAATTTTCAAAGTTGACTGATATTTTGATTTTGCAACAGCCAGTGCTAAGAGCACCTCTTCATAAAAACACCTGGTGTCAAACAGGCAAATGTGTAGGACCATTACAGAAAATTATTTGAAATTTTGCCTCATGATAAGTCAAAGTCCATTGAGTCATTTCTTTTTGTCTCCCCACTCCCCTTATTTAATTATTTTTTTTAAATGAAAACCAAGTAAGTAACTCAAAGAACAATTTTTTTAACCAAACATTCTCAAATAGTACAGTCCAACGATACAATAATGTGTACTTACATGCTAAGGAATAAACGGGAAAACCTTCAGTGTCATTGCTTTCTGTTATGAAACCATAAAGTTTGGATAAGAACAGGTAACTTTACGTACGGTAAATGTTGTCGTTCATAGCATACAATCATGTGGCGAATGAGTAGAGCTGCTTCACACTGCAGCATGATGTGTGCTGTGCTATCTCACATGTAGTAGAGAGCACACATGTTGTATGTAGAGAAGCAAGGGTGTGATGTAGACAGAAAATGTAACATAGGTCTGTGCCACCAGATACATATCAGATTCAGTCCGAGTTTGATTTTGAATTTGTGGTCATTGTGCATTCAGAAATCATTTATTGTTGCCATATTTTTCAGTTCCTGAATTCAATTATGAGACCACCAATGGAGTCCCAACCCACAATTTAAGAAGCTGAATAAGAGATCACCTCTGCCTTCCTTAGCTAGAATGGACTTTTCTGTCTGGAACTTTAAACATTATGAGTTATATTAGTAATATTAGCCAAAAAAAATACCCCAAGAGCCTCATATGAATTGTTATATGCATCTTGTCAATAAATTGCTCTGGGTAAACATCTACCTTCACTCTTAATAATAATACTAGACAAGAACTCTCATCCCTCATTCCTAATTTTCTCAGCCAGCTTACCCAGTAATAGAAGAGTCAACATTAGCAGAAAAGGACATGATTAACACAGGCCATCTGCAAACCCTATGGAACAGTTCCTATCAGGACAGGGGGATCTCAAATTCAGTCCTTGTTTCATTCTTTCTTGCTGTTATTCTTTCTTTTCCATACTCCATGATACTGAATCTGTTTTATGTGTTAATAAATTTGAAGGAAAAACCTCAGTAAAGTTTTGTTCTGAAATGTAGATGCTTCTAACCTCAGTAACTCAAAGCCACCACAAGAATCTCTATGGTCACAGAGTAATCAAAATGGGGGAAAGTTTTTTTTAAATTTTAGATGTTATTGCATTTTCAAGAAAAGGGATGTGAATGAAATGCTCTGAAGAAGCTTCATGTGTGTATTAGATTCTTCAGACTGGCTGATTGAATCTTCCTGACTGTAGACAGTTGGGATGTTACAGAGCAGGAACCAAAATGACATTGGGCTATCTTTAGTCCTTTCACTAGGAATTCACCGCCAACCTCTGTATCTTACCTAACATCTTTGGAACTATTGGGGAAATTTTTATGAATGTATTAGTGAGCAGATCACTACCTTCCACTAACTCTAAATCCAAGAGTGTTACATTGTAGGGTAGTTCCTGAGTCCTGTACTACTGATTTCTCTATGCTGCAGTAACCCACCTACCCAAATTCCCTGCCAACATATTTGGAACGTGCATTGATGTATGTTTTTTCTTTTCTTCTGTGACTATAAACATTCTTGTAGCAGTAAGTCATGTCAATCAGAGTAACCTAGATGTGTGTTCCTGGGCCATGCCGACTCAGTTTAGCTTGGCATAAAGTATCTCTTACCCACTTGGGGGTGACAAGGGTGCTTGTACTGCAGCAGGTAGAGAGTGAAATGTAAGTAATAAAGCAGGGCTATTTTTAAACCCAGTTTTCAATCCCTGCTTCTTTCTCTTTCTTATCCATTAACAAACAGCTCTAGAAATAGCTTAGAAGTCCCATGTGCGTGTGCGCCTGCCTGAGATCAGGCCGTGTGAACGAGTTAAGCAGCAACACCTGGTGCACTGCTTCCTGGAATGACTGTTTAATGTACCATGCAGAAAAGGACATGCCTCCTTGTTTCCACCCAGTGGGATAGCTGTTTCTGGTTTGGGTTCCTTCTACCAAAGAGACCTTAAAACCCTGCTCCCATAGCCACAGCGTGCATACAGAGGGCAGACAAAGACTTTCAGAGATTTAATGACAGAGAATAGTAGCACCACACAGCTCCAGCCAGCATTTGGTAAAGCATAATAGAGAAGAGTAAAATCTCATGCCGAATGCAATTGATGAAGACGCTGCACTTAAAGACTGCTTTTAAGCTGCACATCATAAAATACTAGGGTAATGGAGAGGGGTGTTAAATGAGTAGGGAGGCAGGGCTTTAATTCGTTTTACTGAGCAGAGTACCAGCTGCTTGTCTGTTTAGGCAGAAGTAAAAAGCCATCTTTGAGCTGATCTTCTCTCCTCTGTAGTCACACCGTTACGCAAACGATGAGAATAAAGTCTCTCCTAACTGAAGAAGTCTCCAGTTAGATTTAGCAGGTTGTACCTAACTCTTAGTAACTAGAGATCTAGAAATAGGTGCTCCAATCTGCATAAGGAACTCTTGGCAAATAAAGGAAGCAAAATCTCTCCAACTTGTCCTTTAGATTAGAAATTAATAGAAGCTATTTAGTGGAAAGGGACAGCCTTACTGAATTCTGCTAATATTCAAGACTCCCGAGAGAACTTCATGGAAAATCAAGAAAGTAAATGATTGAATCAGACTCAATGGTGTCCACTAAAGAGGGAAGGCAACACTTACTATAGCTTATGACTGTAGGAAAGGGACAAAAACCTGATCTTGAGTTGGGAAGTGGAAGGCTGAGTCAGAGAGACACTGCCAGCCGCCACGATGACAAACAGCATGTGAAGATGCGGGTAAGCCATGAGCCACGTGGCAAGGTATAGATTTATAGAGATGGATTAATTTAAGCTGTAAGAACAGTTAGCAAGAAGCCTGCCACGGCCATACAGTTTTAATGCAATATAAGTCTCTGTGTGTTTACTTGGTTGGGTCTGAGCAGCCGTGGGACTGGCAGGTGAGAGAGATTTGTCCTGACTGTGGGCCAGGCAGGAAAACTCTAGCTACATTGAGTTCATTCAAAGAGTGACAGTATAGTTGATATGAAGATTGATCCATTTAATATACCATTGCTAAAGAACCAATAATACTGGTTCAGCAAAAACCCCTTTGATAAAGAAGATTCACTGAAGAGGGAGTGACTTACTGAATAAAGCACTTCCTACACAAGTGTGAGTACCTGAGTTTAAATCCGCAGACCTATGTTAAAAAGACAGACACAGTGGTGTGTATCAGTAATCCAAGCACTCCCCCTGGGAGATGGAAAGAAGAGACCAAAGAATCTCAAGAGCCAGGCATCCTGGCATAAAGCAAGAAAAACCACCACAGCAAGAAATGCCCTGCCTCACAAAAGTAGGAAGTGAGGACCTGTACTCATTGTGGTCCTGTAAACTCTACATACACATTATAGCATGCATGTTTCTGTATTCTTTATCTTGCATGCATGCACACATATATCATACACACAAAACAAGTATTTTAAAAAGCCCTTTTAAAAAAGAAAGAAAGATTCAATGAAGTAATTCTATTTCCCTGATTTTCTTTCTCTGCTTGTCTTTCAGAAGCAGCCTGGAGCTACGGTAACACAGTTAAACTATGCAGATTCAATGTCTTTCTGCCCTCGTGTTTTATATAGACTGCTCAGGCTTATGTTGTTAAAATACAACAGTAAAAGAAGATACATGTAGATTTTTCTTTGGGCTGCCAGGTCATAAAAAATGACATGGAGACTTATTATTAATTATAAAAGCTCAGCCTATAGCTTAAGCTTGTCCCACTAGCTCTTATAAATTAAATTAACCCTTCTCTTTTTAATCTATATTCTTTTACATGGCTCGGTTACCTTTACTCTGTACTACCCATCCTGCTTCCTCTGCATCTGGCTTATGACCCTTGCCTTTCTTCTTTCCAGAGGTCTTTGTCCCCAGGAGTCCTGCCTATTTTCTTCCTGCCTAACTAATAGCTATTCAACTCTTTATTAAACTAATCACAGTGACACATCTTCACACAGTGTAAAGGAATATTTTGCAACAGATACTAATGAAAAGGTAATTATAATCTAGACTCTAGATCCAGAGGAAATATTAAGGACATTTTAATAGTGGCATGCCAATTGTTTCATATTTTAATAATGTGGTTAGAGTTTAGAACACATGCTTTCATGCACAGACATGAATGTGGCACAACTCCAGATGGCTCTTTGAGACCATGTTTTCTATGTAACTTCTCTCTATTGTTTGTGTGTAAGACCTTGACTTCTCTCTAAACAACAGGACATAGCAAAGGTGGCCAAATGTCATTCCCCATGATGAGACTGTGTTATGTAAGACTGAGTCTTAACAAATTAGAGAGATTCTCCTTGTTAGTTGATGAAGTAAGCTACCCAGGGTTGAAGAAGTCTATATTGTAAGGAATTGGAGGTGACCATAGTGATAGTGAGTGTCCTCTGGAATCTGAAGGCACTACTCACACAACAGCCCAAAAAGTCAGCATCAGCCATACAGTCACAGCAGAATGAGTCCTCCATACAAGTTCAATTACCTCCCAAGTGAATTCTTCCCCACGCAAGTCTCCAAAGGAAAGCACAGCCAAGTGAACCTCTTGACTACAGTCTTGTGAAATACTTAGCAGAGACCTTAGTTAAACTTTGTCCAGGCTCTTAACCTGCAGAAACTATAAAAGTATTAACCCAGGGTGTCCAAACCTTGATTTAGAAGTACTATGACACATATAAATATATTAAATATATATTATTTGTTTCTGGAACAGAGTGAGATGATTCTTGATGTAATTCAAAAATTATATAATTCCTCCCTTTCCTAGTCATTTTCAGATAATTAAAAAAAAAACTATAACAAACCTCCAATGAGTGATAGGCCTAAGTACTTACATAATCCTGAGTTGAGTGTGATAGAGACTGTTATGTGAATAAGAGGTAGGTGACTAATTGGAAATAATCAGCCTGTTTTTGAGAAAGCCTACTGGGAAGCTACTGTTCTGGAGACTTAAGTATTCCCTAGGACCTGAGAGTAGTTTACAGACCATATCCAGAAAAGTCAACATTGTTCAGACAATTGCAAAGAAGAAAAAGAAAGTCTGACATACCAGGCACATATCTTTTGTATGCAATTTATATGCAGCCAACTGTGTACAGTTTCATCATATCATTTTAGCAATTTGTCTCCGTTTGTTATAATAATGCATTTTCCCCTCATCATCTCTGAGCTTGCTATTCCATCATACAAGGTCATCTTGAGGATTATTTGGGAACAGATTTTTGTTACACCAACAGTCTTGGGTTCATAGTGACAGAACCAGGAAAGAAGAAATACTCCTGTAAATTATATTGTATCTAAATATGCCGTAGGTTGATGCTACAGGGAATGCAAGAAAGAGGACAGTTTTATTAACAACAGCAGCTGTGCTAATGATGGAGAAAGAGAAGGAAACAACTCATGGAACTGAAAAGTAGAGGAGAAAGAAAAACATCTAGCCTTCCCCCTTGCTGAATGAGTAGCTTGTTGCCAGGTTACCACCTAGCCTTTGACCTCTTTGGGGGACTCCCATGCACAGGTGTTGCATGTCACTGGGGATATTGGTTATTGAATAAGGATTCCCACTATCTAATCATGGAGGAGAGGATGTCTTTAGTTTTATTGCTCTTAGAGTGATTTTTTTCCTTAGTTTTACCACACTGACTCTTTGATATTTTTTTCTGAATTCATTTTTCTCCCAAAGGAAACATTGTCTTTCAAGGTGATTCAATTCTACTAGGCTGTACAGATTTTGTGGCATTATTGGCTTAAATAGGCTTTATGGGCTTACCTTGGGAACCTGGACACCATTTGTAACATTTCTATAGGGAAAATGCATTTCAAGTTCTAAACTACCAGATGTACAAAAAGCTCATTAGTAAACCAGCAATGCCCTCTCTTTTCTTTGACTCTTCCTTGTCTGTGAAAGAAGCAATCACACTGGTATGAACTGCATTTTTAAACTACCTTCTTTTATCAGTGGGAATGCTTTTGTCTGTAAGTAACAGAAGACCCTATTAAATGCGTCTTAAACAATAAGGGCATTTATTATGACATCCAAGCAGTCCAGAGAGAAGCAGCTCTAAGAACTGTCTCGGCAGCTTCACAAAGCCTTAAAGTACCTAAGCTCTTGCTAACTTTAGGTTTTGTCCTGTGCTGCAAGCCACCAGTCTTCCTCATCCTGAGCCCCTTGGCAGCAGCAACCATATGCATAACATCCAAAGACGGGAAGTGAAGAGGGGGCTGAGTTGTTTTCTCCTTGTGCATTTTTTTTTTAATCAGAAAGAGATCTTTCCCAGAGGTCCTTGACCAGAACTCCATCAAATCTAGACTCTGTTGGAACCCCTAATGACAGCAGGAGGAGGTTATAACTGATATATTTCATGTTTAGTTCCTCAGGCTGGGAGAGGCTCTATGCAGAGCACACTTTCTCCAGATATGAACAAAATTAGGGTTCAATTAGGAGAAGAGAACCCTGTTTGCTAGGATGTAAACAATAGCATATGTCACAATGTAATTTTACTCCTTTTTATTTCCTCTTGCTTGAGAGGTGTGCTCTAGCCCAGTAACATATGGCACTGGGAGACTAAGATGAGACTCTAATGGGACTCAAAACACATTAAGGAAACACATGCCACATTACAAAGCTACAGTTGTGCTTCAAGTGTGATGCGGTGACATTATATTCCTGACTAGACACGATAAATAGTGCAATGCCAGTTTGGAAGCTCGAGTGATTTATTGAGCTTAAAGACACAGAGCACAAAAAGCTCCCTAGTGCTAACAATGCTCACTTTTCATTGACCTATGCCCAATGAGCCAACAGATAAACCATGTGGAATTCACATACAAACAAGAATGTTAGTTAATATGCATTTACTATACATTAAAACTGTAGAAGCTTTTCAAAAATTAGTGACACAGAAAATTTTTGTCCAGAGACTATTAACAATAGTTTCCCCAAAGCAATATCCTCTGAATTAAAGCCAAGCATTATGAACAAAAGCCACCAAGGGTACCTTTCACTTTTTAGTAATACTCCCAGACAGTCTCTGCAGAAGAAATCGTTATTCCTTTTGTATAGCTCATACTTTATCACAAGGTTGTATAAAATTAGCTTACAACCTAGAAAACATAACTTAAAACACCTTCTTTGTCTCAACAGGATATAACAACCCCTGCCAAAGACCCATTAAAGAAAACCTGTGTTCCAGAACCAATTCACTGTAGAAAAGTAATCAGACACAGGCAGGGCTACAGCTAAACTCAATTATCCATCTCCAAAACAAAGCCATGCCATTTAAATGCATAGAAGTAAGAGCTGAACAGATTCCTAGAATGGGACTGGGGGAAAAGCTCAGTCAGTGAAGTGCTTGCCAAGCAAGCCAGAGGACCTGAATTTGGAGCCTTAGCACCCACATAAAAGCCAGACAGGGCAGTACATGCCTACAATCTCTCTGCTGGGAAGATAGAGACAAGAACATCCCTGAGGCTTGCTAGCTGCTAGTCTATTCAAACTGGTGAGCTCCAAGTTCAGAGAGAGAGAGAGGCTGTCTCAAAGAAGAAGGTGGTTACTACCCACCAGCAAGAAGACAAGAGACAAGCCTCTATGACTAGATTAGGTTAGCCTCTGGAGTTGACTCTGATGGTTTTTCTAGGTCAGACAAGCCTCTGAACATGCCTACATTAGGTTAATTGAGAAGGAAGGTAGCCCTTCACTGTGGGCAGCACTGTTCTGTGGGCTAGGACCTAAACTGAATACAAAATAAGGAGGAGAAAGCCACCTAGCTGAGTACAAACACTAATGGTTTGCTGCTTCCTGTCTGCAGATGCCATGTGACCAGTTGCCTCAAGCCTCTGCAGCCAAGGCTTCTCTACCCTGATGGACTTGACCCGGGAAATGTGAACCAAACAAACCCTACTTTCCTTAAGTTGCTTTGACCAGAATCTGTAGCTGAAAGTTTTCCTATGTCCCTCCTGGCCCACGGTCAGGACAAATCTCTCTCACTCACCGCTCCTGCAGCCACACGGACCCAAGTAAACACATATAGGCTAATATTATTTTTATGGCCAGGCAGACTTCTTGTTATCTAGTTCTTATATCTTAAATTAACTCATTTTTATAAATCTATACTTTGCCACATGGCTAGTGACTTACCGGTACCTTTACATCTTGCTACTTCTGGCTGGGGCTAGCAGCATCTCTTCTGTTCTGTCATTCTCTTTCTTCTCCATCTGTTTGGATTTTCCACCTGCCTCTAAGCTGCCTTGCTGTAGGCCAAATGGCTTTATTTATCAACCAGTCAGAGCAACATATTTTCAGAACATACAGAAAGATATTCCCTCATCACTTCCCCTTTTCTTTCTAAACAAAAGGAAGGTTTGAACTTTAACCTAGTAAAATTACATTTAGTGTTGAGGTGACCTAAACATATCAATGGCATATCAATTGGGACCCTTCATCACTGTATCTGTTAGTGGAATATTATTACATGGCATTGACCTAAAAGCTTGAATTATGACTAAAGAATCAATAATAACTTGATGAGTGCTCAGCACTTGACTGGGATCTGTGTTGTGGAATTGAGGACTTGAAAATACAAGGCCAGTTTCAAAGAGTTTGTAACATGGTTGAGGAAATGGCTATTATCTTTGAACAGAAGGGCACAGTGTAGACAGCATGTAAATTAAATACTAAACTCACATGCAACCTTAAATGTCTACACATTCATACATTTTTAATATTTTATTTCTCATCTGCTTTCCTCTCCTGACACCTGCATGTGCAGTTCCTCTCCATTACCTTGGCAATTGATCTTTTTAATGTGGGCAAAGCACCTAGCCTAATGTAGTGTAGATTTTTGTCTAAAGCTGGTATTTGTGACAGGTTCTGCCTGTCATTATAAAGCCCAAATAAAATGATGCTAAAGCCCTCCTAAGCTTTCTATAATGTGGATAACGTTGTGCTTGCTGCAAAATTGTTTAGAATTACTTCTCAGAAAAGACTAGACACTGGTAAAGCTGAAGACCTAACTGGCCTTCCCACAGGTCCGTGACTGTGTGGGAAAGCTTGTGAATACTCAGAGGCTTCCCAGGAAATAGTAAAACGTTTTCCATGGCATACAAAGCAAGAGTTTAAGTAAGTTTATGGCATTCTCTGCCTATTAACTGAGTTTGTCTTCATTGTCTCCAATTGTTTTGTTTTATGTGAAGTTTTAGTTTTTCAAAATTATATATGTTTAATTATAAAATTAATAAATATTTGTACTTAATTGGAAGATAGATAGAAGTGATCGATAATCCTATAAAAAGAGAAACTAAACCATAATATTTAAAATCTGAGCAAACAAGTAGACTTAAAATTTATAAATTTCTAGCTACC
This sequence comes from Peromyscus californicus insignis, assembly GCF_007827085.1. Taxonomy (NCBI): domain Eukaryota; kingdom Metazoa; phylum Chordata; class Mammalia; order Rodentia; family Cricetidae; genus Peromyscus; species Peromyscus californicus. The sequence goes on from NW_026294458.1 coordinate 52,354,961, forward strand.
ATGACTTCATCTTCCATTCATGAATTAGAGTCAGCTAAAAATAGACTTTACTAAAAAATTTCATGTTAAAGTTAAACTGTAATGTGGGAACCTTAACAAATATTCTACAAACAGAAATTGAAAACATTTTTAATGAGAATCTTTTTTTTACCCTAAACAAAACTTAAATTATAGATGCACAACAAAAATGCTGACATAACGAGCCTATTATGCAATTGATCGACTGGTATGTTGGAAAGGTTTTGACTTTCAGTTTTTCTTAGTTACTCACCTTACTGTGGTTTTTGTTGTTTTATTCTTTTGGTATCTCATTGTGAAATAACATTTTATCAGGTCAATTGTTCAATAATTGCTATGTTATCTATGAAAGGATATTGCTTTTTTGGAAAAGTAGGCCAACTTTTTTGGAAATAGGGCACCTTGTTTATGAACTAAAGTATTTTCATCCACTTACTCATAGTTCTTGGCTTTTGACAAGATGTCTCTGACATCTGAAGTGGAAATATTCACTGTGTAATTATACAACTTTTCAAATATATATGGATATATATTCAAGCTAAAAAATTCAAATGAGACTTTTAAATAGTATGGGCCATCATTAAAATTGAGAAGTTCACTCCATTGACTCCATTCCCAAAGCATATCCTCATATGACATTCGAGCTTTCCTGTGGTGAACATTTGTACATAAAATTGAAGTTATGAAACTTCTGTAGATACTTCCATCTTTTGGTCATTTATGCTAAGTAGGTCCTCAGTGGAACAAAGTTAATTTGCGCACTGCTCCACAGTCCTTAACAACTAAATTATATGGAGATTACAGTGGACAGGTGATGAATGATCTAAATAGGAAAGCCATTTTTAAATGCTATACTTAAAGATAACATAAGGAAATCCACAAAATGTTTTTTCAAAGAGTAGAAACTTTTAAGATAATGTAAAGCTTTCTTGTAGTTAAAAAAAAGTGTCCTAGTGCTTCTTAATTTGAATTTTGTTGTAGCTCATTCAGGACTGCAGATAGTTTCCAGAGAAAACTGGCTTTCTGCTCACCACCAAAATTTAATCATTACTAATGAGTTTTTATTTTTGAGAAAGGATCTCATTAACTAGCCTATCCCTTGAACTCAGGATCTTCCTGTGCCATCACATCAAACTTGTTCAGACATATTTATATCAGAATACTTATTAACGTTTGATTTCTTATAAAACCCCTGTAAGTCTAACATCCTATTTATTACTTATTATTTCAGAAACATAAACTAATATATCTATTAGTCAATAACACTCTGAAATGTGATGGATAATTACCACACCAAAAAAGAAAATGGATTATGGAAATAAGCATTCTTCCCACTCATCAGGTCAGCTATAGAACATCTGGACAATAGACTCTCAGCTGGACTCACCTGAGCTTCAAGGATGCTTAACTGGACTTAGGCATGTGTATAGTCTTAAATTATTTCACCTATGTTCAACTCTCCAGTTCAACATGTTCTTCTCATGGGAGATGACAAAACCAAGTGCTCAACAGGGTCACTGGAAGATTTACAACTATTCATGTGCTTTGGTTGCTTGTATCCCATTGGCTGATGTGGGTACAGTGGCTAAGTTGAACATAAATGAAGTAGGAAATTACAGACCACTTACCCTGTAGGAAAGAGAAAGTACAAAGCACTTGTTTGAAAGCTCTGGTATACAATTTACAACAAAGTACTGATGAATCTGTAATGTTCTATATTTTTTCAATAGTTTATAATAGGCATTTATTATTTTCAATTTACAAATGTATTTGCATAGCAAATAGTATTCATTTAAACATTGTGATACAATGATCTGCATGTAATAATAGCTAAAGCTTTAAAATATAGGTCAAACTTATATCCTTTTATATTAAGAGTTTGGGTAAAGCAAACATTAAACGTTTACTTCCATTGCTAACATATGTAAGTAGTTGCACTGTATCTCCCTGCACAAGTAAATGAATATAATGCCATGTGAAATATTAAGTAGTTTAATGATTATGTTGTTTGAAAAGGACCTTTACTCTTGATGATTAGAAATAATGTTTATCCTGGCATGACTTTAGTGCAAGTAATAGCCAGTAACAGAAATCTAACATTTTCCTATGTGTTAAGGAAAAATACTTTTCTAATGCAATTTTGATAATGTTCTACTGTAAACTGTGTTACTTTTTTGTAATGGTAGTAAGTCATATGAAAATATAAACTCAAGCATGTTGCAATGTGAAGTATAGAAAAAAATGTTTCAGCACCATCACCAAGTCCTTCTTTGAGTACCCCTTCAGAGCTGAGGATTTCAATAATCAATCCACTTAATTCTTGAAACTGCCCCAAGTGATAAGAAATAAAAAGCTGATATATTTTGCTTTTGTTTTCTTTTTAATGTGTATTTTTAGTGCTTGACTCTCTAAGCCTTGAACAATAATATTTCATATCAGTAATTCATTCATATTGAAGTACAATGGCTAATAGAGAAAGCAGAAAAATATATTACTGTTGTAGGTTGTTTTTGCTCTTTTGGGGAGCCCACCACACAGCTCCCAAATTAATCACACACAGAGACTTATTCTTAATTATAAATGCATGACCTTAGCCTGGCTTGTTTCTTGCCAGCTTTCCTTAACTTATATTATCCTATCTAGCTTTTGCCTCTGGGCTTTTCCCATTCTCTTACTTCTGTAAATCTTACCCCTACTCCATGGTTTGCTGTGTAGCTTGGTGGCTGGCCCCTGGGGTCCTCCTCCTTCTCTGGCTACTTCTTATCTTTCTTTCAGATTTCTTTTTCTATATACTCTCTCTGACTGCCAGTCCTGCCTATTTCTCTTCCTGCCTCACTACTGACCATTCAGCTCTTTACTAGACCATCAGGTGTTTTAGACAGGCACAGTAGCTTCACAGAATTAAACTAATGTAACATAAACAAAAGTAACAAATCTTTTAATAATATTCCACAACATTTCCCCTTTTTGTCTAAACAAAAATGAAGGTTTTAACTTTAACATAGTAAGCCTATATACAACAAAAACAGTCATTACCTAAGAATCAGTTTACAATATTCTGTCCATTTGTAATTAGCATATTCAGAGAAAATAATGCATTATCTATCCCATCTTAGTGAATTCAAAGTTTTATACCTAACTTACTTTCTATCATAACTAAGGCAAACTGCAACTACAACTATCTAGTCTTCAACTCTATCAAAGACCCAGAAGGATGTAGTATTGTCTAACAACAGAGACATTTGGCTGCCTAGACAGTCTCCCAAAGTTCATCTGCAATGTTGGGGCATCCATCTTTATTCTACTGGCCTAGAGTATCTGGCAGACTCTCCTATAAAGCAGGGATTTGGGGCTGTCCTGCCTTGTTTTGGCAAAGTTTAACAGTGTTTTCTCTGTATTCCTGCATGTTCAGTCTGCACAGCACATTGTCATCAGTCAAAGGCAAGAGCAGTGTCTTTGCCTAGTGACTAACCTTGCCACAATGAAAGAAAACTCCATAAGGAGTTTCTTCAGTGCCCATCATCTCTGAAATAAATTGGTGCTGCCAGAATCAAATGTGTCTCACTGTCATGAAAAAAAACCCAAGTTAACAAAACATTTTAAAAGCCATATGTACATGGAAGTTTTCCTATGTCCTGTCCAGTCCCATGGCCACTCAGATCCAAACTAACATATAGAGGCTTATATTTATGTTTAAACTATGGCCATGGCAGGCTTCTTGCTAGCTAGCTCTTGTATCTTAAATTAACCCATTTCTATAAGTCTGTATTTGCCATGTGGCTTGTGGCCTATCGTTCCCTTTACATCTTTTTTTTTCTTTTCATTTTCTTTCTTAAGAAGTTTTCTACTCACTCTACATACCACCCACAGATCCCACCTCCTCCCTCCTCCCATCTCCCAACCCTCTCTTCCAAGCTATCCCACATCCCCACATCCACTAAATCAAGATCTCCCATGGGATAGGCAGATCCCAGTGCACCAAGACTGTGCAAGGCATCACACCACAGGCACCAGATTTCCAAAAGCCTACCCATTCACCAGGGATGGATCCTGATCCCCCTGCCTGGGTGCCCCCCAAACAGTTCAAGCCAAACAACTGTCTTCTGTATCCAGAGGGCCTAGTCCAGTCCTATGGAGCTCTACAGCCACTAGTCTACAGTTCATGGGTTTCCACTATTGTGGCCAGTCATCTCTACATGTCTTCCCATTGTGATCTTGACATCTCCCGCCTGCAGAATCCCTCCTCTCTCTCATCAGTTGGACTCCTGGAGCTCAGCCTGGTGCCTGGCCATGGATCTCTGCATCTGCCTCCATCAGTCACTGGACAAAGGCTCTATGATGATAGTTAGGTTATTTGCTAGACCAGTCACCAGAGTAGACTAGTCCAGGTACCCTCTGGACCACTGCCAGCAGTACAAGGTGGGGTCATCCTTGTGGATTCCTGAGAGCCTTTTCAGCACCCTGCCTCTTCCTATTCCCACGATATCCTCATCTATCATGGTATCTCCCTCCCTGCCCTCCCACTCTGTCCCTGTTCCAGCTCAACCTTCCCATTTCCCTATGTTCTCATGCCCTCCGATACCCCCCCGACTCCCAGTCCACTCATGTAGATCTCATCCACTTCTCGTAAAGAGTTAATATTAATGAAAACTCTGATGATCAGAAACTATGGAAATGTTTATATACAGGACAGGAGGGGATGGTTACACTTTGGAATACAGATGAAAGAATGACCTTAAGGAGAGTCCATATTCACTCCCTGAGAATCTTTTCAAAAATATGATGAAGAAACCTGAAGGAACAAAGCAGACTACAAATAACTTAAAAACAGAGAAATGACTGCATCCAGGAAGGGTTAAGAGCCAATGTCTCTCTGAGGCAAGTGGGAAGGCCAACCACTGCAGATAGGAGAGATGCTCAGAGGGGTACCTGCTCATAGAGCCCCCAACTTTGACAAACTAATGCTATGAAGTTTAAAGCTAGAAAGCCTTAAATAGCTACAGGAGCAACAGAACCTAAATCCAAGCCAGGTGTGAACTAGTTTGACTGTAGACTCCCTAGTGACTCAGGAGAAGTGCAACTATTTCCAGGAATAAATCCAGCCACTGCTGCTTTCCCTCATCCCAAAGGACAAGATGCTAAAACATAGGAAAATGCAGCCCACTGGCAAGAAACAATGCAGTGTGAAGAACCAGAGTGGAGGTGACCCAGAGGGTATAGCCATCACACAGAAAGCTAGCACAGCTGCCTTTCAAGTTCTAAAGGCTCCAGAGCAAACACTGGACAAATCACCAAACAATAAACAGAAGAATCAAGAGTCACATAGATACAGGGCACCATGGTACAAGACTGTACCTTTACATCTTGCTCCTCCTGACGATGGCTAGTGGTGTCTGCCCCACTCTCCTTTATTCTCTCCTCTCTTGGATTTTTCCACATGGCTCTATCCTGCCCTGCCATAGGCCAATATAGGTTTATTTATCAACCAATCACAGCAGCACATATTCACAGCATACAGAAAGACATTCCACAGCAGCCATATTCTGTAGGTCTTTGAAAGGTTTGAAGACCATCTATCTATCTAAAACATATCTCTATATGATCCAGAAAACATACCTACCATATCTACAATTTTGATTGTTATAAATGACTAGCCACTAATCTATGTTTCCTGATTACCCTATATAGTTTATAATAATAGCTTTCAAAAACTAGAACTTCATCTTACATTTCCAAATGAACTGCATAGGCACAATATTTCAAACAAAAATAGAAACATACATACAATATATTGTAACAAAAATAACCTTAAATTTTTATCAACATACAAAAATCCCTTAAACAAGAATGGAAACATATATACAGTGTAACAAAAAATAATTTTAAATTTGTATTACTATACCAAAATACATGGCAGCGCAAAGTATCTGAGATTAATAGCTGACTTTTTATCCTATATCCCTATATTCCTCTAAATATAACAAACATCCATAACCCACCAAATAACCAAAGACCACCCACACCCCCCAACTCTTGGGAATGTGGATGTTGCTCTTTCCACACTACTTCCTGCTGTCTGTGGACAAAGCATCTCTAGAGTCCCAGAGAGAAAATTATAGATAATGGCCAAATCCTGGAAAGATCAGCAGTAATTTTTGTTGACAGATATCACCTGTCAAGTTTCAGGAGGTCTCACCTGATCAAACCTGATCCACATTAACCCTGAAGAATCCCCAGACTCTCATCTCCTGTGGGAATAAAACTCTAAAGAATCTTTTATTTCCATTTGACTAATATATTTTTTGACTTTTTAAAAGTTAAGGCATTCCTAAAGTATATAGGCTGATTTATTTCAGTGGTCCCTCTTTCAATTCCAGGTCTCTTTACAACTGTCTTTAGCTTTTCAACAATCAAAAAATCAAAATCAACACAATAACATACAGATCTAGACTCCCTGTGTATTTCCTACCTCATGTGACTTTTTTCTGTTATATTACTTTTACTCTTTCTTTACAGACTTTGTTTTTAAACTATTCATTTCTTTCTATGACAATGTGCCTTTTCTTTTCTTAAGCCTATACACATTGTTGAACACACTGTAACCTGTTTAGAGGTTTTTCTGTATGGACCTCTTTTACTGCATGTCTTCAGCCTTTTTTGACCATATGAACAAACCTTTAAACTGCTAAGCTATACCTGAATCCCCCACACGTGGCTCTCAGCTGGCTCTCCCTACTTCTTGGGTCCTAAAAACCAAGTGTGCAACTTGAGGCCGGTCAGAGGTTTCTCCAACCAGGAACTGCATTCAACCTCACTAGAGCTCTAGAATGCCAATGCATGCACTGTGGCAGCCATTTTTTTACTTAATTTTTTTGTCCCTATTTAGCATGAAAAGAAAGCTGTTTAAGTGCTCTACAAGGTTTCTTAAGGGAGCCTTATTCTCTCTCTCTCTCTCTCTCTCTCTCTCTCTCTCTCTCTCTCTCCTTTTCAGCTTGCTCAGGGATATTCAAACACCATGTTGGTATGCCAAAATGTTGTTTGTTTTTACTCTTTTGAGGGGCCCACCACACAGCTCCCAAATAAATCACACACACAGACTTATTCTTAATTATAAATGCCTGACTTTAGCTTGACTTGTTTCTTGCCAGCTTTCCTTAACTTATATTATCCCATCTAGTTTTTGCCTCTGGGCTTTTCCTGTTCTCTTTCTTCTGTAAAGTCTTACTCTTACTCCATGACTTGATGTGTAGCTGGGTGGCTGCTCCCTGGAGTCCTCTTCCTTCTCTGGCTAATTCTTATCTTCTTTCAGATTTATTTTTCTGTATACTCTCTCTGACTGCCAGCCCTGCCTATTCAGGTGTTTTAGACAGGCAAAGTAACACAGCTTCACAGAGTTAAACTAATGTAACATAAACAAAAGTAACACACCTTAAAATAATATTGCACAATATATTATATAATAATTCTTACTTTAAAGTCCTTAGTGAAGCTGGGTGTTGTGACCCATGCCTATACTTACAGCAAATTTAGGAAGGAGGCTGAGGAAGAAAGAGTTCTCCAAGTTTGAGGAGAGTTTGGGCTAAAATAGGAATACCAGAATAGCCAATAATAAATATAGCAAGACTGGTCACAACTAAACAGAACAATCTATTCAATAATTCCTAGGTTATCTACAGAATGAAACCAAATTTGAGCCATTTATTTACCTCTCTACTTTTCTCTACTATTTTCTTTACCTAGTGTTCTTAGTCTCCTCAGGTTTTAAAGTATGTAGTTCCTTTACAGGGATTGCTATCTTCTGTTATCCATAGCTCAAAAGACTTTCCAATATTTTCTCCCATTATTATCTTTAAGGTATAAATACAATTTTCCTGTCAACTTTTACTGAAAGCTGTATTATGTTTATGCTTTCCTCTGCCACAGTGATACTTACCTGGTGTAATTCCTGGGCTATTTGATTTACCAACAATGATTTGTTGAATACTCATCATATGTCAGGATCTGTTCTTATCTTTCTGAAGTTCATTCTAGGCTTCAGCTGTAGCTCAGGGGTAGAGCCCTCACCAATCATGGGTAAATCTTTAGGTTTAGTCTACAGTAGCTCAATATAAGCTTGGTTTACTTTGTACTTTTTTGTAAATTCTCTGAGTCCCAGGTTGTCTTACTCATTTGTGGATGTCTACTATGTTACATTTCTCACAGTAGAAAACACACAACAGAACAAAAGGGCAATGTGGAAGAAAGTCTACTAGTTTTTGTTCATTTTTCTCATGAGTTCTCTCAAAAAATGCTATAAGAGCCAACTACAGACTTAAGCAAAAGCACCTGCATCACAGACATTCAATAAAATGTAACAGGGTCATTAGAGGTAATTGGATCTATTTGAGCCAGGAAAAGACTGTGCTATTTGCCTTGAGGTATTTAAAAATCAAAGATAGAACCTCATTTGTATGAGTTGGTTTGAGTGTTGGTCTGTATAACACTCTTGACCTCCTCAAAGACAATTATAGTTCTGTATAAAGTATTGTCATTGTTCACAAAGTAAATGATTGACTGATGAAAATGAGGGCTATTACTTTATTTATATGATTACAGATCTCTATATAAATTAACCATTTTTACTTATATGAAATAGTAAAGCTTCTACAATTTCATATTTTCAGTGATTTTTTTCTAATCTTTTGATTTCTTTTTTATCTTCTTTAAGTACAACTTTTTTATGCCACTAATTGCCCACAACCAAAGAGGAACCCATTATTTTTTTATAGGCACAAAATTTTAATGCTAGAAGAGACTAGCAATCATTGCATCTTAAGTGTTATTTATGCAATACCAACAGAAGGCCATAAAAATCATTACAAAAACCTATAAGCTGAGGCTAGCATCAGGTCTCCTGACCTCCAATAGGATGCTTCATCTACTTTATCTTCCTAAGATCTCTAAAGTGAAACTTCTTTATAATCACTTGGAGTTGTCTCCTGTCAAGGAAAATCTTCACTTGGAAATTGCCTACTGTAATACATATTTCATGGTGTGTGTGTGTGTGTGTGTGTGTGTGTGTGTGTGTGTGTGTGTGTGTGTTAAGGGCTCTTCTATTTATATCTAATATCTGATTTTCTTGTCTGAAACTGATTCTGCTATGATATCATGTAATATTTTGAGTTTTCAAAGAATTAATCCATATCCCCATGTATCAAGCTCTAAAGATTATGGTAGTAGATTTGAAGTTTGCCAAAAGGAGGTTTAGAATACATTTAAGGAGAGTAAACAGGTTCATGTAAACTGAGAAAAGGGAGTGTCGTAATGTCGTCACAATGGGCTATAAAAACACAATGAAGAGTGAGATGAAAGTCTCAGTGCACAGGTGTCATGGGACTTGTGTATTTGAAGGAAATTCTAAAATGAAGCAAGTTCAATCAAAGACAGAAGGTGAACATCACACAAAGACAAGAACTGGCAATAAACAGGCGCAGCAAACTATGGTGTGTTGCAAGGCCTTGATTTTGCTAACTGTGGTGGTGTGGAGTAAAAATAGGGGCATTGGGATGACCCTTGGTCACAGACTATATTAATACTCTGAAAAGATGCTTGAGCTTCATTGTCTGAGAATTGCGAACTTATTGAGACTACTTGAAAGATGCAATGTCCTGATCAGGGCTTTGCTTAGGAAGATTAAGCCAGAGAGAGCCTATGGTATGAAGAAGGATATAATTCATGCCAATTCAAAGGGAGTGTAGCATTTTATCTGAGAAAACAATTAAGGTGGGCCTGAACCTGCATAGGAAATGGAAAAGAGATTGTAGAATCAAGAGTGTAGGAACACTAAAACAGCTTCAGAAGCAATTGCTCGATGGGAAGGAGGGTAGAGAGTACAGAGCATGCTTGCAAAGATGAATGGAGTTAGATCAAAGAGATTATAAACACTGTGTGGTAGGGTCTAAAGTAAAACATTAAGCCCACCTAGGGAGAGCAAAGTGTGCTCTCTAAAGTCCCTTGTAAGTAGGGAGGTACAGGGTCAGGAGAAATCTGGTTAGGGTTGGTTGATATAATCCAATTAGAATAAAAGATACTGTACGTTTTTAGTTTGTGCTAAGGTAGATGGTTCCAAAGCGTAAAGGACTTCTCAAATATTCCTGAATAAGTAATATCTGGAAGAAAAATGGGCTCAGTTGATAGTGAACTTGTACCATGGTGACAGTGGTCATTAAGCCTCTTGTCTGCCAGTGGGAGAGCTGCTAATGTTCCTCCTCTGCCTGCAGCCTTCTCCAGGTTAGGTCTTTGCTACCCTGAGTTTCTTTTTCCGGGAGGGACATGCTTTCTGCCTAAGTGAAAAGACAGATAACTATAGTCCAAAAACTAGGAAGAAACAGAAAGCCATGGAAATATGTCAGGGATAATTATGTCAATGATTTGTCCTCTTTGAAGATGGGAATCTTGCTATGTTGTCCATGCTGAGCTCCAATTACTGATCTTTCAACTATAGCCATACAGGAAATCGGGATTACAAATGTCTGTCTCGATATTCAAATACAGTGTTCTGTTTAATTTTTAATTTTTTCATTAATTTCTTTAATTTTGCATGTGTGAGTATTTTTCCTGAAAGTGTATCTGTACGACACCATGGAGTCCCTGGAACTGGAGTTGCAGAATGCTGTGAACTATCATATAAGTGCCTAGAATCTATCCTGTGTCCTCTCAAAGAGCAGCCACTGTCCTTAACCACTGAGAAATCACTCCAGCCCCAGCTACACTGTTTTCAAAATATATTTAGTAATAAAATTAAAACTATAGTGTATCACATACTATGTCATGTGCATATATAAATATAAATCCTAGATGCAGTAGAAACGCAATGCTTAGTTATTAATTAATACATTTTTCATCAATTTTTTAACTAATGCCATTGTGTCTCTTCAATAAGATCAGATAATTATCAACAGATGAAACTTTTTAAAAGGAAACAGGGAAATGAATTAACATGTACAAGACTTGTATCATAGTTAACATAAAGTCACTTTTACAGATAAGGAAAATAAAATTGTTGGATAAGCTGTTTGTAATGGTGCATACACACAGTTTAAGCATTTGAAGGGCTGAAGTAGGAAGGTCTTGAGTTTGAGTGTAACTCTGGCTATGTAGTGAGACCAATCAATTTCAACTTAATGAGAACTTGTTTCAAAATAAAAGGAAACAGAAGAAAAAATAGAGAACTCTCCAGTAGCTTGTGTACATTTCTGGAGATGACACAATCGCCCTGCCTCATCTTGCTACTTCCTAACATTGCAGCGTTTTTTTGCATTTGTCTGTCTCCCTCCTCTCTTGATGGGTAAAGATTCAAAGAAGCAGCTATTAGCTTAGAAAGAGACTTCAACAGCTACAGATGCGAAGTTCAAGAAGAAAACTGATAGCTATGGGAAAATGTTAATGTGCTGTAGAGATATTAAAGAAATAAGAATCACCAGTCTCCTCTCCAAATTGTCTCAAGATAACAACTGTTATACGAGATAACAGAAATAAACTAAATCAAGCTTTTCTATCAGCTTTGTGCTAGACTACAAAGTTTGAAACCAACATCCTTAAATTAAAAAAGTTAGATTTTTTTCATATAACTAGATTTTTTTCCTCTAATTTTGATGTGTTTAATGTACATATATGGAAGTATCTATTTGTAGTCAAACTATGTTTTCACTTGAGCTCTAAAGGCAATGTTAGAATTCAAGAAAGAGGTCTAATAAAGACTTACAAAAATATTTTGTATGAAAACATATATCTTCATATGTTTACAGTGTAAGCATGTAAAAAAAATTACATTGTAAGCTACTAGGAGAACAGGTACATGAAACTATAGTCCATTAAGCAACAAAATTTAAAAATCAGAAGTTTTTTTATGTTAGGGAGTCAACCTTCATTGCAAGGCATGAATAAATTCTACTTAATCAAATTATGACATTTATAACAGCTATTCAACTTTAAAACTAAATTATGAACCCAGCCTTTGTCTTTTTAGATTACCAAAACCTACTTGCAAAGAATACTCTCTCACAAGCAGGCACAACAACTGAGTTCAAATAAAGAATCAACTGGTCTTACTAAAATGTGGACATAAGAAAACAGTAGATTGCCAAAGAAAATTCTACTATCCTTACATAATTATATAGCTTGATTTTATCTGAACTTTCACTAAGAAAAGAAAGGATTTTTCTTAAGTGTTAATTTCTATTACCTTTATTACTCTCTGTGGAAATATATTAGCTATGTGTGATATTTCACAGGGAGCTTGTTTACTCTAGATCGAGTCCAAATTGTTATAGACTGCATGTAGAAGCAGTTTAGTCCAATATAAAAATGGTATCTCCTATAAAATGAAGGAAATCATCTTGGTGTATTTCAATAGGTGATTCCTTCCCCAAAACCCACAACAAAGTAGAAAGAAGTAGTAGAAATTGAAGGACTAAAAGAAAAGGAAAAGAAAGATCCATGGAGAAATAGTGAGGAGGTTTTTGGTCAACATTTGGTCAAAGGGTAGATCTACGGGCTGGGACACAACTCAGTGGCAGAGCACTCACTTAACATGTTTGACACACTAACCTCCATCCCCAGCACTGCCCCCCCCCACACACACACAAATGTCGATTAAAACCTGATTAAGCCTATCGGATTCCTTGCCAGGGAAATCTGTGTCTAAAACAAAAGTCATCTGGCTCCTAAAAATTATCATAACCACAGCTTAAGTTGGGCAGGCTGGTGACAGGGAGGTCTGGATCCTGTATTCTCACAGACTCTCTCACCTTGTATATGCATTCTGGGGGGGAGGGGAATGGAGTGAGAACTGAAAGCTTTCACAGATTGAATCCTGTGTTGACAGATGGGAGGAGATAGGAAGCCAGGGCAGGGATTTACCATGTAGGCTCCTGAGGGGCCTGCATCAGCAAACACTGACATGTCTAGAGGTGTGATTAATGTTGTCCAAGAGCACAGTCTAAACTTTGCAGAGGGGGGAATAGAAATTGATAAAAATCTAAGAACTGTTCCCACTGTTAATCCAGAGCATGGCACTGAACTTGAGAGTTTTTTCGCCACTCTCAATTCTTGTAATATATGCTAGTTAGGCCACAGTTTATAAACAAAAGAAAACAATGCACCACCTCCAAATGTATATTCATCTTTCCTCTTTTAATTCAGTATACTATTAACACGATTTGCGTAGGTCATTTTAAAAGCCCCTGCATCTTATACTATCACTTAAAAAAATAACCTTTCTTTGGTTCCTCTTTGTATTACTTCCTTATAGACAATAAAATCCCATGACTGATTATTTTTCATTACATCTCAGAAATAGTTCAGCATGTTCATATTCTAGTTCTTGACCAAATTATCAATTAAAATGGAGAAAATAGTCATTTTAGGAACACTAATTACCAATAGAAACAGACAAAGAAAGAGATATAGTAAATAACAAATAAGAAAGGGCCCTCAAATATCTGAAAAAAGAACCTTACATATTAAAGAGATCAAAATAACAACTAAATTTTAAAATTCTTTTCAAAATACAAAGAACAAAGATTGAATGTTGCTTGATAAGCCAAACGACCACCTGTAGAGAAATTTGGATCTGGACGCTTCCAATTATTTCAAAACATAAGCAATGGAATTAGGGAGGATCCTTTTGCACTAATCTGGTCAAGTGTGGTTCAGTATGCTGCTTAGAAAAGCCCTGCTTGTGCTTTTACACACTCACAGGTATCTACTGACCCACCCACAAACGCCAACTGTGAGTGGTGTTCTTAGTATGAAAACAGTCACTATTCTGAATATTTGAGTCCACACATTCCTCTGCTGTACAGACTGTCATGCCAGGCATGGACAGGCTCTGAGTCTAAGCTAAAGTCTAGTGCTTATTTTCAGGGTGACTGGAAAAGTTATAATATCTCTGTTCATCCGTTTTCTTATCTGGGGAATGAAGGAGTTGGGCTGGATTATTTCTGAACTCCTTTTCAGCTACATGAGTCTAGACAAGTGGGATGAGGGAATAAAAATCCATGAGGTTTTATTGAGCTGCCTTTGTCCTTGGTCCTTAACAGCTTTGGACCTTGGGCTTGATTCATTATGGCTAGGAAAGAACATTTCCATTTCCAGTTTCTAAGCTCATCATGACAAACTTTAACCCTTTCAGATTAAATGTTAATTTTCTTATTTTTCTTATACCTCTATATTTATTAGCTCAGGACTTTCCTGTAATTAGATGTCACTTTTTTGATTAATTCTGTATTTGCTTCAGGAAAGTGCCTATTTTTAGACCCGAGATTATTTCTAATGTGTGCACTTCCTGCCCTATCTGTGCTCCCTCTTGTGTTTTTATGCCCTTTTCCTTGCACCTAAGTAGTGCTTTACTTTACTTTAGATGATAATTCTCCTTAAGAGTCTGATCTTGCCCTTTAATAAAGATTCACCAATTCTATCCTAATAACTAATATACAGAAGAATGTACTGTCCTAATAATATACAGAAGGATGCACGGCACTTTTTCCTGTTTCAGCTTTAATTCAGAAACATGTTATGTCAACTATAGCAAATCATCTTGTTTTTGTATATTTTTCTCAAACATCGATAATTTTTCTTAAAATAATGTGGATTGTATTTTCTGTCATAAAATATATTCCAAAGTTTTAATTATCATATGGTTAATAATGGGTACGTGCCACTCATGCAACTTAAAAGATTATGGTATTTGCTATAACTAAAAAAGGTTTTTCAAGTATCGTCAACTAACTGATGCACACATAGAAAATATTTAGACAAGATATAAATTCAGTTCAGTTATTGGGTAATTAAATTCAAAGGCTCAAATAGCTACCCTAGAGGATAATGTCTAATGTGTTTTAATCAGGCAAGCAGGCATATTGACATATTGTTTTAATGAATGAAAGAAATACATTAATGAAAAAGAATATTTTATATCTTTTTTTTCTTTTTCTTAACATGTCATCTATAGGTTTTTGTAGCATGAATCTTAGAGGTTCTTATTAATAAGATCAAACCCGGGGCCAGTTATTGGGGTGAAATGCTGGATGGTCAGAGAGACAGAACAAGCCACAGCTAACCTCACCTGGCCAACTTCTCAGCTGATCTTGTTTCCTCAGACTGGAAGCCTCTGAGTCCTCATATCCGAATGGCTCTCAGCTGAACTGTGCTGCTCAAAACCTAAAAGCTTAACCAGCCAAATGCTTAACCAGTCAAATGCTTCTTGTTTCTGGCCTTCACGCCTTATATATCCTTCCTTTCTACCATCACTCCCTAGGATTAAAGGCTCGCTTTCTGGGATTGTGTCACCATGTCTGGCTGTTTGCAATGTGGCCTTGAACTCACAGAGATCAAGGGATTTCTGTCTCTGGAATGCTAGGATTAAAGGTGTGAGTGCCACCATTTTCTAGCCTCTGTATCTAGTGGCTGTCTGTTCTCTGACCCCAGATAAATTTATTAGGGTGCACAATATTTTGGGGAACACAATACCACCACAGGTTTCCTTCAACTCTAAAGGAATAAGAAGGAATGGACTAGTTTGTCCTTAAAACATAAAAACTTGGGTCGGAAATTATGCTAACTAAACGTCTCTGAATTTCTCCATTGATTCATTCTAAATGGCCCAAATAGCACTGTCATTAATTTACTCTAGAATAGTTAACTCAAAGTCCCACACTGCTGACAATAGGCAAGGAGTCAGGTGGCTAAAACAGGATAAGAAACTGGCCCTTTCAGCGAATGCTTAAGTACACAAAACCATACAATAAGCATATAAACACCAATTATTGCAAGGACAGAAGAATATGGTTGTGCTATTATATTTCTGCTTCCTACACCCACTTCTGAAGAAGTAGTGTTAGTTCTTTTCTGAGTCTTTTACCCTTCAAAGCTTTTTATAGGAACTCTTCGAGCACAGAGAAAAACAATATTAATGTTGACAAAAAAAGGATGTCTCAAGCCTCTCATTTGGAGACTTTGATGAAAATCCTAAACATTAAGCTTCTCAAATGGTAATTCAATAAAAAGTTGTCCCTTTTTTAATGTTTGTATAGAATTTAGTGAGTATTTCAATGTTTTCAACCATTATAGAAGAAAGTGAAGGCAGGTAATATATGTGCAGTTTCTAAAAGTGAGTCAACAATGGAAACCATCTTCCATGTCCCAAGTAATTTAAACATACTGTTGGCTCATTTCATAATTTATATTCACTAACAATTAGCTTATAGTTTGCAATATACTAATTTTATAATACAGAGTTCTGTTTTTGTTGTGTGCATACATTTTATTTCACATTGTATATCCTTTAATTATTACTGTGTTTAATAAGTATATTTATACTGATTTTAAAGATTATTTATTTTGTATGCACAGATCTTTTGCCTACATGTATATCTGTGCACCATATGTATGCAGTACCATCAAAGTCTAGAAGAGGGCGTGAGATCCTCCTGGGACTGGGGTTACAGATACTTGTGAGCTGCCATGTGGGTGCTAGGATTGAACCCAGATGCTCTGGAAGAGCAGCTAATGCTTTTAACTGCCAAACCATTGCTCCCAACTTATACTCATATTGTGGTCTTCATACAGAATATAATACTTTAGATTTTTCTAAAAGTTTCATGTATGTAGATTGTAAAACATCGGTAGTGAACTTCTGCCCTCCGGGGTTCTCCCATTGTGCTGTAAGACTGTATTTAAGACCTCCTCCCTCCTTTAATAAATGGCATTTGGCATTAAAAAAAAATAAAAAATTTAAAAAAACAAAAAAAATTTTCATGCATGTTATATGTGAATTGCTTTATTCATTAACAATTATTTACTGAATAAGAGCCAGAGAGATGTCTCAGCACTTAAAAGTACTGACTATTCTTTTATAGGACATGAGTTCAATTCCCAGCACCAGGATGATAGCTCACAACTGTCTCTAAATCCAGTCTCAGGAAATATGATTCCCTCTGCTTGCTTCTTCCAGTCCTGCACACATATACAGCATATACATGCATGTAGGCCAAACACCTATACAACCATAAATAAATAATTTTTAGAAAGTATTTATTGAGACTGGTATGTGTCAATGCCAATGATAAGCAATGAATAAACTCTAATTTCAATGCTATTGTTAGAAAGTAATAGCCTATTCTGTTTGAAATAGTTATGTTTTCTTTAATATGACACACAGTAATGTGCTGTAATAAAACAATGATTTTCTATAATTTAATTATGGTAAAGCAATTTTTAAAATAGCCGATGAATTGTGAAGGCTAAACATTCTCATGACCAATTACCTTCACATCATCTCATCAGTCAGTCGCATTGAAAATCCAGTTTCCTCATTACGAATAATGCTTTGACTTTATTGCTCTTATTTTATGCATGACGGCAATGGAAAATTCTACACATATTATTGAATCTTACATTTCATCTTTCTACTCTACTCTTTTTAGATATTTTTCTGTATGCAACATGTTTGACCCTTAAGCTCATCTCTATTTTATTGTCCTTTCCTCCTTAACTGTCTATTCCGTAACAAATTTTCCTGGAAAATCCCATTCCAGAATATTTTCTGTCAGTATCAAGTAAGGACAAAAGAAAACCACTAGCATATCCTTGCCATTTATATGAACATTGTATGTGAATTAAAAGTGCATTTTTTTCCTGTGGCATATTGCTAAACTGTTAACAGTTGTCAATAGTTTCTATTTTGTTACATTATGCAGTACTTCCCACATAGAACACCTAATCACAATTTCTCTATGATAGTAATAATTGGGAAATCTCATTATTTTTGATGAATTATAAAGTACAGAGAGTCATATGATCAAGTACATTTTTTATTGACCATCATGAAAGAGACAATGGAGGCAATCCAACCTTATTGAACCTCAACTTTTTATAGTTTTTTGACTCCTCACTGGAGAAAATATAATTCAAAATTATGAGTACCAAATTAGGTTTCTATGCAATAACATAGTTCAATGTTCAGAATCTAAAACTTAAGCTTAATTAGGTGCCTCTACTGGGCATGAGTTTTATGCTCAAATATTAACATATTCCTCCACCATCATTTCTTCAAGAACTGGATAACTTCTCTTCTCAAATTTGGATTTGTATGGTAGAATATATAGATTTCTAGAAAATATTATATACACATCAATCAACATGGCCTTTAAGCTAATCACCTACTATTTTGTTTTTGTTGATATTGAAGATTTTTTTCGTCAGGTGAGGAGCAAATTGAAGGCAATTCTTTTTTTCCTTTAATTTTTTTAGCTGACATATATATATATATATATATATATATATATATATATATATGGAGAGTATAGTGTGATATTTTATATATGCATATTCTAAAAATAATCAAACTAGGCCTTCATGCATAGTCACTACCTCATACACTAGCATTTTTTCCTTGTGAGATCATTTAATATACTCCCTTCTATCTATTTTTAAATAATTACTATAATATTAAATAGAACATCTGAATTTATTCTACTTAACATAAATTGTAATAGCTCTTTAATTATAAATTTTAAAGGGTAATTTATTAGTTTGCTTGTTCTTATGTAATTTAATTTTTACTTCTTTGCTTTGGATTAATTAATATTTTTGCATTTTTCCATGCTGAAGATCTTGTCTATGCCAGTGAATGTGTGTTCGTCTCCCACATCTATGTATATATATATATATATATACATGTATGTATTCCATGTTTATTTTGTCTAGATCCTCTACTTCATCTTTGAGACCTGGTATTCTATTTTCTCCCTGATTCATTCTACCTGTTAGGCTTTTCTTTGAATTTTCTAGTTGGGAAATTGAGTTTTTTCAAATCTACCTTTATTTCAGCTTCAGTCCTTTTTCATGTTTTTATTGCTTCCTCAAATTGCATTTTCAAGTCCTGGATTACCTTTGCCATTTCTCTCAGCCTTTTGCTTATGTTTTTTTTCAATACCACTCAGGCAAATACAAAATTCTCCCTAAATTCTTTCTCCTTTAATTTCATTGAGCTGTTCCTTTATGCCTTCTTAAACTCCTTGAATTCTTTGATGAAGTTATGATTGTTCTCTAAAATCCTATATCCTGGGGTCCATCTAAGTACTTCTCATCTGCAGACATTTGAGCAGAAGAACTTGGTTTTGGAGGAGAGATACTCAATGATCTTTGTGTTGTTTATATTTTTGTGATGACAGCTTGGCAGGTAGACTTCTTTTATTAGTTCTTTATCTGATCCAAACAGAGCATGTTAGGGCCGAAGAAAGCAGGTGTGAGTGGGTTTGACCTAATGTTGGAAATGGTTTAGGGAGAATGAAGTTAGGTAGTCAGAGGGAACCAGGTTGGTGTGCAAGATGTGCATCCTAGTCCAAGCCTAGTGCACATGGGTAGATCTAGCTGGGTGGGGAGGTTGGATGTGATGTGGAAGGGACCTGTAGACAGCTAGCATATAGGATAAATATGTCCTGGCATAAGCATAGAGGTTGAATGTGATGGAGACAGAAATTTCCAGAATAGGCTAGGGCACTGGATATGGCACCTGGGCTAGATCAGGTGGGTTTATGATAATACTCTGTGGTGGTATTGTGTTCCCCAAAATATTGTGCACTCTAATAAACTTATCTGGGGTTAGAGAATAGAACAGCCACAATATTAAACATAGAGGTTAGGTGGTGGTAGCACATGCCTTTAATCCTAGCATTCCAGAGGCAGAGATCCACTTGGATCTCTGTGAGTTCAAGGCCACACTGTAAACAGCCAAGCATGGTGACTCACGCCTTTAATCCCAGGAAGTAATGGCAGGAGGCAGAAAGATATTTAACATGTGAAGACAAGGAACTAGAGCTGCTTAAGCTTTTAGGCTTTTGAGCAGCAGTTCAGCTGGATCCATTTGGATGAGGACTCAGAGGCTTCCAGTCTGAGGAAACAGGATCAGCTGAGGAACTGGCAAGGTGAGGAAGCTGTGGCTTGTTCTGCTTCTCTGATCTTCCAGCATTCACCCCAAGACCAGGCTTCAGATTTGTTTTTATTAATAAGACTCTTTAAGATTCATGCTACAGTACTCAGTTGGAATATTACAGAAAATGAAGTTTGAGGGGAGTACATTTCTGGTCAAAGCAAGGAACGAAATGAGAACTTGATACTTCATCAGAGGAACAATATTGTACAGCTGAATCTGGATTCTGTTATGTTTTATTTTCTTATTACACTTTTTGGAATATAAACTACTATAAACATACTTTGATTAAACCTAAATTATGATTAATTATAAGACAGTTAATCTATTTCTTCACTCTAAGAAATTTTATCAGTGACAATCACATTATGTCATAGCATAAAATTTAAGATATTAGACATTCATTGTGAGTACTGGATTCCTAGTGGCCAATCAGATATTGAATTAAAAAAACATGGATTGAATTCAAAGATCCAAGTTTCTTTCTATGAAACAGAAGTTAGCACCATGATCGTCAACTATCTGGAGCATTGGTGTTGTGGCTCGCTTAACTAGCACATTGGAGGTTCAGAGTTTTACCCTCAGCACTAGGACTCAGGGAACCAGTTTTTGGTGACGTCATGTAACCTTTACTGGTTTTCTCTTTGAGAATCACATATTTTAATTTGTAACGCTCTTTTTACTCATTTACATTAGTGATGTATGGGCTCAGAAGACAACTCATTAGAGTCGGTTCTCTCTGTTCACCATGTGGTTTCCATGAATGAACTTGTCAGTCTTGACAGCAGACACCTTTATCCACTGAGCCATCTTGGAAGCCCTCATTCATAATTCTTGCATACATCAATCGATACAGGATTGTTTGTTATGTGGTATTAAGTGGTGTATGGTATTTTGTTTATGTTCTGACAAATAAAGCTTGCCTGGAGATCAGAGGGTGGAGCTAGCCACTGGTTAACCATAGAGGCCAGGTGGTGGTGGCTCATGCCTTTGATCCTAGCAATTGGAAGGTTCATATCTTTAATCCCAGCACTTGGGAGGCTTATGCCTATAATCCCAGCACTAAGGCAGGTACAGAGAGTATCTTGGCCCTTTTCGGTCTGAGGATCCAGAAAGGTATGTTGTTGGTTTTGCTCTTTTGGGGGGCTCGCCACCCAGCTCCCAAGTAAATCACACATGGAGGCTTTTTCTTACTTAGGAGTGCATGGCCTTAGCTTGGCTTTGTTTCTATCCAGCTTTCCTTAAATTAACCTGTGTCTTTTTGCCTCTGGGCTTTTCCCATTCTCTTACTCCCTTAAATCTTACTCTTACTCTGTAGCTTGCTGGTTGTGTAGCTGGGTGGCTGGCCTCTGATGTCCTCTCCTTTTCTGGCTCTTTCTAGATCTCTTCACTCCTCCATCTCTCTCTCTCTTCTTCTCCCAGATTCCTCCTTATATTTATACTCTCTGTCTGCCAGCCCTGCCTGTCCTTTTTCCGGCCTTTCTATTGGCCAATTCTTTATTAGACCATCAGGTGTTTTGCACAGGCACAGTAACACAGCTTTACAGAGTTAAACAAATGCAACATAAACAAAAGTAACACACCTTAAAATAGTTTTCTACTACAAGTGGCTGCTCCTTTGCTTCTCTAATCTTTCAGGTTATTACCCCAATATTTGACTCCTGGTTTACTGATAAAACTAATTAGGATCATGCCTCAAACAAGCCTAGAATTATTAGGTCTAACATAATGTTTACTATTTTGCTTGTTATGCATGTTCAGTGAGGTCAGCTGAGGATTTTTGCTTTTGACTGACTTTTACACACCAGGCTGGTAGCCAGCACAGCCACAGTCAGGAAAGCTGTCAATCAGGGTGGCATCAGCAAAGGCAGTTCATGAAGGTCTAACTCTGACCATTAAATGTTCTGGCCCCAAAGTGACTCATGTTACTTCTTTAATCAGCTGGTACATTGCAGAGGTGGAATTTGAACCTGTAAGTTTTCACACGGGAGTTCAACCTCTTACCCACTATACCATATGGCCTTTTTTTTCTGACTTATGTAACTTCTATTCATAATTGTGTAAACCAAATCTAGTCATATAAACTTACCAAAAGAAAAAAGAAACCAGGAAATAAAATCTGAATATGTGGCTGAGATAAGATGTATTCCATGAATAGCACTAGCTATTTCCACAGTACCAACTACCATTTTGAAAGTAAATATTATTGACTGAATAGATGATTTAATGTTGTTTTATATGAAAGATAATCATCACTAAAATGTAAGTCAAGCAGACCACTGTTCCTGGCTGTTCAGAGTGAAGGACGCTGACTTAAGAGTCACCTACTGACAGTATGCTTTGGTGACCTTTCTTTGCACTTTCAAAGCCTTATTCTAAGAGTAAAGTGTCATTTCAAAAGACTAGGTGACATCCTGACAAATACACTTCTGCAAATCAGCCAGACGCTGCCAAGCAACCTAGCCCACTGAGGCACAGAGGCTAGGCAAATGAAAAGTACATAAGAGTGTAAGTATCTCAATCTGAGACAAAGCTCAGCCTTAAAAAGGTATTTTTTAAAGAAGTGGTTGAAACTCAGACATTTTAATGACAGATATCCTGATAAAGTATGTTTTGTCTAGCTTCTATAAAACATATATCAAATAAGATGTCTTTATCAAACCCTTCCCCTGAAGGCCCTGAGATTTATGAGAAAGAGGAAGCAAAGAAGGCTAAAAGACTGTAAGAGTCAGATGTAGTGGATGGCTTAAAGGAAACAGCACCTTATAGACTGTGGTGGTTTGAAAGAAAATGGTCCCCAAAGGGAGTGGCACAATGGAAGGTGTGGCCTTCTTGGAATAGGCATGGTCTTATTGGAGGAAGTAGGTCACTGTGGAGGTGGACTTTGAGGTCTCGTCTATGCTCAAGCCATGCCCAGTGAGACAGACCACTTTTTGTCACCTACAAGTCAAGAAGTAGGACACTTGGATACTTCTCCAGCAATATGCCTGTCTGTACTCCACCATTTCACACCATGAGGGTAATGGACTAAGCCTCTGTAAATGTAAGCTACCTAATTAAATGTTTTTCCTTTAGAAGAGTAGCTATGGTCATGGTGTCTCTTCACAGCAATAGAAATCCTAACTAAGACAGAAGTTGGTACCAGGAGTGGGTATCATTGTGATAAACTTGACCGTGCTTTTGTTTGAAGGAATATGGACCTTGGGATTAGAAAACCAACGGAACACTTTAAGTGCTGTTTAATGAGTCATCCTAGTAGAAATATGGAAGACAGTGATGTTGAGGATGATTTGAACTGTGGGGTCTGGCTTAAAAGGTTTCAGAGAAAAAGAATATTAGTATGTGGTCTAGAGATCATTCTTGTGATAATTTCGTAAAGAATGTGGCTGATTTTTGCCCTTGTCCAAAGAGTCTGCCTGAGGTTAAAGTGAAGAGATTACCTGTCGGCAGAGGTAATCTCAAAGCAGCCTAGTATAGACTCTGTTCTGTGGTTATTAGTGGTAACTCTACTGAAGATTTATAGTGAAAAGGAACAAGCTGAGCAAGAAAAAATGAGGAAAAAAGAATGGAGTAAAGTCCTATGTTCAAGGAGATAAACAGATTAAGAAACAGAATAAAGGGAGTAGTGACCTCAGGGCAAGATCCCACCCAGCTAAATTTCCAACTTGTGAAAAGGAATTAAAGAAAAGCTTAGAGCCAGGTGTGGTGGTGCACACCCTTAATCCCAGAAAAGGGAATGCAGAGGTTGACATATCTCTAAGTTTGAGGCCAGCCTGGTCTACAGAGCAAATTCCAGAACAGGCAAGCTTAGGCAGTGAAGGAAATCATGGCAAACTGAAGATATAATTGAAAGAGGGGGCCATATTCAGGCCCAGCAAGCAGCAGGACTTGGCAGCTTTGGCCCCAGGTTCTGGCTTTAGAGTCAAGGATAGAAGAAAGGCATTATGGAATCTTGCTCCATAACTAAGGAAAACTACTGAGGCCAGGCATGTGTCAGGGGTGTCACTGAATGAAGACCTAGAGAAACCATTTTGTGAAACTGTAAAGTCGAAGCCTAGATTGCCTTAGTTACCACAAGATGTTGGAGATGCCAGAGCTGTAGGATACCTGTCAAAGAGAGCTTCTAACAGGGGATGGAACCAGCCCAAGAGAAACTGTGTTGCAGTAAACAAAGCTGAAAAGAGTTTAAGATCTGAAGAGCACTTTGACATCAGAAATGGAGATACAAAGTTTGGAGTTTTTCCCAGCTGGGTTTTGGTCTTGCTTTGGTCAATATTTCCTCACTATCGTTCTTCCCTATGTTTTATAATGATAGCGTATATCTTGTGACATTATAAGTTGGAAGCATGTGATTTGCTTTTTGGTTTTGTTTTTACAGGAGATTGCAGGTAAGAGATTGCATGAATCTCAGAACAGACTTTGAACTTTAGATTTTTAAATAAGTTTGGGATTGTTATAGAATATAGGGACTTTTGAAGTTTGATTTAATGCAGTTTTGCATTATGATATGGCTACACGCTTTTGGGGACTAGAGAGTGGAATGTGGTCATTTGAAAGAAAATGGTCCCCAAAGGGAGTGGCACTAATGGGAGGTGTAGCCTTGTTGGAGTAGCTGTGGTCTCGTTGGAGGAAGTGTGTCACCGTGGAGGTGGACTTTGAGGTCTCATATATGCTCAAGCCATCCCCAGTGAGACAGACCACTTCCTGTTGCCTGAAAGTCAAGATGTAGGACACTTAGCTACTTCTCCAGCACCACGTCTGCCTGCACACTTCCTCTGAAACCATAAGCCACCCCAATTAAATGTTTTTCTTTTATAAGAGTTGCTGTGGTCATGGTGTCTCTTCACAGCAATAGAAACACTAACTAAGACATAGATACAACCTGGTTGATACAGTATGAACTTACGGAGACTGTGATAACATACACAAGATCTAAATAAGTTCAAGCCAGATACAGTCCCAGCACTGAGAAAAGGAAGTGAACACCAAGTCCAACTCCCAACCAATAAGTTATTTTCAAGTGATTCTTGCTCAGAAAGGAAAATACGTTTTTTCCAATGCAGTGAAACTGGGTGTATCAATCACATTCCAAGGTAAGTCCTGTGCCCAAGAATAGTTGTCCAACATGAATGAACTCTATAATTTTTTGTGTGTGCTTTTTGTTTTGGTATAATTTATCTTATTGGTGTTTTGTTAGTTTGTTGAGTTTTGTGGTTTTTGTTTTGTTTTGGAGAGAGACAGATAGACAGAAAGACAGACAGATGGAGACAGACAGAGAGAACATGAAGCTGGGTGGGCAGGGACATGGATGGGATCTGGTAGAAGTTAGGGAGAGGAAACAACATCATCAAAATATGTTATATAAAAACAATTTTAATAAAAATAAATTTTTTAAATTGTATATAAGCAATAAAGTTAGAAAAGACTGCAGTCTCAAACACTAGAACATCTTCCCCAGCCCATTGCAAATATGAAATTGAGAGACAGATGTGTGATAAATTTTAGAGATAGTTGGAAAATTACAGCAGTGTCAGTAACTCTGAGTATCACCTGTATGACCGGAGAGCAGCACAGCTTCACAGCTAACATTTCACCTTCTCTGGGATGATAAACATTCTGAAAACAGAAGAATGTTCCAAAGTGCAACGAGAACCATTTTGTAGATGCTGCTTGGCCTCACCTGAGCCATGATTTTTATGATTTTGAGGTTCTAGAGGTATAAAATTAAATAATATTTTACATTACTATTTCAAACTCTTGCTATTTTGAACTACCAAATAGGGAGAAGGAAAGTAAAGTATTTTTAGTTTTTTTTTTTAATGTTGAGGAAAGCAAAACTAAAATTAAAAGGTAAAGAACATATTCTTATATTTTAAAATGCAAAAACTTATATATTTGTTAAGACAGGCTCTGTTGTGTAGAGCAATCTGTGTTTGAATACACGATACTCCTGATTCTGCTTTTATAGTCCTAAAATTATAAGGGTGTCCCATCATACCCAGCCTTCAACATTTCTGTAACTAGATAAGATACTTCTTGACTGTATGTCACGTGTCCTATGTCAGTGTACCAGGAATTATCATTACAAAAATGTTATGCATTCACATATTTTAGTCTCAAAATACATTGGTATTGGCATTGGCACTATTATGATCTGCAATTCACAAACAAGGCCGTTGATATGCAGCCACAGAGAGCTGGAGAATGGCTCAATAATTAAGAGCAATTTTTGCTCTTACAGAGGACAGATTTCAGTTCCCAGCACCCACCTGGTGGCTTACAGAGATCTGTAACTCCAGTTGTATGGAATCCAAAGCATGCTTCCAACTTCCAACCGTAGCAGGCACTTACACAGTGCTCATATATACACACAAACCTCCATATGCATTAGGAATAAAATAAAACTTAGAAAAAAATTAAAGGCACAGTCTGATGCCAAAACTTTTATACATATTATTTTAAAAATATTGGCTTGTGAGACAAACAAGCAAAACAAAGGAAGGAAAAGTAAACCAAACCAAACTCTGAACTATGAGTCTCATTCCTCCATGCAAGGTTTGATGAGTTACTAAAGTTCTGTAAGCATTGATTTCATCATTTGCAAAGCTTGAAAGCATACCAAAGAATGGAAATTGCTTAGCACATTGTGTTTTCCCTAGTAATTGTCTGGAAATTAGCCAATATTATAATTCATAATGTTATTGTTTTCATTAGATACAGAGGAAAGCATCTAGCACAATTTCAGGAATATAGAAAATACTTAATAAACATGTCTTCTATAAATCTTCAGAAGTTTTTACAAGCTAAATTGATTAGAGACTACCTCATAAGTAGATAGAATCTCTCTGGGATGGAATCCCATAGGAGTTTGAGCATGTGTCTGTGGATGACCTTGGAATGAAAACCCAGGCACTCCTTTTAATCCTGTTTCTAAATTTAACTGTGTCATAGTCTCATATTAGTCTTCTTATTGCCAGGGAGTCTGGTGTTCACTTAACATACACTGGGAACATTTTTCAGTGGATCAGCTTTCAAATCCTGGCAGAGAAACCATTTCAATGACTATTCATATTTCCTCCAGAGTGGGATTTAATAAAAGATCTGTGGATTGAGAGGGGGGCAGGGTGCCAGGTTATGAAAGATTTGTGACAGCTCTGATGTACTTCTTTCCTCATTTCAATAGCAAAAATCACAAAGCTCTTTTAAATTACTGAGAAAATTGCAATTGAATTGTTAGCAGTCTTTAAATCTAAGCAACATCAATGTGTATTAAAATGAATATAGTACTAAAATGTGTTTGAAATTCAGTCCTTTAAGCAAGAATGATCTGAGAACCCAAGGAACCTTTTGTACTGTCTGATTAGGGACATCTGTCCACAAAC
This sequence comes from Peromyscus californicus insignis, assembly GCF_007827085.1. NCBI lineage: Eukaryota > Metazoa > Chordata > Mammalia > Rodentia > Cricetidae > Peromyscus > Peromyscus californicus. The sequence goes on from NW_026294458.1 coordinate 52,382,333, forward strand.
TCAACCTTGTATTCATATAAACAATGCAAGCTTAGATCAATTTAATTGACATATATATATACATGCATATATATGTCATTATTCTGTTATGTTTTTGTTTTCAATTGTCAAAAGCAGAATTTGCTAATTAAGGGCTGTGCTACAGATAGAGAATTCAGAGTCTAATCATTAGTTTTATCATCCAGTGCTGTCCAAGAACAATGCTTTTCCAAACTCCAAAGTCACAGGTTAAAGATCTGTTGCCAAATTAGCATAACAAATTCAAGAGGTTCAGTTAAAGATGGTATGATACTCATATTTCTAAATTGATTTCCAGAAATGTCAAGTAAAAGTTACAAAAGTTGACCAAAGATTAACCTGGTCCTTTTCTGTTAGCCTGCCAAATCAAAAAACAATTTCCTCCAAATTTCACTGTGCACAAACATCAACTCAAAAGTAACTGAAAGGGGGTGTGAGCTTGATTAGTCTTAATAAAAATTAGCAATGTGTGTTAAATTTGTTTGGCTTAATAGTCATACTATGTTTTTATTTTAAAATAGACTGTAACCTTTACTAATGACATTCAATACATTTATGGATGCTAACTTATCTGAAGTTTAAAGTTTTCTTCTTTGTTTGGGCCTTAGCCTGTTATCTCATTGATAAATATGGGGAGAGGAGCAACATACATCAAGCTATTATTGGTAACAAGCACTTTGGTTTTACAAATCTTACAGAGGCTGGTAAATGAACAGTGCTTTAGTTCTTAGTATTGCTAGAAAATTGAAACTTTGTTTCACTATACAAGAAAAATCAATTGAGGCAATAAATAAAATGAAAGCTTTGTCTTCTTCAAATGCTACTTAGGAATGAAAAACAAAATGAAATCCCCTTCTCTCCTTCTCACTTCCCATGTAAAGCATTATAGGAGAGCATCTAAAGGAGAATGCTACTCTTCCACAAGAGAAATGCAGTTTACAACCATACGCAACATCTCAGCTATATGTCTGATCATGAAGTGGTATCTGTCCAGGGTGAGTCTCTTCTTTTAAAAAGCAGAAAATAAACTGAGGTCGGGGATCTGATTCATCATCTATGAGGAGTCATGAGTAGCAAACCAATCAACACTTGCATACACCCTGAGGTTAAGCACCATATATCGGAACAGTCATGCATGGAACCCAAGGATGGGATGTTAGGGTTGTACAATGAGTTGTACTGTATTCTTACTGATGTTCTGCACCCTGAACAAAGATTCTCAGTAAGACATGTGATCAGTGTTGAATCTCATAAATTGCTTTTTTCTCTTCTCAGCTCCTCTGAATAGCTTTGAAGTTTCTGCACCATCCAAGAAGAAATATGTTAATAATCTTGCTAATCTGGGCTGTGGAAATATAAACAAGTAATCAAGGGCCTATTGAAGTAAATCATTTCTCAGTTACAGCATAACTTACTAAAAGTGACTTTTCATTAATAGTGATTTATAAAATAATGTGCTGTGTTCTAAAAATCATTTGTGAGAAGATAAAGTAGAGTTGTCTTTATGATTAGTTCCTGGCTTCTGCTCATTAAAGATTAGGGGAGTTGTGTGTCATTGCTAAATTAATACAAGGCTCTTCTTCCTTCCTCTGCAATTCATGAACACTACTAAGCACTTTTTTTTTTTCTTTTAATTTGGTGGCCCCTGGTTTGATAGTCTTCTTTATTTAGGCAGAAATACTCTGACATTTGCTCCTTGATGAGAAGAATCCACAAGAATTTCCTGAGAAGACATTCATATGCAGCATGTGTTAGGCTTTTCATTTTTATTTGGCATTTTCCAACTCAACTAATTATGTTATCACTCAATGTAAACTTTATAAAATTAAGTCCTCAGTTAAGAAAAAAATATCCTTAAGTCCTTAAAGTTTTCATGCCTGACTTCAATAGATATTCCTGTCATCTTTAACTAGAACACAATTATATTTGTATTTTTATACAGTGACGTCACTCTCAGTCTTTCTTTTTCTTTTCCTCTGTCTTCCTCTGAGGGGTCAGTCTCTGTTCAGATGGTGTAACTAAAAGACAGGAAATGTGAGAAGCGCCACCACCTCCAGTGGCTGTATGAGCAAACCTGAGTCTGGAATGCTAGATGAATCTCAGTTAACTGGAGACCCTCTAATTTGGCACCAAAGTCCAGGGCATTGCCTGCTTCCTGTCCTTTGTCTGCCGACACGCTGCCTGTCCACACTGCCCCTGCCTCCCCATACACCTCCCCATACACCTACACATAAAGTGGGTTGCTTGCTATTGGACAGTAACTTGATATGACCATAGCTGATTGGATAATGTATGCATATATGCCAGTGAACACACACATTAAAAGAGATCTGCATTTCAATGCTGGTCTCTGGAGTCTGCCTCCTGGGAAACTCGTCCTAACTCCTTCTCCCTCCCACCTCCCCCACTGAGCCACTGGTGAAAGGGAGAAAAACCCCACATCCTTCTTTTTTAAAATTATTTCTAATCTACCAATATATATTACTTTGTGTGTGTATGTGTGTGTGTGTGTAGAATGACCACATAAAGATAAAATTATATTTATACTTTTCATCGTTCTTACCTTCCTCCTTTCACTCTACCTCTTTTCCTCTCCAACTTCCGTCCTTCAAGTGTCTGTTACTCTTGAATGACTTTTTTCCCTCTGAAATACATGGTTGTAGATGTAACCAACCTTCTTATTAAATAAGAAACACAGAACCAATGCAAAGAAGAAAGCCAAGAGGTCAGAGCTAAGAGCTAAAACCTTACCCTTCCTCCTGCAGTGGTCCTACCTCTCCGAACCAGAGCTACCCCTGTGTTAAAGTCTTTATATAGAGTTCCTGTTCTGCCTTCTCATTGGTTGTAAACCCAACCACATGACTGCCTCCTCACGGCCTGTCTGTATAGGCCTCCAGGTTTTCCATGATTGGTATTGATTAAAGGCATGTGTATCCAATAATGGCTATATCCCTGAACACACAGAGACTTACTCAGGTCTGCCTACCAAGTGCTGAGATTACAAGAGTACGCCACCACTGCCCTGCTTTCCTATGGCTTGCTAATAGCTCTGACCCCCAGGCAACTTTATTTATTAACATACAAATAACATTTTAATACAAATAAATATCACCAAGCTACAAATGGTGTCCAACGTGGTGGCAAGAGTTTCCACCTAAAAACTGAGAAAAAAGATTCTAAAACAGAGCTAAAAACAGTTCCTAATTGTCTCTCTCAAATGAGCGGCAGCTGTGGGTTTGAGCTACTGGTGGGTTCCTAGCGTGCACGCTCGACCTGCAGTATGGCGGGAATGAGGCCTCTGCAAGTGGCACATTAAGCTGCGTGGTGGATTTAGCCTTTGGTAGTACAAAAAAAAAAAAGAGGTTTTTGGGCTACACGCTGCTTGGATAAAAGCATAGACCCAGGATAGCTCCCAGAGCTGGTGGTAAACTACCACCTCCATGTTGGGAAGCTGAGGTGGGCAGAGCCAGCAGCCACAGCTGCTGCAGTTTAAAGCGATAGATTCACAATAAGACAGATTCAGATGTAATAGTTTACAATGTGTGTAAAAATGTACGTAGGCTTGAAAGAGAGAGAAAAAGGAATATATACAGTTATATGAAGAAATAAATAGTTTTTAAAAATAAAGTCTTTAAAGAGACAGTAAAATTAATATAAAAAATAAGCCACGTAAGGATGAATATTACACAGAGAATCTGGATTGTGTTGTCTTTGGGATTCTTAACTGCAGAGAGATATTTGATTGTAAAGGAAGCTGAGTTAAACCAATATGTATACTTTAAAGATACCTTGACTTCAAAATTTGGATATAAGCATATGTTGCTTTGGAAAAGAGTCTCTCCTTTTGTTTCCACAGAAAGCCAGAGGCTATGGATTTGTTCCAGATTAAGATACATCAGGTTTGACCAGCCAAGACCCCCTGAAAGGTCTCTGATGACACCATGGCCCAGATGATCCAACATCCAGAATCGTTTCAAGGCGACTGGCTCAGACGATACACCCTCACGGACTACTCCATAATCCTAAAATTTTCTTTGTGTCCCCATAAGATACAGTGTTGCTTTGGAAAGGAGATTCTGCTTTTGTTCCCACAGAAAGCCAGAGGCTACGGATTTGTTCCAGATTAAGATACATCAGGTTTGATCAGCCAAGACCCCCTAAAAGGTGACACCAAGGCCCAGATGATCCAACATCCAGAATGGTTTCAAGGCAACTAGCTCAGTCGGTAGAGCATGAGACTCTTAATCTCAGGGTCGTGGGTTCATGCCCCACGTTGGGCACCATTACTCTAGCTACAATACAGTGCCTTTTCCAGCAGGAAGTAGTAAGAGAAACTACGCCCAAATTCCCAAATTATATGTAATTTTACTTTGTTAAGGTTAAAACCTTCCTTTTTGGAAAAAAAAAGAAAAGGGGAAGTGCTGTGGGATGTTCTGTATGGCAAATGTGTTGCTCTGATTGGTCAATAAATAAAACACTGATTGGCCATTGGCTAGGCAGGAAGTATAGGCAGGATAAGGAGGAGAAAAAAGCTGGGAAGTGGAAGGCTGAGTCAGAGAGATACTGCCAGCTGCCATGATGAGAAACAGCATGTGAAGATGCTGGTAAGCCACGAGCCATGTGGCAAGGTATAGATTAATGGAAATGGATTAATTTAAGCTGTAAGAACAGTTAACAAGAAGCCTGCCACGGCCATACAGTTTGTAACCAATATAAGTCTTTGTGTTTACTTGGTTGGGTCTGAGCGGCTGTGGTACTGGCAGGTGACAGAGATTTGTCCTGACTGTGGGCCAGGCAGGAAAACTCTAGCTACACATGGTCTTTACTAATCTAAGCAGAATTTGTTGTCCCTTGATGGATTTCTACGATTCCTGGAAACTTACAAGTTAGAAATCTTCATCAAATGTATCTACAACATAAGTTTCTTATCTGTTTCTCAGGCTGTAAGTTATACAGAAATTTTGCCAAATGTAAAAATAAAACGATCAATTTTAACATGCATTGAAAAATGTGACAGTGCGCTCAAGCTACCAGGATGCATTCATAAGCAGATGCTGCGTCACATATCTACAGTATAGTTGATTATAAGGAGCATTGCTATATGTGTGATGGCCATTCTTTGTTGTCAGCTTGACTACATCTGGAATTAACTAAAACCCAAAAATTGGCCAGGCACACCTGTGAGGGACTTTTTGCATAACTCGATCATTAGAAGTGGAAAGACACACCCTGGATCCAGATCTTTTGAGGTAGGAAGACCCACCTCTACTCTGGGCCACACCCTCTGCTCGAAGTGTATATAAAGGACATGGAAGGGGGGAGCTCTCTCTTTTTGCCTGCTTCCTCCCTCCCTCACTAGCAAGTCATTCATTCCTTCTCTAGCATTAGAGCCTAATTCATTGTTTTTGACCAGCTAAAACATCCAGCCTTATCAACTGAACAATTACTGGATTCTTGGACCTTCCATACATAGCTGTCATTATTAGATTAGTGGGACCACAGCCTGTAAGTCATTCTTATAAATCCCATATATATAAAACATATACATATATATAGTATATATACATTATATATTGTGGATATATATTGCTATATGTGCTATGTATATATTGGGCTATACATGGCTCAGAGTACAGGTGGGTCTTCCTACCTCAAAAGATCTGGATCCAAGGTGTGTCTTTCCATTTCTAATGATCCAGTTATGCAAAAGGTCCCTCAAAGGTGTGCCTGGCCAATTTTTGGGTTTTATTAATTCCAGATGTAGTCAAGCTGACAACAAAGAATGGCCACTGCACATATAGCAATATGTATATATTATAAATATGGGGTTTATTATTATATATAAATTGTATAAGTTCTTCTACTCTAGAGAATCAATAGTAAAAAATGCAATTAACTTAGGTTGATCAGCTGTAAAATACATTCCTCTTTATAGATGAAAATATGAATAGAGAGAGGCAACACATGCCTGATGAAATGATGGTTAGGTTATGAATGTTGACACACTTTCCTCTTTAATATCATTTCTACTTTTGAAAAGATCCAAGGTGTCCAAGGATGCCAGAAGAGGATGTTGGATGCCCTGTAACTGGAGTTATGAGCAGTTAGGAGCCACCATGTGGGTGCTGTGAATCGAACTTGGATCCTCAGTAAGAGCAATGGAGCTCTTAACCATTGGGCTTTCTCTCCAGCACCTCCTTCTACTTCTTGTCCAGAGCATTGTATTAACTCCCTTTCTATCTTCCTTTTCAGTGGAAATAAATCTCTGCAGAAGTAATTTTGCTGACTCTGCTTGATTTTGGGATGCAGCTTCTGGCTTGTTTTTGGGTTCTTTCCAGTCTATGTCAAAGAATTTGGCACCTCTCACTACTGTGGAGTTAATTTCATTTATTCTGCCTTCAGTTAGTCAGGGACAGTCAATCACACATATCTGAAAGCTGGCACATGATTTTCATTTCCTAGTATTGCTACATTATTCCAGACTAAATGAACTATTCTAAAAGTTCATAACAATTTTAAAGACATTTGATGACTTCTTTTAAAAATGTGAGAGAGAAGAGGTTAGTCCCCAGTGACATCCATCTTTCTTAATACCATTTTACTTAGTTTTCCAAAATGTGAAGGTAAGCAGATACCCAATTATTCTGGTTTAAGCTCACAGTCCTTTTAGTACTGTGCATTCTCTCTCATCTCCTAAGGGAAAACAGTTTAGTAATTAACAAGTCAGTACCATAATCCACCCAGGTGGTCAAAGAATGAGAGGTGGGACTCTTCCTCATGAAATAAATGATCTGCATTCACCACTAGTTTTTAAAGAGGAATTAACACTTCTATTGTTTTATGAAGGATTCTAAGAGATTATAGGTGGAAAAGAGGCAGTTGTGAAAAAAAATGAGAATTACGAAAGAGAGGATATTTTGATGATTGATTATCTATATATTCTCAGTATATTGTTAGAACTCTAAGACTTTAAAATCAAGAATAAACCTGGGTCTAGGGGGAAAATTGCTTAACCTCGGGAGAAAATTTCTAATAGGCGTGTAGCAGATGCTAGGGAGTTATTCTTTCCTTCCTTCTTCCTGTCCTCCCTGTTTCCCCTTCTGTCTTTCCATCCTTCTTTCCTTCCCTTCATTTTCTCTTCTTGCTTTCCTCCCTTGCGTCTCTTTCCTTCTACATTCATTGAAGACCTGAGTTTGGCTAGATATTAGGAGTACAACAGCAAAACTGAGTTGATTTCAGCCTTTGTAGCATTTATAATGTATCAGAGGAAACAGACATAAAATAAACAATCACATGTATAACAAGTATCATAAAAAGGCAATTGTAGGGTATCATGTGACCTACTCTAGTGTTTGGCAGGTGCCAAAGAGAACTTTTTAAAATTAGCATTTTAAGAGAAGTGTATATATTAATGTGGAATAATTTTAAACATAGCTGAAGGAAAATTGAGTCTCCTTGAATCACCAGGAGTCAGACAACTAATATTCTACTAAAAAACTGAATTAAAAAGAGTGAGAAGCTGGCAAAGGATTTTGAAAATATAGAATCATTCATACTTAGGAATGTCATTTATTTCTAAGCCATTTGAAAAATTTGGACTTTATTCTAAGAAAAGTGGGAAGCTTAAAGTGTCTCAAGAAATGATTGTATTGATTTTGTTTCTCTATTTTTGACATCACTAGGGAGTAAATATGGACTCAAGATGGTATAGATTGGATGAATGATGGAACCAACAGAAGGCTACTGCAGTATTGTAAATAAAGCCACAGTGGCAGAAATCAGAACTGGATAACTGGCATTAGAGTTGGAGAAGTGTGAATGAACTTAAGAGCAACTGAGAGATAAAATTGTTAACTAGTCACTTTATTGTTATGACAAATATCTAATGCAAACACTTTGTTGATATCATTCCTCCATCCAAAAGTGCTGAGAGCCTCTCTAAGCCTGGCCCTACCACTTCTTGTCTTTCTATCTATCCTCAATCCTCCGAAACCTCTATGGTTAGTTTTAGTCAGCTAGTAGCTACCTCTGCCCTCTGATTCAAAGCAAATTTTATTGTCAGAATGTGACCAAAATATCACACAACAGTTTTTATGATGTATTTTGTTGTAGACCTAAAGCAGGACTGAAGATCACATCAGGGGGCCCTTGGCAGAGCATAGGTTTTCTTCTCATGTCAGCCAGGAAGCAGAAGGAGACAGAGGAAGTGGTCTCTGATAAGATACAGATTTCAGGGGCTTGGAATAAAGTTCAATAGAAGACCACCTGGTTACTCTGCACAACATACTGGGGTTGTAGCCCTTTCACCATAAATGTAAATTTCTTTGATATGACCTCACAGATGCATGTAGAGCTGTGCCTTTTAGGTGATACTTGTTGACAGTTAATACTAACCATAAAAATATAAAATAAAATATCAAACTGTCATTCGAAATATTTCCTCCTTTTATTTATGTCAGGTATCTTGCTATTGTAGCCCAAGTATACCATCTGAATTTAACACTGCAACCAAATTTGTCTATTTCACGATTCTTTAATACTCTGTGCTATAATAGTAGAGTAAGCTAAGAACTACTATATTTTGAGAGTTCTTTTCACATGGTAGGAGTGTTAGTGTTTCTACTGTTATCATAAAATATCATGACCTAAAGCAACTTGAGGACGAAAGGGTTTATTTTATCCTATAGTTTGTAGTCCAGAGAATTCAGGGAGGAAAATCAAAGCAGGAACTCAGAGCCAGGATTTGATGCAGAGGCCATGGAAGGGTGCTACTTGCTGGCTTGTTCCTAGTGGTTTGCTTAGCTTCCTTTTTTATAGAACCCAGGACAAGCAGCCCCATAGTGGCACCATCCACAATGAACTGGGCCCTCTTTTATCAATCATCAATCAAGAAATATCCAACAGGCTTGACCATAGGCCAGTTTGGTTGAGTATTTTTTTTTGTATAAAAATATTTTATTACTGAAATATAAAAAGCTAGCATATGCAACATATGATTCATAAGTCAAAAGTAGGCTTTGTTGCACATAATTCCTGATAGGATTTACTGAAATTTTATTCTGTAACTGTCCTGGATCAGAAAAATTGATCTGAAGATCTTAAGAGTGATTTGCTTTGCTTCTCCCACCCGCCTTTCAACTATAGTAATAAGAGCCAAAGGTGTTACTGGAATTGGAAGTTTTAGAGGCTCCATATTTTTGTTACTCAGGTGTAGGTTTTACCTTTCTTCCATCTTATTTTTTAAAACTTTTTATTAATTCTTTGTATCTTACACATCATGCATCTCAGTCCCATTCATTTCCCATCCCTGTGTATCCACTCTCTGCCCTTGCTATAACCCCCAAATAAAATTTAAGATAAAAAAGAAAAGAAAAAAAGAAGGGGGATCACATCATGAAAGCAGGAGTGTGCTGTGGAATAATGCTTTTTTATACACTGGTTTAATAAAACAGTGATTGGCCAGTAGCCAGGCAGAAAGTATAGGTGGGACAAGCAGAGAGAAGAATTCTGGGAAGAGGAAGGCTGACTCAGGGAAGACACTAGCCCGCTGCCATCCAAGGAGCAGTATGTAATGGTACATAGGTAAAGCTACAGAACACGTGGTGACATATAAATTAACAAAAATGGGCTGAGTTTAACTGTAAGAGTTACTCAGTAGTTATCCTGAGCTAACTGCCAAGCAGTTTTAATTAATATAAGCCTCTGTGTGTTTACTTGGGTCTGAGCAGCTGCAGACTGGGAGAGACACAGAAAAACTTTCAGCTACAGTAGTGTGAAATAGTGAGTCATGCAGTAAACCATTTTGTCCATTTATCTACTTTTAAGTGCTCATTGCAAAGAGTCATTAGTCTGGTTCGAGGCCTCTGGTTTCTGCCACACTATCGATGCTGGGCCCTCACTGGAACTCCTATTGGCTATCCTGCTATTGCCTGTGTTGTGGAAATCCTTCAGCTTTGGGTCTGCAGGACCTATCTCTTCACATGCTCAAGCAGATCACAGATGGGATGGATATTGGGGTGGGCCAACCCTGGTTCTGGGCCTGGGTAGTTGCAGGATTGGTCAGCCCACCAGCACTCCCTTGTCCTAACCACCAGGGTGAGCTCTCCTGCATTTTGGCTGGGTATTTTTATGACTGAAGTTTCTTCTTCCCTAATGATTTTAGTTTGTGTTAGGTTTACAGAAATCTATCAAGCATAGTAGATATATCCTTGCATAGCTCCTCTCATTATACATATAGATGTATATATAATGTTATATATATATTATATATGTAACATATAAAGTACAGAAATTGCTCCTAGGCATTCTTACCATTTTCTTCTTTTAAGAATTCAAATAACAAAAATATTTATGAAGTTACATTTAGTAATTTGCTTATTTATTCATCATGCTTTAGGTTTATTTTTCATGTTTTTAAATTTTAGATATTTTTGTCGCTTTTTTTTCCACACCCTAAATTTTCATTTCAGATATTGTAGCTTTCATCTCTATGGATACGATGTATTTCTTTTCTTTAAAATTTCCCTAACTTTTGAGACATATGGAATTCAAGCATCCTAACTGCCGTAATGTCTTTAATTCTGCTAATTCTTACACCTATGTCAGTTTTAAGTCAGTTTTGATTGATAGTCTCCTCAATTGTGTGTTCTTGCTTCATGACATGATTGAGTACCAGACCTCGTGGATTTTCCTGGTTGAGTGACTATTTCCCTATTTTCATAAATATTTCTAACTTTTGTACTTGTATGCATGTAAGTTACACAAAGAAAGTTAGTTTGGGGTCTTAAAGTTGTAACTTCTTAGGTAGTTGCAGAAAAATAAGTATTCTAAGCCTAACTACTCCTGGGTGCAGAAAAAGGATTTTCTGAGAAAGATGTCATGCAGTATATAAACGATGAATTTTCTTATCTAGCCATAAAGAACAGGTACTTTTTCTGACTCTGTATGAATATTAAACACTGTTCACTTTAATTCTTTAGGATGGTTATTTCAACACTAGTAGCAGTTTTTTTAAATGCACACATTGAACAGTATTACATTGAAAACTCAGTAGGGAATTTTGGTATAACTCCAAGAGTCTTTCTCTGGGTAGTTCTATTCTTTGTGGTATTGTGTTATGAAGTCTAGGCTGCCTGTTCTATGTTCAAGCTTTGATCTCCTGAAGCATTTTCCAGATCCTCTTCCCTGAATGTTGACATGTCTTCCCTCATTTCCTTTCCAGGGACTTGGAATAACCATCTTTGCCTGATGCCCAGTTCTGGTTGCTTAATGCTTGAGATTAAATCCTTCCACTGTCCTTTTATATCCCTTGGGAACTAATTCTTAGCTGCTCTTAGTAATCAACAGAGCCCTTAGGAAAATTAAGAAACTAAACACAATTTTATAGAAAATCCACCTATGAGCTTGGTGTCGTGCCAGCCTCAGCTATAGAGACCCTATTTCAAAACAAAAATAAAACAAAATTCTCAGGTTGAATATTGAATCAACTTCTTAGTACTGACACACACATACATATACCCACATATACGTGTATATATTTTTAAGTTACATAATTAAAATACATCCTCCTACTCTGGACAAGTATTTATTTTAATGAGTGAAAAAATTTATCCCCAATTATGTGCAATAGGAAAAGTAAGGAAAAATACAAACCTGAACACTGCAAGAATGTCTGTCATTTAATAAGTACTGATAACTCCACAGAAATATGTACCTCACATCCATCCTCCAGAATCCTTTTATATTAGAACTATTCTTAGATCTTTTTCTACCTCATCCCACTAAGGAGAACTTTCGAGCTGTCTCTGTCAAACAACTTTTTTTATTTTAGATCAAAAGCACAATGTAACTAATAGAATATTGAGTTGGGTGAATGATAAACCTTGTGAAATAATTCAATTTTTTTAGCCCTGGGAAATGCTAGCTTTGCAAATGAGAGTTAATTTACCAGGTATTCGTGAATAGAAGTATGCAGAAATACCTGCAAGTCTGCTTATCTCTGAAAAGTTTTCAAAAGAAGTTTTGATATAGGTAAGCTTACACCCACAATATTAACTTTATGTAAAAGTAGTAACTCTGCAGAAAGAAAAAAAAAAACTTTAACGTTCAACATGAGGTGCGGCATCCTAGGTTTCCATACACACTCCTTAAATAGTAAACTATTCAATGGTTAACATGTCCTAATACAAATCTTTGAAAATATGCAACTTCTGGCTAGAAGGAAAATATGTGGAGGGTAACAGCAGAAAACTTAATTCTTATTTAAAAAATCAGTTTTAACCTGCTCTTTGGCTTAAACAATTTACTGTCTCAAGAAATTTGTATTTGCTAGTAAAACATAAGTGTTATACAGATAAAACGAGGAGCTCTTATTGAAATTCTTTTTAGAATCAATAATCTGGGAAATATGATCTCAAAATGTCAAAAATTAATTCTTACATTTATCTGTTACTCTGTTTCATTCAAGTCTGTGTTTTAACGTTTTTAGTATGTAACCTAGAAGAGTCACTTTTCTTTCTTCTGTTTTTTCCCCCACTGAAGATCAAGTTATCGGCAAAGTACAAAATGGTAATTAAAAATTTCTAGTTCAGTGCCAGGCACACATTGTTCTTTTAATGAATCAGATTATCTCAACATTGTAAGGATTAATTAGGTACTTGTAGCAGTTCCTTTAAATTTCTCTGAACACTCTGCCACCAGATAACTAGGTGGCAGCCTTATAAACTCGAAGAGTTAATAGAAGCTCAGAAAATCCATTACACTTAATTCCACAGAAGAGACAGGAAGTTTTGATTAACTACGGCATTAAAATATTATTATAGTTTTCATTTAAACATTAACTAAAGGTTGAGTAAGGTCTGAATATGATTGTGGCAAAATGGATAGCAAGTGCTGTAATTTTTTTTCTTCAAGGAAGAATAAAAGATAGACAAATACAACATTTGTAATGCAAGATTATATTTTTTTCTACAAAATAAGTAAACATTCAGATTTTAACAGAGGTGATAATATAAATTAAAATGCATTTTGCAATAATTTTTAAAGAAAAGTTTTCTAAACAGTACAGAGTTCTTATATGCCCTTTGTCCAACTTCCAATGCTAGCATTTGCTACATCCCTATTTAACAAAATAAGGAACTTAACATTTATATAATAGCACTAAGTTACAGGCTTTATTCATATTTTACCACTAACATTCTTCTGTTATCTGGGATGCATTCCAGGACGCTCTTTTATAGCCTTCCTCTGTGCCCAGTCTTCCATCAGTGGCATCTTCTCAGTCTCTCTTTGCTTTCCATACAGAATCTTGATGAGTTTTATGTATAATGGACAGGAATTTCATAGAATCTCCCTCAATTTAGTCCTGCATATTATCACATGATTAGAAACACAGAAGGGATTTAGGAAAAAGTATCTCAAAGGCAGAATGCATTTCTTACCACTTCATATGATGAAGTGTGATGAAGTATGATGCTGTTATAACTTTGAATGTGTGACTAATGTATAGTTTGGGAGATTTCTCCACTGTCTCTCTTTCTGTGTTCTATTATTTGAAAGTATGTAACTAAGTCTATTCCACATTTAAGCAGAAGAGATTAAGCATCACTTCCTGGAGAAAGGAAACTATAAATTATTTGGAAAATTATAAGAAAGCAAAACCCTTCCCTTTATCTTCTGTTTTATTTAACCAATCATTTCTATAAGGTATGGTGATATTGTGTTCCCCAATATATTGTGCACCCTAATAAACTTATCTGGGGTTAGAGAACAGAACAGCCACTAGATATAGAGGCCAGAAAATGGTAGCACACACCTTTAATCCTAGCATTCTGAAGGCAGAGATCCATCTGGATCTCTGTGAGTTCAAAGCCACACTGGAAACAGGCAGGCATGGTGACACATGCCTTCAATCCCAGGAAGTGATGGCAGGAAGCAGAGAGGTATATAAGGCGTGAAGAACAGGAACTAGAGTCTGTTAAGCTTTTAGGCTTTTGAGCAGCAGTTCAGCTGAGATCCATTTGGACGAGGACACAGAGGCTTTCAGTCTGAGAAAACAAGATCAGCTGAGATGTTGGCGAGGTGTGGTTAGCTGTGGCTGGCTCTGTTCCTCTGATCTTTCAGCGTTCACCCCAATACCTGGCTCCGGGTTTGTTTTTATTAATAAGACCTTCTAACAATTCGTGCTACAATAAGGATGTACTTATATAGTTACTTTATTAGTATTACCTAGTTGGTTGCTTTCATCCTAGGGGACTCTTCTGCATTAGCAAATATCTTTTGGCATGACCCAATATACTTGTTTAAAGAATTAAAGGCTGTAGAAATGGCTTAGCATTTAAGATCGCATATAACTTGCAGAGGACTCAAGTTAGCTTCCCAGCATCCATGTCCCGCAGCTCACATCTGCCTATAACTCCAGCACCAGAGAATCTGAGGCTATCTTTTAGACTCTGTGGGCACCTGGATACATGTTCTCATACATTCATGAAGAAACACACACATACACATCTGTTTTAAAACTTTGACCTTAGCCGGGCGGTGGTGGCGCACGCCTTTAATCCCAGCACTCGGGAGGCAGAGCCAGGCGGATCTCTGTGAGTTCGAGGCCAGCCTGGGCTACCAAGTGAGTTCCAGGAAAAGGTGCAAAGCTACACAGAGAAACCCTGTCTCGAAAAAAAAAAAAAAAAAAAAAAAAACTTTGACCTTAGAGGCGAACTTCTACTGTCATTTTCTTAAACTAGTTTAATTCTAATTCCATTCTAAAAATTTATCCTTATACCCACGGACAAATGTAGTTTTTAACCCTCATCAAGGAAGCTTCTTTTGTGCAGTATGGGAAAACCTATAGCTGGTCAAAATGCAGAGACCAATGGACTGTGAGGCGCCCAACCCTCACTGATACATCCTCAGTGCAATTCCTGCACCCAAGGCTTCAAGAACATCACAGAAGAGTGGATGGAAAGGGTGTCAGAGCTGGAGGACCAGGACGTCTGTAGTGCGATAGTGTTTTCTATGTGTGACAGGGCAGCTGTACCCAAGAAGTCTCAAAACCATGGTCGCCTAAACAAGACCCACATACAATCCCAATGGGGATTGGGTAAATCTCACGGGGCCCCACCCTGAGGTACAGAACTACAGATAATGAATGGCTGCTAAGAGGGGTTTAATTGGCTTGTTCTATGGATGAGCCCCTGGTGGTTATTCAATCCCAAGTGGTCTGCCCTAAATACATATACATACAAA
This sequence comes from Peromyscus californicus insignis, assembly GCF_007827085.1. Lineage (NCBI taxonomy): Eukaryota > Metazoa > Chordata > Mammalia > Rodentia > Cricetidae > Peromyscus > Peromyscus californicus. The sequence continues at coordinate 52,397,594 of NW_026294458.1, forward strand.
CAATGCCAAATGGACTCAATAGGTTACACAATACATATATATGTAAGTTATGCATGTATGGATATATGTATGTGTGTGTGTGTGTGTGTGTGTGTGCATGTGCATGTGTGTACAATACTAATTAAGAAGAGGCCACAAATTTGAGAAGAATGAGGGCATGAGAGTGGTTTGATGGGTACAAGGGTTGGGAATGATGTAAATCAAGTACTCATGTATGAAATTCTCAAAAATTTAAATTAAAAAATGAAAACATCTTTTCCATTAAAAAAATCCTAAACCGAACTTTATCTTTCACTCTTTTTACCTGTACCTCAGAATTGACTATTTTCTTTAACTGAAAATGGTGTTTAGAAACTAAGTTGAGTTTACTTATTGTCTTAGTTCTCTTTCTATTGGTGTGAAGAGACACCATGACCAAGGCAACTTAAAAAAGAAGGATTGAATTGTGTCCTTGCTTACAGTTTCGGATGGTGAGTCCATGACGGTTGCATGAATCTTAAAGAGTCTTATTAATAAAAACAAACCTGGAGCTAGGTACTGGGGTGAACACTGGAAGATCAGAGAAGCAGAACAAGCCACAGCTTCCTCACCTCGCCAATTCCTCAGCTGATCCTGTTTCCTCAGACTGGAAGCCTCTGTGTCCTAATCCAGAATGGATCTCAGCTGAACTGCTGCTCAAAAGCCTAAAAGCTTAATCAGCCAAAAGCTTCTAGTTTCTGGTCTTCAGACCTTATATACCTTTCTGCTTTCTGCCATCACTCCCTGGGATTAAAGGCTCACTTTTGGGATTAAAGGCATGAGTCACCATGCTTGGCTGTATCCTTGAACACACAGAGATCCAGGTAGATCTCTGCCTCTGGAAAGCTAGGATTAAAGGCGTGTGCTACCACTGCCTATTCTTTATGTTTAATATTGTGGCTGTTCTCTTCTCTGACCCCAGATAATTTTATTAGTGTGCACAATATTTTGGAGAACACATTACCACCATACATGACCATTATGGTTGGGAACATGTCAGAGGACAGGTGGGCATGGTGCTTTAACAGTAGCTGAGAACTTACATCTGATCCACAGGCATGAGATAGAGAAAGAGAGTGAGAGTGTGTGTGTATGTGGGAGGGCAGGCATCTAAGTGAGCACTCACTTGAAATAGTATGTGCATCTGAAACTTGAAAGCCCAGTCTCAGTGACACAACTCCCCCAACAAGGGCACATCTCCTATTTTTTCCCAAATGGCTCCATCAACTGGGGACTAAGTATTCAAAAATGAGATCAAGGAGAGCATTCTCCTTCAAAACATCGCACTTGTTAATGGAAGTTTCCATGCTTTTCTACTGTATGGGAGACTGAGATCAAGAATATAGGCGCTTGCAAACTGAGGTTTGCATACAGACACATATGCAGCTATTTTCAATATATACTTTCCATGTGTATGCATTTGCATCTCACCAGTGTATATGGCTACTTCTGTTTAATTCAGCATATATTGCCCCTACCACCCTCCTCCTACTGCTTGTTTGAAACTTCTCTCTCTGGTAAAGAAACCTGGTGCTAGCTGGGCGGTGGTGGCACACGCCTTTAATCCCAGAACTCGGGAGGCAGAGCCAGAAGGATCTCTGTGAGTTCGAGGCCAGCCTAGTTTACAGAGCAAGATCCAGGACAGGCACCAAATCTACACAGAGAAACCCTGTCTCAAAAACCAAAAAAAAAAAAAGAAAGAAAGAAAGGTGATGTTGATCATCTATAATTTACTCCCTTATTTGTTCAACCACGATATAGATACAAAGTGTCTTAAGTGTTCCCAGCCACATCTCAGGGAAAAAAATGAATTTACCAATTCCATCATAGTTTTATTACAATTCTTTCTGTTTTTATTTAGTAGCCAGTCAAAACACTGCTTTTTAAAGTTGACTCAGGTCTCTCTTTTTTTTTACATTAAATGATGGAGTATGGAATATAATTCTTTGCTGAAGTATTGCCTAGTGAGAGACTCTTCACTTAATGAAGCCCTGGGTTTGTTAAGTACGTAACCAATGCAACAACACAAAGAATATCTTGCATAAAAAATATAAGCTATAGCCAAGGCAGGACACCTCTGGTTCTCCTAAATGAATGAATTGTCTTGGGTTGATACTCCCACGGTGATGATCTTACAAGCATCTGAAACTCATTTTAAAGAACTGACATCAAGAGATGTGTTAGTTTAGAGTCTACCAGAATAAATTGCCATAACTGAGGTGCTTGGAAAACCAGAAACCTACTCTTTCAGAGTTCTGGCCCAAAGTCTTGAAATCAAAATGTTGTCAGTGTTCTTCTTCCTCTTGAGGCTTCAGAGGAGAAGTCACTCTTCACTTTTTCCATTTTTTTGACCTGTGACTGTATCATTGCAATTGCAATCACTAGCTTCAGTCACATTGCTGCATTTCTCTGTGCTTTTCTCTATGGCCACCTAAGGCCCCTTCTCATTAGCATCAGAGATATCGTCCACTTGGTGACACCCTCCCATTCTTTTTAATAATTAAGGGAAGCTGTAACTGGAGTTTTCTCCAGTCCTGCCTGGCCCGTGATCAGGACAAATCTCTCTCACTGGCCAGTCCCGCAGTTGCTCAGCCCCGACTGAGTAAACACACAGAGACTTCTATTGCTTACAAACGGTATGGCCGTGGCAGTCTTCTTGTTATCTAGTTCTTCTATCTTAAATTAACCCATTTCTATAAATCTATACCTTGCCACATAGCTCGTGGCTTACCAGTATCTTACATGTTGGTACTCATGGTGGTGGCTGGCAGCGTCTCCTGACTCAGCCTTCCTGTTCACAGAATTCTCTTCTCTGCTTGTCCCGCCTATACTTCCTGCCTGGCCACTGGCCAATCAGCATTTTATTTATACAGAGCAATATCCACAGCAGGAAGCTCCACAGGCTCTGGATATTAGGATATGCTTGGACCTCTTGGGGAATAATCCATGTCCATTTAGTTTTTGTCAAATTGTTACAAAACTAGACGTAATTAGGAAGAGGGAACCTCAGCTGAGAAAATACATCTAGCACAGTGGTTCTCAACCTGTAGGTCATGACCCTTTTGGCAAACTTCTATCTCCAAAAATATTTGCACTAAGATTCATAACAGTAGCAAAATGACAGTTATGAAGTAGTGAGGACAATCATTTTATGGTTGGGGGTTAGCACAACATGAGGAACTGTATTAAAGAGCTGCAGCATTAGGGAGGTGGAGAGCAACTGCTCTAGAAGATTACCTACAGGGCATTTTCGTTATTAATTACTGAAGCAGTAGGGCCCAGCCCACTGGGAGAAGTATTATCCTGGAGCCTTTGGCCTTAGGATATACAAGAAAGCAAAGTGAGCAAACCTTGGAGAGCAAGCCCTGGAAGCAGCATTCCTCCATGGTCTCTGCTTCAGTTTGTGCCTTTCGGTTCCTTCCTGGAGTCCCGGCTTCAACTTTCCTTCATGATGGACTACAACTTTACAATGAAATAAACCCTTTCCTCCACAAGTTGTCACTAGGCAATGTTCTATGACAGGAAAAACAAACAAAAGCCAAACAAGGGAAGTCATTTGAACAGCCACAGTGGAAGTCAGCAGTTGCAGGACTTGTTTTTTATACCTTGTACCAACTTCCCTACATTGAGCTTTCACCTGTGAGCTCTGTGTCTTAACTGTTATATGATAAATTCTCCCTATTGACCTGAGCCCATTTTATACCCATCAGGTTTCTTGTGGATGGATTTCCCAGGGATCAGAGTTTCACCCAAATGTTACTAGTAAGCAGTGCTTAAAAATTATGCTTAGTAATTTTTTTTTTCGTTTAAATGATTAAACAATACTCTATGTTGTCCTTCACTTTCCCCCTTTTCCATAAAAGCCAGTATAAAATAGTTCTGAAGGCCACTGGCTGTACAAAAATGATACCTGGGTTCAAACACAGATTTCTCTTAAGTAGACTGTTGTATGCAGGCTTTCTATGCCTGTGCTCTTTCCATAGGCATACTGAAGACAAACACAGGAATGCATTGGCTGCACCAGTGTCTTGAATGAAGGACTACTTCATTGCCAGCTTTCGGGCTGAACAATTAACACACTCCCCTCTCAGGATAACTCCGCACTGATAAGCTCAACTATCCATCCATTCTCACACTAGTTTGTGCCTAAAATGTTTGCAAAAATTTCAAGAGGAAAATCAAGATGTACTGGAGATTTCAGACACAAAACACCCACCACAGGTAATATCAAGGCATAAGGAAGAGTGTAACTGAGTGAAATAAAAATTGCCATTTTAGAATCAGAAAAATTGGCCCAGTTCTAAGGGAGAACCCCTGCTGTTTGGAGAATTTGTTCACCTTTAGGTCACTGGTTCTCATTCAACTTGTGTCAAAAGGAATTGAAAATCATTGTCGTTTAAAAACTCTTCCATGCCAATTTAGGAGAAAGTTGTTTGCCTCACTCTGGTTTCAGGTGGCAAAACTCATGTCATAGTGAACATTCATCACATGGAACTTAAGTATTTAAGCAGTAACCGCCTTCTTAGTTCTCTATGAGGCCTGACAGATGACAGAGGGAGTGTGTAGCAAGTTTGCCTCTGATGAATTTAATATGGCTATAAACAATTACACCTCATAAATCCCACTGAAAAGTTGATACCATGTGATACTGGATAATCATGCTGAAGTTTTAATTTAAAATTCTTTTATACTCTGAATACCTTAACAGATCATCTAGAAAGCCTAAACACTGTCTAAAAACTTGGACAAAATGTAAGCATCATAGACACTTCAAAATTTAAATTTATATATAAATACTTAACAATAAATAAAATTGTCATCTTGTTTCTTTCATATGCATGTGCCTACTAACCAGAAGAACTATAAGTAATAATACAGTGAGATTTGGACATGCTTTGTGGATATAGTGCTGAAATTGGTAGATTTCTTTTTTATGCTCATTAACTCCCCCTAACAGCTAACCCTCATATAATATCTACTGTGTGCTAGAAACTATCCTATCCATGTGTTAAGTTACTAAATATTCTCATATAAGGAACACATTTTGAAAAGCCAAGAGGCACAGAGGCAAAAGGAATAGCCAACGTTATAAATATTAGAAATAATAAATTGGGCAGTCAGGCCACAAATTTTTTTTAAACCAACAAATTTTCTTATCCTCTTGAAATTCTTATTTAGTCCTAACAACCTCCTAACTGTCCTCCCTAGCCAAATTCCATGGTTAAGAATCTATGATAGCCTCAGAAATAAGTTTCTTTGTCCTGCTGACTTTTGTTCTATTTACCCTGTGAATATAAGATCTCAGCTTCATTCAAATTTTTAGATTGTCTTATAGTCCAGGCTGGCTAAAGGCATCCACAGGCCCACCCAGCTCCTTGTGGCACCAAGTAGGTAGGTACTATTATGAAGAGCAAATATATGGTGGAGAAATGGGAAAGAGAAGCGGAATGGTTCATGTGCTGTGGAAAGAGGTAGGACTGAAGAAGAAGAGAAAGTGGTGAGGAACAGGCTGATATGGATGGCCTGTTTGCTACCTGGAGCCAGGGTGACATGCAGGCCCAGGTTGCTGCCAAGGGCCATGTCTGGGTCCATGGGACTACCACAGCTGGGGTCTGTGTTGATATCCTTGACGCATGTTGCTACCAAAGTCGGCAAGGATGCCTGGATTCTGTGCTACCACCTGTGGCCATGTTGGTGTGCCGCCACCAGGGCCATGCTAATCTGGGTGGCCTCTGCTGCCATCAGGGTCATGGTGTTGTTTGGGCCTGAGCTGCTGCTGAGGGCCGTGCCTGGCTCCCTTGCCCCATGTTGTTTTGTGCTGATGTATCTCATTGCTGTAAGGGGAGTTGCACACTCCCTGTGAGCAGCAATAAGCAGAGCAGAGCTGTCTGACAGTGGATCGTCCTTAGAAGAAACCCCAAGGTGGCCACATTCCTCTACACCATGTTGGGTAGCATTGTTGTTTCATACATGGGGTCTGCTATCTGACCGAATGGATGCCCCCTCCCTTAAATGGCCAGCAGCCTAGAGATGATAATACAGTTTTTGAAGGTACTACTTTTGGGGCAAGGCTGTGACAGCAGTTGTGTGGGGCACTGCTGTGGGGTCATGTCTGCACAGAAGGATCTTGCCCACACAAGGAAGGAACTACAATGAGAAAAGGGCATATAAAGGCTCCTTCCTGGGATCCAAAAACTTGCAACCCATGGGAATAACAGAATAAGGAGGTGGGAGAAAGCAGGTAGAAGTCAAAGAAACTACTCCTTGAACCAAATTTCTAATACAGTGGAAGGGAAAATTCATAATACAGCATGAAATGGGCGCCTTAATGGCCAAGAATATGTAACAATCAAAAAACACAGTACATCTGAACTGCTTGAATTAGGACTTCTCTATGTGTGCATGTGTGCGGTGTATGAACATGTTCATATGTCTGGTTGTGCTTACTTGTATAGGTACATGTGAAGGACAGAGTTTGACACTGTGTCTTAATTGCCTTTCCACTTTAAAAAAAAACTTATTAAGAAGTTATTTTATGTGTATGGGTGTTTTTTCTTCATGCATGAATGTGTACCACATGTGTGCCTGGTGCTGCAAATGCCAGAAGAGAGCATCAGATCCCTTGGCACTAGATTTATGGATGGTTGTGAGTCACTACGCAGCTACTGGGAACTGAACCCATGGCCTCACCAAGAGCAGCAAGTACTCTTACTCCCAGATCATCTCTCCAGCCTACTTTATCTTGTTTTTAAAGATTTATTGTTATCTTTTAAAATACGTGTATGTGTGTTTTGGGGTATGATGTGAATGGAAATGCAGATGCCTGCAGCATCCTGCAGTGTCGCCTCCCTCTACAGCTGGAGTTATAGGTGGTTGTGAGCATCTAGAGGTGGGTGTTGGGAACTGAACTCAGGTCCCTTGTAAGAACAGCATGTGCTTTTAACTGCTGAGCCATTTCTCTAGTCCTTCCCTTTAGTTTTTTGAGACAGGGGCTCTCACTGAAAATGGAGCTTTTGCATTCTACAAGACAGGTTGTAAAATGAGCCCAGGAATTCACTTCTTTCTACCCACCTAGTGCTGGGGTTACAGGCACATGCCACTGCACCTGGCTTTTGTATATCTGCTGGGGATCCATCTCCTCACCTCCAGGAAAGACTTTTTTTTTTAGCAAAGCTTGAAAGTATTTCTTGCAGTGTGACTCACAAGACTGTGGTACACAGGGGAATACATGGTTGGTATAAGTGCCCTGGAAGCACAGCAATCTGAATAATGGAACTAGCATTCCTTGACATGCAGACCGTGTAACATAAGGCAGTACAAAGTCAGCCATTCCGATTGACTGGGTCATAGAAGCTGTTACAGACACTTGGTTGTTGACAGCTGAGGTCCCATGAATGCCAAGAACTGAAGGTTACAGAGGAAGGACAGGATTGCCCAGAGAAATGGGCAAGTGACGGGTGGTGTGGGATGTCTACTTCACAAGGCCTGATAGCACTTTGTTTTCAGCACAGTTAAGAAGCTAATTGAGCAGGGATTGTAGGACTGAGATGGAGCTTTAGTGGTTTTGCTGAACCCCCCATGACAGAACATGATCTTTAAGGGGCAGGAGAAGTTGTGACAGATAAGAATAATTTAGACTAGCGAGTAAATCAGGTTTTTAATGTGCTAAAATAATCTCAAAGAAACAAAAGAAGGAGAAAGCAGACAGAGGATCTACTCAGGACACCCAATGGCAGATATAGCAAGACTGCTATCTAGCTGGAGTACTGAGGGGGAAAACCCCGATCTACTCAGGACACCCAATGGCAGATATAGCAAGACTGCTATCTAGCTGGAGTACTGAGGAGGAAAACCTAGCAGGAGTCTAAAAATATACCTGGAATTTTTTAAAGTGAGAACTATAGTTCATGGACAAAGTAAATAAGAAAAGAATGCACAAGAAAATATATTTGTCCTATGTTGGACAAACATTTCCCAAGAATATGCTGTATTCATTTTTATCCTGCAAGAAAGTTTTTTGGAGGTAGAGACTTTTCACCCACACCTGAAGCTTTTTCAGCAGCCAAGTGTGGCTGATGAAGAAGTAAGGGCCATGGTTCTGTCAGATCTAGGAATCTGGCTTGAACTGCAGGTCTAGCAGGTAAGAACACAGCCCTGATCCCTGATTCCCTCCAGGCAGGTCCACAGAATGAAGACCTGCCCTTTCTGGCTTTCTGGAGTAAGGGGGTATACAATACCACTAAGGCAGTGCCCTAGGATGAGAAAGCAGGGCAGTTCATGGATCATGACAGTATTAAATAAGGGAGACTTTTGGTTTTTGTTTTTTTGTTTGTTTGTTTTTTGTTTTTTGCATGCTCCTGCATTAAACATAGCATCCTCCCCCGATAGGAATCAATTGATACAAGTGATGAGAACTTTTCATTGCTGTATTTCATATTCCTCATGTCTTATCTGAATATTCCCTTACATGTTAAGTCCCAGGGCTAATTTGCAATTTCTCGAAATGGATGGTAGTGGGCCTTCAGAGATAAAGTTCACCCTTTGTGACAACATTTCATTATATATTGCTAGCCTTTGGATGCCTTACAGACTTGGAGAAGCATCTGGGAGGATAATAAAAGCAGGCGAGGAGCTCAGATGAGGGCAACTTGTCAAGGTGGAAAAGAATCTCCCAGCCACAGAGTTATTGAATAAATTAAATAAATCAAAGTGCCAGAGATTGGCTACCTCCCAATGAGCTGTTGGCTAAAGAGACATCTCAGGATTGGCAAATCAAAAGGGTCATTGCCACTGCTGTTGGCTGCATGTTGGATCTAGTTAGCTCTTCCCCCACCCGCCTCTTGGGGGGGGGGGGGTTGGTTTTTTGGAGACGGGGTTTCTCTGCATAACAGCCCTGGCTGGCCTGGAACTCACAGAGACTCATTTGTCTCTGCCTTCTGAGTGCTGAGATTAAAAGTGTGCACCACCACCTGTCCACAGGAAGTTCTTTTTGCTGAAGGTAAGGCATGCTTGTAGGACATGGAGAAATCAAACTGGGCTAAGCTGGAAGGTATGCCGCCCCACCCCCACCCCCCTCCACCCCCAGGGGCCCTGCCTGTTTATAGAAGGCACAGCACAGGTACTGGGAAAAGCTGTCATTAGTATTCTTCTTAGTTTATACCTTGCATGCCATGCTACTAGCGAATCAAGCTGTGCACACTGGTGGCATAAGGACAGGACGAATGGGTACAAACAACACCACATTTCCTATCGGTCTTGAGGCTTACTTTATAGGAAGGAACTCATCTGGTAATACAAGCAAGGGCAACACCAGTGGCAGGAGAGGTCAAGGCTCTGGTGGGGGAGTAAGGTGAAGCGATTCCTGTTTATCTAAACCTTAAAGTTTGTGTACCCCGGAGACACTACAGTACCCCTGGGATACTACAGTACCACCAAGACAAACTCTAAATTACTTCTGTGCACTGTGGGCATTCATCATAAATTCCACCTTCATCCCATCATTGTCTTGCTCTGAGGCCAAGCCATTATCTTCTCTAGATATTATCGCTGCCTAGTTTTCTGCTCAAATCCCTCTAATTACAGGCTCTACAAGATAAAACACGTACCCCGCCCTAGCTCACTTCCTGGTGCTCTCCTGCTTCCCTGGACACCAGGCACACTCGTTTCCTTTCACTCCTTCCCTTTCCCCCTTACTTTTCCGACCTGAGCAGCTCAATTCTCCATTTCAGAAACTCCTGGCCTGGACTGCTATTCCTCTCTGGCTGCCTCTTATTGCAGTACAACCTAAATGTCAGTACCGAGTAGCATTCCTTGAATACCAGAAGTGAAAGACGCGCATTTGATCAGCATTGATTCTGGTGCTCTAGCTCTAACCATCTAGCAATGGTAACTGGACGGTGGGACTTTCTCAGCTACACTATGTGGGCAAGGCGCTGGCATATGGAACTTGAGGTAGACTAGGTTTCTGCTCTCGGGGAGCTTATCTTTTAAAGATTAATGCAGAACGCACGTTGTGTCCACTGTTGCACAGAAGAGAAGGGCTGAAATAGTCTACTCAGAAAGAATTATGGGATTCTGAGATGAGCTAGCATTTGGCATGAAACCTGAATGATGGCTGGGAAAAAAAAGTGGTCACAGAGAACCCAAGGAAGAGAATTCCCAACTGACAAAACAGCACCCTCAGTGGTCACAGAGTTCTGCCAATTCTGGGAAAGTCCATGCCACTACAGTACAAGGAAACCGGATAATAATGGTAGTAAAGCCAGACTGCATAAATGTTTTAAGGAAAGCCAAGTTTACATTTCACTCTAAGTTGTTAATGGCATTATTTGACTGACAGTGCAGAACTTAGCTGTTCAAATGACGTCAAACCTGCAGCAATAGTGTCCCTGGAAGTTGTTAAACATGTATTCTGGTAAATGGACCCCAAATTCAGGAGGCACATTCTCACCAAGATATGTAGGTGATTCACATCCACTTCAGTTTGAGAAACTTCCCAGTTTGAAAATAGGGAGCAGGTCATCATGGGAATGTACAGGTACTACCTTCCTGTTTAAGAGTGTTAAAAATTCATTTTAGGCAGTGTTTATTCAGTAAAGCCCTGACTAAATTTCTCTCCTCATCCCCTTCCCCTTTCCCTCCTCCTAATCAGTGGTATGGTTTTACACCAATAGGTAAATGTTTATGCTACAGAAAGGCTAGTTGGTTCAGGTCTCATAGCAAGCTAAGCGGAAATTTCAGTTTGAAGTGATGGAAATTTAGATTTACGAATGGAAAAAAACCCGTGTTCAGGTTACAGATTTGTGTGTCTGCTAGGTATTTTCTTTCTGGGTTTCAAGCACCACTCCCCCTCCCCTGCTATGCGTTATGTTTCACTGTTTCATGCCTTTATCCAAGACCTCTACCCACTCACATTGAGGTCCTTTATGTATCTTTCAATTGTTTCTTAAATATGTCACAAATCCCCCTTTAAATGTTGACAGCCCAAGGATGATCAATACTGTTCCTTTTTCTTTTCTTTTTTTTTTAGTTTTTCGAGACAGGGTTTCTCTATGTAACTTTGAGCCTTTCCTGGAACTCACTCTGTACCCCAGGCTGGCCTTGAACTCACAGAGATCTGTCTGCCTCTGCCTCCTGATTGCTGGGATTAAATTTAGGCATGCGCCACCACCGCCCGGCTTTTCATAGATACGATTTTACGTTTCCAGATTTCAACTGAGGAAGTTATATTCCAACCTGTCCAGTTTTGAGGTACAAAGTAACTTGGAACTTCCTGAATAGTAGGATCTATTTCTCCTGGTGTCCAACTCTGCATTCTTCTTACTAAAATTACTGTATGTATGCCTGTGTATCTGTGTACATGTGTCAGGGGTGGTCAGAAGACAACAGGCCAGAGTTGACTCTCTCCTTCCATCATGTGGGTTATCTGCCTTGTTGGCAAGAACCTGCTACCTAGTGGGCCATCATGTCACTAGGTCCCCAATTCTGTATTCTTAAAAAGGAACCACTCAACTGAAAGGGCAGAAGGACGTTATACTTGGGAGCTTGGCCAGAAGAGCGGTGTCTTGCTTTATCACTGTCATTAAACAGGAGAGTGGAGTTCAGCTTAATGATGTTCTCCTAGTCATATCTCATCAAAGACAGTTTTGTTGGTGAAAAGCTTGCGGAAACACAAACGCCTTTCTGATTCGTTGTTGGCTGTACGAAAGTTCTTGTTCTTGCGGCGGCTTCCGACACCGGGAGTATTCATGCAACCGCCCAAAACTGTCTTGGTTATAAAATTCATGCGACACAGTCAACGTGGGGCAGTGTGGGGGGGGGGTGGTGTTGTTAAAGGACATGAAAATATTTAACTATTCTCCCGGGGAATTTCCTATTTTGTTTTGGTCTAGAAAAAATAACTCAGCCACGAGAGCAGAAGGTGTTTCAGGAGTGAAGACCACGGGGCAGGACAGGACGGGACGGGAAGGGGGAAGAGGGGCTGGAGACCCGCCTCTCGGTGGCCGTCCAGCCCCGTTCCGGGCTCCAGGTGCCGGCCGCGTGAGTGGGCGGGGGCCTGTGCTGGGGACGTGTGTCCCGGGCTCACCCCGGCCCGCTCCGCGGCTATAAAGGGCCAGTCGCGGCGGCTCGCCTAGGCTCGCCCGGCTCCGCCCCGCCGCGCCCCGCCGCGCCCTGCCGCGCCGCGCCGCTCGCACTCCTCCGCTCGGGCCACTCGACCCTCTCGGGCCTCGGCTACTCGGGCTGCGGCGAAGATGGCGGCGCCGGCGGCTCCTGCGGCAGGGGACAAGGGCTCGGAAGCGCATCTGGAGGCCGCCTTGGCCGACGTGCCCGAGCTGGCCCGACTCCTGGAGATCGACCCGTACCTGAAGCCCTTCGCCACGGACTTCCAGCGCAGGTACTCGGGGATGCCCCGCCACTGCCCCTCGGCCCGCGGCCCGCCTTCCGGCGCGCGCCGCCGCCGCCGCCGCCGCCGCCGCCGCCGCGGGACTCCCTTCCGCACGGACCCGCCCCTCTGGCGTGTCAATCATGGGGTGGGCGTGGCTCCGACTCCGGCTCCGGCTCCGCTCCGGGTTTGTTCGGCTTGGAGTGTCCGCGGCTTCCTGCACGTCCGCCCGGTTCGCGCGCGGTCCACGGCCGCGCGCCATCCGCTACGTGCTCGAGCGGGCGGCGCCGGAGCCACCCAGCCCCTTCTGGGACAGGTTCAGGCCCTCCCTGGTCCTGTAGGTTGCAGTGGACGTGACGCACAGCGTGTGATTGTGCATTCCCAACTTTGTACTTTGACTTCCGAGCCGAGCGGGTGCAGCCTTTCAGGCAGACACTGTTCCCCAGTGTTTGCTCCTGTTAGTCCATGCATCTTCTTTTCACCTTAATCGTTGATCAAAGTTCCTCCCCTTTCTTAAACCAACATCGAAGAGGGTATGTAAGGCAATAAGGCAACGGTGGCGAGTGTTTGACCTTGCTTTACCATCCAGGAGAAGGGAGGACGGCATGGATAGCCAACTTGTAGAATTCATTTCCAAAGCCTTTAATTTTAGCTGCTCTCGATCATTCTTCCCTCTCTTGGAATGTAATGATTACGATCAGCTCAGGTTCAGTTTTAAAGTGAAAATAACTTCTGTACTAACTAGAGTCGTAGTGGTCCCATTTGAAATACTTTGTTGTAGTCACATTTGTTATACTAGTTTCTTCTCTTAAGCCCAGATACTGCGGAAAATCAAAACTGCCGTAGCCACAGATTATAAGCAGTGCTTTTAATCATAGAAAACATCCAACTACATGGGTGATTATGAACATGGGTTGATTTGAAAACACAAAGAGACCTTAAGTTCACGTCTTGGTTTTGTCATGTTAGTCAACACAGTCACTTAATAAACTTTCTAATAAGAAACTGAAGAACAAAACTGCTACTCCAGAGAGTTTGTAGACATCAGCTCATTTCAGAGTTTACATATTCTAATGAGAGCCCTCCTCAAAGTCACCAGGCTGGGCTGAGGATCACTTTAAGCATATAATTATGCCCTTGGATGAAGTACTGGGAGGAGTCTGATAACATTTCATCCGGAATGTGCAAACCTGTGCTAAGATAGTTCACATGCTTAAAGTTAAAAGACTTGATCTGATTTTGAAAGAAGCGATTTATTTGAACAAAAGCAAATAATTTATCTTTTATTTCTATATTTTTGTAGAAACCTGTTTACATGGATCAAAATAAAAGCAATGTAGAAAGGATCATGGTAAAGACTTTCTCTCACCTCTGCTCCTGTCTGCTTCATTCCTTCATCTATTCTCACCATAGATACTGTTTTGTAATATAAAAATCACTTTATTGTAGTGAACTCACAAATTAAAACAAAGGAGGGTGATTAAGGGTGATGGCCAGCCTTCTTGGAGGTCCCGATTTTTTTTACAGTGACTCTACTTGTGTGGTTTGTAAAATGACCTGTAAGTAATTCTCAAACAAGAGTTGTGGAACTATTTTGCCTGTGTCCTATTTCCAGTTTTAAATGGCCACAAGCAGACAAACATCATTTATTCACTTTTTTCTTTTGTATACTTCACATTCAACTCCACAGGGATTGAAGCAATTACAGTCATCTTTCATGGTTTGTCAAAATTAATGAGAGGAACAAAGGCCAGAATAAAGAATCGAGGGAATCCAGTGTTCTTGGTGAAAAGTCTGGCCCAGTGGGTCCTTCTATGCTTCACTGTGACCAGGACACTACTCTGTCCTTGGTTCTGGGTAATTGCCATTTTCCAGCACACATGTTCCATTTAGGCATGTCAGATAGTAATTTGGCATTTGTCAGTGGTGACTTTTATTGTTAGCTGTTCAAGAATAAAAACTTCTTCATAGTGTCGTCATGGTCATTGCCATGATTTGAAATGTGTCCTTTGCAAAATTCATGTGTTAACCAGTGTGCTGTATAAAGAGCTGGGGCCTTTAAGACATGCCTAGGCCATGAGGGCTCCTCCCTTGTGATTGAGTTAAACCCCTTATACCCATAGACAGCTTGAAGCTCTAGTCAAGGATGTATCTTTTGGCAGTAGGCAGTGGTCTAATTAAAGAAGGGACTTACAGGGACATCCATGTCACCCTTCTAAGGCCCAAGGGAACATTCCAGAACATGGAGAATAAGACTGTCATAGCCTGAAGATGGGGAGCCATACGGTGAAATTCCATCTTTGGAAATGACTTTTCTGTGGCTATCATGAACGCACAGCAGCTGTGATCACTTGCACAAGATAGGTGTCTACATACCCACCTCCAAAGACATAAAAGTAGGATGGGGCTAGTTGGGAAGAGGAAGGCAAAGAGGTCACCAGGAATGGGGGTCACCAGGAATGGGAAGGAGGACAAGATAAGGCCAAGGAGAGGAAATGTCATAACCATACATTGCATATAAAAAAGAAAGTCTCACCAGGCGGTGGTGGCGCACGCCTTTAATCCCAGCACTCGGGAGGCAGAGGCAGGTGGATCTCTGTGAGTTTGAGGCCAGCCTGGTCTACAAAGTGAGTTCCAGGAAAGGTGCAGAGCTACACAGAGAAACCCTGTCTCGAAAAACCAAAAAAAAAAAAAAAAAAAAAAAAAAAGTCTCAAAAAATTAAAAACAAATTAAAAATTGAAAACTAAAAGAAACCTTTGGTGTAGTTTTGCCCTTTTGCCCTTCTCCTTGTGAGACATTGCCTTCCCACTCTCTGGTTACTATAGTAACAAGATGCCACCAGGGAAGCAGAGAGTAGCCCTCCCTGGACAACTTCACCCACTGGCATCTTGTTTTTGGACTCCTCACACTCCTGAACTGTGAGGAGATACTTTTTTTTAGTTTTTATAAGTTACCCTGTTTCAAGTATGTTGTTGAAGCCACAATAGTAATGTAAGATATTTATTTTATTTTCAGCTTCAGCTTATTTTTAGTGACCTGCTTTGTGTGTGTTTGGACTAACACAATGAGATGACCATTGATATGCAAAGTGTGCTTATTACATTGTGCAGAAACTTGGAGGTACAACCATCGATATGTTAGAATGGTGATGGAGAGGCGTTTTCTTCTCATTGATCATCACATTCTTTCCCAGTCAACATTGCTTCACTTGAAATTCTGTTTTGTACTTTTTACCTTCTGTGAGAATTCCAAATCTAGTGTAGCGTGTGAGTTACTTTGCATCATAAATAAAAAGTAGATACATTAGTGTGTGATCACTGTCTCATCGATTGCCTCCTAAGGTGACATTTTCTACTTTGCTCTTTTTAATTTTGTTAAAGTTGTTGTTACAGTCCAGTTAGTTCTCATTAGTGATTACAACCACATTTGATTGCTCACATCTTACAAGGCACTGGGAGTTGGCCAGAGGGCTCTCCTCACAGCAGTCATTCAGTGATCTAGGATTATGAAGGATTTGTTTTGAAATTTTCTTTCTCAGTTCTAGTAGCTTGGAAACGAGAAAATGAAGCTATGGTTTTTCTTTTGTTTTTGCCTAGTAGTGAGCCCTTTCTGTTGAGACCCGCTGGTTTGGTATATCTCCTCCCTAAAATAGAGGACTGACATTTTTGAACCCTA
Source organism: Peromyscus californicus insignis (assembly GCF_007827085.1). NCBI lineage: Eukaryota > Metazoa > Chordata > Mammalia > Rodentia > Cricetidae > Peromyscus > Peromyscus californicus. The sequence goes on from NW_026294458.1 coordinate 52,413,670, forward strand.
TTCAGATAAATACAATTGCTCTACCAGTAGTCAGTATTCTTTCTTTAAATTTTACATAGTATTTAAGTATATATTGTGATATTTCTTGTTCTAAACATCATCTACTTAGATGGGATACACATTTTTCCTGGCATGCCTGTGAAGCAGTTGGTAGTGCTGATCTGAGACTAGTCTTTATTAAAAGCATTCTTTTTTAAGTTTTTATTATTCATTATTAATTAATTAATTTGTGTGTGTCTTTGTGAGTGAATGCTGTGTGTGTGTGTGTGTGTGTGTGTGAGTACCCATGGAGGCCAGAAGCTAGCGTCAGATCTCTTGAAGCTGGAGTTATAGACAGTTTGTAAGTCACCCTGTATGGGTGCTGAGAACCGAACTTGGGTCCCCTAGGTGCTGGTGAGTGCTCTCATTCACTTTGCCATCTCTCTAGCTACGACTAACACTGTTCTTAAGAAGTCCATAAACAGTCATGGTAAGTTATTCTGTATGTTCGTTCTCTTTAGCATTGTACATTACAGAATCCTTCTTGGCTCTTTGAAGCCACGGTCTTGCTTTTCCTCTGTTACTTTTGTAGATTTTACTTCAGTCTCTTTCCAGGCCATATTGTATAAGAGAATCCAGGGTGCTTCCCTACTGCTCATTGTCTTTCTTCTTCTTCCTTCTCCTTCTTCTTCTTCTTTTTTTAAATGCCATTTAATTTCTGCATAGTATTCTTTCCTTAGACAAATCGTTTTTGTATTTCTTATCTCTTGAGGGTACTCAAAATCTGCCTTCATTCCAGATTTTCCTGCTGGTTTGCAATATAATTTGAATGGTCTTCATTTTAATGCCCTGTAGGTACAAAGCATAACATACATAATCTGAATATATAGACTTTCATCCGAAACCTGTTTGTCCTTCCATACCCCATCTTGGTTCTAGTATCCTCATTTACCAGTGACTCAGTCTTGAAACCTAGCATATTCTTTGTGCATGTGTGTTCGTGTGTGCATGTATGGAATCTACCTTTTCTTTAGAAAGATCTTGCACCCCTGAAATTCACCAAATATAGGCTAGACTGGCTGGTCAGGAAGTCCCAGGGATTTGTCTGTCCCTATCTCCTCAGAGATCAAAAACACTGCATGCCACAATAGTTGGCTTTTTACCTGTGGATTCTGGGTATTGAACTCAGACCCTCACGTTTACAAGGAAAACACTTTAATAATTGAGTCATCTTCTATGGCTCCGTTCTTCATTCTTCTTCTCTCAGTTTGGGTAGTTGTGTCCTCTGACTCTTTGACGTATGTACCAATCTGCATGGTTATTATTACCTCATTTCAAGTTCTTGGGTTATCTAGAGAGGCATGAGAACGGGCTGTAGCTGTTACTTCTTTTCTAGACGTTCCACCGACTTTTTCTGTTTTTCCTTCTTCATTCCCAGTATAATGAATGAACATTAAAATAGGTGAATGCGATTATTGTAATGGTTAAATAATAATGTCCCCTGTAGGTGCCAGTATTTGAATATGTGGCCCCCAGTTGGTGGTGTCGCTTGAGGAGGTGTTGGAGGTACAAACTAGCGTCCATCATTGTAGACGGTCTTTGAATGCTTAACTCCTCACCCACTTCTGGTTTGCTCTCTTTTCTTTCTGCTCGCAGTTCAGCATGTGAGCTCTTCACTTCCTGTTCCTTTTACCGTCACTCCACTCCCCTATCGTAGACTTTATCCCTCTGAGCTGTAAGCCTAACTAACCTTTCTTTGTGTAAGCTGCCTTGGTCATAGTGTTTTGTTACGGCGACAGAAAAGTAACTAATGGAATTATGATACTATTCTGCATACACCTCTTTAATAATTCCCCATTTCTGTTGAGATACAATCCATGGTCTTTCTCTTAACCTATAGCGGTCTACACTGTCTCTTCTCTGTTCGTCTTTCTAGCCTAATCTTTATGTGTATCTCACATCCCCCATCTCTCACCAAACCCCAGGTTGTTCCCTCTAACAAGACCCTGGGGCCATTCTGTAAAGGATATTAAAAGTTTCTAATCTAATCAGAGACAGGGTATCTTTTGTCCATTTCTGCTCCTTTAACACTAAATGTTGCATATTTCCTTTTAATAATTCCTTGTGTATGCAGAAGAAGTTATGGTGGGAGTTTAGAGAAAAATCACTGGATAAAAAGCAGCATGTCAAGAACAGAGACAAATTCTGTTCTTTATTGTAAGAGTGAGTATTTTAGCTTGCTACAAGTAAATTATTAAGCAAAGCTTTTCTTCATAAAATAACAGACAATATATGATGTCAAGTAGACATTTAACACGCTATGAATACCAGCTTGAAGATGTGACAGCATGTTCTGCTTTGGTGCAAGGTACGCATTTTGGTCCACTCTCAGGTCAGGCTGTGGTTTTCCATGTGCTGTGACCTCTGCTTCATGCATTTTTTCCCCCTTCTGTCTCATAACATGACCCTATACATGTGTCGGGACACGTCTTACGATATTTGTATTTGACATGTCAGTCATCATATCCACAATTGTTTTTCACAGCATAAGAATTTTAAAGGTGACTTACTGGTGTCCTTTTATTTTTTATTTTTTTCCCCTCAGCACCCAGCAAAACTGTGGATTGTGAAGAGAGTCAAATGTCAGTGGTCTTAGAAGGCAGAAAAGGACCAAAGTTAGGGGATGCAGCTGACCGCGTTTCTGTGCCAGTAGACTCATTTGCTCTTTGCAGCAGAGATCTGCTCTCGTTCTTCAGTCATTCTTGAATGATCGATAGCAGTGGGCAGGAGTCGCTGACCCCTTCTCATTTTGCAAGTGTCATAACATGATGTGATAGGACATTCTGTTTAGAATAGGTTCTGGCGCCAGCTGCACCACCTCTGAATAAACCCCTCTGCAGCTGGTAACTTCTTAGAGGTTTCATTTCACCTCTCACTATGCTGGCCCTAGGCAGTCAGATGATTCCACAGTCCTGTGAGTGAGGTGTGCGATAGGTTTAGAGCAATTCTCTCCTTATTTGAAAGCATAGGTTAGGCTTCAATGAACAGATATTAACTGAATGAAAGTCTGCTTTTCCGAGGGAATTAGGGGTACCAGGTACCTCTCACCTAAAGTCAGCATTCCCCTCTCTCTCTTTCTCTCTAAAGAATTCTCTTCTTGTGGTCATGTCTGCTCGTCAGTGTTTGTTCTTATTTTGAATCTGGGCTGCTTTTATGTTTAATAAACAAAGTCCTGTTTAGTTTTCTATCAGGACCAATAGGAACTTGGAACCTCAACAAAAGTTAAACATTAAACGTGTGTCATTCTTCAATTTACATGTGTTGATCTATTTGATAATTTTATTGTATATTCTCTGATACTGTTTAGCGAGGTGACTAACTTGTAAAACTTGATTGGTTTTATTGTGTGTCATTCATTGTTTCATTTAAACTTTAATTTTTTCCAAGTAAAATATTTAATTAAAATATATCACTCCCCCCTCTCTCTCCTTCTTACTACCCTCCCTCTTAAATTTATGGCCTCTTGTTTTTTTTTTTTTCCTCGAGACAGGGTTTCTCTGTGTAGTTTTGGTGCCTGTCCTGGATCTCGCTCTGTAGACCAGGCTGGCCTTGAACTCACCGAGATCCACCTGGCTCTGCCTCCTGAGTGCTGGGATTAAAGGCGTGTGCCACCACTGCCTGGCGTGGCCTCTTGTTTTTAAATTATCATTGTTACACACACACACACACACACACACACACACACACACACACATACACACACACACACACACACACTCACACTCACACACTCACACACACACACACACTCACACTCTCTCACACACACACACTCACACACACACAAGTATATATAAACACAATCCATTGAGTTCACTTAGTGTTTACTTCATGTTCAACTGTTGTGCATTTTAGTCATTGTGGCTTTTTATGTTCAAATAATCTAAATAATTTGGACTCTAAACTTAGGCCCATTACATGCTAAATATAAAAATATTATGGAGTGGTTGTGTTACAAAGTTTAATAATAGGACAAGACTAGGATCCCTCCCTGCTTTTATAACTGCCAAATAGATTTGAATCCAAGGATGTCACCTTTTTACTGAATGGAAGAGCACAGAAATATTCTTTTTAGACTCTCTTGAGGACTAAAGATATATGTAAAGATGCTTAATATGCCATAATCTGATGATATTAGGTAACTTTCCAGCTAAAATATTATTTTCACTTCATTTTATTCTTGTTAGGTTCTTTGGTGCTGTTTTCTGAAGTCAAGCCAAGACCTTAAATTCTCCACTTCTCTTTGTTTTCCTAATTAACTGTGTTGTTCTTTCTTCAGGGAATTATTCTTTCTCCTGTAGAGGTGATTGTGTGAATGAGGTGAGGCAGGTGGCAGTTTTAATCACAATCTAATAGAGAAGGAAAAGAGCATGTTTAAACTTTGATCCTTAATTTGGAGTGGAAATGATGAGGCAATTGCCAGTTCACTGTAAGCTGAAGGCAAGGATGAGTCCTGGGACACAGAAAGCACAAAGCTCCTTTCATTGAAAGAGGTAAACGCTGGCCCGCAGAAATCCAAACTCACCGTCCTCTTGATCTCCCCTCCTGTCTTCTCTCCTCTTTCATCTGACTCGTAAGTGTTCATATTCTTGAGCATCAAACAGCTGCGGGGATTTTCTTCCTCCTGAACTCTGGATGGTTAGACGGATGATCACACTGGGTTTACTAATAGCCAGGATAACTTTGAAAATAAGACTAATGTGCAAGAAGAAAAAAAAATTATGATATTCACTTAAAAGTTAGAAAATAAAAATGTAGTCTGAGCATGTGATTCATGACTTGTAGTAAGAAGAAAAATAAATTTGTGGTCCTGCCTTTTTTTTTTATGATTTCAAGGTACTTTTAAAATAAATTTGATGTTTTAAAGATATATGAAACAAAGGAGTGGAATATTCATATGTATTTAATAAAGCCATTGAAGAATCAACTACAATGAGGCAGAATTTCTCGACAGGTAACCACCCCAGTTCTGAAATCTAAAGTTGAAGTTCCTAAGTTTATATTTTGCATTGGTGCAGTTGGGTTTTCTAAATATTCAGCAAGTAGCTGTTTTACTAATGATGTGTATTACTGAATATCATCTAGTTGATTTTCATTAATAAGCTCCTATCCATAGGTTGCATTTAGGTGTGAGTAGCTTCACAGTGCAGACGTACATACATGGTAATACCATTTATGCATTTAGTTCCATTTAATAGAAAACCCAATGAACTATAAATTATCGCCATAGAAGTTTGTATTTTTAACTATTATTAAAGGTAAAAATTTTGGATTTCTACCTGGATCAGTTTTTTTATCTTTCTACTCTTTAACATTTGATTTTTATCCTTGTAAGGTTGATGGGCATATTCACATCCATCATCCTATGGTGTAGACATGCAGATTTACTGTGTTTATTTAGGCAAACATAGGGTAGCTATCTTGAGCTCTCTGAGTACCGGTTACCAATCCAAAGTGCCCTGTGGTCATCCTTACCCGGAAGTGAGCCCGGACCATGAAGTCTTTAGGTTGTGTACCCTCTTCCTGAGAAATGCCCCTTTCCTACCATGTCCGTCTTTAGAGCTGTTTGCTTTGCTCTGAAGAGGAGACAATAGGATAAATACAAGAGCCCCAGCAAGGAGATTATGTTACAGTCCTTCATCATCACCATGGATACATCCTTCTGAGCAACATCAGCCCTCCACCTCCCACCTCCCCCAAGAGAAGTCTGCAGCCATCTACTTAAATGTCAATACCCCCTGGGTCATCACTTTGTGAGACCTAATCTGTATTTATTTTAGATTCCTTTCTTGGAGAACTATAGAGACATTGGGCTACCTGGTCTCAACCATGCTGAACTCATGTGTTTGTTTAATTGCCACCATGTCTTGGGTAGCACTATTGTCTCCCTTTTTGAATTTCCTTCCTTCCTTCCTTCCTTCCTTCCTTCCTTCCTTCCTTCCTTCCTTCCTTCCTTCCTTCCTTCCTTCCTTTTCTTTCTTTTTTATTATTAAGAAATTTTCTATTCACTTTACATACCAACCACAGATCCCCCTTCTTCCCTCTTCCCTCCCCATCCTTCCCCTCCAACCCACCCCCCGATTCCCACCTCCCACAAGTCAAAGTCTCCTATGGAGAGTCAGCAGAGCCTGGCACACTCAGCTGAGGCAGGTCCAAGCCCTTCCTCCTTGCACCAAGGCTGTGCAAGGTGTCTCACCCTAGGCACTGGGCTCCAAAAAAGCCGGCTCATGCACTAGGGATGGATCATGATCACACTGCCTGGGAGGCCCCCAAACAGTTCAAGCTAAATAACTATTTTGCCTATCCTAGTTCATTCATATGGGGGCTCCACAGCTATTGGTCTTCAGTTCATGGGCTTCCACTAGTGTGGCTGGTCGTCTCTGCATGTTTTTCCATCATGGTCTTGATGTCCCCTGCCCACAGAATCCCTCCTCTTTCTCATCGATTGGATTCCTGGAGCTCGGCCTGGCACCTGGCCTTGGATCTCTGCATCTGCCTCCATCAGTCACTGGATGAAGGCTCTATGATGACAGTTAGGGATTCGCTAATCCAGTCACCAAGAGTAGACCAGTCCAGGGACCCTCTTGACCATTGCCATTAGTCCAAGGTGGGGTCATTCTTGTGGATTCCTGAGAACTTCCCCAGCACCCTGCCTCTTCCTATTTTCCAAGAAGTCTTCATTTATTATGGTATCTCTTTGCTTGCTCTCCCACTCTGTCCCTGTTCCAGCTCAAACCTCCCATTTCCTTATGTTCTCATCTCCCATTCTTTGCCCTCCATTACCCCCTACCCCACTCCCAGTTTGCTCATGTAGATTTCATCTATTACTCCTTCTCTGGGCTATCTATGTGTCCCTCTTAGGGTCCTCCTTATTACCTAGCTTCTCTGGGGCTGTGGATTGTAGTCTGGTTATTCTTTGCCTTACATCTAGTATCCACTAATGAGTGAGTACATACCATGTTTGTCTTTCTGAGTCTGGGTTACCTCACTCAGGATGATATTTTCTAGTTCCATTCATTTGCCTGCTAATTTCATAATATCATTGTTTTCACAGATAGTATATTCTTCAAAAATATGAAACCATTTAAAAAATCAGTTCACTCATTATTAATTATTAATCAGTTTATCTTTCAGTTCTTTGGAGAACATAATATTTGTGAGAGAAAATAATGGAAAATGTCAATTAATTTATGCTCAATGGTGTTTTTTTTTGTATGTGTTGTGTATGTGTGTGTGTGTGCGCACATGCACATGTATTTATGTTCTTGTGTGTAAGTGTGGGTGCACATGTGCCACAGTGTACATGTAGGGGTCAAAAGACACCTTGTTTTTGAGTCAGGATCTTTTTGTTGTTTGCTACTGTGTATGCTGTACTCTTTGGCCTGTAAATTTCTGGGGATTCTCCTGTCTCAGCCCGCAGCCTCGCACCTCAGCATAGGCGCACTGAGATTCCAGGTGACTGAGCTACTGTGCCTGGTTTGTATGTAGGTTCTGCAGATTCATACTCAGGCCTTCTTGCTTAGATGTAGACAAGCATGGGCTCAATCTTCAAGACATGAATTGTGTTGCTATCTAACTATGGATGTAAAACCTTAGGAGACTTTACCATTCTACCATCCCATTTTGATTTTATTGAGCTCATGATGCATAATTAGAACTATCTCTTGTCAGAATGTACTTTTCAGATAGATACGGGCTCATGTCATTGTACACAAGCATAGCAATTTGTCTTTGACAATGGGAATAAAGGACAGCTTGTGCAAGAATGGGATTTCGTTATGGTGTCAGAAGATTAATGATTTATGGACTCATATTAGTGTTTTCTTCCTAAGAGATAAGGGTCTATTTTCCATTATCATTCTGTATTAATAGAGACTATGAGTCATGAATACCTGAGATGCCATTGCTTTAATTAACCAATTTTGCAATTATTTTCTCAGGTAGACACATTATTTTATTCCAGGATTCTGAAGTTTCTCAAATGAGTTCATGGCTGACATTTTATACTTCCTTCCCCAACTATTGTCATTCCATATTAAAAACAAACAAACAAGCTCCCTCAATTTTGATTCTTCTGTTCTTTTGTGTTCCATTTTCCTGTGTGAGCTGTCCATCCTCCAGATCTTTTCGGGTGGCAGGCCTGCTTTTGGTTTTTAAGCTGTGCTCCTGGTTGCTAGGAGTGTAGCAAAATGAAGGTCTCTTTTTGTTTTACTTCCTTAGTGAGACTTTCAGTAAAAGCTTTCTACTGTCCATGCTGCGTGAAGCAAAAGTTGGTCGACAAATGCAACACATAAGTAGAAATACGTGACAAGAAAGAACAGTAGTATCAAAACTGAATATTGAGTGTAGCAGGTTAATAGTGCTTATAAACACATAGGACATTTAATGAAAGAATTGCCAATTGTGTGTATAACCACTTCATTTTGAACCAAGTAAAAACTCACAGGAAGTTTCAGAAGCAGCACAAGGAAGGCTCCTGTAGCCCCTCACCAGGCTTGCCCCTGTGGTATTCTGTTGCATAACTAGAGTATAGTACCAATACCAGGAAGTTGAGATTGATGCAATCCGTGGATCTTATTCACATTTCTTCAGTTTTACCAATGTTTATTCTTGTGTGTGTCTACTTCTTCATGGTTTTAAATGCTTATTCTTGTATGTTTCTACTTCTTCATGGCTTTATCGATGTATATATTAATGAAACTGTCACTGTGGTTAAGATATAGAATTGTTCTATTACCAGAAAGAAATCCCTCATGCATAAAATTCACATTACTACTCTCCCACTGTTCCTAAATTTGACAATTACTTACTGACCTAGTTTCTAGCTCTATACCTTTTTTTTTTTTCATTTTGAGACTACTATATGAGTTACATCATATGTAAGCTTTTATGATCGACATTTCTTCCCCTCTCCTCTCAGTGCAGTGCCTTTGAGATCTTGCCTAATCGAATGTAGAAGTTTGTTTCTTTCTGTCACCAAGTAGTATTTCCTCATGTGGGGGGTGTACCATCTGCCCGTTTGCTTATCCATTTACCTGTTGAAGAGCATTTGGATTATTTCCAAGTTTTGGATATTAGAACTATTTGGCTAAAATGATATGAATCTTTCATGTACATATTTTATTTGTCTGGGATGAATCAAGGCTGATTTTGTGGTAAATATGTTTATGATCATAAGAAGTTGTCAAACTACTTTCCAAAGTTTCTATTTTTCTGTCTTGTCATCTATGAAGAACCCAGTTTTATCTGAATCCTTGTCAGGATTGACACTGTATTTTATTAGCTCCCTGATAGTTATGTAAGTACATTTAGTCATAGTTTTAATTTACATTTTTATCATCGCTCATTAAGATCATTTTTGTTGACCCACTTGCTATCTGTGTACTCTGTTTGCTCAAATGCCTGTATTTGGTTTAGTTTTAATGTCAGATTAACTTTCTTTCCTTTAAACAAACAGTCTTTGAGACTGAGAGTTCTTTAGCTATCCCAGGTATGAATCCTTTGTCATTAGTGTGGTTCACAAATATTTCCTCTCAGCCTGTAGCTTATGGTTTCATCTAAATATGCATGGTCTCCCCTGCCCCACACACAAATGTTTTCATTTTGAAATACAATTTATTGAATTCTTTCTTTTATAGATTATACTTGGTTTTGTTCTTATGAATGTACTCTTCCTAGCTCTAAAGATCTGACATTATTTTTCTAAAGGTACTGTTGTTTCACTTAAGTCTGTTTTTCATTTTGAGTTAAATTTTGTGTAACTTATAAGGTTTAGGTCAAGCTTATTTTATTGGCTGTGAATGTTGGAGTCTCATTTTACATTATAACATGCTGATCTTTACTAACTCTAACTGAAGTCTGCAGGCAGTTATAGTTGCAATATATATTACAGTTTATTCATAGCATGGGGATGAAATAGTCTACCAACTTTCTTATTTATAATGTCTTTAAAAAAACTTTTGCTTGTCATCTAAAACAACTAAAAGCTTTAGGATGCAAGGTAAACCTGAGAACTAATCCCCTGTACTTTTATTGTTTTTTTTTCAGTATTTAATTTTCTTATTTTTCTATCATTTCAGAACATTATTGATTTATATTCTAGTTGATAAGAATTTGTGTAGACTTCAATTAATAGTCTTATTTTGGTTTAAAATGCTACAAGGTTTTAAGTGATATGTTTACAATGGTTTTATTTGGCTCTGTTATGTACTCATCAGATAAGTACTATTAGAAATATATATTTTTAAAATCTACTCTCACTCAGTTTATCTTTTCACTTGATTCAATTGACAGGTTAATTCCGTAAAACTTTTTCTGATCTTTTTAATTGTAGGAGTGAGTTTGTTAAATCTTAACTAAGCTAATACCAATATTTTCCAAAATTAGCTTCTTTTTATCTAACTGAAGTTGGCCTTTGGTTTATTTCAGTCTTACTATTTACTTTGAGGTTTATCAGGGTTGATTGTTCTAGAAATGCTGCTAGCAATTGGAGCACATCAGTTTCCAAAGAAATAGGAGAGATGTTGAAATATAACTGTTGTTAGCACATTTATTTGACTAAGGTTGCAAAACTTTATATAGGGTGGAGAAGTCACATTTTAGAGAAATTCTACAGTTATAACTCACTATAGTGTAAATAGACAGTCCATATATTAATTCAACTAACCAAATTACTAGATTGGTTTGAAACCCATAAAGACCCTTTAAAACGCTTACTGTAGGGAAAAAAGGGGTTTTATCATTGGCATTTTCCATGTTGTTTCTTCTTACCCCTCTGCATTATGACTTTAATGAGTGCATCTGGAGTTGTAGGGTGGACTATGGAAGGTGACTTGCACAAAGGACATTATTCCTCAGAAGTTGTGTTGCAGGCTGTGCATAGGCATCTGAGCTGTGGTCTGCTCATTAATTGGTTTTAGAAGCCTATTTCCACATTCTCTTTGTCACAGGCATTTTTCTACACAACATAACAAGTGCAAGTGGCCTGTCTGACAGCAGCTCAATTAGAGAAGAGAATGTAAACACAGTAGATAAACCCAGTACAATACAGATGAAAGGTAGTCAGTCAGTCCTCTTAAAGAAGGGGACGTGTACCACCAAGAACTTCGTTTTAAGTTCTTAAAATTATTTTTCTCGACAAGGAAGAATTAATCTTTCAGGATGGGGACAAGTCAATGAGACTTGAGATTCAAAGCACTAGATAAGTCATTAATCTTCATTAAAATAATTAGTGAAGGTATCCTGTTACCGTATACATGAGTTGTATTACTTAATGTGAACATTTCCTTGCAAAAAGGGCTCAGTTGCAAAATGTGCTTTTATAAGAATTGCCACATTGTGTAAGCACTGAAGCTTGTAAAATGCATTGTAAATCATATCTGATGACAAACCAGCATGCTTCTTCATAACAGACAAGCACATTTTGGAAGTAAGGATAGACTATTTTTAGAGGCAGTGAGCAATTCCGAAGTAAGCTAAGGTACTCTATTTTTTTAATGAATCAGGGAGTAGGGGATATTAAATTGAGTGTCACTTGGCTAGGAGGATTCCAGGGACAAAAATGAGTGTCCAGTGCTTTCTCCTTAGCCTCCCTTAAGCATCTTGCCTAGATCAGTAGTGTCTAAGAGTAATATAACATGGACCATGTGTATAATCTAGAATTTTTTAGTAACCACATAAAAAGACAAAATAGATGAAGTCATTTAAAAATCTATTATTTAATTCATTGGATTCAAAATGTCACCCCAACATATAACTTAAAAAAATTCTGCTCATATACTTCACATTTTTACAAATTAGGCTTTGGAAATCTTATATTTGTTTCCTACTTAAAGCACATTTGGGCTCAGTAACAGTGTGTGGCCTGTGGCTACTGTATTCCATAGGGAAGGTTTAGATTATGTGTTTGAAGCCGGAGCTTTTAGAGAGAGAGAGTTAGCATGACCCCCACAAGGAGAATAAAGAAAAAGATTAAGTAAGTAGAAAGATTCAGTCAGCTTTGTGTTTGCAATAGAGGCAATTAGACACATAGAGATTACAGTTTTGCCTAAGGAACTCCCCAGTTATTGAACCCTGGTTTATTAATACTCTGAGAATTAAAGGAATGATGTCGTAAATATAAGCAAAGAACTATTCCACATAATTAACTGGAGGTGAGCAGGTGGCCATGTTTCCCCTCCATTCTTTGAGTCAGCTAATCCCCCATTAGTTAATTATTTATTTATTTAGGTGGTTTGTATGTCAGATTTTCTCATGTTAAATGTATTATATCGTTCCCATAAAGCAAAATCACAAACAATATAACACCAAAACATGGACCAAAGTAAATCTGGTAAAGATTTACTTCTTGGTGAAGGGATTAAGATCTTGTGACTGTCCCTGGCTGTGTTAATTGTAGACCTTCCCTGGATGTTCCAGCTTCGCTTGGACCTAGCCCAATTTACTTCTGTTTATAACTCTGCTGTCCGAAGAGTCTTGCTTAGGGGCAGTAGTGACTCATTATGACTTGCACTATTACCGAGCAGATCTCTTGTTAATGGAGAGGAAGGTTGGAAAGATTGCTTCTCTGTCACTCTTAAAATAGTGACCAAGTTGTAGGTTCATGTATGCATGGACGAGTGTGTGCCGTGTGTTTTATGTCTTTTCCTTCCTGAGGTGTGTTTGTCTTCTCTAGATAAGAATCTATCAGTGTTTATACTTCTATTTAGTTTGCATCTACTCTGAATACCTGATAGTTCACCTTGTAAGGATAGGGGAAACATTGCTGCTTATAGCTATTTGACCTATAGCTGTCGATCAGGCTTTTCCTGGAATGCTTCTTAAAGATCCTGCTCTCTTCAATGTTATGATTGCCTTGCAATACATGCTGACTCACCCAGCATCCTGGGATGCTGCATGCGTGTCTTGAATTCAAGAATAGAAGAATATAGTTAGGGAACATATTATTGTCTTTTGGTGTTTTCTTTAGAACTTAGAATAGAGGTTTACACTCTAGGGGTGTTTTGCAAGTTATCTATTGACTTGGGGTCTGGTCCAGCTTGTTCTGTAATATTAAAAACCTAGAAATATTTATTACTGTAGTTGTTTGGGTGTCCCTAGGAACATTTGAGAGTAATTCTTCAATCATGTTGTGTCCTGTGGTGGGTAAAACTGTGCACACACACATACAGCTTAACCTTTCTCCTGCCTAATACAGCCGCGAAGAAGATTGTAATTTGTGCATTGTGCTTTTATCGGGTTGCCGTTCCCAATGCAGTTAGTGTAATTTTTCATTTCCTAACAGTCCTCAGGCAATTCTGTTTAACATGTTTTCTATTTCAGAACATTCTTCTATTTAAAAAACTTTTTTTTTTTTTTTTGCCTCAGGCCCAACATGGTTTTCTAGCCAGGCCAGTAATTTCTACTCTTGCTGGTTTTAGTCACTTTTACTGTTAAAATTCTAAATGTGTCTACTATGAATGCCTTTTGTGATTGTTTTTATGGCAAAGTTAATGCTGAGATACTGCTGATTTGTTGACATTACATCTGTTTCACAACAATATTATTTCTTTTGTATTACTAAGGGGAAGAGATGGTTAATTTTTTACTTTTATTTTTTACTTTGTTTATTTACTTAATAAATGGAATTATACGTTTCTATTTACTAAAATGTAGAATGCTCCACAACAATAGCCACACTAGAAAAAGAAACTGATTTATTGATAGTTACCCCACCCCTTTTATTTCTTTCAATTTCATTCAATAGGTAGTCAATTGTCCTCTTAAGGTGATGCGTTAGACATTCCTGAAACAAGTTGCCTGAATTACTGTCTCAATGATCATGAATTAGGTTTGATTTTGGTTTAAGATGAGATACCTTTCTAAGGGGAGATTTAAAAGCTGCTCTTTGGAATTGAATATGTTAATAGATAATCTGGTAATAGAGACTTAGATATTTACTGGACAAAGACTAATAAGCAAGAACATCCATGACCAAGCCTTTGTCCTCATAAGCCCTTGCATCAAACACAGAGGGAGATGTTGAAGCAGCTGTTAATGGAATCAAAATCTCAAGACATTTTAGGAAGTGCATATGTAGAGAACTAAGGTTATAGTAAAATTAGAACTTTGGCTGTTATAAATACACGTTTGTGAATAGCTTACATGGGTATCGTCTAATTAGCTTTTATATGACACTGTCTTGGCTAGAATTAGTGCTCTTTCACTGTGCTGACTTCCGTTTATAGGCAAGGGAGGACAACGTATTCTCTTCTTTGAGGATAGTGATCCCAGTATTAAGGAGATAGGAAGAACTCTTCTATTATGAGCGTAGTTTGCATTGAAATTTCATTGTAGTTCCTCTCAGCTCTCATTTGTGTTGACATTTGGGAATTCTGTCATTGTTCTATCTATCTCAAGTGGAGAATAAAGCTTATTTTATCCAATGAAGTGTCACTGGGTCTATCAATCACACTTCAGGGCATGCCCCAGTTCCAGGTGTAGTTGGCTAACACAAAACAGACTTTATTTATTTATTTTTTTTGGTATCAACTTTTGTTTTGATGTTTTTTTGTATTATTATTATTATTGATTTTCTTTCCTTTTTGAGAGAGAGAGAGAGGGTAAAAAAGAACATGGAGTTCATAAATTTGAGTGGGTAGGGAGGTGGGATGGATCTGGGAGGAGTTACAGAAGGGGAAAGAATATGATAAATATATTGTATGATACAGGTGGGAAATAATATGAGAAATATATTATATGGGATAGAAAATAGTATGATAAATATATTGTATGAAAAATTTAAAGTAAATAATAAATAAATTACATTTTATTATTATTTTTTAAAGTCATGGTATCATTATGCAGCCCTGGTTGGCTTGGAATTCACTTTCTAGACACATCTATCCTCAAACTCAGAGATCTATGTATTCCTACTTGAGTGCTGGGTTCAAGGTGTGTGCAACTATGTTCTTTTCAAATTTACACTTTTAAATGCAGCTGAGGCTCTATCATTCACGACTGATACCAAGTGTCAATAGCTTTTCTTTGGCCTTAAAAAACATCAAACATTTTGTTGAAGTAAGTATTTCTCAAGCTTTTAGTGCTTCTAATTATTATTAATTATTAACCATTTTTGAATTAATGGGAAACTTTGGCCAGGAATTCAAAGACAGTATGAAATTTTCAGCACTTAATATTTCATAGCCTCAAAAAGATGTTGTTAGAAAGATGTTATTGGTAATTGCCATTCCCTGATAATGTGGGTTTATTTTCATTCTTTTTTTAAGTTAAGACTTAATTATTAACCTGTGAAATAGTATATATTTTAGTAAACACGAGCCAGGTTTGGGGTTATATGACTTATACGTTTCTCTCTCTCTCTCTCTCTCATATCTTGGCTGAATAATTTGGGCCTTGTCCTTTGTCTAGTGACTAAGATGCCCACCACTTGACTCTCTGATGCTATTCTTTTATTATAGTTATGATGGATTTTCTGTTTTGATAAAATGAGGTTTTAGGTTTTAAACAAACTGTGTGGGTACACTTGTGCTTTATATCATTTTCAGAAGACTTAGGAGAAGTTTGTAGTAATTCCCTCATGTATTTTCAACACCAGTGATCACTTATTACTGAAGGTTATGTTGCTGAAATTCGTGTAGGGTTGTTTGGAGCCAGTGAATTTAGTACTGTCAAAGGCTAACAAGCAAGTGGTAGAAATCTCCCAAAGTTAGTTACTTTCAATTTGGAAAGACCAGGACCAAGGAATGTTTTCATGTTGCTCTGAAACAAGGCTGAGCACTGCTTTTATTATAGGAAGATATACTTCGTTTAGTGGGAAGCTTGGAGAGGAATAATGAAGCTATTGGGTTTTTTAAGTGGAAGGAATTACAGTGGAATTCTTTTGAAGAAAGGGAATGTAAATGATGTTTAATTAAGAGCAAACTAAAAAGAAAATGGGTATTTTAAGAACATCTTAGCTTTTCTTACTTAACATGATAATAAATAAAATGCTCTGTCTGAATTGAATAGATACAAATGGGTGTCATGTGAACAGTTAAAGAGTCATTTCAATAATGTTAAGGACAAGACTGTTTTTATCTTTCTTCTCACGGAGTCATGAGAAATATCTAGGAAAAAGGCAAGCTATAACTAATTTACATTAGATTTCATTGGGACTATTCTGGTGTTTCTGTACAGTGAGATGTCAGGATTGTTGTAGGTTACTGAATGTATTAGGCAAGGTAATAGTTATTTCCAGCCTACAGTGTAGTTTCTGCATAGTATTATAGAAGTAACTGGCAGTTCCAGAGCCAAATATATATATATCATTATAATTTAACAATAATTTTGTGGTAGCTGGCTGCATCAGGGCCTTTCCTTCTGTAAACTTTGTTCTGGTTCTACTTCTGTCCTCTGACCTTCAAGTTTGATTTTTCTGCTAGGCAGCCAATGGAGTGGTTAAGGCCATTATAACTGGAAATGACTTAATAACATATGCATTTGAATGATGGTGTATGCATGATAGTCCATGAAGCCGTTTGAGAAACTCTGAGAGGTTCAGCTGTGAGTGGGGGGGCTTATTTGTGTTTCACCTACTGTCTACCCACTTTCCCTCAGGACAAATAAAAACAAAACAAAACAATCAAAACAAAGGAAAAACCAAAAACAACCAGCGATGCGCTATTTGGTTGCATGGTGAGAACATCAAACTTTTAATTGCTTTTTTGTTGTGGTTGTTTTTTCATAAATACAATAGAAGAAAACTGAAGTTGAGGGAAATTGCTATAATACCTAGTGAGGGCTTCACAATCAGTCCTGAACCCAAATTGGGATGTGTAAGTTATCTCACACCCTTGTACGATTCTGTTTATTCTAACAATATAAACAACACCGATAGTGTACTGGGACACGCGCATGTGAATCTTGTTAACATGTGTCATCATTAAGCCAGGGAATCTGCCTGTGAACTTGCATTTTTTAGTCAGTAGTTCTGTGATGCTGCTAGATCTGTTTAAGTAGTAAAGGTAAAGCTTGCATGCAGTTGGGTATATTGAGAGTACTTGCTTTTCACCTCAGATTATCAGTACCTTTGCTTGCCAATCAAGGCTGGACCTTAGCTACTACAACACATTTACGATTATGTGCGTGTGTGTGTGTGCGTGTGTGTGTGTGTGTGTGTGTGTGTGTGTGTGTGTGTGTGTAGGACAGACATTGATATCTGATATCATCTTCTCTTGCTTTCTACCTCATTTGTTGAGATATATCTCTCAAGGTGATCGGTGTTCCAGCTAGACTGGCTGATGAGCAAGCCTTTGGGAGCTGCCTGTCTCTGTCCTGATAGTCTGGGGTTACAGAAGAGCACTGCTATGCTCTGCTTTTACATGGGTGCTGGGCATCCAAACTCAGCTTACCATGCTTGCGCAGCAGACTTCTTAGTGACGGAACCATTCCTCACCCCGTATCTTTACTTTTATTTTTTCTTTATTATTATAACCCTCATTTTGGGTTTTTTATTAGTAATTTTTTTTCTATAGTGCTTGAACTACATTAAAAAAAATCACTTGGCATAGGGGCCTACGAATAATTCCCACACATGGGAGGTAGAGGAACAGCATCATGACTTTGAGGCCAGCCTGGACTCCCTAGTTAGACCATCAACAAAGAAGCAAAGCAGACTCGTAAAGTAACAGCCCTCAACACCACATCTTTGCAAATGAAATTCTTAAAGCTTTTCAGCTAACACAATTTTTTCACCTTTATCCCAATTTTAAAAACTAAGGAGTGCCTGCTTTTTCTGCTTTGAGTGGCTATCAAGGATGGAAGGGTTTCTGTAGAAGGGTAACCCTGCCAGCTCATCTTTATAATGTGCTGAAAATAAAACAGTCTGTCTCCAAGTATATTCTTTCCCCCAGTGTTGCCATTTATTCCCGTATCTCAGAGAGTATTATGGGAAATAATTACCATGTCCATGTTTCAGCTCCAGTGAATCATGGTTTAGTTTATCAGCTAGAAGATCATCTTTACACTTGATTATAATGGATGATCTTCATTGTTGACCTGAGTGGATTGGTGCTGGAGATGAATCCAGCTCACCTATGGGTTTACTCCTACATTGCTGGAGTAGATTGAGAGTGGAAGTCTTACAGGGAGCACCATCCAGTGGGCTGTGAATTTGGATGGGGTTAAAGTGGGAATGAGGAAGACGTCAAAGACGTAATCATTGCATTCTTCCTACCTGGTCACCTTGAGGTGAGGTGCTTCGGTCCATTACTTCTTTCCCTTCTTCAAGTTCAGCAGTCAGTTAGCTGTAGACTGAGACTTGAAACTGAGGTAAATTAAATTCTTTTTAGTCTTTAAGTTGTTTAGATCAGGCATTTGCCCCAATGGTGAAAAGTCTAACATGCTTATGGTTTTTGAAATATGTGAAATTATGCCACATCTGATGCTTAAATGTCCATAAATCCAGAGACAGAAATCTGTAGAAAATTACTCAAGAACATTTTAATAAACTGTTCTGAGGAAGTGATTTCTGCGAAAGGAGGTGGAAGTCACACATGGCAGCTCACATATTGTATACTTCAGGGGCTGAGGCAAATGATTAATGAAATTTTGAGGTTAGCTTGGGCTATATATTGTGAGACCCTATCTAAAAAATAATTTTATGGATTGTGTAAAGTGGAGAAAAGTACAGAAAAATGTACATAATGATTAAAATTGTAGAATTTGGCTTTGGGACAAGATTTGAATTTTGACTTTGTCTTGGGAATGCTTTGTTTAAAAAAGCCACAGTTTTTCACACATGACAAAGGTACAAAATGTCATTTTGTACCAGGGCTGCTCTGAGAAGTAACTTTAGTGGAATATGTATTTAAGGCAATTAGTGTGTTTCTTGACAGATACTAAACACTGAAATCAGTAGTATACATTGTTGATTTTATTGCTCTTAAGTTTTCTGGGTGCTGAGATAAAATTCAGATATGCATTTCTGGGTGCTGAGATAAAATTCAGATATGCAGATATCCAGAGATGGAAATCTGGAGAAAATTAAGCACACCTGAGTATGCTTAATATAAATTGAGACAAAAGTGTCTGAGTGTTCTTAATAGGAGTCTGGGTTTTGTGCATTTATTTGAGCATGCAGAAGTGGCTAATATGGTTTGCTTAATTACTTGACACTTGGTTCAACAATGCCATCATTTAATCTCGTTGAGACTCCTAAGCATCTTTAGTTATGAAGGAAGGTAGGAGACACTGGTAGACTGGTAGAGTATGTCTTGTATGTTCTGGGCTCTCTTCTGTCACACTCAAATCCTGGTGAAGTTCGAGAAGACCCACCATTGATTATGAATGGAGAGACATGTTGATGAGGAGGTAGGCAGATCTTGGTGGCATCTGTAATCTGGGGAATGTCACTGGAATACACTGCTGCCACTGCTGCCATTGACCTAGTAGGCACCTTGATTTCAGTGGGCACCGTGGCTTTCTGGAGTGTAAAGGCTCTAACAGTGTGTAGACTTCAAGAGTACAACAGCTGTACTTTTCGTGATAGGCTTCACAGGTCGGTAGAAATGGAGACTTCTGTGGTGTTAGCAGATTGATCACAATGTCTTTTGGAATGCAGTAGATTGGATCATATTGTGATTTCCTTGTGGTGGAAATGAGTATGAGCATGCTTATTTCTTAGTGTGGCAGAAATTCTAGATATGTACTATAGAAACTTGACTACTGTTACTGATACAGTAGCTCTGTAATAATGGAAGACTGATTTTCTGTGAGAGAAGACGTAGAATACCTACCATAAATAAATACTTTACATCCTGCCGTTTACTAGGAAAATGCCCAGGCATATACAAATTAGTAAATATGTTCTCAATTATTCATTGGGATCTATAAGCAACTGTGATGTATAAGTAAAATTGGACCTTGATCACTTGGTACATTGCTTTTTTTTTTTTTTTTGACTCCGGGCTTTGCTTATGTATGCTGAGCTGATCTTAAACTCATAATCCTCTCCCTTAGCCTCCCGAGTGCTGGAATTATTGATGTATGTCACTATGATCTGACCCTCAGTAAATTAACTCTGGGTTGAATTTGCGTCACTGTGAGTCCAGTTGGTCAACTAGCAAACCCCCAGTCATTCTTCCTATTCCCTGATTGCTGCAAGATGCATATCATTTTCAGATGTTTTTCTTAATGATTTATTATGGAATGTGAACTATTTAGGGAAACCAAATGGCAGCCCTAAACTGCCATTCACTAACAGAAAACAAAAATAATCCCTAGTACTATATCCCTGGCTCTTTTCAAGGTCTGGAAGGAAGCAACAATAGAGATTACCCAAACATCCTCTTGATGTGCTGTTTTTAAAATTTTTATTCTTTGAGAATTTCATATATGCACACATTAAAATATGATTTTATATATAGTCTCTTCCCCATTTCTCCCCTCCAACTTACTCTAATTCCTCCCAATAGCTTGCCTATTGGTGAAATCATTAAGGCCACTCCACATAGTTAAAAGGAAGATTTATTTAGTGGGTAACTTACAAATGAAGGGATAGGTAGGTTGCGGGGTCTGGGGAAGGTGTATCGCAGTCCAGCAGTGTTCTCTGGAGCTCTGCTCGGTCAACCTCCACCGTCCAGGGTCCAGGAACAGAGAGAGCGCTCGCCCATCCAGCTCTCGGGTCTCCAGGGTCCACCCTTGGCCCCGCCTTGTAGGCGTGACAGTTGTCGAAGCCTCAATGGGGGTTGGAACTTCCAGATCAAAGCTGGAATGGCTACCCACTACACTTGCCCACTTAAGTTCATTTCCTTTCTTCCTTTACAACCTTCTCCTCCTCCTCTTCTTTTTCTTCTTTAATAATTCACTAAGTCTAATTAGTCCTGATCATATGTATATAGGTATGGGGCCAGCCACTAGAACACTGGAAAACTACCCATGACCACACACTCAAGGGAAAAAGATTCTCTCTCCCCTATATGTTATAAACTTCCAATAGCTCCTTAGTTAGGGGCATGGCATATGGATAATCTTCTCCATCTTCATGAGAATTTTGTCTGGCTTGATCTTTTGTAGTTTTTTTTTTAAGACTTTTTATTTATTTATTTATTATGCATACAGTGTCCTGCTGGTGTTATGCCTGCAGGTCAAAAGAGGGCACCAGATCACATTACAGATGGTTGTGAGCCACCATGTGGTTGCTGGGACTTGAACTCAGGACCTCTGGAAGAGCAGCCAGTGCTCCTAACCTCTGAGCCATCTCTCCAGCTCCCTTTGTAGTTTTTGTGCAGGTGGCCGTAGCTGGTGTCAGAGAAGCTTCTTTTTGCAGTGGGCAGTGGTCAATGCAGTGACACACGACTGGTAAAGGCACAGAAAAGAAGAAACTTAGTTGTCATCCTTTGCGATATATCTTTATCTCTACCCACAACCCCTGTGTAAAAGCTGTAGGATGGGCAAGAGTGCCCTGAATTGCAGTCATTTAGACATGATATGGATATTGCACTTATGACTTGCGAGTTTTATGGATACATCTTAGAGAACCATCTTTGTAGGGCAATCAATATAGTCCTTTGTCTGTAGTATATAGCAATTAATTGGACAATTAAAAAATACTAATTAGTAAGACAACTGAACACTTTCACAGTTTAATGCCAACATGATGACAGTTTTCTTTATCTCTCTCAAGACATGGTGTATTGGGATGTTAATCATCTGACTATTTTGAACCTGTCATCCAGGGCTAGTACATACATAGACATAATGATACTTTTGAAACTGGTGGACCATGTGCAGTAGTGCGTAGCCTTTAAGCTTGGCTGATTTAGCATTCTAAGCTTTTTCCAGCTTGCTTCAAATGTTCCCAAATTCCTCCCACACATCACCTTTAAAGGTTTTGCGAAGAACTTACACAGTATGTATGGTAACAGAAACAGCTGCACTGCTCACTACCAGTTTTGTGGATTAGGCACATTTCATCATGTGACAAATTGTCTGAGGGGAACAGCTTAAAGGAAGGAAGAAAGGGTCACTTTGGTCCATTGCTTCCACCAGTTCTGGCTTGGACCTGTTACTTCTGCGCCTGTGGGTAGTGAGGTAGAGCGTTATGGTGAGAAGTGTGTGGTGAAGAGAAATACTTTCCATCATGGCAAATGTGGTTAGAGAGCA
The DNA here is from genome assembly GCF_007827085.1 of Peromyscus californicus insignis. Lineage (NCBI taxonomy): Eukaryota > Metazoa > Chordata > Mammalia > Rodentia > Cricetidae > Peromyscus > Peromyscus californicus. Next base: position 52,435,852 of record NW_026294458.1, read on the forward strand.
TGAGAAGAGATTGTGCGGGGAAAGATGTACTTTTCAAGAACATAGCCCAAGTGACCTACCTGCTCTAACAGGGTCTTTAGGAGGTTAGGACTTTAGGATGGAAAGAGGAAACAGATGCCATATCTAAATAGTATTTATACAGCTGATTTACAACAAGAATATTAGTAGATGCACTGCGGATCATTCCAAATGCCTAACTTCTGAGCTATCATTTCTAGTACTGAATGATGGGAGAAGTCAGTTGCAGGAAGAGAGTGTGGAGAGCAAGTGTCGCTCCCCCTTACTAGGCACAGGTGAAGCTGGAAGCCTATTGATGTTATCTGTTAGTGTTGTGTTCTTAGGGCAGAGGACCGGGTGTGGGATGATGGAAAATGAGACTGAGAGACACATGAAAGATAACTGGCAGTCTGCTCATTTTGCCTCTCACCCTTTGCTCTTTGTCTTTCCAAGGTAAAAAAAAAAAATGTAGGATCCTGATTTGATGATACGTAAAAATCCCATAAGCCACCCTGTAATCGAGTGTTGTCAGAGACCTGGTCTCCTACCTGAAACATAATGCTAGCAACTTCATTGTTCATACAAGGTAGTATGAGACAAAAAGAGAGATGGATTGAACACAACACAGTTAGAAACCAGACCTATCTCTGCAGATGGGCATGGGACTCAGTTTATGCTTATATCTGTTTCTATATTGACTTCCTGACACTTCTTATATGTGATTATTATGAGGAAATTGCATGAAGTGGTCAGTCCCAGTTTGTCTTTACGATGTTTCTTTTTTTTTCCATTTTTTAAAAAAATTTTATTATTAAGAAATGTTCTATTCATTTTACGTACCAACCACAGATCTCCCTCTCCTTCCTTCTCCTGCTCCCCAGCCTTCCCCCCAGAACCTGCCGCCTGATTCCCACCTCCTCCAAGGCAAGGTCTCTCATGGGGAGTCAGCAGAGCCTGGCACATTCAGTTGAGGCAGGTCAAGCCCCTCCTCCCTGCACCAAGGCTGTGCAAGGTGTCCCACCATAGGCACAAGCTCCAAAAAGCCAGCTCATGCACCAGGGACAGATCCTGATCCCACTGCCTGGGAGCCCCCTACTCCGTTCAAGGTAAACAACTATCTCGCCTATCCAGAGGGCCTAGTCCAGTCCTGTAGATGAATTTCTAAACAGTCTTATTAAATAAGAAACACAGAGCCAAATACAGGGGTGCAAGCCATAGAGATCAGAGCAGTAGCCACTAACTAACCTTAGCTCACCATGTCATTGTAACTTCCCAAGAGAGACTTTTCCTGTCTAACCTGTGCCTTTATTGCCTTGCTGTTCTGCCTTCTCATTGGCTCTAAGCCCAGCCACATCACTTCCTCATCACTGCCTGTCTATACAGACCTCCAGGTCTCTATGGTTGGTACTGGGATTAAAGGCATGTGTCACCACGCTTGCCTGTGTCCTTGAACACACAGAGACTCTGCTTGCCATATGATCAGATTAAGGGCGTGTGCTACCAAAAGCCTGACTTCTGTTTATGGCTGGCTATGACCTCTGATCTCCAGGCAAACTTTATCTATTAACATACAAATAAAATATCACATTTCAGCACAAATAAAGTATCACCACACAGTCCCATGGGGGCTCCACAGCTATTGGTCCACAGTTCATGAGTTTTCACTAGTTTGGCTGGCTGTCACTATACGTTTTCCCATCATGATCTCCATGTCCCTTGCTTATAGAATCCCTCTTCTCTGTCATCGATGTTTCTCTATGTTTTTTTTTTTTTTTTTTTTTTTTTTAAATAAGGGACAAGAGGGCTCTTCCTCCACCATTCTTTTTGTACTTGTGCTTCCTATTCCTTTTCTATATATTGGTCACCTGATAGGCTTAGCACTAGACAGGTTATTTACTGTTTGCCACATTTTCTCTGTCTAGTTCCTTTTGTTACTACTTTGCCTGTTTTTGCGTTTAGGGGAAAATTGGATGTTGCGATTTCATATTATTCCATTATCCATCTTTGTTAGAATAGATCTATGGCCAGGGTAATTAGGAGGCTTATGAATATAATTAAAATAAATCAGTTTTCTCTTGTATAGTTCTACTACGTGCCTACCCATAGAGTTCCTACAGCAGAAATTACTAATTTTTCTTTTTTATAAACTTTAAATTACTTTTGATACATTTAATTATGTTTAAGATGACAGCTGCTTTTGTTTCTATAATATGTATGTGGGCCAGATTCTTGTTGGAAGAGACATTTTAAAATTCAGACAGTCTGACATTGCCTTCTTTTCTCTTTAGTATTGTGCATCCTTTGGTTCATTTGCAACATTTCATAGTACTTATGATGCTAAATATATATACAAATAAAATAGATGCCATCAGGAAATCATTATTTATTATAAAGGTAGTAATTAGAAGAGTTAATTGCTAATTGTGTATAACTAGATTATAGGATTCTAAATATTCACTGTGTCAGCATCTTAGAAAACCATCTCTTTTCTTGACAATCATGGCTGGATGTCAGTGTTAGTGAAAAAAGGCTACATAAGAATCTTTACTTAGGAGGCCATCAGGATAGGTGAGAGTTATGAGAAACCAAATGTCACTTCAATTTATTCAGCAGGAATTTATCATCCTAAAAGAGCTTAGAATTACACTGCCTACATTTTTCTTATTTTTTTTTCTGAAAGTTTTATTTTATGTTGACATTCATATTCTCCCTTGTATTTTAGCTTTGTTTTAAATTTGTTAAAGTTCTTTTTTTTTTTTTCTAATTGGACAAATTCCTTTGAAGACCTTTGTCTTGTGTTACCTGATGATTGCTACCTGAGAGCTGATTAAAATTCTTTATCTGTAAACATTCAAATGTAAACATTTAAATTAAACATTTGAATTTAGCAAGTCTGCACTGACACTACTGAAGGGTTTGTCACTTGGTGAGTCACCATCTGTTGGCTTACAGCTCCTCCAGCATTCATCTGATAGGAAGGATCCTCTTCAGGCATGCATTGTATCAAGGGAGAGAGTGCGTGCTATTTGTGAAACTTCTACTAGGAAAATTTTGCCTAGGAAATAAGCATGCTTGTATTTTAGTTAGAAATCAAGCATCCTGACCATTAGTTTCCTTAGTTTGATTAAATATTACCATGGCCATATTTCTGCCTTCCTTTTGGAAGAGATTAAAATTAGTAGCCCTCCCCATCACAGCTATAACTCACTTCTTCATGCTTCATTACCACAGAGTCTAGCTAGGCTAGACCATTTTGGTACTCACAGCGAAGTAAGCATCTTCAGCTCTGAGCAGTGATCACTGTGACATTTGGGATAATCCCTTTGTTGACACAGGCTGGCACCACAGCTTGTGCAGTGTGTCCCAGTGTTGCCTAGCATCTTCCTTATATAGCTCTTCTATGTATAACCCTTTGAGTGGTCTCTGATTCTGCTTGTCCGGCAGGAAACATCTCCTTGAAAAGAAACCAAAGGCTTAGTCTAGAGAAGGGACAATTTCATATATAATCCAAATGTATCTCAGAGTGTCCTGAGGTCACTTTTAGTAAAGCAAGCAAGCAAATGAGTCCAAACAAACAATTCAGTGACAATAATCACCCCCTTCCCCCACCAAAGAAAAGCAAAAATTCTAGTTGGAGATGTATTGGCAGAGGCTGTAACCCTGAAAGGAGAAATATGATTATATTAGAAATAAATACACATAAATTTTACCAGACTTAGAACATGAGATATAATTGTTTTTTTTATATGATTCATTGTATTTCCAGAAAAAGACCTTGCTGTGGATATTACTCTGTATAAATAAACACTGATTGGCCAATAGCCAGACAGTGAGTATAGGCGGGACTAACAGAGAGGAAAATTGAGGGCACAGGAAGGCAGAGGGGGAAACTGCCTGGAGCCGCCACCAGGACAAGCAAGATGTAAGGTACCAGTAAGCCACGAGCCATGTGGCAAGGTATAGATTAATAAAAATGGGCTAAATATAAGAGTAAGAGCTAGACAATGATAGGCCTGAGCTAATGGCCAAACAGTTTAAATAATATAAGCGTCTGTATGTTTATTTTATAAGTGGGCTAAGGAACTGCCGGGGTTTGGCAGGACCCGAAGAGAAAACTCCAGCTACAAGACCTAAATAAATAAATAAAATGAAATGAAAGAAAAAATAAAAAAGATGAAAAACATCCTCTTGAAAAGTTTAAATAACATACAGGAAGAAGGGATATATGTAGCAGTAAACATTTAAAATAGTTTGAGGTACATATAGGAAAATGTGTGTGTTTATATTCCTGTTCATGACTCTTGTCTCCAGAAATTGGGCCCAGTGACATGACTTTTGGTAAGCAGCCCATATTCTGTGATTTTGGCTAACATTCCTGTCAGGTCAAATGCAGAGGGAGTACAGTGGAGAACAGATTTAAGGGCTGATCCTTGCACATGAGGATTCATGTGACACTTGCTTAGGGTCAGTATCCGCATTTGGCTTTCGACCATTTGCTCAAAAAGACATACTCACTTTGCCCTAGAACTTAGATTTGCATCTTTCTTAATTTTTGCTTTCAATGTACAATCCACACTGATATGTATGTTATATATTACATGAAGCCATTAAATAAGTGTTTGCTGCCTAACAAATATATAATATATAATATATAATATGTAATATATAATATATAATGGCTCCAGAATTAGAACTTTTACAGACTGTGGAAACCAAACAAGGAAATTTTGGAATAGTTGGGGGTTATTATTATTATCATTATTTTTGTATTTGTTGTTCTGATAAAACTCATGGTTCTCTTTTTTGGTTACAAGGATTTTACATGGTACGTGGCTGTCAAAATAATATAATTTTAACATCCATCTTGATACCACAGATCTCTGAGAAAAGTATGGTAATGAACATAATGTAGTAGGAAGCATTTTCATCTTTCATGTTTAGAAAATTAATAAGGAACTGGTGGCAAACACTCTTTAATTGGTTTCAAATCTATTTCTTCTTGCAATGCCCTATATAACATATTTTAAGGGCATACACTTATATTTCTTGTAGAATGAAGCTTTTGTTGTATTCAGGCCTCTCTCAATTACAGCCATGCTCACTGATCCAGTGCAGAAACTTAGGATGGATTCTGGTGGAGAAAAATGTCAAATACCCTTTTCTCTGCAGTTGTTAAGCTGCCCACTTCTTGATGGATGCAATTATTACTTAGGGGTGGACTCTGGTAACAAGTTGGAAGGAGGGAGTTGGAAGCCGAGTGTTTTTCAAGGACCGGAAATACAAACCACAGCACAACAAGGAAAACAAGGGAGCAAGGAAGTCCAGCTCCAGCTTTGATGCTGGAGTTGATTTGTGAGGCCAAAGGACAAGGACTTTTCCTAGCAGGTGAGCAAGAGGTGAGCAGATAGAGTGAGTGGCTGCAGATGTGTAATTCACAGCTGCCTCCCCCTTCTCTGGAAGCTTTCCCATAGAAATGGTGTTACTCTTGAGGGTGCAGAGCCAGCTCTCGTGCTGCGGTGGTAACCAGTCTTCGGAGAATGAGCATCTCATGCTTCAGTGCCCCTGCTCTTAGTATTTACTGTTTGTAAGGGTGTTTGCGCGAATGTAGCTGAAGTCAGAAAAAGGAAAGGAAATGAGCATTGAAGCAAACAATAATAAAATAGATCCATCACTGGGATTTTATGTGCAACAGGCAGTGGAGTAATTTAAGATACACTTCACTGTTTTGTTTGTTTAAGGGAAAAATGGGAGGTGGATAAAATGGGCTAGTCACTTGTCCTGCTGCTATTGCTGCCTTCTTTAAGATTTTTTTTTTTCCTTTATTCAGCGTTGAGACTGCATGTCTGGGGTGATGTGGAGTTCACATTTTGAGAGCTGCTCAGGAAATCCATGGGGTTTTACAACATGTTATATATCCTTGAGGAAATGATGATGCAAGAGAAGTAAAAGCAGCAAGGGACCACCCCCAGACTGTAATTAGCTGAGCACGGGAGTCATGTTTTTAATTAATTAACAGTGTTTTAAGTTCAAGGGATATTTTACCCCCGGTGTCTACAATATTCAGGTTCTAGATTAGATCTGAGTTTTAAGTAGATTATGCATATTTGAAATTAGATGAATATACACAACTAGGTTTCATGTGTGCACGTGTGTGCTCATGTCTTGGAAACTAAGCATTCTTTTGAGTGAAAATAAATGATTGAAAGGCTTTGGGGAAGTGGACATGAGCAGAATCAATCAGCTTTGAGTTTTAACAGGCTTATTTCGTTAGTGCGAGCCATGCTAGTGGGTCATACACTTAAACTATGACAATTTGGACTTTCTGTTTGTGTCTGAGTGGATGTATGAGCACCCTGTACATGCTAATAAACTTTTGGAGCAGGAGGTTGTGAGCTTTCCTTGGGTGCTGGGAACTGAACCAGCACTGTTTGCAAAAGTAGTTAGTGCTCTTAACTTCTGAGCCTTCTCTCTACCCCACAGTCAGGACTTTTATCACAGTTCTTTGAACAGCTTTTTGTTAAAGTAGGCATGAGGAAATATGCTTTGCCTTTAAACTTTAAAAATTTAAAAATAATATAGCTCCTTCTCTAATGTATTTCACGTTCCTATTCTTGCATGCTTATACTAGAAAAATGGGAAATAGAGAATAAAGATAAAGGAAAATATATTATTACAGCTCACTTATGTCCTGTCATGAAATTTTCGGATAACTTCATTATCCATTACTGTGTATCCATATCTAAACACACAACAATCAGCCTTTGGAATTTAATTCACCTTTCATGTTGTAGTATAAGTGAACCCTGCATATTACTAAATATAGATCAAAAACTTCCTGATATTTCATGTATGAATGTTACATACATATTCAGTAAAATCATATCTGTGCTATGCATGGACAGTGCTCAGTAATTAGGAGTTATTATGACGAAGTATTAATTCTAGCAGCTAAATTTTCCCATAAGAACTTTGAGAATTATTAAAAATGATTTGAAATTGAGATGAATTAATCACTGTTACAAGTCATTATTATGAGAACGACTATATTTTAAGATTCTTTAGCATAAATTTCAAGAGTTTTTTTTTTTTTTTTTTTTTTTTAAGTTCTGTTGCTGCCAGTAATTTTCTGAGGGATCTTGGTCAAAGAAGTTAACTTTTTTTAATTGCTGGGTTCCTCTTTAATTTCAGTAAAGAATTTATTCCCATACAGCAGTGAGAATTAAATGATAGTGCTTCTATAACATTCAGCATCTTGCTGAATGCATAGTAAATGCTCACTAAAGATAGCAACTCTCCGTGAAGTGCCTTCAGATTAATACATTTGTCCTCTTTCAAGCCTCCCATGATGAAACATACTGAGAGAACCTTTTGTTCGTACTCAGTACCTTAATGAATTTTGTACAAAAGAGTAAGAATACAAAATTAAAACCAAAGAAACAAAAGACCCTTGGCTTTAGGACAGATATGTCTGGTTGTGCTGGTTAGTTTTTGTTAACTTGACAGTTAACCTCCATGTTCCTTGGAAGGAGAATCTCAACTTCATAATTGCCCTCAATAAGTTGGTCTGTGGCATGTTATTGGGGCATTTTCTTGATTGCTGATTGATGTAGGAGGGGCCTGGGCAGATGGTTCTGGGTTGTGTAAGAAAGTAAGCTGACAATGTCATGGAGTCAGTGAGCAGCATTCCTCCATGGTCTTCAGTTCCTACTTCCAGGTTCCTGTCTTATGCTATTGCCATGGCTTCCCTGAATGATGGATTGTAACATCTAAGATGACTAATCTTTACTCCTCTGGTTTGTTCTTTGTCATGGTGTTTATCACTACAGCAGATAGCATTTTAGATCCATAAGGAATTTATAATATTGAATGACTACCACTTTGGAAGTTTGGCCTTAGCTTTTTGTGAACCTAGCCATGGGTAAGGTTGACCTTGAACAATCAGTAGTCTATGGGAATTCTGAATGAAGAGGTCACAGTATTAACTGTCAGTATTAGTCTGAGGTTTGCCCAGCATACTTTGGGAACGCAAAGGTAGAAAACTGTTGCCTATGAGTAACAGGTATTCTTGGTGTACTTATAATATATCATTGACCTTGAAAAGACTACTGAATCTAATCATGGCTTTAGTAAGAAGTAAATGTGGTACTAATTAAATGGGATTTCAGACTGAATTTTCTTTCAAATCTGTTTCTAGCATACGGTCTTTTTTATAGTAGTTAATTTGTTGTAGGGACTCTTGATAATATGCAAATAAAATTTATAAATGTTATTGCATATCTGCATTGTATTATACATCTGTAGAAGAGTATTTCCTACAGCATTGCAATACCTATTCTTGACCCCAGTTTGGGTATAAATTAAAAATATTTCTCCCAAGTATATACTTTGGGAGAAATAATAAGCCATGACATACAGGTCACTGTACCTACCACCCTGTACCTGTGCTTTCAAGGCTATTACATTTGGACTGTATTAGGTCATTAGTTGTGTAAAGAAATTTATGGAGGTGTGTATGCAAGACACATGGATTGACAATACAATATGATTTTTATAGATACGGAGGTAAAGCTTGAAACTTTATGTCTTAAAAGAAATCTTGCCAGTATATTGGGGAGTGAGTGACTGTGAAAGTTGTTCAATATTTATGGTTTTGCTGCAGACAGAATATTGAAACCTTCATCTCTTATTGTAAAGGGAAAGAACTGGTAGAATTTTTGATAGACCTTTGATATTTTATCACTGTTTTTTTCTAAAAGATGTTTTTCCCCCATTGGATATAAATATATATGTATCAAAATATATCTGCTTGGTATTTTTGGTTTGTATTATAATAATAGAGTATGTTTCTGCCATTATCAAAGTGAAAATTGATACCCTTTTACTATTTCTGATATACTATTTCTAATATAAAAAACAAACAAACAAAAATAAAGCTCAAGCCCATGGCTACCTGGCTGTAGCGTCTTAATTTCTTGAGTTTGATTAGGTAAGTATACATTAACGTTTTGATGTTAAGTGAAAAAAGTTAGTGGTTGTTGGTTTTTAATCTTCTGAACAATTAGGGTTTTGTTGACTGTCAAAACAGTACTCAAGCTATATGTCAAACTTTTACAAAAACTACAGTGTCCCCTTTTTACTGTTTAATTCCGGCTTATTATAGCACCCCCCCATATAAAGTTCATGGGCAATTAAAGTCATTGCCAGTGTGGCAACCATGATTTGTGACCTTTTTTTTATTAAGCATAGTTTATAGTACATGTTCATGTTTTTCAGGTGCATTTCTTGATGATTTTATTTTTGATCATATATATCATTCTTATAGCAGGTTTTTTCTTCAAACATTCAACTTATTCAAATATTTAAATAGTAATGAATATTTTGTTACAGAAGTTTAAGTAAATCAGAAAGCCATAAATTGTAAAACTTGATATTATAAAGATTAAAAAGTACAGGTATACTAGAGGCACAATCACATATTGAATTCCAGCTTCACCAACCTACTAGTTTCATGGGCATGGCTAAAACTGCTTACCTTCCTTAGTTTTCCCAGAGTGCATAGCAATGCCTTTCCTATCATGATTCATTGTGAAGCTTAATAAATTGACATGTGTGGCTCCACACAACAATGCCTGGAATATAGTGAGTGCTTCAGAAAGTGCCAGTCAATAAAACATTGGGTTTACTTTTTTATGTTGATACATTTTTTTTTTTGTTTTATTTACTATTCCTCTTACATTCTCTAGATGCTTTATGTTCTGTATTTTATTTTAAGGGAAACAGTATTTATGAAATTGTTGGTTTTGAGTGTGTGTGGTGTGTGGTGTGTGTGTGTGTGTGTGTGTGGTGTGTGTGTGTGTGTGTGTGTGTGTGTGTGTGTGTATGTGTGTGTGTATGTGTGTGTGTGTCTGCGTCTGTGTGTGTTGTATTCCAGGTGTCAGAAATAAGTTTAGTTGGGATGCATTTTTTCCCCTTTGGAAATAATTTTAGTTGAGATGCTTTTTTTTTCTTTACTTTCTTGGTTGGATCAATGTACTAGACAACTAAGAAAAGTAAGAGTTAAAGAAGCTTGGCGAATGGATTATGTATTTGTAGACCTGTATGCAGCATTTAAATTTTAAGGAAGAGGAACTCAAGCCTCCATGTTTATTTTCCTCAAGGTCACATGGCTGGTACTAGGTCTAGGGTATGTGTCTTTTCACTTCTTAAAAATGTTTCTGCTAAACTGGCTGATGGTATCAAAAGCCTTTAAACCCAGCACTCGGGAGGCAGAGGTAGGTGGATCTCTGTGAGTTCAAGGCCAGCCTGGTCTACAGAGACAGCCAGAGCTACACACAGAAACAAAAAAAAACCTGTCTGAAACAAACAAACAAACAAACAAACAAATGTTTCTGATTTTGTCTTCTTGGATGAGTATAATTTTTTTTTTTTTTTACAGTGCTTGAGTCTATTGGTCCAGCTAAATTCACCATAAAACCAAGCTTTTAGCGGGGTTATGGGGGCTTGGAATTATTTCTCACCATGTTGGATGGCCATGCACTCTAAGGGGCATCACAGACTTTGGTCTGCTGGGTAAAGGACCCAGGGCTTCTGTCTCTAGTGCATACAGCTGGTGTTCCCATGTGTTTGCAGAGCAAGGAAACATGAACACAGGAGAGCACTCTGCTATTTGAGCCAAGACTGTTGAAACATGAAGTCAGAATGCTTTGTAGAAATCAGCAGCCTAAGACTGTGTTAGCTCGTGTTTCAGATTACACAAGAGAAAATAAACTGAAAGGTCAGTCGAACAGTTACAGCTCTGCCCTTTTCCATGGTAATCAGCAGAGCATGTAGCAGAGACGTGAACAGGAGCGTGACTCGAAAGAGGGCCTGGGAAAGCGGCTGGCGGCTTCCTCTTGTGACAATTCCTGGTGCTTCCAGGACTGACCAGATGGGCCATCTCACAGGGTTTACCTTCAGTAATTCTGATTTATTGTACTCAGAGGATATTTTTTTCCTAGTTAGGCAATCATGTTTTCACTTTGCCAGAAGACCCCCAGAATTTTAATATTAACCATTAATCATACCTTAGTAAACTGCAAGGGCAATACATTATTAATTTGCTCACAACCACGAGACAAGGCACAGTGATTAAAATTAATTTCTTCCTACATTTCGTTAACTTATTATAATTAATTAATCTGTTAAGAAGTCAAAATATGTTTACATTAATGGCTATATAGTAGGTGTTTCTGCAACTGTGTAGCATTTCCAGTCAAAAAGTAGAATTCCACCCATAAATGTTTGATAATTAAAAAGAAATGAGTTCTATATGGCTTTTTAAGTAATATCATCAAGTTTACCATATTGAGTAATTGTAAATTTACGACTATTTCACTACAAAGGGGAGATTTTAGACCTGAGAGGATTTTCGCAGTGGTCTCTAGCTTTTGCTCATGTGTGGCTCAGTGCCAGAATTAGGAAAGAGTATTTAACAAACAGCAGCCGTTATTTACTGACAGGACACGATTGTAGCTAAGAACAACTCTACTTTTTAAAGGACAGCAATTTTCCGTGGAATTCCTTTTCCTTCCTCCCGAAAATTTTAAATAATTTTTGTATGAGCATCATTTTGCTCTCTTATTGTAGAGACCACTTTTAAAAATAACTTTGACTGCATGCTGGAAAAATTTCTTATTTACATAGCATTTGTTTCACAATCTCAGAAAGCAAGAAGTTAACTCTTTGTTGTGGTCTCATGATTTGTATTTAGTGTGTGTGTGTGTGTGTGTGTGTGTGTGTGTGTGTGTGTGTGTGTATGTAGGTTTGGAGGGGGGTGGATTTTGGATGCCCGTGTGCCATAGGCATATGCTTGAGTGCTACAGAACAGAACATGTGGAGGTCAGAGGTCAACTTTGGCAATCAGTTCTCTTCTGCCACCCTGTGGGATACTGGAATCAAACTCAGAGCCCAGGTTGGTCAGTGAGCACCTTCGTTCACTGAGCCATCCGTTTCCCCTGAATAAGAATTGTGAAAGGTTATGTTTTGGAATATAGCATTGTGGTTGGGCGTTTTTCTCTTTTCACTCCCACATAAATACACGCGATCTTTATGAATGCCAGGCCTCAGCTTGGCTTGTTTCCTGCCAGCTTTTCTTAACTTAAATTATCCCATCTCCCTCTTGCCTCTGGGTTTTTTCCTTTTCTTACTTCTGTATATCTTATTTTCACTCTTACTCTGTGGCTGGCTGGGTGGCTGGGTGGCTGGGTGGCTGGGTGGCTGGGTGGCTGGGTGGCTGGCCCCAACATCATCTTCTTGTTCTCTTGTTCTTTCCTCTCTTCCTCCCAGATTTCTCCTTCTAGCTAGTCTCTGCCTGCCAGCTCCACCTATCCTTTCTCCTGCTCTGCTATTGGCTGTTCAGCTCTTTATTAGACCACCAGGTGTTTTTGACAGGCAAAGTAACACAGCTTCACAGAGTTAAACAAAATGCAACATAAAGGAATGCAATACATCTTTGCATCATTAAACAAATGTCCCCCAGCATAAACAAAGGTAACACATCTTAAAATAATATTCTACAACATAACATTGTCTTGTAATTGAATTAATGTTTAGGTGACTACGCTGTATATTAAAGTGAATAAACATTAGAAAAGTTCCAGAAATTGAAAAGGAATGTTAAAAAATTCATGCATTTATCTCAATTAGTGGCATTTAAAAACAAGGAATAGTGTTTGAAAATAAGAAAACATATTGGTATGGTTTGGCTATTGAATAGCCTTGTAAAGGTCATATAGAGAGATAGAATGTGCAGCCTCGTGAGCAGTACATTCCTTGTAAGCATGCCTTTACAATTGTGGGAGATAACAGAATCCATTTGTTTTCATGTGCCCCACCACAGTATGCCAGTCTCATCAGAGCATGAACAAAGAGGGCTGTTTGACCTTAGACTTGAAACTTTTTCCTGTACACAAAATTATTTGTTTTTAATTTAGTTAAAAGTATTTTTTGACAATTTATACTTGTAAACAATGTTTTATGATCGTATTTATCCCCCGTCACTCTCTCTTATTCTCCTTCCACTTCTGGTGACCCCCCCAACCTTTTTTTTTAAATCACAACTGTTCTCCTTCCTATTTTCATTTTCATTTTTGTCTGTGCAGCTCTTGCACAGGTAACTAGGTCAGCTATGTGCTCATGATTGCAACAGTGACGTCATAACCAGAAGGCAGCGCTTTGTGGAGCTACTCTCCATCATGTCTTTTACAGTTTTTCAGCTGCTCCTCTGTGATGCTCCCTGGCTTTGGGGGGTGTGATCCAGATATTCCATGTAAGGCTCTAGACTGTTTCTTTTCATAAAGTTAGTTGCCTCAGGTATTTTTGTTGTAGTAGCATAAAGCTGACTAATGCAAACATGTACCACGATGTCAAACTTTAACTTGCTTTTAACGATCAGTTTTGTATAACAGAAGAATAACAGTGCTTTCATTATTTTCTTTTTAATAAAGACCTCATTAATTGATAGATCCATACTAGCAAAAACCACCCTTCTAATTATTACCATTAAAATATTTCTCTGCTAATTGTGGTGGTGTATATCCCAGTAACTCAAGCATTGGGGAGATGCAGTATTGGAATTTTGTTTATTTGTTGTTGTTAAATAATTACCTTGGATTGAGGGACACAAAATACTCATTTTAAAGTCTTAGTTGCCTAACCATTATTTGGCAACCTCGATATGTGGATACTTCTGTGTATTGTGGATATTTTCACTGTAAGAAAAAAGTTTCTGCTAAACATCTGTGTTCGTTATTTTTGTGTTGCTGTGAGAAGACACCATGACCCAGGCAAATATAGAACAAAGAGTTATGTTGGGCCTACAGTTTCAAAGGTTTAGAGACCATGATGGCAGAGCAGTGAGTGCAGGTGCCAGGCAGCTGGAGCAAGCAGGAGGAGGAGACTTCCCTGGTAGGTTCTAGAAAGAGGCCTTAGAAGCCTCAAAGCCTGCTCCTAAGACACATTTACTCCAACAAGGCCATGCTTCTTAATCCTTCCCAAACAATTCCACCAACTTGGGTCCAAGTATTCAAACATATGAGCCTATGAATGCCATTTTCATTGAAAGCAGCACAACACCCAACATCCTTATCTACTTAATGATAGATTCAAAGCTCCTTCCTCTTCTAACAGCCCAGACTTTCCTGCCCTTCTCTTCAGTCTCTACCCTTTAACTATTAGAAATCTTTCTTGAGCCTCTACCTTTTGGTGCTTCTTGCCTGGATAGTTAATTTCCTCTCGGAAGCAGAAAACAGAATAAAATCTCACAGTCTGAGCTACTTAGAAAAGAACTTCTCCCTAGGGTTCCTTGTATTTTTATCGCATTCATAAGTACTTGAGAATGGGTTCTACATCAGAGACATTTTCACTTAAGGAATGAACCATTTTTCTACTACATAATTGTGGTATTCACAACCCTGTCTTACATTGTATCTTGACTACTGACATAGGATCTAGTATAGGTCATCTTCTGGAAAAACAAATGTTTTAACCACTCCGTTTTTTCACCCTCACATTCTTAATCTCCTTTACTTTCTTATGGTAGCCTCCGTATTGATTTAATTAATTCAATTATTTTTTTTAAAAAACTCAGATTTCCCAAAAGCTGTATATTACAGTCAATATGGAATACTGGGTCCATGTCTCAGAGACCTTTGGAATTTGGGAGGAAGACATAAATGTTCCCTAATAAACATGTGCATTAAAGTTTAAACAAGTGTTACAAATAAAAGCGAATTGCTCCATTTAAAAAATAGTGATGCACACTGCCATTTCCATTTGGAGAAAAGCTACAGGCAGTACCTACTGAGTACTTGCTGGCTACTGTGGGAAGGATCCCACTGTGCCTTCATTGATCCCCCTGACCTATGAGGTTTCTCTGCATTGAACAGGGGGCAGGGAGTGAAGAGAAAAGAAATTAAGTAGCTTCTTCAAGGTCACATACAGAGGCTAAAAAAATAATCCCGGACTGTTTATTTCTAGAGTTGAAGCTGTTGTTATCTCGTGCTGTTACTCCTAATTGTAAAATAAATAGCCTTAGGAGTTCAACATAGACCCTGTCTTCTTAAGGACAGGTGATTTTAGTTTGAGGTTTTATCGAAGATAGCTCTTGGGGCCAATAACGATAGCCTCCCTATTGGTTTTATTTTCCTGACCTTGATAACTTTTGTATTTATGTGCCTCTATTTTCCCTTTTTATAAAAAAAGGTTAATTAATATAGATTGCCTCTGATAGTATTTACAATATTTTTTCATGTCTGTTCAAAATGCTTGATTCAATATTAACATCATAATACAGTTTTGGTTACCAAAATTTGACCTACTTTTTAAGTATCCTGTAAGTTCGCAGAAAAAATACTAAGAGAGATGACGGTAGCCCGAGAGGGCACAGGCATGATGAGCTTGCCTTGCCCCCGGGCATTTTCTTTTTTCTGAGCCATAGTGATTTCAAAGTGGAATGTGTATTCCTGCATTAGAAGCTATGGGGCTGACCTTGAGGGAAGTCAAGATATTTAGTGGAAGTAATAGAGTGCTATAATCCTGTTTCCCTCGAAACCTTACCAAATGAAACACTGCAACATCATCTTAGCAAAATTTGTAAGAATTATTTTTTTTAAATGCTGAACTCTAAGAATGTATTTTTAATACTTCATTTGTAGATTGGCAACAAAATTATTATATTTATTTAACCTCTGGAAATATATGCCGTTTAAAGCTAAGTATTTTTGTTTATATTATGATCATTTTTATTTTTTGGCCCTCAATCCTGATTTCCTTTGTTTAGTTGTTTCATATTGTTTATTCATTTGATTGTGTGATTATTACTTAATGGCAGTTTCTCTGAATTAGAATTTCCTTAAAAAAAGAATTGGATCTAAAAAGGGTCCCAATGAAATAAAATACATTCAAAGAAGTGGATCTGACTAGTCTATGGGAGCTATTATTAACAAGGAAGAAACTTTTCACATATTTTAAACATTTTTGGTAGCCTTTTAGATGTGTAACCTGCTTTGTGTGCCTAGGTCATTATTTTAAGTATTTTGAAACTATTACCACCGTTAAAATGATAGGAAACTCTGTTTTTTTTTTTTTTTTTTTTTTTTCTTTTGACCTTGAGTTAAGTACCTGACTGGGTAAAGCATGCTAGACATCAGAGCTGCAGGTGCAGCTGTGAATTGGAGGCCATGGTTGCAGTGGGGACTGTGAGGTCCCTCGCAATGAGGCTTCTGTTTTTGTGCTGCTTCCAACTTTCTTGGGCCAAGCTCAGTCGCTTTCTTTTATCGCCCTGTGTTTCTGACGTGTGTTCAGTGCCTCCTGCGTACAGCACCCGGCTGGTTTTACCAAGAACCCAGCCTGGCTCTCTGGATACACACTGCTGTGAATCTGGGATTCCCTTGGACATTATCCCTTTTCAGCACGTTTGTTTGACCGCGTTCTTCCTAGAGGCCCTCTTGCCGTTTACTACTAGGATGTTCTGTAATTTCATTCAACTAGCTTCCCATTGTAAACCAGGTAGATCATTTCCCATGGTTTGGTTATAAACAGTGCCACAATTTCATACATAGGTTCTTTTACTTCTTGTGGGATATGTCTAAGGAATACATTTCTAAAACGGGAGTTACTCGCATAAAGCTGTTTTGAAATTTTAGTAATAGATGGCAGATTATTCTTTTGTATTCCAACAAAGAACTTTGAAAGTCCCCGCTGCCACCCCAACTGCATCCTGTCCACACTGGCTGACCTTCTGGTAGGGATTGGAACTGAAGGCTCAGATTTGGACCTTCTTGATTTTATTTAATTTTCTGTGACTTGTTTTTGTTTTTAATGCTTACAATTTTGGTAATTCCCTGAGCCTTGGAAGGTGCTGAGTGGGGGAGGTGAGGCGAAGATGGGTGGTGGTGTTATAGAGGTCCAATTTAGGGCTGACATTCAACAGTCCCTTATTCTCAGCACTTGGACCAGTTATGAGTCTCTGAAGTAATTACTGCTGACTTTGAGAGAAGAAACTTCTGGAACTTAAGCTCACAGCAGCACTAACCTCTGGGCATAAACCTAAGTTACTTAGACAAACCGACTTCAGTAACCACAGACTTTTAACTCACGGTGCCAGGTGTGAATTCCCGCCTGTGGAGCGGGCCTGGAATCCAATCAGGAAATAGTGGGTTGCCACTTTTGCCCCAGCGGGCTCATCCTGCCTGGTCGGTTGGTTATTAGCATGCCGGGCCTGCAGGTGAGTAAGACGGTTGATGACTTTTCTCATCATGAGCCTGATTAGCACCTTCCTGTACTCTGAGACATGGCCAGCAGAGAGAACGCTTCCAGCCCAGTTCTGGCTTGATTTCTACATGTCTTGTAATTAGAATCTTCAGCCCGAGGTTCTTACCTTCTGGTTCTGATGGGCAACCAGGAGCAATTGCAATAGCCTGTGCCTGGCTCCGCTGTTTTGAGCCTGAGGTAAGGCAGAGAAAATATCATGGTAGTAAGACTGTGGGATGGAGGAGCTGTTCATTTCCTGGCTGTCAGGAAGCCAAGAAGCCTGGTGCAAGATACAGCTCCAAAGGATCCTCCCCAACCACCTACTCAGTGAGTCCCTTCCTCTAACTATGCGCCAACTGCTAACAGTTCTCATAATGGCGCCACCAGCTGGGGATCAAGGCTTGAACAGATGATCCCGTGAGGAACATTTCATATTCAAAGCGCAGCATACGGCATACTCTTTTTTTCAATATATGGGTTTAATTATTTAAGAAAATATATCTTTTCATTATACTTTATCTTGTTCTTCAGAGTTACCACCTCTTTTCATTTATTTTCTCTCTATTTTGGATGCTTATTTTTAATCTATTCAATATTTTGTTCATTTTCTAACTTTAATTACTAATAACTTGTTAATTATATAATTACTTGTAATTTTTAGTTATTCTAATTCATCAGTTATTTATATTAATGTCTCTCTCTTTCCCTTTTACATTTATTCTGTGTGTGTGTGTGTGTGTGTGTGTGTGTGTGTGTGTGTGTGTTTGTGTGTGTGTGTCTGTATGTACAGGACTTAAAACATTTTATAGGAGTTGATTCTCCTCTTTCATCATACAGGTTCCAGGGATCAAATTCAGGTCAGTTGGTTTGATAGCAAGCACCATTATTCACCAAGTCATCTATCTGTTTGACTTCTTTCTTTAGGTCTTCAGTTACATTTAAATTCTCATTGTGTTATTTGTTATATAGTACCATAGTTTACATTTGTTGGGTTCATTTTTAAGTTCACTTAATGTATAATATGAAATATATATATATTATATATATTTACATGAATATATATATATATATATATATATATATATATATATATATATATATACATGTCTGTTTAACTAAGTTCACCTTTTTTGGTTGTTGTTAGCTTCCCAGATTTTGTATGTTCCCCGTGTATTTCCATCTAGATTCATACCATCTTTCTGGGAATTTCGTTTCTTCGCCCCCTAGATTTACAGAAGATGCTATAGAGAGATTCATCTTACAGTTCTGGCAACTTTACTTTTTATTTGAAAGATGTGAGTGTTGGCTAGTTTTATGTCAACTGACACAAGCTGGAGTCATCAGAGAGGAAGGAGTCCCAGTTGAGAAAATGCCATTATAAGATGGGCTGTAGGCAAGTTTATAGGACCTTTCCTTAATTAGTGATTGATGTTGGGAAGGACTTAGCCCATTGTATGTGGGGCCTCCCTAGGTTTGTGGTCTTGGGTCTTGGGCAAGCAATATGAAACAAGCTTGTAAGAAGCACTCTTTCAGGGCATCAGCTTCTGCCTCCAGGTTCCTGCTCTGTTTGAATTCCTGCCTGATTTCCTTCAATGATGAACAGTGATTTGGAAGTCAAATAAACCTTTTCCTCCCTAAGTTGCTTTGGTGATGGTGTTTCATCACAACAGTAGTAACCCTAAGACATGATAAACTGCTTCATAGTTTTATACTTTAGTTTTACTAGTTTGTTTCTCCAAGTCTGCTTCAGAAATACAGATTAACTAATGAAATAAGTAGGTTATTTATTTATTTATTTATAAACATAACAATAATGATCCTGGAATCCTGGGGAACTGGAGGAGGGTCAGGAGCAGCAATATGCTTGCTGTGCCTTTCTCTGCTTGGGAATCTTCAGTTTTATTCTATGCCTACTGACTTTTGTGATGTTACATGATATGTGTTCTTTCCATGATCAGATCGTTTAGGGTAAGGATAGACAAATTACAGCCCACCAGTCAAATTAGACTTGCCGCCTCTGGTTTTTTGTAAATATACGGTTTTTGGAAACAATCAAGCCTCTTATTAACTTATTCTTTGTGGCCCCCTTCTTACTTCAGAGACATGGTTGAGTAGCTGTGACAAAGAGACCAGATGGCTGGCAAAGCCTCTGCCCTATTGCAGGAAAATTTGGTCAAATTTTGCTGTAGAGTAATTTTTTTTTTTTCTCGCTGATTTGACTGTGACTTTCTTTTTTGGAAGACAAAATTTCTAACTTCTTTTTTTATTGTCCTTCTTCAAAGGTATAAGAAGTTTACCCAGGTTCTGAGTGACATTGGCGAGAGTGAAGGTGGTATTGATAAGTTTTCCAGAGGCTATGAGTCGTTTGGCGTCCACAGATGTGCCGACGGTGGCATCTACTGCAAAGAATGGGCCCCGGGAGCAGAAGGAGTTTTTCTCACTGGAGACTTCAGTGAGTATTTTGAAGGCATTGAAGATATTAATATTTGATTTCTCTGTCATGCAGACTTAATTTGCATGTTTATTATAGTAATAATAATGACTCAAATAGTTATCTGACTTTTCAGCTAGCATCATAGAATTCACTAAATAGTTTACTCATGTGGTCTAGTTGCTTCTGCTCTCATGTGATACACGTATTCATGAATCCTTACTTTCTGGAATGCCAGGCACAAGAAATAACAGGCTGTGGGAAAATAGTGGTAGAAAGAGTGCTGGAAATTTACCTACCATTGCTGCCATGTTCTGATAAAAAGGAGGAACAATATTGCTGAAAATCTTGGCGGAGGTAGTCTCATGAGCCTTTGCAGGTGACTGGCTAGTATCGCATTTCTTGGTTGTTTGGAGCCTTGTTCTGCTTTTGAGTCTTCAGTAAAAGTAGTCTTTCAGTCTACGAGATAGGGGCATTGATCACTCAGATGTTTGCCTTTGTCACCTTCCTCTTCCCTTTCTTTTGACAGCTCCACTATTACCTACATTAGACAGAGTTAAGAGTACAGACAGAAGTTCAATGACAAGAAATAAGACTCCTTGACTTCTGTCTAGTGGTTGGAAGGACCTAGAGAAAAACTCTAAGACAGCATGCTATACTTCATGCTTGGAGGATAAGCAAATCCATAACATAACAAGGAAGAAAGCTATGTTTAGAAGTGAAATAACTGGATAAAACAGACATTGTCAAAAAGTATTTGATATCAGCAAAAGAAACATGGAAGTGATTGTAATCTTTAGGATCATAGAGGGGTATAATACTTAAGATTTGATATTGTCAGATTGAAACATTTTGCATGATGCATTAATCTATTTCTAGACATTCTGGAAATGCCAAATGTATAGGCAGATTATTGTTGTCAGAGGATGAGGGCAGGAGGGGACTGTCTGGAATGATGAAAGTGCTTTACGCCATAGTTACTGTGCTAGTATACTAGTTACTTTTTGTTGCTGTGGTAAAACATCATGATAAAGAAATGACTTGCCGAATAGTTTATTTTGCTTACAG
The DNA here is from genome assembly GCF_007827085.1 of Peromyscus californicus insignis. Lineage (NCBI taxonomy): Eukaryota > Metazoa > Chordata > Mammalia > Rodentia > Cricetidae > Peromyscus > Peromyscus californicus. The sequence goes on from NW_026294458.1 coordinate 52,456,637, forward strand.
TTCCAGATGGAGATTCTAGATTTGTCGGGGAGGCATGGTAGCAGGTGTCTAGAGTAGGAAGTTGAGAGATTGCATCTTCAACCACAGGCAGAAAGCAGAGAGAGATAGAGTGAATTAGAAGTGGGGTGAACCTATGAACCTCTAAAACCTGCTCCCAGGGATGTACTTCTTCCATCCTTAAAGTTCTATAACTTCTTCAGGCAGCACCATTAACTGGCTACTGAAGTGTTCAAATAAGCCTATGGGGACATATCTCATTCAAACCACCCTAGGTGATGTCTTAGTTAGGGTTTCTATTGCTATGAAGAGACCCCATGACCAGGGCAACTCTTATAATGGAAAACATTTGTTTGTGGTAGCTCACTTACAGTTCAGAGGTTCAGTCCGTTATCATCATGGTGGGGAGCATGACAGTGTGCAGGCAGACATGGTGCTGGCTACATGTTGATCAGAAGACAACAGGAAATGGACTGTGACACTGAGTGAAGCTAAAGCAAAAGAGACCTCAAAGCCTGCCCCCACAGTGACACACTACCTTCAACAAGGCTACACCTACTTCAACAAGGCCATACCTTCCCAATATTGCTGCTCTCTATGAGCTAATGGGGCCAATTACATTCAAACCACCACAGGTGGTTATGTGACTGCATGTATTAATTAAACTATATAGAACTGTGTGTCAAAAGTAGAATTTTCTTCATGTAAGCCATACCTTAAAGAATTGACCAAAGCCAAAGGTGGTCATGCAGGCCCCCTGGACCTATGAGACTTGGGTCTGGAAATCTGACTGGGTCGTAGAAAGGAGAGACACACAGATACATGACACAGAAAAGCTGGGGTGGATTAATTATGCACACTCTGATGGAGTGGTGTCAGCTACAGCAGCAACTGGAAACTTCAGTGTGTTTGTTCCGTATAACATAAGGGCAGGGGCTAGCTAGTTTGGGTCAGAGGCCTCTGTGGGGGCAGGGGAAGCCTCAGGCTGCAGTTGTACAGGAGGAGGAAGCTGCAGTTGTTAAGTTTTGCAAACACTAGTCTATTGTTGGTAAGCACCTATACTCCCATTCATTGCCAGCACTCACGCCCAGACCAGAGGAAGTCTTAGCCAGTTCCTTTAAGCCTTACCCATGTGTGGAAGGCCTGGTCGTTTTCACGTGGGTCTGAGGCTTTCCTTCTCCACACGATGGACTAATTTCAAACAATACACAGTCAATCAGGCCCTCATTAGCTCAAGATTTTTTTTTTTTTTTTTTTTTTTTTTTTTTTTTTTTTTTTTTTTTTGGTTTTTTCGAGACAGGGTTTCTCTGTGTAGCTTTGCGCCTTTCCTGGAACTCACTTGGTAGCCCAGGCTGGCCTCGAACTCACAGAGATCCGCCTGGCTCTGCCTCCCGAGTGCTGGGATTAAAGGCGTGCGCCACCACCGCCCAGCTAGCTCAAGATTTTATTGACTCCTTACAGCATGCCCTTAACTCCCGCATTTAGGAGACAGAGGTAGGCAGTTCTTTATGAGTTTGAGGTCAATTATGGGCTACACAGTGAGTTCCAGATGAGGGCTATATAAGGAGACCCTGTCTTGGAAAAAAAACAAGAAGTAGAATTTAGCAGAAGTTTCAGGTTTTATCTAAGGCAGTACTGTCCAAGAGAAATGAAATTCATCCCTCTTACATAATTCAAGAATTTTAGTAGTAATGTGAAGTACAAGAACATTTTAATGAGTTTTTGTAATATTTTATTTAGCCCAATATATAAAGGTATTATGAAATTACCATACATTGGTTTCAAAACTTATTAACAGAAACTTTTTTTCTCCTTTTGTACCATGTCTCTGAAATCTGGTTATGGCAAATTTGATCACAGATGCTGATTTTTCATAAGAAATACTTAGCATGCATTTTGATTTAACAAAATCGTCAGTTTAAGAGTAGACTCACAGACCCAGAATTTTTTCAACTTAGTGAAAATTTTCTTAGTAACTGACTTGAATAACAGTTTTAAATATTAAATTTAATAAAGTAATGAAAATGAAGTTAATGTAAATTTCAGTTTCTCAGAAGCATTAATTAACCTCATTTCCAATTCTCAATAGCCATATTAGGTACTAGATCTCTTATTAACATTTAATTTATAATCCCCAGCACTCAATTTTATTGTTTCTTTTTATTTCCTTTTATTACACTGTGAATATTCATTGAAAATATATTGGTAGAGAGTATTCATGTTAAAGGTATCTTTTCCCCATTTATTTATCTTGTATGTCTGTTGGTATGTGTGTGCCATACCATGCTTGTGAAGGTTAGAAGGTATCTTGCAGGAGTCAATTCTCTCTTTCTACCATATGGGACTGAACTCAAATCCTAAGTCTTGGTGGCAAGCTCCCTTACCTACTGTACCATCTTACTGTCTCTCAAGATAAATTTTTATATAACACTCCCACTCCCAAAAGTAATGTAAAAATATCAACTAAAATGATACTGGTATTTTATTTCCTGCCATATTTATGAGTAGAATAGTTTTTATAAATATGAAAATATACGTAAGAAACTATGAAATGTATATTCTCAAGCTATAGTTATTGCAAAAATGTTGATTTACTAAAACTACCAGTGGTGTTTGAATAATTAGATTTAAAATTTTTAAGTAATGTATCTAAGTTTAATGCTTAACTATTAAAAGTAGTACAATGATTTAAAGAGTTTTGTTAAGTGAAATTAAAATGATATGGTCCATATTTTGTTTGTGTGTGTGTGTGTGTGCGCACACGTGTGCTTGTGTCACACACTGAATTGTGCATGTGAATGTCATAGGATGAGCTGTAGGAATCCATTCTCTTCTTACTTCATGTGAGTTCCAGGAATCTAACTCAGCTTTTCAGGCTTGGCTGTAGGCACTTTGCTCAATAAAAAGTCTTATTTTAACATAAAGAAGTCCTCTGCTAACTTTCTCCTTTTGCATTGAATTGGTTTTTAAAATCCCTCCTTTTGTGAAAGTGCATTACCTAATTTTAATGCTTTCCATATCCTGGAGATAGCATTTACCCACATGATTTTTGATCAACCAGAATTTATTTAATGGTTAAGGTGATGAAGATCATCAGATTTAGTGAAAGAGCTTTTTATTTAACTGTCCTGTAGGCTAGTAATGCAAATAAAATTAGGATTAAAATCAGTCAAGATTAAACAATATTTTAGAGATATTAAAATATCAAATCAGTTAATTTTTAGTTAATGGGAGAGGACAAATTCGCTTTATACCTATCATTCCAGGGGTCTCATCTCAGGGTCTCTATGTGAGATGTCACTAAAGAGCCTAGCCTTTACCCAGCAGCGATTCCTCTGGAGCTGGGCACAGTAGTGCAAACCTGTTATTCTCTGGAGCTGGATGTTGTCTTCCATATCTATGATTCCAGCAGGGAGACAATGGGCATTTGGGGGCTTGTCTAGATTCCTCAGTGAGACTGTCTCAAAACAACAAAATGAAACGAACGAACAAACAGACAGACAAACAACAGCAGCAAAATGGCTTTAATCTGGATGTAGTTCAGTCGGGGCTGGCTTGGCTCCACACTGGAGTCTCCACACTGGAGTCTCAGGATGCTATCTCCTGCCCTGCAAAAGCGGAGCCTTTATAAGGCGGAGTACAGACAATAAATGTATGAAGGAGTCATGCATTTAAAAGAATATTTATTTCAGTGGGCGTGTGGGTAGCAAGGGAGCAGGAGTCCAAAGCACAAGATTTGTTGTTGGTGATTCTCTGGCTCAAAATACATCCTTAAAACCATTACTAATCACACCCCTCCCCTAACATAGAAGATTGTTTTGTTTTGCCTTTTTAATAAATCTTATCTTTTTTTGTAATCCCTCTTCAGACTAGTTGAACAAGAAGTTACATTTTTTTTTCTTTTCAGGTTTTTTTCAAGTCCAAGATTATTAGAAAATCTTATTATAAGTCTTCTAGTGTCTAGATTTGTGCTAACCTGAAAGAAAAATAATAGATGTTAATCAGCTCACAAATTATGCCCGATTTTAAATTTGGAAACCAAATAAAATGTTGTTCTTGATGGCTTTGTTAATGAAGATAAAATGTTTTTTTAAAAGGAATTCAGCTATATATGACTTCATTCTTTTTTTTTTTTGGTTTTTCGAGACAGGGTTTCTCTGTGTAGTTTTGGAGTCTGTCCTGTATCTTGCTCTGTAGACCAGGCTGGCCTCGAACTCACAGCGATCTGCCTGGCTCTGCCTCCTGAGTACTGCGATTAAAGGTGTGTGCCACCACCACCCGGCATGGCTGCATTCTTAACCAGCTGATAAATAGAGTCAGCAGCCAACTTATCTAGTTCTGTGGAATTAACCTCTTACCACATACTGATCATTTTATATTTCTCTTTCTTTCACTTCATCATGCAGCAAGAATTTGACTTCAAAATATTACTTCTTTACCCATTTTTTAGAGATAACAAAAACAAACCAACATGATTTTTCTTATGCTTTCACTGTAGTAATTAAAGATTGCTTTTATGCTGATTTCATTCTGAAACTTCATAGGTAATAGAGAGTCAAGTTTTAAAAATCTGCAGCAAAAAATTGTACATCTGTTAAGTGATAAATTATTATATTCAGTTGACAAAAATGCCAATTTATTTTTTCTAAGTTGTTAGCTATTTAGCTGTAATAGTTTTTGAAAATAAAATTTAATTAAACATGTCTATACTTAAAAACAAAACAAAACAAAAAACAACAAAGAAAGTATGGACTCATTTGGTTTGTGTAGTCTAGAATCCTGGTGACCCAGAGTGCTGAAGCAGGTGTCCGAGATTAAACTATCAAAACGAACAGAATGAATGACTAAATCATGACTTGAAGTTGAGTCTTCCGTTTGCTAGGCAGGCACTCTACCACTGAGCCATATCCCAGCCCTAGTACATGTAAGACTCAACTTCAAGGCCAGCCTGTTCTACAGAGTGAGTTCCAGGACAGCCTCCAAAGCTACAGAGAAACCCTGCCTCAAAATACAAAACAACAACAACAACAAAAAACCCCTCAGAATTCCAAGAAAAGTATATGAGCCTTTAATTCTGTTTTGTTGAAAATTATACATGTTTTTAAAAATACATTAATACAGTATTTTCTAATCAGTGTCTTATTTTGTAATCAGTTTAGAAATTGACAACACTATACATTTTTTTTTTTAGGACTTAGTCATGACTTCTCTTTCTTTCTTTCTTTCTTTCTTTCTTTCTTTCTTTCTTTCTTTCTTTCTTTCTTCCTTTCTTTCTTTCTTTGCTTTGTTTTTATTTCCCTTCCTCCTTCCCTCCCTCCTTCCCTCCTTCCCTCCTTCCCTCCCTCCCTTCCTTCCTATCTTTTTTCCTGCTGCAATGAGAATATTTTAGGTGAATATGCTTTGAGAAAACAAACTTAACTTTAAAAGAAGTGTGTCATCATGAGTTGGTGTTTAAAATGAAGGATTTGAGTCTGAAAATACAGTTGAGCTCTGCAACCATGTACCTTCATGTGGCTCAGTGGGAGACAAACGTGATATGTTCATCTTACCTACCTGGCTGGGTTGTTGTGGGTCCTGTTTTACAAATGTGAAACACTTATACCATGTCCAGTGCTGCATTCATGTAGAGAAGATGCATTTTTAAATGTTGCTCTTCTTGCTAGGAAATCACTACTATTAATTTCAAAAGACAGTTGAACCTCGTAAGAGTTAACGTAGTCTATCTTGTCCAAACTGAGGAAGATCTTGCTACTGCTATTCATCATTTTTAAAACAATTTAATTTATTATTTGTGTGTGTGTGTGTGTGTGTGTGTGTGTGTGTGTGTGTGTGTGTGTGGTGTATGTGAGGCCACACTACAGTTTTGTGGTATCTGCTTTTTCCTTTAACCTTAGGATCCGGGGAATGAAATTTAGGTACTCAGAGTTGTATAGCTTTAACCTTAGGATCCGGGGAATGAAATTTAGGTACTCAGAGTTGTAAAGCTTTCACCTTAGTATCCGGGGAATGAAATTTAGGTACTCAGAGTTGGAAAGCTTTCACCATTACCTGTTGAGCCTGCCGTCTGTATTTTAAAACATTTCTTGAAAAAAAAAAAAACCTTCACATTTTACAAAGTACATTTATTTTCTTCCTTTGGGATGGTCCTTTCATTTTCTTTCACTCACTTTTAAAGAGGCGTGTGTGCAGGCAGCGCACTGTGTCCACGCAGTACCATCCCTTAGCTTTGGAACGTTGCCCATGATATTGAAGTTGTCTTAAACTTTGGAAGTCTTTTTGTTTGGCTGAAATAATCTTCCTAATTTTATGCAAGATCTAAAATAGATTCCAAATTAAAAAACAAAAAAAGTGGTTCAACATCATAGTTTGAGAGGCACAGGTCTAAAAGTTACTGATGGTATTGATTGGTTCACAAGTATTTCGTAATAGAACATTGCAATTCTGACATCACTTGCTTTTGTGTTATCCTCCTTTCGATGATCTAGGATGGTTCCCATCAGCTTTCACTGCGGTGTGGCATGTTACAAACAGCTCCAACATCTTTACAGCGTCTACCAACGAAGCCTTCCTTTTTCACGCATGTCGGCTTCCGTTGTCAGCTGAGGCTTTGCCCAAGGTGTCAGATTCTTTAAAATCCAGGATCCTGGAGAAGCAGCTTCTTGGGACATTGCTGATCTCCTGAGAGAGGGAGGAAAGACCAAAGGGAGAGTCCTGTGGTGGCTCTAAAAGCCTCGACTTGGGAGGCAAATGCGATTTGCACTTTGCTTTCATTACTCAAAATAATCTAGACCAGCCCTATATCAATGAGGCGTAGAAGAGGAATACTGTTTTATGGAGATACTAGATAAATTGGGGCAAATAATACAGTTACCTGTGCCTTAAGGACAAGTTTTGTCCCAGAGCATTTTGTTATATTATCTTGTTTTCATGGCAATATTATAGACTAGGTAAAGACTATGAAATCACTATACTGTATTATCTTAAAGACTGTTGCATATATATTTTGTTGTTGACTGTAACTATGATCCCAGAAAAAAGTTATCCTTTATATCAAGTGTAAACTTTGCAGATTTCACTATATTCTCTGGTATCTTTTTTTTTTTCAAATGTGGGAAGGGAGTTGGAGAGGCAGAGGAGTGTTCTACTTGGATTGTTTAAAAACTTCTTGTTTTCGGACTTATGGATTCCAATGGAGCTTCAAAGGAATCCATTGCTTGGTAGACCTTTTCAACTCCCAGTGAGTTTTCTGTGCACTGTTACATGGTTTACCTCTAGTTTGCTTACTGAAGTCTTGATGTTTCTATAAAGGAGGGTTTTAGGACTATTCTGGGAACTGCTTGGCAGAGGGGTGGCAAATTGCAAGCTGGGTCAGGAAAGCCTTAGAGTGCTGCTTACCAAAACAGGGTCCCTGCTGAGAAATGGCCTCTGTAATGTGTGTGACTCTAAAATAAGCAATCAGCAAAAAGGCATTTTGTAGAAAGTTTTCAATGCTTCCTTGCACTTTCCAACTTGAAGTTGGTTCTTTAGCCACTCTCCTGTTTATTAGATTTAGTGAATTTGCTTCTGCTTCACAGATACAACTGTAAGTGGTGTCCAGTGATTCCCACAGGACACTGAGCCCTGTAAGTGGACTCTTTCCTCCTGTTACATGCATGCAGTCTGTGTCTACCTCTTAGATTTTGTGAACACTTCTCCCTGTCCACCATCTCATGAATAACAATTCTTCTCATTATAATTCTGTGACATGATATTATATGAAATGATGAACCATGAGTATTACAGCAAATAAACTTATCTAGTATTAGGAAAGTCTGAACAAGGAAAGATAACTTGGAAGAAATAAGTTATGTGCAAGTGAGATGAGAAAAAGATGTACATTTAAATGAATTTTAAGTGCTATTTATTTTGCATGCATCTATACGTTTCATTTCATTTTAATTGAAATGAAACTGGAAGCTGTGGGGGTCGCGTTGTATTTACTCTTTCTGTAAGTTAGGGTGGCTCAAAATCCTTATAGAGGATCAAAGACATGGTTTTAGTGTTCCATCAGAAGATGGGTGGGTATATGCCTATGTTTCTATTTTATGTTAAAAATGTCTATTATTTCTATGATTTGTACATGTATATATGCATGTATGTGTATTTCCCCTGTCCTGTTTTAACTAATATTTTCATTCTATGTAGAGATTTAGACCCCAGTTGTGCTAGATCACAGAGTCTTGTTGGAACACTTAATGGGATTATGTTTATGGAGACGCATCCTGCCTAGGATTTTAGAAGATTGCTGTTAGAGACCTTAATGCTAGAAGGGAGAATTTGAACTGCATGACAGAAGTAGTAATTTCTGTCATCACATTGCCTTTTTTATAAAAATCCTCTTAAAAATTTATGCTGTGTGGATAAGATGGAACTTTCTGTTAGTTTTTACATTTTGATATTTCACTAGTTTTTGAAGTCTATAAACTTTTAAAATGGAATTTTTGGCAATTGTCTATTGAAATTTTAACAATTTTTTGTCTATCAGAATGACTTTATTAAACTCACCATTTACTTATACAAAGGCACATTATGTATATTATTCTTTTATTAAACTAGAAGCTTTCTTAGCGGAGTGATATTTTACCTTGTAATAGTCACATATAGCCAAGACTATGATACATTTTAATGTAGATAACATTTTTAGGGTCTTGATTACAATGCAACCAGCTGTCCCTTTTAACTTTCAATGAAGAAGCTGTCACTTGTGATAGACATTTAACAACATTCCGGTTTAATTTGTTGGTATTTTCTTTCTTATACCACAGATAGCAAATGTCTTAATATTATTTTGTATTGTGGAAGGGTTTATAGAAATGTGGCTTACCTGTTAAAGGTAGACGACAGGGTTTTTTCCTCCATGCATGTAGTTATCCTCAAAGCATTAAGTGATGTTTCTGTCATTTTCTGGGAAGCCTTGAAGTTTGCCGCAGTAGCTGGCTTCTCACCTCATTTGTGTCTCAAATCTGCCTTCCTTTTCTCTATTATTGGCTTCAATTCTTCACGTTTTAAGTTCTTTTTTATTAAAAATGTATTTTTTCATACAATATATTTTGATTATGGTTTGCCCTCCATAAGCTGCTACTAGATCCTTCTCACTTCCCCACCCACCCAAATCCACATCCTTTCTTTCTTTTACTAGACTACACACAGGCATCTATATAAACAAACAAACAAGCCAGCATAGGACAAAACAAACAAACAGAAAAAAAGAGGAAAAAAGACCCACAACAAACATATAGATGCTGAAACATACACAGTCCCATATGTAGAAAATCCATAAAAACAGAATTAGAAACCATAACATGTAAGTAAAAGATCAATAAGGAAAGAAATTTGCCCAGACAAAGCATTGTCAGACAAAATCCTCCCAAAACACCATTGAATTCCTTTTGTGTTGGCCATCTACCACTGGACATGGGGCCTGATCTTAAGTGTGGTTTGTATGCCCATTGAGACTGATGGAGATTGTGGCAACATACACAGGTCTAAGTCAGATGGGGTCCCAGTTGTGGAAAGGAAAGTAAACTCATGCCCTCATCCCTAACCCAGAAGCTGTCTCTTGTAGCTGGAGTTTTCCTGCCTGACCCACAGTCAGGACAAACTCTCTCACCTGCCAGCCCACAGACACTCAGACCCGACCAAGTAAACACAGAGACTTATATTGGTTACAAACTGTATGGCCGTGGCAGGCTTCTTGCTAACTGTTCTTACAGCTTAAATCAATCCATTTTCATTAATCTATGCCTTGCCACATGGCTCGTGGCTTACCGGCATCTTCACATGCTGTTTCTCATCGTGGCAGCTGGCAGTGTCTCTCTGACTCAGCCTTCCACTTCCCAGCTTTATTCTCCTCCTTGTCCCGCCTACACTTCCTGCCTAGCCAATGGCCAATCAGTGTTTTATTTATTGACTAATCAGCAGCACATTTGCCATACAGAACATCCCACAGCACTTACCCCATTTTTTTTTTCAAAAAGGAACGTTTTAACCTTAACAAAATAAAATTACATATAATTTGGGAATTTGGGCGTAGCTTCTCTTACTACTTCCTGCTGGAGGGGGGGCGCTGTATCTTATGGGGAAGCAAAGAAAATTTTATGATTATGGAATAGTCCATGAGGCTGTATCATCTGAGCCAGATGCCTTCAAATCGTTCTGGATGTTGGATCATCTGGGCCATGGTGTCATCGGAGACCTTTCAGGGGGTCTTGGCTGGTCAAACCTGATGTATCTTAATCTGGAACAAATCCATAGCCTCTTGCTTTCTGTGGAAACAAAAGAGACTCTTTTCCAAAGCAACATATCCTTACATCCAAATTTTAAAGTCAAGGTATCTTTAAAATATACATACTGGTTTAACTCAGCTTTCTTTACAATCAAATATCTCTCTGCAGTTAAGAATCCCAAAGACAACACAATCCAGATTCTCTGTGTAATATCCATTTTTTACGTGGCTTATTTTTATACTACCTTTACTGTCTCTTTAAAGACTTTATTTTTAAAACTACGTATTTGTTTATATAACTGTATATATCACCTTTTTTGTCTCTTTCAAGCCTACGTATATTTTACACACATTATAAACTGTTACATCTGAATCTCTTATTGTGAATCTATTGCCTTAAACTGCAGCAGCTGTGGCTGCTGGCTCTGCCCACCTCAGCTTCCCATCATGGCTACGTTTACCACCAGCTCTGGGAGCTATCATGGGTCTATGCTTTTATCCAAGCAGCGTGTAGTCCAGAAACCTCTTTTTTTGTTTTATACCTGCAAAGGCTAAATCCACCACGCAGCTTAATGTGCCACTTGCAGAGGCCTCATTCCCGCCAAAATGCAGGTCGAGCACGCACACCAGAAACCCACAAGGAGCTCAAACCAGCAGCTGCTGCTCATTTGAGAGAGACAATTAGGAACTATTTTTAGCTCCGTTTTAGAATCTTTTTTCTCAGGTTTTAGGTGGAAACTCTTGCCCCACGTTGGGCGCCATTTGTAGCTGGAGTTTTCCTGCCTGGCCCACAGTCAGTGCAAATCTCTCACCTGCCGTCCCACAGACACTCAGACCCGACCAAGTAAACACAGAGACTTATTTTGCTTACAAACTGTATGGCCGTGGCAGGCTTCTTGCTAACTGTTCTTACAGCTTAAATCAACCCATTTCCATTAATCTATAACTTGCCACGTGGCTCGTGGCTTACCGGCATCTTCACATGCTGTTTCTCATCGTGGCAGCTGGCAGTGTCTCTCTGACTCAGCTTTCCACTTCCCAGCTTTATTCTCCTCCTTGTCCCGCCTACACTTCCTGCCTAGCCAATGGCCAATCAGTGTTTTATTTATTGACTAATCAGCAGCACATTTGCCATACAGAACATCCCACAGCAGTCTCTAGTTGGTAACAGCTCACAAATGAGAAATTGGTTATTTTCCAATGGTGTCTCACTGGATATGCCAATTACATTTTAAATTCTTATCAACATTGTCTTATAAAAATATACAGTATTTTAAAACATGAATAGAGTTTTTTTTTGGGTAGGAAGAACAAAGGTAACTACTAAGCCATTATATTTAGGCAGTCCTCATGTGAAAGTATGGATTTATCAGTTATAATTCAGATTTCCAAAGCCCTCTCTTCTCATGATGAATTTCTGAGAAAAATGATTCAGTCATCTTAGGTGTTTGTGAATTTGTAGGAGAAGTTCCTGAAACATGAAAATAACTATATTTTCTCAGCAAGAATGAATGTCATTAAGCATGGAAGTACTTGTGCAAGAAGTCACTTCCCCGAAACAATGAAGAGAGACACAGATGTATTTTCTTAGTTTTGGTTGAGTAGCGTTCACCTCCACTTTTTGTCTTAAGTTTTAACCCTGTCAGAGTAGGATGATATTCTCAGAACATAAATTTAATCAGTTTAAAGTGTATGTGTTGTTAATCCCACTGGGCAAGTATAAAAGCACTACCTCCACATTTGAGTCAAATTTGAAGAGAGCTTTAATTAAATACTGGTCTGGATGATGGACTCTGGCCAGGTCCATTCCTGGGTTCCCAGAAAATGGCGACAAGTCATATTTTACAGAGGCTTATAATGGCAAACCCATAAGGCCATCATATTTCCCATCAGATCCAATCGGGGCAAGCATATATTGTAATATACTCTCTATCTGCTTACCTCCCAACTACACATCCAATAAGAGGCAAACATACATCCTGATGTAATTCTTGCCCAAGTATCTCCCACCTACATGTGATCAAGCACATCTGTTACATTTGAGTCAAACAAACTTGCTTAAGAGAGTAAAAGCATGTGACTTGTTATCTACCATAAACAACAGCCTCTAGAATCTCAGGAAGTATCTGTCCTTGGGCAGGGGGCTTACAGGTTAGAGGCATTTTTGTTTGGCTATCAGAACCATTCAAAAAATGGGCCACAAGAAATTAGAACTGATTCTGGAGTGTCCTATCATCAGAAGGATGGGCTGATGTCCTTCCTTGGACGTCCACAGGAGGGACTTCTGTACCAGAGGAGGTACTTCCTTCCTGTAGAAAGATTTTACAGCTTATGTGATGACCTTGCAGGAGAGTCTGACCTTGGTGGAGAGAAGCTTAGAGTTGATACCTTGGTGGCCAGAGAGGCCACGCCTTGGCCAGACTCCTTAGTTATTCACATCTTTCTTGCTTTCTATGTAGAGTCTACTTCTGGTCAGGATCACAAGATGGAATTGAGGGGTGGAATCCCACTTGCTAATGTGGATTTATTGTGTAAATCTACCTTCTCTGCTTCTCAATATTAATTTATCCCATTTTGTTGGCTTATTGAAGATGGGTTGTCAAACCCTGTGACCCCAAGTTTAGTGACATCCCCTGTCTCCCTTCTTTTCTTTCCTTCTTCCCTCTTCCACATTTCCTTTATGTTACTTCAGCTAACTTGTCAGCTGTTAGTAATATCAGCTAAGTGTCTGATATTGAAAAGTGAATGGATTTCAGACTTCCACAAAGCAAACTACTGGCTTCATATTAATTTATCTGGGGCTCTGAAATATTGTTAAGCAATCTACATAAAAATATTTATGTATCTGAACCCTACATAAATCTATTACATTTATTTTGTCTTAGCTTTTTCTATAGCTAAAAAAAAAAAAACAAAAAATGGCCATTTCTTAAAGTTATCAGCTAAATGCTCTAATTATCCTCTAACTATAAATACAGTTGCATACGGACAATTTAATAGCTTCTCCTTTATATTGTTCTTTTTTTTTCATCTTAGGTATCAGTATTTATTATCTGTATGCCAGATACTATACTATTCATTGGAAATTCTTAAGTGTAAATGAGAGTAGAAATGTTCTTACCTGGTAGGAAAGTGAATGAATGGTAGCTTCATATAATACTAACAACATTATTTTGAAAATTTCATCCTATTCTAAATATTTGTTAGCATCAGTGTGTGATGTTTTAATTAAAACATACATTTTAAAATAAAATTTTATTAAGATATTTTTAGGAAATTATTTGGGAAATGTGGGGATTTGAGTGAAAATGGCTCCCCTAGGCTCATATATTTGAATGCTTGGTCTGCAGAGGGTGGAATTTTTTGAGAAGGATTAGGAGGTATGGCCTTATTGGAGGAGGTGTGTCACTGGGGTTGGTCTTTGATATTTCAAAAGCCCACACTGTTCCCAGTTAGTTCTCTGTCTTCTCTCTGATGCTGTCTCTCTTCTTCCCTCTCTTCTTCTCTCCCTCCCTCTTCCCTCTTTTCCTCCCATCCTTACCTCTGGGTTATTGTCTCAACAACTAAGCTATCAGTTACTGCTGCAGTCTGTGGCTGGTTGCCTGGTGCTATGCTCCTGCATGCCATAATGTTCATGGACTCATCCTCTGAAACTGTAAGCAAGACCTCAGTTAAATGCTTTCTTTGGTAAGTTGCTTTGGTCATGGTGTCTTTTCACAGCAATAGAAAAGCAACTAAGACTGGAAGACATTTTCCAAATCATGCTCTAAAGTCAGACTTGCAAACAGTATGTCATTCAGATTACCATTTAAGTGTTTTGATTAGTTAGTTTCTGATAAGTTACATGTTTGTTTTTGAGCCCACATTTTTGAAAATAAGCTTTTGTACTATATTTCTAGAGAATGTATTTAAATCATTGATTTAAATGATACACGGGACTTCCCTTTCTTTCTTTTCTTTTTTCTTTTTCCCAACTGAACTGAATTAGGAAAAAAAGTCTCTTAGAATAGCTGTATTTATATTTTAATGAAACTAGGCAGAAAAGAGACTAAAGTGAATTTCCTTTTTAGTCTTTTAAATGAAAAAATGCATCATTTGTCCTCTATATCTTATTCATCATCAGTCACAGCAAAGCATTCATTCCCGTGAGAGAGATAATGGATTCCGAGAGCCGAAGGAGTGGAAGAGTGCCATTCAGTGCAGATGAGTCTTAGTAAGATTCTTACCACAAAAAACTGGGTTGTGAAAACCTTAAGGTTTAGAATTAAGTAGCTATAGATGTATTTAATTAAAAGTAGATTGCTTTAACCTTTCTTTAAGTTAGAAGTAGGTTTAAAATCTTAAATTAATTTTATCATTAGTTTATATTTAACTGGTATTCAGGACTTGTCTTTAATATGAATTCTTTATAAAGTTTAGTCACCAAAAGGTATATTTTAATTGAAATAGTATAGTGAACACATGAAGAAAGTTTCTGAAAGAATTTTAGTTACTTAGTTATTGGATGGATATAGTTTACACTTCCCTTCTGGAGAAAGTAACCAGCCTTACCAATTCTGAAAGAAAAAAAAAACAAAAATGAAAACAAAAGCAAACAAAAAAAAAAAAAAACAGCAAAATGACACCCTACCCTCACATCTCAGTGGCATAGCTGCTAATCTATATTAATATTTTAATTCTATTAAGCCAATAGATTGACTTCTTGTTTTAGCACTTACCAATGGATATTAGTCTTCTTAAGTTACGGCGTACTACCAATGAAGTTATTGAAGTATAAAAACACACATGTGAGGCTGTATGTCCTTCACATGCATTGGCCAGCTTGTAAACTATGCCACACCAAGCTGGTTTAAGGCTTCAGAGAGGAAGTGAGGCTATCTAAGACATACTCTGTCGTTCAGTCTCGTTGCTCGTATTAACCCACGTCTTTAAATGAAGCAATGGTGCATAAAGAAGGGTATGGAGCAAACCACCATCCTTTCTTGTACCTTCTTCAACCCTGGCCCTGCATCTTCTGATTTCAGGAGACAAGGCTGCCTTGTTCTGACTAGGTTCTGAGGCCACACCGGTTTGCCCATCTGACAAAAGCAGGGGGAATGGAGCTGTGATAAGATTGTTGCTAGCTGCTGCGATCTGATCAGGCCTGTGGTGCTTGTCAATCAGCTCCTCACTGATTTTTACCGCTGCCACCTGAGGATTCTAAATCAGAAGTTGCCATTGTATCTTTTACTCCTTTCCTGTTTGACGTACTTTTGCTTTAGGTACTTTATCAAACTTGGGGACTAAAACTTTTTTTTTTTTTTTTTTATGGTCAGGTCATGCTGAGGAGCACAAAACGTATCTCAGATTAATTGTGCATATTAAATCAAAACAAACTCTGTCAAAAGCTGAGCCTATTCACCCCAATTTTCATTTCATTCTGAAAGGAATGGCTTCTATAGAAAATAGTCTGTGTTTGTTCTCCATTTTCCTCATCTCCACAGGATGAGGAATCACAAGCTGAAATCTCCTGTAAATATACCGTCATTACCCCGAAGGTAATTGCAGCATTAGAGAGTTGTTAATCTTTTCTCAATGAAGACTGAGATTCATTCACTCTCAGAGGCTTAGGAAGAAAGCATGTTCATGTTAGGCATACAGAAAATTGGAAATCATTGTTGTAAGCAGATGGATTATCCTCATCTGTACTATATTTTGTTTCACACTTCCTTCATCAGCCTTGCAGGAAGAACTTGCTCTATACAGTGTTTGATTGCTAGTAAGGTCGGGTGAAAGTTTGCATCTGAGTGCTTTTAGCAACGGGGCCTTCTCCATAGTACCTTCAGGGTAAGTTTTCTCATGCCTTAGTTTTACATTGTTTTCTGGAATTTTCCAAAGTTTAAATCAATACTATGAACAATAGAGTCTATATTATGAAAGAAATTCCTTAATGGTGATAACTTTTGAATATTTTGGATGAAAAGTAAGGTTTCTAGCTGCAGTTATATCAGTTTTACTAATTCTTATTCTGTGCAATCAGTGGATTGAACATGGATGTTTTAATTAGTTCCCCACAGCGATAGTCATAATACCTGAGGGAATTACTTGAATGAGGAATTGCCTAGTTTGGCTCATGGTTTCAGGGTTTTCATCCATCACAGTGAAGAAAGTCAGTTATAGCAGAGTGACTGCCATTGTGGTGGCCAGCAAGACGGTGGGATCTTTGCACCAGCAGGTTTCTTCTTTCTTTTTCATTCATCTATGTTCCAGTCTACTAGTTTCTTACATTGCTATTCAGTGTGGGTCTTTCTACTTGAGATAGGTATCATTGATTATTA
This sequence comes from Peromyscus californicus insignis, assembly GCF_007827085.1. Classification (NCBI taxonomy): domain Eukaryota; kingdom Metazoa; phylum Chordata; class Mammalia; order Rodentia; family Cricetidae; genus Peromyscus; species Peromyscus californicus. The sequence goes on from NW_026294458.1 coordinate 52,473,215, forward strand.
CTCTTACAAGGATACTGCTTAGCATTCATCCTGTTGTGGTGAAGGGACACCAAGAGACACTTACTTGGCAGGCAGTTCTTAGAATTCATTAAATTGGGGTTTGTTACAGTTTTAGTGGCTTAGTTCATTATCATCATTTTGGGCATCAGGGTAGCATGCAGGCAGACATGGTGCTGGAGAAGAAGCTGAGAGTCCTACCTCTGTATCTACAGGCAGCAGGAAGAGAGAGACACAGGGCCTGACTTGGGCCTTTGAAACCTTGAAGCTCACTGCCACTGACACATTTTCTCCAATGCCACTCCCTGGTGACCAAACTTTCAAATCTATGAGCCTTTGGGGCCCATTTTTATTCAAACCACCACAGATACCCAGAGTGCACTTTACTAATAATTTAGTAAAGTTGATGGTCAAGATGAAGTAAGCATCACCAGTCAATCTCTGTCAGTATGAATCCCAAATACATCTTAAGCCATACAGTTTCCATCACTGGTCCCTACAAAATCTCATATTTAGTTCATAATACAAGATACATTCTGTCCATCTTTAGTATTCTCAGAGTCTCAGCAGTTCTAGCATTTTTCAAGAGTGCAAGTCTAATGATTTTTCTGAGACTTAAAATGAGATTTACCTATGAGTCCATGTAGTATGAAAAACAAGGTACAACACTTTCAAGACAATGGTTGGTCACAAACATCCTCACTCTAAAAGGAAGGTATAGGATACTGAGCAAGGGTCAATGTAAAGTAAGACCAAAAGCCAACAGGGCAATCATTAAATCTCATAGCTTGGTATCTGGCACAGGGAGTAGCACATAGTGGTGTGATGATATTAGACCCAGACGTCTTGACCTACCCTGCCACTCCTGTGTTGGGTTGACTGCAGCAACATGCATTGTTGCTTGGATTGTTTTTTCTTGCTTTCTTTGGTAGACATTACATACTTTGCTATTCAAACTTCCTGGGGTCTTCATTGCATTTTTTGTTTGAGATATCACCTTTTGAAGGACTTAATGAAGGTTTCCTCACCTTGTCATATATATTGCCTACTTTCTCTGCCCTTCCCTTAAAATTTGAATGAAAGTGTCCACAATTCTGTAACTCTTATATTCTCCGTGGTTTACAAACTAACATCACAGAAACAATGCCAATGTTGGCCTCTAGCTTCGGCTATAGTACTCAGGCCTTACTCTACCTGCAGAGGCTTCTGAGTGTCCAAGTAGATAAGTGTTAAAATGAATGCAGGATAAACTACTTCCTAATTTCTCTGTGTTGTAAAATTGGCCAACAGACAGCCATTTCTCACGGGAGTCATCAGATAAGCTTTTTGTCTCATATATTTGAACACACAATGGGTAGAGTTTGACTAATTCCTCATATGCCTTCAAAGCATCTTTCCTATTGTCGTTATGTGAAATATTTGGTTTGTTCTTTTTTTAGTACATTAATTATTGACTTGAAAGTAACTTATAAACTATTTTATATTAACACACAATAACTATTTCTCAATTAGCACTGAAGACCTTTAGAAAAAGACATGGAATTCTACTACTGTGGAAGCTTCCACATATGTACACACATACACTCATACACACACACACACACACACACACACACACACACACACACACACACACACACACAGGGAGAGTTACCATATTGCAGGACAACACTGTCATTTTTTGACACCAGAGGCTAACAAATACAAATCCCATTGTTAGGAACAGGTTAATACTTTTGGAGTTAGTGGCTGGTGAGATCGTAATTCCCCTCAAACATTGCAAGATACTGCCAATGTCATTAGTTGCCCTTCAGAACATAACAGTGAGACCCTGTTGCTAAAGATACCGTGTATTTGTATCATACAATATAGCAGAGTCAAGCTAGTTCTGAACTGGAAACTATCTCTTTTGGATAGCTTTCATAATGCAGTAAGATGCTATGCAAATTATCAGAGGAGAAAGTAATCCTCATTCATACCCATTGTAAACCCCACAAGGTAAAATAATGACTGCTTGACAAGACATGCCCAATGGTATAATAGTCACATGAACATCCTAGGAGTAAACAAACACTTTCTGATTGGATTTAAGTCTTATTCCATGATATCAAACCCATATTTGGTACCATTATCATGCCAAAAGCTAGACTAGACAGGTCAGAAGCCCTAGAGGAGAACCTATTATGCTGCTAAGTGGATATAGTATTAAATGACTCATCACTATACACATAGGTCAGTGCATCTTTCAACCCTGATGACAGAATCTTCTATTTGTAGTAGTTGGTGGTTAACACAGTGTCTTAGTGACCTTTGGACTCCTGGGACAAAACATCATGGCCAAGGCAACTTACAAAAGAAAACATTCAATTGGAGGCTTGCTTATAGTTCAGAGGGTAGAGTCCTTGATCATCAGGGCAGCAGACAGGTAGGGACAGCACTTGTATATCTGATCTACAAGCAGGCAGAGGTAGGAGGCAGAGGCAGAGAGGCAGAGAGGTGGAGGGAGAGGCAGAGGTAGACTTGGTCTGGCATGGGCATTTGAAACCTCAATGCCCGTCCTCAGTGAACCTCTTCCGCTCATAAGGTCATACTTCCTATTCCTTCCAAATAGTTTCAGCAATCGGGGACCATGTATCCAAATATATAAGCCATTGGAGACCATTTTCATTCAGACTACCACAGTGTTTGTATAGCTTTGGAGAGCTCAAATCTATAGATTGCTAGAGAGAATGACATCCTATTGTTCTAGAGGTACCACTGTGCTCTGTAGAGCAAGGGGTGGCCCAGGGAAACCAATGCTAGCAATTCCATCAGTGGAGTGTTACAGTTATGGAGTGCACACTCCTAATCCCCAAGCCCCAAATCTGAAGTACTCCATTATTCAAAACTTGAGCACCAACATCTACAAGTAGAAAATTTCACATCAGGGAATATCACTTTATTAATAAAATTACTGAAAATTGTATTAAGTGAATAAAATATACATAAAAACTAAATGAACTTTTTTTTTTTTTGATCTTTTGAGACAGGGTTTTTCTGAGTAGCTCTGTCTGTCCTGGAACTCATTATGTCGACCAGGCTGGCCTCGAACTCACACAGATCCACCTGCCTATGCCTCCATGAGTGCTGGGATTAAAGGCCTGCACCACCCCTGCCCAGCAAAAGCTAAATGAATTTTATATTTATACTTCTGTCCCATTACAAACATGTCTTTTTTTTTTTTAATGTACAGACTCCACAATATGAAAAGAGCAGAAATATAAAACCCTTAGGGTGGTTAGCATCTTTAGATAATGAATACTCAACATGTATAATCCTGTATGGTAGCATTCAGTGGTCAAGAAAAGCTAAAGGCAGCTTAGTCTGATGCTATGGTCAAAGAGTAGCATGACAACTGAGTCATCAGTCCTGGGAAGCTAATACCATGGAGATGAGAGGGCAGGGCCAGGCAGAGTATCAGTAGGTGGATATAATTACAACATGTTAATGATTATGTTTCAAATTTAAGAACTTTATGAATTTGATCAGTAGTTCAGAAAAATAAGACTATTTACCTTATTTTACGTTAAATATATATTTCTCAAATCAAAAGCTAAAAACCATAATAGTAAATAGTGAAACTATTTCTCTAATGGAGCTACCTTTCATGGCAGTTGGTTTTATTCTTAAACATGTAAAGCCTGCACATAACGTGACTGTATTTTCCTGGAATTGAGTCTCTGATTTCTGAAATGGGAGTGGGAAAAGATGTGAAAAATGATGGCCTCGAGCTGTTTAAAATCCAAATTGAAACTTGTACTACAAAGAGGGAAGTTGAACCTGAGAGTTTCTGCCTCTATCAGCGTGACACAGAGCAGCAATTGAAGTTTCCCTACACCCCACGGATCTAATAAACACAGTGGTTCATTTAAAAGGGATTCGTTTTTCTTGGCTTTTGGAATTCAGAAATGAAGGAACATAGTCTAATGAATTTCATGCTGTACATGTTCTAAATGCACAAATCACATATAGAGGTCTATTTTAGATGCTATTAGTGTTTATATATAGACAATTAACCATTTTATGCATCTCTAAATAGCTTGTTGAACATTTTAGAAAGTTGTTTTTTGAGTGGAAATAGTATTTTGAATGATTATAATTTATAATTCATGAATAATACATATCAAATTTATACAGATTATATAAATTCTATATATTATATATGCTATTTTGTGATTAAAAATATGAAGAATATTAAGAATCTATCTTAAAAGACAAATAAATACACTTAAGCCATGTAGTTTTTAAGTTAGTGTGGTCTTGCTATTTTTTGCTATACAGATTTGATAAGGATCCACATTTGTGGTGGTATTTTACTTATACTGAAATGTGATTTTAATTGTATGTTAATAAATAAAGTTTTCTGGGGGTCAGAGCTATTAGAGTCATAGCAAGTGCGTGGCGGCGGTGGCGCACGCCTTTAAGGACCTGGAGGGCGGTACATTCAGGCAGTGACGAGGCAGTCACATGTTTGGGTTTACAACCAATGAGAAGGCAGAACAGGAAGTCTTTAAAGACAGACACACAGGAAGTAGGTCCTTTTCGGAGAGCTCTCTTGGCTGGAGAGGATCCCTGAATCAGGAAGGGTGAGGCTCTTATCTCTGACCTCTTGGTTTTCTTCTCTGAATTGGCTCTGTGTTTCTTATCTTATAAGACCGTTGGTTACATCTACACACATTAATTGGAAAAGTTAACAAACATAGCCACCAACATTTTATATTTTTAGATAATTTATATCATTAGATAAATATACCAATAATTTATATAATATTTATGTGTAAGGAGAATATCCTTTATGAAAACCTATAAATCTTAAAACTGAGGTTTTTTGTTAGTTCTGCTTTTTATTAAATTTCCAACTGTATATTTAAGTTAATATGGTCTTGGTTTGGCATAAAAACTTGAAGTTTATTATTAATACTTGGTGACTATTTAATTATGTGTAAAGTACCATGTCAAGTTTAGTGGGTCTCACAATGCATATACCCAGATCCCTGAATTTATATAACTTATATAAGAACTAAAACTTTCCTGAAGCAGCTCAGGCTGTTTCTGGGGAGTTCAGCTAGAGAGCAGTTACTCCACACTTGATGCCCAAGCTAGGTCTAGCCATGGTTTTACAGCAGTGTGTTGTAGTACACAAAATTCCACAATTAAGCTTATGACAATGGTGTGTGTTCACTTGTCATTCATAAATCTATGAATCGGTGAGAGAAACTGTGAGTTTTATAGGTCTAATAAAAGGAGATGAAGGAGATAGAATAACACTTGAGATGTTTTTGATGAGAGGCGAGGCTGCTAGTGAACATTTGAAAAAAATGTTATAAATCCTTTTTTTTAAAATTATAATTTTCTTCTCAAGAATTACATACAGCAATACTAATGAAATATGATCACATCAAACCCTCAATACACTTCTTTAACTCTCCATAATCCCCAACATGCCCCCCTCCCAAGTTCATGTCTGTTTTCTTTTTCTTTGTTTCTCTTCTCTCTCTCTCTCTCTCTCTCTCTCTCTCTCTCTCTCTCTCTCTCTCTCTCTCTCTCTCTCTCTCTTTCTCTCTCTCTCTCTCTCTCTCTCTCTCTCTCTCTCTCTCTTTCTCTTTTAAATCTACCATGATCAATTAGTGCTTTCCAAGTGTGTGAACCAGCCACAGGAGCGTGGGAAACTGGCCATTGAGACTAACATCACAAAAAGAATGAGTTTTCTATTCCTTAGCATCTGTCAAGTGCTGGTAGCCCTCAGCTAAGGCTGGGGCTTGAAGAATTCATCTCCCATCTATGCTGATATTTTGGCTGGTTTGACCTTATACAGGTCTTGTGCAGGTAACCCCAGCTATTGTTACTTAATGGAAACCTTTATCAAGATTTATTTTGAAAAACATAGAACCATCAATAGACAGGCATTTTGTTGTTGTTGTTTTTGTTTGTTACTTTGTTTGTTTTAAGCTCTCTGACCCCATTTAGTTCCAGCTGCTGAGACCTCTCGATCCACAATATTCTGTGTCATGACTACTGACTGCTGTTCTTTGGTCCTATATAGACCCCTTACTTTGCTCTTGAAGGTTTCGTGTCTTTTTCACCTGCATTGTCTACCATTCCCGCTCTACAGATCTGTAGCATTGCAGACATCAGACTATGTAATTTTTCTTCTGGGACTGTGGGGCAAAATCGCATGGCCTTCTGAGGTGCTGCTTCTCTAGTACAGATTCACGGTTGTCAACTGCACAGAAGTCGCTCGGACACTTCTGACTCCACTTTCTTCACTCTCTGTATATCTGTTTTAGTTCTCTCACTCTCTCCTGAATGCTTCCCTTATTTTACTGCATCTTTGTTCTCTTGTAGCCCAGCACTTTGACTTCTCAGATAAAATAGAAGGCAGCTAAAAGGCCACATTTCTGCCGCCAAGTGTCCCCTCCCCCCAAAGTTGTCTGTATTTATACGTGCTTATAAAAGATAATAGAAAAAAACCGATGTTACAGATCAATGCCTTAACTTTTCACCTTCCATCTTTAACTGTAAATCTGCGTTTATTTCCTCTTTCTGTGAGGCCCCTCAGTGCTGCTTCCCACTTCCCTGTACAGCATTGCCATATCTCTCCTCCCTCAAATATATTTGAAAAGAAAAGGCTGTCCCCTCCTTCAGTTCTGTCATTTTCTCCCCCAAAGATTTATTTTATTCCATATTTACACACATCTCTGTGTGTATGTGTACACGTGTGGGGATGTCTGCAGAGGCTAGAAGATGGTATCTCCTGTCGTCAACTCTACTAAGAAAACACTACCTCTTATCCATTCTAATTGAAATAGCTTGCAGGTACATTCCTTCTCCTCTATTCCTGTCTTCATGGTTATGGCTTCAGAGCAAGGACTTGAGTAGGTTCCTGAAGCCTAAGGAGGACTGGCCAAAGGAGAAATCTGAGAATAATAACTGGGTTGGAAATCTGGAAATCGTCATGAGTTTAGCCAGGGACCTTTTAGGTGCTGAACTAATCTGAAGAAAGAGAGGAAGAATTCAAGAAACTGGGCTGTCAGTGCTGAAGATTTGGATATGAAGAAAAGTTGGCTTCATGGTTATTGATGGTGTTTCAGTAAATATACTAGTACACTGTATTTGAATGATGAAAACTAAAAGACTGAGTTAGAATGCTCAGAATCCTCAGAACATCAAAAAATAACTGAAAAAAGTAAGAGGAGAAAATATAGGCCAGGAATTATCCTTAAAGAAAAGACAAAATAAAATAAAATAAAAACCAGAGGCTGGGAAGATGGCTGAGTGGGCAAAATGTTTTCTGTGCAAGTATGAGAACCTGAGTTCAGATCCCCAGTATCCACATTAAAAGCCAAGCATGGTACGTATCCATCATCCCAGCACTGGGAGGTAAAGACCAGTGGATCATGGGCCTCCTTGGCTAATCTTTCAAAAAAAAGCATCTTCCATGTTCCTTGTGAGATCCTGTTTCAAAGTCAAAACAAAAACAAAAGAAGAAGAAAAAAAACTGGTGAATTGAGAAAACAGTCACTTCCGCAGGTGTTCTGCTGGAAACAGAAGGACATAGATGACTGTCAATCTGAGGGACTTAGTTTCTTCTAACAATCCAGTTTTCTCCTGGAATAATAAACTCCTGTCTTCTGCAGGTATTTTTGCTTATTGCTTGAGACAGACTGAAATCTGCCCAAAAGGATTGCATGAACTATTCAATCTTCTCTCTGCCTGTCTCTGTCTCCTCGCTCTGTCTTTCTCTGAATCTGTTTCTGTCTGGCCGTCTATCAGTCTCCCTCTGTCTTTCCTTTTCCCTCCCTTGTTTCCCAGTTTTCCTCCTTCCTCTCTGTTCTTCTTTTCTATTTTCTGATTATATCCCATAAGGCCGTGTGCCAAGATTACAGCTGGATTCCGTCAGTAGCAAAGCTTGTTAGATTTCAGCTTGAAGATGGGCATGGTGGCACAGGCAGGCCTGTATTCCTAGCACTCAGAAAATAGTTGTGGGAGGAAAAGGAGTCCAGATTCACCCTCAGTAACATAGATCTCAAAGCTGGCCTGGGGGATATGAGATCACCTCACACAAAAATAAACCAGCATGGGAAGAATTTGAGGTTGACATTCCAGGGAGAAGCCTAAATAACAGCTCTGTCAGCCACTTAGCTAAGAATGGTGACTCATCTTGGCAGCCCCCCCCCCCCCCCACCTGTGATTTTAGACTTGAACTGTTCAAGCTGGTATAGCAGCTAGAGCAAGCGGACGTGTAGGATAAGGCTTTTGTACTAAAGCAAAAACAAACAAGCAAAAGGCAAAACAGAAAAACAAACAAACAAACAAAACAGCAACACCCAAAAATCTACATGCAAAATGTGTTTCCAAAAGTGTAAGGTTCTAAGTCAAGAAACTGATTGTGCAACTGCAAAATCCAGTTCAGAGCCTGCTAAGGGCTGAGCATTGTGTTGCTCTACAGTTCCTGTGTTTGTGAATGTCCAAGGTGAGGGTGTTTGGAGGTGGAGCCTCTGGATTGTAATTAGACCTTGAGGGGAGACTTCCCTGGAATGGAAGGATTGTCTTACAAGCCACAGACTCATGAGAGAAGACTTCTCTCTATCCTATGAAAATACACCATGAAGATACCTCTGCCAGCTGGAAGAAAACCCTAATCAGGAGCCTGGCATGCTTGCTCCGTTTTCTAGTTGCCTAGCTTCTAGGACTGTGAGGGGGCAAAACCAGTTTATTATTTAAGTATCCGTTGCTGTACCCCAAGCTGACTAAGACAGATGTTTTCTGCATTTCTAATGGAGACAGATGCTGCCTGATCTAGAGGGTTTATGTGTGCCAGCGTGTAAGAAGAGACAGACCGAAGCAGGAGTCGGGCTAACCTGACTCAAATCCTGCCTTTCTTTGTTAGTAGCTCTGAGACTTGAGCTTTGCGACCCTCCCTCTTTGAGCCTGCTTCATTATCCGTCAAATGAAAATTCTAATACTGTATGGGACTTGTGAGATAATTGAATCAGATAGTGAATGTCAAGCACTAAGGAGAATCCATAACACTGCGGCTGTAGACATTTCCACCAGACCCTCCTACTTCCTGCTGCTGTGATAATTTCATTATTTCTTTCATTACAATACAACTCCATTCTTGTAGTGTTAGGTCTAACACAGACTCAGCTTTTGCTCAAGTCGTTAAAAAAAAAATAGTATTTTTTATTTTGCCAGCTCCGCTATCCTGACCGCATCAACAATGTTTATTTGCATAGGAAATATGAACACGTAACTTCTCTTACTTGGCTGTCCTGGATCTACATATTGTTGTGTTCTCTCTCTCTCTCTCTCTCTCTCTCTCTCTCTCTCTCTCTCGACATTTACCCTGTTACTCAGGTTTCAGTGTATTTTTTGCAGGTATTAGACTTTCCCTCAAGGATGAAGATTTTTGTTGGTTGCTTGTTTTCTTTCATTTATTCTTTTTTTTTTTTTTTTTTTGAGATAAGACCTTTTTGCTTGGTAGTGCAGTTTAGCTTGAACCTCACTCGATAGCCGAGGCTATCCTAAGATTCTCAGCAATCTTTTCTCAGACTCCTAAGAGTGGGTCTCCCAGTTTGAACCCCAAACCAGCTCGTTTGGGGTCTAAATGGAAAAATGGAAAGATGGGCTCTGAAAGAAAGAAAAAATACATATTTTATTTATTTTTGGTGCAAACTGTTCTGTCTGCTCTCTCCATCCCAAAGTTCTCAAATTGCTCTACCTTGGCAAGCCTTTAAACTTTTAGTCATTTCTCTTCAAAGACATCTTTAGCCATCAAACTTGACTTTTTATTCTCCCTATTGACCAGGCTATCTTCTTCCTGTTAAATTTTTATATGTCTCCCTATGTGGCCTTTTCCTTTACAATATCTCTGACAGAACTTGATTTGAGTCCAAGGCAAAGATCAATGAAAACAAACAAAGGCTACCTGAGCTTTGTTTTTGAATTATTTTTAACAGTTTTATTGAGATTTTTTTCAGGATGAGCTAATTCTTGCAGCATGCATTTTACCTATTTAAAGCATGCAGTTCTCTCATTTTTAGTATAATTAAAAACTGGCTTGTTTAATAATCATCACTCTCAGTTTTAAAACATTTTCTTTACTTGAAAAGAAACTCTGTATGCACTCTACGTTTCATTTTATAGTTGTCACCGTCCCAGGCAACAACAATATAGATTCTTTGCCTTAAATTTGCCTACTATCAATATTTTGTATAAATAATGTGTAATATGCATGTTTTAGGGCTTCTATCCCTTAATATTGTGTTCATAGAGTTTTACATTGTACTGTGTACAAGTATGGCATTCTTCTGTATGACCAACTCCTTTATTATGTGAACACAAAGCATTTCCTCTGTTGATTACTTAGATGTTCGGATAGTTTTTCCTTTTTGATTATTATGCATTATATTGCTGATGAACACTATACATACAAGGCTTTGTGTGGACATCTGTGTTCTAGCTGTCTTTCTATTGCTGTGATAAACACCATGACAAAAGCAACTGGGGCAGGAAGGAATTAATTTGGTTTATGTGTCCTCATCACAGCCTGTCATTGTGGGAAGCCAAGGGACCAACTCAAGCAGAGAGCAATAGGAGCAGAGTCCATAAAGGGCATCGCTTACTGGCTTGGTCCTCCTGGCTTGCTTAGGTGGTTTTCTTATACAACCCGGTGCCACCTGCCCAGGGATGGCACTGACTAGAGTGGGTTGGGCCCTTCCACATTATTCCTCTATCAAAACAAACAAACAAACAAACAAACAAACAAAAACCAAATGCCCCATAGAACTGCCCACAGTCCAGTCTGATGGAGGTAATTCCTAATCTGAGGCTCACTCTTCCAAGATGACTCCAGCTTGTATGAAGTTGACAAAAAAATTTGTTCAGCACAATCTGCTTTGATTTGACTTGGATATCCAAGTTTGAGTTGAATTCCTGGGTGTGGGGCTAACATCTCGTATTTGAAGACTTTCCAGTCTGTTTTCCAAAGCAGTCACACGGCTTTGCACTTTAGGTAGCAATGTTTGAGATTTGAAGTGTCTTCACAGCCTCCATTTTGCTTTGTGTCTGTTGTGTTCACCATAGCCATCCCCTCTGTGAGCACAGCATCTCATTATGATTTTTATGTTCCCATGGCTCACTGCTTTGAACATCCCTTGGTGTGTCTGATGGACATTGCTATTGTGGACACATCTATTAAGATCCTTTGCATGCTCTGAAAAATGTATTTTAGTAATTAAATTATAAATATTGTTTAGATATTCTAGACTTAGGTAACTATCCCTTATAATGATTTCCAATTATTTTCTTTCCTTTTAAAGTTGCTGTTTCATTTTCTTGATAGTGTCTTTTGTCTACCCATTTTTTTTCATTGTGACAAGTGTGATTTATCATTTTTTCTTTTGTTCCATCTATATCTAGTATTGTATTAAAGAACTAAGGTCACAGAAATATACCTAATTTAACCTTAGTTTTATTTGAAATGTTTTATGGTTCCTAAGCCTATTTCTAGGATCTATTTTGAGCTGATTTTATGAATGTTTTAAGATACGGGCTGAAGTTTGTTTTTCTGTATATGGAGGTCCAGTATTCACAGTTGGTTAAAACAAATATTCTTTCCTTATTGAATGGTATTAGTTACCATTGTAAAACCTGAACTGATGATAAATATAGATTCATTTCTGTCTTATTCCTAGTCATTACAGAAAAACACTTCATTGTTACAGTTTTATAACTGGCCATAGGATGAGGAGGAGGCCTGTGTATTCTATTTGCTGATCACTATGAGCCCTCCCATATCTGCATATGTGGTATGGTTCAAGTGGTGCCTGATTAGATGACACATGTGTTTTAGAGCATAAGGAAAAATCTCATATTCATATCCATTCTAATACGAGTAAACCATAAATCGATGAATTTGCAAGCGGTACTGATAGAGCTTGTAATAACATTAGAATTTACCTTGTCTATGGAGAGCCAGCCAATGGACCCCACATGTTGATTAATTTGTTGAGACGGAGTTCCTTATAGTGATCAGTGAAAACCAACTGCAGAGCCATTCCAGGCTCAGAGGGTACCTTTGGCTGCCTGTGATTACTGGACGTTCCATGAGCGCCCACCTCCCATTGTCTTCTGTGTTCCACTTTGTTGTTTAACATGTTCTTCCCGAAACAAACGCACATCTCTTTCAATTTAACCCTTAGTTTTCTGCCTACTGTCTGCTGTCGCTGACCAGAGAAGGCTGATCAAATTCAGGCTCCAACCCAATGCACGTGTTTTAGTTTGGGCTGCAGTTATGAAATGCCAGCGCCAGGGCAGCTTCTAAGCAAGAGAAGTGCATTTCTTAACAGATCTGAAGGCTTAAAGCCTAACATTGGCAAGGTTGGGACCTGATGAGCACCCTCTTCTGGGTTTAAGATTGTTTGATTTCTCCATGTATGCTCTGTAGCAGAAAGTAAATAAGTTAGCACACTCTCTGAAATCGCTTTTATATGGGTACTAATCCTGTTTACTGGGGTTCCCCCCTCAGGACCCAAACCTCTTCCAAAGGCCTCTCTTCCTAATGCTGTGATCTTGGAGGATGGCATTCCAGCATAACACTTTGGAGAGACATAGACATTTAGTTCATAACAACGTCTAAAAAAGGCAGAGTTCAATGCCACAGAATAAGTCATAGCAAAGAAAAGTGTTATTATCCTTAGGTCTTAAACAGTATTTTATTTCTCCACATCTAGCTGACAAGAATTATTTGAAATGGGGTAGATTTTGGGTCTAAATTGCCATCTTATAAATTAAGGTACTTAGAGTGTATCAGAAGATAAAGTAAATAAAAATGAAATGATAATATAGCGGAAATGCTGTTACTTATTTTCAAGGATCTACGGAGCATCAGAAATGATCATATGCTGGAATACTTCAAATTCTAGTGCAGTGTTGAATGCTATCTGACTACAGATTACAGCTCATCTCACTTACAGCTTCCTGCTTTCAGATGTGAGCATCAGAGCTCTCCTCTCTACTCTAAAGTGTGTATTTAACCATATCCTTTAGCTAATATGTAAAAACATAAAAATGCACATTTTAATGGGGTGACATTAAGTTGTTTGATATATGTATACAATGTGCAATGTGTAAATCTCATTACCTGTATCTGACTTCTCAATTATGAATTGTTTTATGTGAAAAAACTTAAAATCATTTTATCTAGCTCTCTGAAATATAGATTCATTATTGTTATTTATACTCACTTTGTGTATGTATGCTGTAACCCATAGTGTCATGGTTCCCCCAAGCACTTGCTACTATATCTGTGGATCAAACTTTTTCTTATCTCATGTTGTTGCCTCCCACCCACAGAACAGCTTCTAGTAACCACCATTAGAGTCTCATTTTTTTTAAAAATTGTTTCTTTTATTTTTGAGATTATAGTATAATTTCATGATTTCCACCTTTCCTTTCCTCCCTCAAACCTTCCCATATACCCTTCTTTGCTTTCTTTCAAACTGGTCACCTCTTCTTTTCATTGATTGTTGCTACATACAACATTGTTTTAAATACAGAAATGCAACTAGCCTAGTCTGTTACTTCTATATTTTCTGGGCTATTATATATTTGGTATTCGGTAACTATTTGGTGTGCTGTTCCTTGAGGAAGAATATTTCTCCAAGTCTCAGCATTCCTTAGTTGCCCATAGTTCTCTGAGGATCAGAGAGTTTGCTGTGAAATTCAGTCTTCTAGGAGTATCAGAAGCTACACCCATAAAACCTCACTAACATGACTGCTTCAGCATGAGCCGTACATAGGCAGCAGCAAGAGACATGGTAACATGGATAGAGGGAAGCCCTGGAGTCCTTAACCCTCCACTAACAACGCTCAGCTTTTAAGAACTGAATTCTGGGCTGTGGAGATGGCTCAGTGGGTAAGAGAGCTTCCCATGCAAGCGTGGGGACTTGAGTTCAAATCCTCAGCACCCACATAAAATCCAGGCATGACCAAACATGCCTATTTCCAGTGTTGAGGGAGGGCACCGGAAGCTCTCAGAAGCTTCCTAGGAAGCCAGTCTGGTGGAAACGCTGACCTTCATTGTTGGTGAGAGACCATGGATCAAGAGAATAAGCCAAAGGCAATTGAGGAAGATACTTGGTGTCCTGCTCTGGCTTATGCATATAGGTATAGGCATGTGCACCCAGACTCACATTTGCACACGTCAGCTCACACAGGCACACACCACACACTTATGCCACATAAACAAAAGAGCTGAGTTCTGTCTGCTGGGCTCAGATGGGAGGGTAGGAGGTTAGAGTGGCCCAGACATGTAGGGATGTGTCCAGCAGAGCACCCCTGCTTTGATTTATTTTATATAGTTTCATGTTGGAGTCCTCTGCAAAATTTCCTCTAAGAAAATTGAATGGCTTCAGCTGCTAAAAGTAAATAGGCTGGTAAATAAATAAATGCTTTGATTGCTACTGTATTAAACCTCAAAGTAAGTCACATTATTATCTTCATTTCAATAAAACTAGAAATTAATGAAAGATATTTAAAAGGAGATATAATACAACTCAATTTATCCCAAATAACAATAAGGTTAAAGAGAATAATCAGTGTTCCAATTACAGCCTATTTTTGAAAAGAAATGAAAACAGTGTATATCAAACGTTATCATTACAGCCAGAAAAATAATGAGAGAAAACTTCTCTCATGCTGGCTGTGCATCTGATCTATGGAACACAGAAAATTATTTGAGTGTTTGTTTTCTCAATTCTCCCAAGGATGGTGTATAACAAGTTCTATTCTTGATGCATTAAAGAGGAGTTTATTTATTGCATGCTGGGGTTCCTTAGGGTACTAGCGCTTAATTCTTTTAGTGAACCCTGGCTGAGCAAGACAGGCATGTCTTGTTATTAAAATGATAATCCCTGGTGTTGCTCAGGATATGGGTAGTTGAACATTCCCCTGTGTGGCTAGTGGGAGTATGAATTGAAACTGCCAACCCAGAATGTATCTTGGTAATGTGTATTTGGAATCATAAACATGTTAAGATCTGATGCCCTTGGCCTGACAATATCACTTTATAATTGATGGTGAAGAAAGATATTTGGATAGTTATTTCTGCACAGAGACCTGACATGAGTTTTCATTGTGCTACTTTTCTAATCCTGGAAAGATAGAGAAGTCCTATATTTATACAGCTGGCTTCAGTATTATAAATATTTTACCTGTCTGGTTTCATTTGTTTCTCTGCCCTGTGTATATTTAATTTTTTTCCTATCTTAGAGAAAATCATTGTAGATGTTATTTCACATTTTCATTCAATTTTAATCGTTTTACAACATACACGTCTCTGTCTGTTACTTTCTACATATTTCTTGAGCTTGGTATAAGTGGTAATTTTCTGCTCCCCTTTAAAATCAGCTTTTCAGTTTCATATTTATCTACTCTGATACATCCCCGTTACATCTCTCTATGGTATCTCATTGTTTAATTCTCCCAGCTACATATTTTACTTATTCCATAGCTTCTTTAAAATTTGGTTGCTTATTATTTGCTGCTTTTGCAATTAAATCTTCAGTGATCAGTTCAAAATAGTCTCTTTTATTCACTTAGGAGAATTTGTCTAGGCTGTTGCCTGGGAATAGACTTGTTGGACCATTGGGTTAGCATAACGTTAGTGCCAAGTTACTTTCAGTCATTTATAACCTCTGTAGTAGTGTTGTTTTATGACCTTACTGGATGTTTGATATTCTGAACCTTTCATTTTTGCCAAGCCAGTGAGTAGCAATGAGTTGATGAATCCAAGATCTAAGTCAGCTTGTGTCTTACTGCTCATGTCTACGGGCTATTCAGAGTTCTTCCTCTGAATATTTTCTTAGCCTACTTATCTGTTGGTTTGTTTGCTTTGTTCCTTGAGTGATGTTTTTCACATGTTTCTATGCTGTTCCTTAAATGAATTCATACAGGTGTTAGATTGCATTGTTAGTCTAACTGCTGTGGAGATACGCTGTTTTAGTGATCAAATTTAGCAGTCTTTGTTTTTTTTCTTCAGTCTTTTCTTTAACATTTCAATTAATTAGCTAGTGAATTAATTACTTTTTGGTAGATGCCTCACTTGAAAATAATCCTCATTAAGTATCTGAAGGTTGTAAACACCTTTATTGGTTTGTTTTCATTTTAGGTATTCTACAGTTGAGTTTGTCAGATGTGAAAATACTACATGTTGGAAAATACTACATTTAGGGGTGTGTTAGTAGGTATTGACCCATTTCTCTTATGAGCATAACCAGTTACTTTCACACCTCTGGCTAAGGATTGTATCAATGTTGCTTTCATGTATGCAAGGGTTGACTGCTGTTCTGTGGACATTTTCTCCTCATCTGCAGCATAGTGTCCCATTAATCCATATGCGAAATTAACTTTCTACCTTTCTTCCTTGAGGCATTTCTTTATGTTTTAATTGAGCTCATTCATATTTTTATGAATTTGAGCATATATGTTGTTGCAATCATTTTTTTTTTTTTATCCAGCATGGCATGGGTCTCTTCAAATAGACTAGAATTTTCTTTGTTGATGTTTCTTTAAATAACATTTTTAAAACATTATAATAAATCAAACTAATAAATCAATTAAAGGTTAAAATTATATTTAAAAATGTTAAAATATCTGTTTAATTTTAGGAGACCAAAGTCATATTTTCAGAACTTTTCTTTCGTTATTTTTATTTATGTTTAAAAATTGTATTTAGGTCCATGCATACATGAGTGTGTACGTGTGTGCATATGTGCATGTATGTGTGTGAATTCTCACCATTAGACTTGGTGGCAAACACCTTCACTCTTTACACCTCTTCCTAGCTCAGAAAAGCATTTCTTACACATTTTGAACTATCCTACATTTTTCTAAGTAGCTCATATAAAATGTTATTATATTAGAAAATATGTTTTTTTAAAGTAATTTAATTTTTATAGGTGAGCAGTATGTTTTACTAAACTCCTAATCCTATCAAGTTATTTATTACATGATCTTTATTATTTAGATGGCTGGAATCCATTTTCTCACCCATATAAAAAACTCGAATATGGAAAATGGGAGCTGTCTATCCCACCCAAGCAGAATAAATCTCCTCCAATACCTCATGGATCCAAATTGAAGGTATGTTCCTCCCTCCTTTTTGTGTGTCTCATTCTTTCTTGATAAGGCATTGGCATGTAGCTCACGCTGGCTCCAAACTCACTGTCTTACTTACTTACTACAGGGGCCCGTTTACATATAGTTCTGAAAGGATGTATTCCAGAGCTGGCTCTTCCTTAGTTTCTCCGGTTTGCCATTTTTGGAAACTGTGTTGTTACTTCAGGCAGTGAATTTGTTATCTTTCAAAAATATTGTATTTATTCTTTATTTATACAGTTTTGTGAGTCCTCACACCTTCTTTGCTACTAAAATTAAGTACTGAATAATGAATTTTCAAAATGTGGTTTCTGTGCCAGTGGTAACATAATTAAATCTGTAGTGAGCATTCCAAATCCAAAATTTCAAATCCAAAACGCTTCAGAATCAGAAGCCTTTTGAGGGCTGACATGATGACATGAATGGTGAATTCCATACCATGAAATTTTGTTTCTTATATAAATTGTTACGAATTGCAAATACTTACCCTTAGGCTGTATGTATAAGGCAAAGATAAAATATGCATGAAGCTTGTATTTAGATTTAGATTTCTCCTCTAAAATGCCTCATTCATATTCAAGTATTAAAAAAAGTTGGTTCCTAAGTATTTTGATAATGATTACTTAGCCTGTACCAAGGATGAACAATTTTTGATATGTTAAAGCTACGCTGAGTGTCTGCCTCTTTACTCTGATTGA
Organism: Peromyscus californicus insignis; assembly: GCF_007827085.1. Lineage (NCBI taxonomy): Eukaryota > Metazoa > Chordata > Mammalia > Rodentia > Cricetidae > Peromyscus > Peromyscus californicus. The sequence continues at coordinate 52,491,112 of NW_026294458.1, forward strand.
AGTCTTTTTATAGTTTTTCTGTGCTACATATTACATTATGTTTCTTTCTCAAAAATTGGTTGACCTTGGTCAAATTAAACAATGGTTCAATTTTTTTAAACAGATATAATTATCTGATGATTTAAAATACTTTTTACATTCTCATTTATCTTCTTGAAAATATTTTTTACAGTAGGGAGACAGTAAATAAGTGTAAGGTAAACTGCTCTTTCTTCAGTATGAATCTCTAAAATTTATGGTCAAGGTAATTCACTAGAAACTCTGATGTTTTTGCTAGTGTTTAGACGTTTCAAGTGTTAAGGGTACACTTAGTTGTTTTTGTAATACTAAACAGTGACATATTGTTGGACCCCAAAGGTTTAGGGTCTCAAGTGGGTGCCCCAAGAACCCAGACTCCAGTCCAGTTGATGCAACAGCACGAGGTTTTTATTAAAGCGACTGTACAGACGGGCAAACTCTGCTCCTAAGAGCAAGAGTCACATCTTACTGCAGCCACATGGGGGCTTTTAAAGGAAAAACCCACAAAAGCCATAAGATTACAATTCCCATACAATTTCGTTTCATAAGATCATAGTCTGATCACAGAGTGGGTACAGTCACATCCGCATGTACATTCTTCCTGAAACCTCAAGGGGTGTATCAGGGTGGGAGTGGAGTTTACACAAAGGTCACAGTGGTCCTTCCTGGAACACTTGTGACTATCCCAGTCCCAGTTGAGCACATCTCTTAACAGAAATCTTTTTACATTGTTACATTGTTGCAGGGGTGATTGAGTAGTGGCTGAGTCAGGTTGCCCTTGGAACTAGTTTTCTTTTTAGTTCCTTATTCTCCTGGGGCTTGGAGGGTGTAAGCCTGAAGGGTTAGGGTCTTTCATTCCCCCATTTTCTTTTTGCAAATTTTAATCTTAAAATTATGGTATTATATTAACTCATGGCCTGTAATGGCCATGCATAGTCCATGTATAATTAGCCATCTTGTTTTTATGCCAGGGAGTTTTCTTTTGACCCAGCATTTCAGCCTTTTTGAACAAGGAATATGGGATGACGTATTCTCTTCTGGAACTGCTTAGAGCTAGCATTGGGGTGCTGTTATCAGGGCCCCCCCTCAAAAGGCTGAAAAGCTGGTCAAAGACTGGGCAGGGGGCATTTGTCAGTAGCATGTACCTGCCTGACCCCCTAGGGACAGAGAAGAATCATGTTAGCTGGGCTGGTCCATGTTAGCCTTTAGCAAGTCCGGAGCCCACAGTAGAAGGATCTGGAGCAGTGGAGTCAGCAACTGAAACTTGGAGGTGTCTGCCAGCCAAGTAGAAATCTGTTGAGACAAATTTAAACTAGGAACAGAAGTTAAAATTTATGAACTTCTTTGGAACCCTTAGGTCCATACCCTTAGTAATGGGAAAAGCAGTAGGCCCAAAACCAGGAGAGAGGAAAAATATCATCTTTGGGAATACTTATCTGGGGTCCTTTCAACCTCTGTGAAGTGGGTCTAGATTTTATGACTCTTTTGATCCTTTGAGGCCTATTTATAAAATGACATAAAAGTTTTAGATACATTAGTATTACCAATCTGTACTGAAATCCATATTGTAGACAAAGCAGGTAATGGGTATCTGTAAAACAGCAGAAGTGGACTCATACCTTTGAGTTCCAACAAGAACTACAGATTTGGGCATTTTTCTTCTGTCCAGAAAGCCAGGTATAAGTTGGACAGAGATTTTTGGCCTGGTGAGAAGCACTTTTAGGTTTACATTTAGACATATTTAGATGACATCTAAAACAAATCCAAAATGTTGAGCTTGTGACTGAACAGTAAGTAGTCATTGCTCTATCAGCTCATCAGGACTCCTAAATGTTAAGCTCTGAACCATAGATCAGGAGAGTAATTTGAAACATATCTCATTTTAGACTCATATCTGAACCTTTATGATTTATTTAAACTTTTATATCTTAGAACATTTTTTAAAAGTGAGCTAACAAGCTAGCTATGGCCTTGTAGAAGGATCTGGTTGTCTGATGCTGCCATGCTGACAAAGTTAGAGCTAGCCTAGCCATCAGTACTGTCAGAGATCCGAGAAGGATAAACTATATCTGAGCACAGACCAAGAAGCTAACAGTTTGCCAGAATTATCAAGTGTCTCTTTTGTGTGTGTGTGTGTGTGTGTGTGTGTGTGTGTGTGTGTATATACACACACATATTTCTTCTATATATTTTAAGTAGAAAGTACTATAGAAAATGCTATCAGACCCAAAAAATGAATACACAATATATTCATTGTGTGATGGCAACACAGAAACTTACAAGTGGTAGTGATACTGAAGCATACTTGGAAACATATTCAGAAGTTGATCAGAGAGCTAGCAGGAAGAAAGGCATTCTAACTTGAGAGTGCTGAATGAATCAAGGTGTGTATTGATCCAGGTCCCAAGGGGGAAGCAAATGGCACACTCGAATAGTACAGTTTAAATAGGTATTATTTTCAAAAAGGCTATTTTCATAGTTGAATGTGCAGGGAAAAAACTAGAGAGTTCAAAGGACTCTTGCGTTGTAAGTCTTAAATAATTAACCCCTTCTTTGCCACTTGCTGAAATGGAAACTCAGTGAGAGAAGTGCACCATCTTGAGAGAAACACTGCATATTGGTTGAGAACTAAAGGTAGTGTGTAACAGCCTTCAAGTGAAGGAGCCAGAGGAATAGAGGAGACAAATTATCTGGTCCCTCATTCCCCGTTTATCTCCAATGCCTTGTTGGAGCCTGAGCCTAGCTAAGGTTCTTAGGAATCAGAATTCCAGGACTCAGGGTTCACACTGGCCAGAGTCTGTATCTGAGAAATGGGTGAATAGGTGAGGAAGGTAAACTTGACAGGTTCACTGGAGGCAAACTAAAGATTTCTTTCCCATCTACTAGTTCTTCCGTCCCCTCCCCTCCCATCTCCTCCCCTCCCCTCCCCTCCCGTCCCCTCCCCTCCCCTCCCCTTCCCTCTTGCTTGCTATTCCAATTAAAACTAAAAGATTAGCATTGGCCTTTAGAATTAACTTATTTTTCACTGTTTAATATATTTATGCAATGTCGCTATTGCTTACCAATTAGTAAAAAAAAAGTACACTAGCCCTTGGCACCAGCCCTTCAACTGTTCCAAAGGCTTATCTGTTTTGTTTGTTTGAGACAGGGTTTCTCTGGCCCTGGCTGTCCTGGAACTCATTTTGTAGACCAGGCTGGTCTGGAACTCAGAGATCTGCCTGCCTCTGCTTCCCAAGTGCTGGGATTAAAGGCTTGCACCACCACCACCCAGCTGCTTATCTGTTTTATTAGCTAAGGTTGCCAGAACAAATGCCATAGAATGGCTTGCTTAAATAACAGAGATGTATTTGCTCGTAGTTTTAGCTGCTGGAAGTCCTAGAGGCTATGATGATCATGTTCTAAATTCTCTCTTCCTGCTCGCAGAAGGGTGCCTTCTTTGTTTTGTCATGTGGCAATGAGAAAGGAAGGTAGGGTTTTAGAGAGTACATGTGTGCAAACTCTGGTAAGTTTTAATCATAATAGATTATCTAACTTTGTTACTCCACATGGACCTGATTAACTCCCAGTGGCCCCATCTCCATGTAACACCATCTTAGGAGTTAGGGCTACATTTGGACAGATGCAATTTATCACATAGCAGGATGGTCCTGCTTTTCAATTATAAAATGTTGTGCCCAGATCGTGACCCCCAGAGAGACCACCAAAGACGAGCATGCCAGAATGCAAAAGCAAGGTTTAATTCTGGGATATCCAAAAGCAATACAAGCCTAGGCAGGGACTTCGTCCAATACATCCAACGCAGTGGAGGCTGGAGGAAGTGCCCACCTATCTGCAAGCTCAGATTTTAAAGAGAAAAATCACAAGGTTACATCATTTAGGGGTGCTGGTACAGGTACAATTCTGATTGGCTTGCTTCTAGGGGCTTTCTAGAAATCATGGCTTAATCTTACTTCTAAGGGAGTGGTTACGCGCCACCATTTCTCATTGACTGCCCTCAGGTGGGGGCACTTTTATGGTCAGTTACCCTGGAAACCAGTAGAAGACATTCCATAGTCCGGCAGTCACTACCTCCTGACTACCTTGTGACTCTGTACTTTTACACGTCCTGGTTTCTGGAATCTGAACTGACTGGTTTCAGTAACTAATGGCCTATTCCTAAAAGGAGAAATCTTAGGCCTTAATTTTAGGGTGAAAGCATTTTGGTCTTATTTCTAAGATGGCTCATTTTGGTCTCACATAAAACACGTTTAGATGTAACAGAATTGATTGCTAGAAAGAAGCATGAAACCGAACAGTTACTCTTGGAATTTTGTTAGCTAAGACTTTTGAAAAAAATAAGAAGTTATACTCATTTATTCCCACTCTTCATTGTATTGCTAGGAAAGAAGGGAGTACTTCTTAAAGGTAAGTTTGAGAGGTCACAAAATTAGTGAGTTATCATAAGCTGGGTCTTCATTGGAGTCTATCCATACTCTGAATAGTCCATACTCTGAAATGGGCTACATTGCAAGTCAGGATAAGAGTTCAGAAAGAAGAAGAGAGTGGGGGGACTGGTGCAGATGAAGGCGAACTTGAAACGTGTGCCAGTTCTAACAGTTCATCTTGTGCTATGTTCTGAAGCTCTTTGTCTGGAAACTGTGACCTCCAGGATTTAGCATGCTGGGAGACAGAATATTACCTCTTTCCTGAGAACAAAAAGGAGGAATAGATAGTTTGTGGAAGGGTCTGGGAGATGAGATGAGGTAGATTAAAACTAATGACTGAGGGCTAAGAAGTGCTTGTCAGGCATAAGGAGCCAATGAAGAGGTTTGTGTTAGAGAAGTGGCATGGAAGAATTTAGTGTCTCAGTCATTGTCTAAGAAGACCAATGTTATAAGTTGTGATCCTTCATTTCTAGGACATTTCATGCACTATGTCATTGTTGATTTCCTTCTCTTCCTATCTTTTCACTCTTTTAAGGATACCTAGTATTTGTATATTGAATCTCATAGATTTTGTCTTTTTCTCTTAACCTAGCCATCATTTTGACTTTCTGTTACACTTTGACAGATGATCTTGTCTTTCAGCTTTTATTTAGCAACTATACTTTCAAAATCTCTAAGGATTTGTTTTTTATTTCTATTTTTAAATGTTATATTATTAAAAAGATTTTTAAAATATATTTTGTGAGTAAATTGTAGATATTTAAAAATCAAACTTTCCCTCTACCTATTCTAGCCTCTCTTTCTGGTATTATTATTATTATTATTATTATCATTTTGTGTGTGTGTTTATTTTTATCTCTGAATGTCATCTTGCAGATTGTACTTAACTGCACAGTGATCAATGATTGGAGAGTTATATTTTATATTTGGGTGGAAAGGTCATTAAATTCTGTGTATATGGATGCTCCTAGGTATCTTGTAAGTTCCATTGTGAATTGATGACAGTGAGTGAAGAGTTTTTTTCTCTGGAAATATTTTCCTTTTCTTGAGCTGAAATTTGCAGTGTATTACAAAGATTAATATACATATTTATATATATATATCATATATACAGGTATATGGACATGGAATATAGGGCTGTACACTAATCTATTGGCATTAAGATAACAACAGGAAATGTGGATTCATGGTCCACCTACTTTCAGTCAGGTTATTCTCAATATCTTCTGAGCTCAGAGTGCCTGAGTCTGGAGGCTCCTAGGTCAGTAGTTTTCAGAGGATAAACCTGGGATCTCCTGTTTGAACATGGGACATAGTGTTGCAGAGAGGTGTATATAGACCTACTCCAGTTAACAGGGAAGCAGCACCAATGAGCCATGCTGTGGTGGTATTGTGTTCTCCAAACTATTGTGCACCCTAATAAACTTATCTGGGGTCAAAGAACAGAACAGCCACTAGATAGAGAGGCTAGAAAATGGTGGAACTCACCTTTAATCCTAGCATTCCAGAGGCAGAAATCCCTCTGGATCTCTGTGAGTTCAAGGCCACATTTCAAACAGCCAGGCATAGTGACACATGCCTTTAATCCCAAGAAGTGAGCCTTTAATCCCAGGGAGTGATGGCAGAAAGCAGAAAGATATATAAGGCGTGAAGACCAGAAACTAGAAGCTTTTGGCTGGTTAAGCTTTTAGGCTTTGAGCAGCACAGTTCAGCTGAGATTCATTCTGAATGAGGACTCAGAGGTTTCCTGTCAGAGAAAACAGGATCAGCTGAGGAACTGGCAAGGTGAGGTAGCTGTGGCTTGTTCTGCTTCTCTGATCTTCCAGCATTCACCCCAATACCTAGCCTCGGGGTTGTTTTTATTAATAAGACTCTTTAAGATTCATGCTACACCATGCTGTCTTGTATAAGCAGTCTTGGCTTCTTCCTGGTCTGAAGGGCTTTTGGATGCTGAGTCTTTTGGAGGACTTTTGCTAGTGTGTTTGTAAAATCTGCATTTTAGCATTCTTCCTATTTAAAATTGTAGATTTGCCTTCCTTTTTCAAATGATTAAAACAAAATGTATGTTTGTGATGTTTGTGAATATTTTGTCTTTGTGTGTGTGTGTGTGTGTGTGTGTGTATGTACCATATACCCATGTACATCAGAAGATGGCAAAGGATTTCCTGGAACTGGAGTTAAGATGGTTGTGAACAACCACGTGATTTCTGGGAGTCAAACTCAGATCCTTTGCAAGATCAACAAGTGCTGTAAACCACAGACCCATCTCTCTAGCCCATTTTTGCCTTTCTATTTAGTTTCTTAGACTTGTAACTGCTTTCTAGTTTTATTAAATTTCATGGCAATTCATGGTTTCTTTTTTCCTTTTGTCTCGTTCTGTTAGTGTATTTTTCTTATTATTTGCTGGGGTGAGTAAAGAAACCCTGGGGAGTTTGTCCTTTATAATTCCCACTTCAAAATAACCCCTTTGAGATGTGAGAAGCAGGAAGCACATCTGCTCAGTAGAATATTGAATGATCTAAGGCTTCCACTGGGTCATCGCATCCCCATAGTGTGTAATGATCATAAGATTCTGGGCATTCTGATTATTTGCTGCTTGTGATGTTCTTACTGATTACTATATGTGATAGTTTTTCTTCTGTGACCTACAGAAAATCCTTACTCACTTCATTTGTCATCCAGTTCAACTTAATCAACCTTTAAGACCTTGAAACATCTAATTTGTGAGAGAGTGCATAGGTAGAATTAGGGACCTTCCTTTACCACAGAGATGATGATTCTTTGTGTTTGCAAACACAATACGAATGCTAATGAGCCCAAATAGCACACTAGGAAATGCCCTCTTCCCTGTAGATGATAATAAAGCCTTGTTAAATTGACTCATTTTTTCCTTTCTTCTCTTTCTTGTCTCACTCGGTTGTGTGTAAGTTCCTTGGCATGTTGATAGGAAGCACAAAATAAAAATTTACATATCTAAAGTAATTGTCTATGGAGTAAGTCCTGTGACTGCAAAGACGAGAGAGTAGAAGTGTTCCTTTGTATTTTATGCTTATACCTATAAGTTAAAAACAATCTTATTTTGATTTTTGTTTCCTAACATAAGACTTAACAAGTATTTGATTTTGTGGGTTTTATACTTGAAACATTGCACTGTCAGTCCTGGACAGGAGGAAAGAAGGAACAATGGAATGCTTCTCTTGAATTTATAGTGCAATACAAAAAAAAATTACTATGTGCACTAAGACACAGTTTCAATTTCATATTCTTTTCCAAAAATGACCCTACCTTTATAAAACTTCCTACTTCCTCTCCCCATTTTCATAGAATAGTCAGAGTTGTCATCATTTTAAGACATGGATTCTCTTCATGTTAGTCTCCTGTTTTGAATTCTACGTGATGCAATTCCTTGTCCCATTTGCTTCTCTCTGAGATTTTGAATCAGTTGATAAGAAACTTGTGTGATCTGTTTTTGTATTCCCCAGTACATGTCTGTTTGATAGTCATGATCCTATGCATGAGTATTCTAAATGAACACTTACCTGTCTTCACATCAGTATGCTTTCTACTTCCCATTGTGAATTCCATTCCTCTTGACCTCCTGTACCAAGCACTCCATTCCTGGCCTGTGCTTTCCACTTCAGTTTTATCTTTATCCTTTATATGAATCATACTTGACTACTTTTTAAAAAAAAAAAATCTAAATGTGACTTAGTTTTCTCTCAGAGTGGTCCAGACAATGTCTCTTTTACTCAGAATGGCTTTTTCCTGTATAATAGTCTGAAAGACAACCAGAATTATACAGTGATGTTTTCCATATTCTCAAATCCACCCTGCCTTCACTGATTATTCCCTTCCCCTCTAACCCTATAGAGTCTGTTCCTCCTCATGCTGTGACCGGTATCTACCTCAGTTATAGAGCAATCTATAACTCTGTCTGTAATTGATCAGGTAGCTTCACTTTTTACACAGTGAAGTTTTAGAGGCTTGGTAACATCTGATTTGTCAGAAGGACCTCATCATTACTGTCTTCATGAATGGATAGTGTACCATAAATAACTGGACTTCACTATGGGAAATATTTTAACATTTTCATATCATACCAACAGGGAAAGATATGTATAAATCTCTTAAGGTAATGTTAATTTTTCAGAAACAGGGCATTGACTAGTATAATATCTTAAATAGTATTTAGTAGTATGTAGAACTTCTGTGTGTTAGAGGAGTCCTATTAACATCAGAGGTAGAAAAGAAATGCCTTGAGTAAACAAATACTAGTTTAAGTTTGTTTTAATGAGTCTTTACCATTCTCTATGTTTCTTGTTACTTAAAGATCCTCATTAATCCAATTTGGGCAGTGAGTATTTTATTGTTGAGTGTGTGTGTGTGTGTGTGTGTGTGTGTGTGTGTGTGTAGCTTAAGCACTGATTACAGCCTCACAGTTTGTTGTCTTAGTTCTGGAAAAGGCTTTACCTCACTATGGTGCCTAGAATAACAACTGACCCTCACAGGTTTGGTGTTTGAATTCTTGGTTCCTCAAGTGGTGACACTGGGAAGGTTTGGAAGTTACAGCCTTGCAGCCAGAAGTCAATCACCGGGGATGGGCTTTGAGAGCTTAAAACTTTAATCCACTTCTAGTTCAGTCTCTCTGCTTCATGCTTCCATTTGATGACGTGAATTCTCCGCTTCCTGCTCTGGCTGTCCCGCCATGTCTGCTGATTACTGCCGTGGATGGAGTCTTAACTCTCTAGAGCTGTAAACCCAATTAAACATTCTTCTAAAAGATTCAGTGGTCATTTTGTTTTTTCACATCAGCAGAAATATGACTAATATACTTATTCTCAAAGATTTGAAATACTATGATTTAGTAGTTCCTTCTCTGCCTTTTATCTTTGTTCATTGAAAAGCTAAATAATACATATTCTGTGAAACTGTAGTACTTGTACTGCACCATTTTTTTCTCCCTAATCCCCCTTTCTCATTCTGTTTTCAAATACTACTTTACATCTTTTTCATTGTCTTGTTTTTTGTAAGACCAGATTAAATGTATACAAATTTGGGAATAATGGTTTTAATTTGTCATTATTTCAAATCAAGACTGAAGGTGGCTTTAATATTACTTTAAGTCACCTGTTTATAAATGAACAAGGCCCGGTACTTTGGCTTTGTGGTTCAGAGCCGGTTAGGATAGGAGGCAGCAAAATACATTTATTCAGGCTGTCTCAGGAATCAGAATGCTTAGCGGTTCATGTAATGTGAGCAAAGTCCCAGTCATGAGATGATGACACATATATCTCAAATTAATAATTAGATATTATCCCTCAGCATAGCAGGTATCAGCTATTTGAGACATTTCTTCACTGAATACTTTTGTAACACGAATCTTAAAGTTCTTATTAATAAAAAAAAATGGATGCCAGCTATTGGGGTAAATTCTGAAAGACCAGAGAGACAAAACAAGCCACAGCCAACCTCACCTTGCCAAATCCTCAGCCGATTCTGTTTCCACGAATCCTCAGACTGAAAACCTCTGAGTCCTCATCCGGAAGGGATCTCAGCTGAACTGCTGCTAAAACACCTAAAAGCTTAAAAGCTTCTAGTTTCTGATCCTCATGCCTTATATATTTTTCTGCTTCCTGCCATCACTTCCTGAGATTAAAGGCGTGTGTCCTTCCCAAGCAAAGACATGAAATCTCAAGTGCTGGGATGAAAGGTGTGTGCCACCACTGCCTGGCTCTGTTTCCAGTGTGGCCTTGAACTCACAGAGGTCCAGACGGATCTCTGCCTCCTGAGTGATAGGATTAAAAGCGAGTACTACCACTGTCTGGCCTCTATGTTTAATCTAGTGGCTGTTCTGTTCTCTGACCCCAGATAAGTTTTACTAGGGTATGCAACATATTGGGGGACACTATCTCACCACATACTTTCTCAAACCTTGAATTTTCACGAAGAAAAATAGAACTTTGGACTGTATGTAGTATATCTGTGTCTAATTAGAGACAATAAGCCACAATGAAAGATAAAAATAGTTCCCTTGTGTCTTTTAAATATGTAGATCCAGTCTTATTTTGGCTTATTTATGTTAAAACTGAAAACCCTGTGTGCTGGAGCTTCCGTGGCAGGGTCAGGAGGAGAAACCACTTCTCTAGTTCTGTTTTCCCTTTTGATTTTCAAATGAAGATTCCCAGAATTGTTTTTAGTGAGTCATCAATGGTAGTGGAAGTCATTATGAATTAACAACTAATGGGCAGCTTTCTCTGATAGCTCATTTATAATTGAGCACAGATAGATGAAAATCAAACACAAAGGGAACTCATTTTTGTCATTAATTTTGACTTTGTTTAATGGATGATTTCTGTGCACGACGACAGCCTTTCTAATTTGTCTGTGTGCGATGAAGAAACTAATCATGTGCGGCTCAGGGAACAAATAACACGTGTTTTCCCCCAAAAGGGTCACCTTCGCAGATGATTACAGGGAGACAGCCCACAGGCCAATGGCTGCCTTCCTTTCTGTGTTTTCTTTTTGGAAGCATTGGTTAAGACAACAATTGTTGTGTAATAACAAATGTGTGGTGGTTGGCCAATCAGAATTTACTTCCTGATTTAGGGTATGATCAAGTGTCCTTCTTGTAAAACTTCCCCTTCTTTTCTTTGTCTTTAACCTTAGAGTACGTATTATGCGTCAGATAAGATTTTTGAACACTTTTTGAAGATTGGCTGTATTAGTGCTAATGTCAACACAATAATTTCGGAGACATCTTATCATCACTAAAAGGAGGGTTAAAGCACAGAGTGTTAAATGTTGACGTAAAGGATACTTTTGAGCAGTTTGGCAATTTGGAATGTGTTTTTAATAGTAAATGTTTTACAGGGGATAAATGACAGTGGCAGTAACAACATTGAGAGAGCATAGTCAAACAAGATGGTGTCTTTTGTTAAGAATGGTCAGGAGAACAGCAGTTTAAAATAAAGTCCCCAACGGAGCTCAAGCAGATAAATTGACATGGTTTGATCTGATGGTGTTGCTGGTCTCTACAAGTGTGTGTCTCTCCCTCTCTCTCTCTCTCTCTCTCTCTCTCTCTCTCTCTCTCTCTCTCTCTCTCTCTCTCTCTCTGTGTGTGTGTGTGTGTGTGTGTGTGTGTGTGTGTGTGTGTGTTGGCCTTGGACTGAGAGATCTGCCCCTCTCTCCATCCCAAGTGCTGGGATTAAAGGCATGCCAACCACCACCACCTGTGCATAATTAGTTTTATGGCTATTTAAACGAGAATGTTAAGGGGAAAGCAGCGTTTAGTTTTAAAAACTAAATGTAAGGCTGTGTGAAAGTACATTCATGTTTTATTTTTGCACTGAGGCATTGTCAAGTTTACCTGGCAGTTAGTGGCCTGCTAAAAAGGAGGAATCGGATAAAGAAGTCCCAGTGTGTAGCTGAGATTACATATGTTTCTTAGCAGGGACATCAGTGACCTTATAGAATCAAAGCCCACAACAGCCATAAAACAAAGGTGAGGATAAAGTCAGAGAGAAACCGAAGTGTTCATGAATTGCTGCAGCTAGATTATAGATGAGGTCAAAGTGATTGTAACCACACGGGAACACACACACACACACACACACACTATCTATCTATCTATCTATCTATCTATCTATCTATCTATCTATCTATCTATCTATCTATCTATCTATCTATGTATGTATGTATCTATCTATCTATCTATCTATCTATCTATCTATCTATCTATCTATCTATCTATCTATACCAACTACCTCTAAAACTGAATTCCAAGGAAAGCTGGGAGGGACCATTTGAGATAAAAAAATAAATGAAGAGTTTGGAAGAATGGGACTGGTGCTGTGAGTCAGTCTGTACAGCACACTTGTTCCTGCAAACCTGACGCCTTGAGCTCTGGCCCAGAAATCCACATGATAGAAGGAGAGAACCAACCCCTTTGATCTCCACACGTGTGCCATGGCACACAGGCACTCACATCCCACACACGCACATGCACACAAGTTTGGAATTATGTTCCCATTTCTTAACCTAGGTAAATTTGTAATTACTCAAATCATTTTTTGTATTGATTGTGAACCTCATTTGGAAACCTTTTTTTTTTTTTTTGAGACAGGGTTTCTCTGTGTATTTTTGGTGCCTGTCCTGGATCTTGCTCTGAAGACCAGGCTGGCCTCGAACTCACAGAGACTCACCTGGCTCTGCCTCCTGAGTGCTGGGATTAAAGGCGTGTGCCACCGCCACCCAGCAGAAACAATTTTTGTTGTTTTGTTTTATATACTTATTATTGTTTTTGCTGTTGTTGGTATTTTGTTGAATAATGAACCCAAAGCTCTGTGTATGGAAGTTAGTGTTTTCACAGAGTTCCATTCTCATTCCCTAACATCATATTGGGGAGTTCACACTTTCTTTGAACAAATACTGTAAAAAACACAGTATTAGGGAAAGAATCTGTGTCAAAATTTATCTGTTGTTATAAGAATTCATGAGAAAAGTCTAAAAGTATTTTGCACAGTAGTAAATACACATCACAAGGAGTCTGCTATGGAAGGAGGTAAGTTGGCTTACCCTTTATAAGGCAAGTATTAAGGACCTGTATTTTACTAAAATAAGAACCTCCCTAAAACCTGCCTCTTGTAACATATTTGCAGGTAGGATTATAAAATATCAGACAGGAAAATTCTTCAGCACAAGGTCCCTGGGTCCTTGGCCACTTCTCTAGTGGTATTGGCCCCAGCTCCTCCTCAGCACCTTTCTGTGATAACTACAGCTCAAATGTTGGCTCTCATAAACTCTCTCGCTTGCCTTTATCCCTCCTAGCCACACTGATGAGGAAGTGAATCTTTTCTTCTTCAAGATTTTCAACTGAGTCTCCTTAACACAATGACAGATAACTAGACATGAAAGAACTGTGTTAATGAGGGCAGGGTGCATTACAGAAGGAAAACCTGCTGGAAAAGGCATTCAATGAGGATGTTTAGAGTCCCAGGCTATGTAGCATCCTTCACTGTGAACAATAGTTTTGTAAAGTAATGTCAGAAGAATAGGATGCAGTTTTAAGCATCTTCCATGGGGAGACTTCAGGGTTCTAACTACATGGGATGCAACTAACCAGATAAGGTTTGGCTGCAGATTCCTTTGCCTTCCCCGGAGTTTCTCTACTAAGAGAAAAATCTATATTTTGCCTTCATGCAGAAAAAGGGGAGTGCAGAGAAAACTGTTCCTTTATTTGCCTTCAATTAAAACTTCCTATCATCGTAGTCATTGACCCAAATCTATGTCGCAGTATTCTGAAGTGCAAGCTATCAAACTTTAGCATGTGTCTCCATCATCCGAGAGCCATTCTGATGCAGTAGGTCCAGGTGGTCTGAGAACTTGCATTTAGTAAGCATCCAGGTGATTAAAACTCATGTATAACCAGGAGCCCATGGTGCTGATGTTGCTGATCCAAGGTCACTTTCTAAGAACTGTTCAAAGGATTCTGTCATCCAACACACAGAGCCATTTGGTTGGGATATACGTACTTTGAAAAAGTACTTCTTTGTATTATTATTTCTTAATTCTTTTGTACATATCAGGTTGCCTAGCAAAAATATGAAGACTTTATTTTGGTTAGTTATAATATGCAACTGGGCTAATTTTAATGAGGAAGTATATGGCTCAGACGAAAAGAGCGAATGTTAGTGTATTTTGTTGATCAGAGAAACTAAGGATAGTGACATCTTTATTGAATCCTCCTCTTCCTTTACTTCACCACCTGTATTTGCATTTTACTCGCCCGTAGCTCACAACCATTTAAGTTGTAGAAAAACAACAACAACAGCAACAAAACAACCCCAGAAACTTTCTATAGCCCTTTTTCCAACAGAACCTTAGGAGGGAGAAATTCATACAGTTATGTTAAGCCAATGAATGGTGTCCTACACAAATTTGCTTAAAGGGAATACATTAAAGAAGGCACAATAAATTAACCAGTGTTTACTAAAGCTGGTGTCCATTTACCATCTTATTAGCTTGATGTCGTGACAGATTATATTGCACAATTGGATTGGATTAAAAATCTTTGGACTGTGTGGTTTCATTATCTACCAGTTTTAAGTTGTATTTCTTAAAGCAAGTTACATATCTGGTCCTTTTGTTTTTTCTGGTTTGTACTTAGAAACATCTAATAAATTCAGGGCATTTTTCAAGAAAAATACCCAAGTGATTTTCAACTTTCTAACTCGTATTGGAATAAATAAGAACTATAGTTATAACTTTTATTCTACCTGGATATGTTTTTCATTATTTCAGTTTCAGTTCTTTTATAACACGCTTGATAGTGCAACCTCTCTCCTTTGAGTTTACTGCTTAAAAGCACCGGAGGAAATCATACTGTGTCTCACCTGGCTATCTGATATGTACACAATGCAGGTGAACATAATATATCTCCCTCGCAGGCACTCTGCGTCCCAGATACTTTGCTTTATATATGTGCATGTTGTGACCTTTCAGAGGCTGACAATCCCGGTGTCCTCTTGCACTGTAGTGGTAGCATAATGTGTACAAATGTGGACTCCACCAAACTGTCATTTCCAGAACTAGACAACAGCGTGTCTTTTGACAAAGGACTCTCTTGCCTTATCTATGCAGTGGCAATATAACAGTATTTAGGACTGAACTAATAAGAGGGTAAAGTCTGTTCCTTTAAAAAAAATATGCTCCATCATTATTACTCCATGAATATCTAGCTTTTTTCCATGCATATGCCAAGAGACCATGCTGCATTATGCCTTCAGTGATTGCATTATTGTAGGTACAGAACTAATATTTCATAAATCTGTCCTATCGTACTATGAGATGGCCGTGTGTAGTTTGATACTTGCTCTCTGAATCACAAAGTCCAGACTCAGTTGCTGTGGTGTTCATGAAATCACTCTCAGCAACAACTGAGACTCCATAATGATATTTATAGTAACTGTACTTTGTCAGTTACATCTTGAATACCATTTGTCTATCTCCTTACAACCTCAGAAGACATCTGAATGAAATACGTCAGAGAAATCAAAGAGACTCTGAGACTGAGCTGAAGTTAGCAGTTTTTTGAAGGAAAGGAGAACATATTTAATGAAATGAGAACTATTGGAAATAAGAAAAAAAAAAACTAGTTGGGGCGAGAACAATCAGATCTGAGCACTGGGGCTGAGCGACCAGGAAGTTCTAATCAATATGGTAAAGCATATCAGTGGGAATGGTTTGCAGGTTCGAGTATTGGAGAGCACTGGGGCTCCAGTTGCAGGACACTTGCACACTTCAGTCTGCATCATAGCCAGATATGCCATTCCTATTGCAAAGGAGAAAATTCTCCCATTATCTTCTCAGTGACCTCTAACAAACCCAGGAAAAATATCTTGCGGTCTCTCCTTAGAACTCCTGAAGGCTGATGTATTGATTTGCCACTTATTTTGTGACTGGATGAGTGCTTCAATATACTGCGCTGAAATTTTGTTTAAAATAAATCAGTATAACTGCTAGATATTGTAGTTTGTGATAATTTATGGTACATTATATATAGCTAGAACATGAATATGTATTCTGAACGGAAGATACCTTTATGAAAGGATCCACACCTGTTAATATGTCTTAGTGTTGTTTAAGATCAGTTTACAAGTCTAAATTGTATGGTAGCAAGTAAAGGTTCCTTTACTCATAATAGATGCTGGGTAGTGTTTGTAAACAATCTTTGTTTATAGAAAATATGGTTTCATTAGAATTACTTGAGTATAGTAATTTAAATAGACTGATGTTGAAAGTAATTTAAATTTAAAAATAATATTATGGGTAGGACTCACTAGACACTTTCATTTTGCTGGTCAAAGATTTTTTTTTATTCCACCTGAAATAGTAAAATCAATATTGTTTAGCTTGTCAACTATGGGTTTCAATAATGCATATATGGATTTGGAGGATGGGAAAGGTAAACTGATATATAAGCAGAAACTATGTTCATTTATGTATGCTCACATACTATATATTGTATTTATGATACCTCGCTTAGAGAAGAAAAATGGAATCTATTTTAAACAATAGTGCACTTTTAGTTCTATGTACAAATCAAAACTTCCTGGGAATGAGGGCTTTCCAAACAGAAGGAGGCTTTGACCTGGCATGCAGTGGGAAGAAACACACTTATTATTACTTTTTACTTGTCAACCGACATAACTTCCTGAATTACTTATTGCTCTCCAAGGCTCTGCGTTCCTCTTGGTGTCTCCAAACTATGAACTTACACTTCTTTTACCTTTAGTCTTTCCTTTATTGTCACTTTCAATCAGTCAGGAAATTTAGCTGATTCTACTTCAGCAGGATTGCTAGAATATTGTTCTTTTCATCTTTAGCACTGGCCTTTATTGCCTCCTCTCTGAATTACTCCAGCCGCTTCCTCTTCCCACTGCAGAAGACCTTGATGATAGGTGCCTGTTTTGAACACGGTGCTCCTTGGGAGATGGCTGTCTGTTCTAATCACACACACATTTCCAGAGATAACTTGGTGCCGTTATAAAGCAGGGAACGGGGCTCTCGATCTTGAAACAGTTTGTCATGATTTTGATACCTTACAATGTTTGGAGCTATTGGCATGTACAAAAAAAGTGGTGAGATGGTTTGAGTTATCGCCTGACCGCTGGGGCCTCAATTTATTTGCTCTGTCTATTTATATATTCAGCATCGTGCTTAGTGCCAGTGTGAAGATTCCTTTAAAAGCTGAAAATGCTCTGTTGCTGTTTGGATGGGAAATGTTCTCCATACACTCATGAGGCCCCCAGTTCATGGTGCTATTTCTTAAGATTGTGGAACTCATAGGAGGTGGAGCCTGCTGGAGGAAGTGGGTTGTTGGCATGTGCTTTGAGTTCTTTTTTTTCTCATAAATTTTTTTTTTATTTTTATTTTATTTTTTTTATTTTGCAATACAATTCAGTTCTACATATCAGCCACGGATTCCCTTGTTCTCCCCCCCTCCCGCCCCCCTCAATTTTCCCCAGCCCACCCCCCATTCCCACCTCCTCCAGGGCAAAGCCTCCCCCCAGGACTGAGATCAACCTGGTAGACTCAGTCCAGGCAGATCCAATCCCCTCCTCCCAGGCCGAGCCAAGCGATCCTGCATAAGCCCCAGGTTTCACACAGCCGACTCATGCAATGAGCACAGGACCCGGTCCCACTGCCTGGATGCCTCCCAAACAGATCAAGCCAATCAACTGTCTCACCCATTCAGAGGGCCTGATCCAGTGACCCCTCAGCCATTGGTTCATAGTTCATGTGTTTCCATTCGTTTGGCTATTTGTCCCTGTGCTTTATCCAACCTTGGTCTCAACAGTTCTCGCTCATATAAACCCTCCTCTTTCTCACTAATTGGACTCCCAGAGATCCACCCGGGGCCTAGCCGTGGATCTTTGCATCCAGATCCCTCAGTCATTGGATGGGGTTTCTAGCACGACAATTAGGGTGTTTGGCCATCCTATCACCAGAGTAGGTCAGTTCGGGCTGTCTCTCGACCATTGCCAGCAGTCTATTGTGGGGGTATCTTTGTGGATTTCTGTGGGCCTCTCTAGCACTTTGCTTCTTCCTATTCTCGTGTGGTCTTCATTTACCATGGTCTCTTACTCCTTGTTCTCCCTCTCTGTTGTTGATCCAGCTGGGATCTCCCGCTCCCCCAAGCTCTCTTTCCCTCGACCCTCGCCCTTCATTACCCCCACTCATGTCCAGGCTGTTCATGTAGATCTCATCCATTTCTCCGTCATTGGGTGATCCCTGTTTCTTTCTTGGGGTCCTGTTTTGTGCTTTGAGGTTTTATAGCCTGCCTGCTTCCTGTTCTTTGTCTCCTCCCTCATTAAGTATGCAATGTGACCAGCCTCCTCCTGCTACCCATGCTTTCCCTACCAAAATGAGATGTGTCCCCTCCAACTATAAGCCTGACTAATGCTTTCTGTCTTAGGTTACTTCTAGTTAAATGTTTGTGACAGAATTAAGAAAAATAACAGGCCGGGCGGTGGTGGCGCACGCTTTTAATCCCAGCACTCGGGAGGCAGAGCCAGGCGGATCTCTGTGAGTTCGAGGCCAGCCTGGGCTACCAAGTGAGTCCCAGGAAAGGCGCAAAGCTACACAGAGAAACCCTGACTCGAAAAACCAAAAAAAAAAAAAAAAAAAAAAAAAAAAAACAGATATGTGGTTTATAATATAGGGTATTTTATCTTGTACAATTGCTTGGAAACAAAGCTGTTGACAGTTTCTTGATTGTTAAGAATCCTGAAGTCAGTGTGGCATTTCTGTTTTCTCTAATTTTAAACTTCTGTTAAGATTACTAATTTCTCATGCGTACACTTTTTCCCATACTCCTGTAGATTTTGTAATGCGAATTGCTAAGTAGAACCCAGAGTCATATATTGGAGTGAAAGCTGAAAGATCAGAGAAACAGAACAAGCCACAGCCAGCTTCACCTCACCAACTCCTCAGTCAATCCTGTTTCCACAAATACTCAGACTGAAAGTCTCTGAATCCTCACCCCTGAGGGTCTCAGTTCAGCTTCTGCTTATTTCCTGTCTCCTCACTCCTTATATACCGTTCTCCACCCAACCATGTCTCTTCCTGGGATTAAAGGCCTGTGTGCTTTCCAAACAAAGATATGAGATCTCAAGTGCTGGAATTAAAGGTGTGTGCCATCATTGCCTGACTCTGTTCCTAGTGTGGCATTGAAATAACAGAGATCCAGATGGATCTCTGCCTCCCAAGTGATAGGATTAAGGATGTGTGCCACCACTGTCTGGCCTCTACGTCTAATCTAGTGGCTGGCTCTGTCCTCTGATCCCCAGATAAGTTTATTGGGGTACACAATATATCACCACAAGGTTTGATGTGGTGTCATTTTTATTTATTTCCAATGCTTAGTAGTTGTTTTATTCCAATTTCTATTTTGTCTTGCCAAATCCATTTTCAACTACAAAATATCTTAATGTTTTTGTTATTAAAATATTTCTAATATTATTTAAAAGTTGTTGTTTTTATCTAAATCTCTATCATTTGATCTTTACCAATAAGGACTCAGGAGCCAAATGCTGGAGTGAAAACCTGCTAGCTCAGAGAGGCAGAGAAAGCACATGGCTGACCTTCCTTCTTAGCTGATGTCTCAGAAAGAGCCTTCTGCCCAACACTGTTTCAAACAAAACTCGTCAAATTCAATGTCACCCTCTATTACTTCCTCTGCATCTCTCAATCTGCCCTCCTGACTTCCTCTAACTCTGTATAGTTTTTCCTTTCAACTGGTTGCTTGCTCTGCTTTTTAAGCTATGGTTGACTATATTTAATCCTGTTTACAAGTATTTAAGCAGAAAGCACTTGGATGAAAGGTGTGTGGTAGGGCTGAGCCACACCACAGCTAGAAGCAGATTTTTTCCAGTAAATAATGCTATCCTGGGGTTCACAGTGTGATTAAATATCCTGTAACAAAAGATATTATACAAGGGCTCAGAATTTATATATGATTTTAAAATTAATTTTAAAATTAATCTCCTGCTCTTCTGTGTGCCTTCCCATTTATTTCTTCTTTTCTCTTACATATATAATATATAAATACATTATATATAAATATAATATATAAATGTAACATATTTATATATAAATATTCTATCTATCTATCTATATCTATCTATCTATCTATCTATCTATCTATCTATCTATTATCTATATAAAGAAACTGGGTGTTATGGTGTATGCCTTTAATCCCAGCACTCTATGGACTGAGGCAGGTTGAACTCTGAGTTTGAGACCAGCCTGCTCTATGCAGTGTATTCTAGGACAATTGTGGGTATGTAGAGAGACAGAAAACCTCCATTTTGAGTATTCTATATATTGGATATTTTAAGCATTTTATTTGCTTACTAGCTTGTTTACTTTCAAATCTTGACAGTTGTCCTATGAGGCATATATAATTACTACAATTTTAACTAATAATATGGATATTAGAAGTACTGCACATTTTATCTAATAACATAAATGTCTTAAACATTTAAACCCTATTTTATGCCATGTGCTGACTGCATGTAGATGCTGAGAAACTATAGGAATCACTCAGCTTAAACCCTGTTTTAGAAATTAAACTTTCTAAAATTAGCATTATTCTTTTCATTTTATGTGTGAGTGTTTTGCCTGCATGTATGTCTGTGTACCATATGTGTACTTGGTGACCTTGGAGGACAGAAGAAGGCATTAAATCTCTCGATGGTTATGAGACACCATATTGGTGCTGGGAATCAAACCTAGGTTCCCCCCTGTAAGAGCAACAAGGTCTCTTTCTGTTTCCAGCCTCTTAAGTCCCATTTTAGATGTGTAGAAACCTGGTGATTGCCACATTCTGATTAAGAAAAGAAAACCATCTATTTTAAACTGCATTCACATGGCAAGTAGATGAAATAATTGTTCAGTAGCATCTTGCAGGCACAGATGCCCTGTTTTAAGCTGATTTTGTGTACTTGCACTTTATATTTGTGTGTGTGTGTGTGTGTGTGTGTGTGTGTGTGTGTGTGTGTGATCTGTCTGTCCATATTTAACCTACATGTTTCACATCCTTCTTAGAATGAGTTTCCCAGAGTGATGGTATTGTTTTTATCAGGCTGAACCTGGTATTGAATACTAATACCTTTATTTCATGGTTAATGATTATTCTCTTAGTTATAAACATTTACTTTGAGTCTTTCAATATATTGGATTCTTTAAACTAGCTTGAAAGTTTTATTGTATTCTAATTTTCAAAAATGCATTTTAAGGATGAGTTAGTTTATGAAGTGTCATGGACATCATTTTGAGCGGGGAAATCCTACATACAATATTTAATTTTCAGTATTTTCGTAATTGTTGCCAGATGTTGATTAATTTTTTTTCTGTATTTCTTCTGAACAGTAAGAATTCTGAATTTTCAGGTAATAATTGGAACCAATTTTTTTTTTTAATCATCTATAACATCTGAGGTCTTGGAATTCTCCCATATCTAAAAAGGCAAATACTACAGTTTAAAAAAGTAAACACAAGACTTGCATACTATTTTTGTTTTACAACTGAATGCTTACAGAGAAGTCAAAGCAGTATGTCTTTTATTATTGTAGAACATGATAACTTTCATTGATTTAACTATGCTCTTCATGCAATTAAACTTAAAAGGCGAAAATGAGCACAAAATTTGAGTTTTCCTTACAATGACTTTTAGTCACTCACTCAGCTATGTGTCAAATGTGTCATTGAAGTGCCACATTGTCACTGTTGTGACAGTGGAGTTCCGGCTCCCTCTTTTGGAAAGTCAAAGCATATCATTTAGATCAAGAGTAAATAGTTTTCACATTTCAGTTCCTTTTTGTTTTGTCTGAGCATGAGGAAGGAAAATCCTATTATTTCCTCTCCGAGGTGCCCCACTGCTTTGAGAGATCATGGTACTAATGCAATACATACAGCCTGAGCTCAGAAATGCACATGTACATTTCTTCAGACATGGTGAACTCTACCCATTTGATGGTGTTTGAACCCAGGCAACTTTTTTATCATTTCAAGTACTTTCATTTTTGTCATTTTTTATTTTAAGACAGGTAGTTGTTATTACTTTATAATCATTAAGTAAAATTTATAATGCCTATAAAAAAAAACTAAACTAAAACTAGTAACAAGGAAAGAGATGAAAATAATCATCAGATGCCTGGCCTTCCACCACCCATCAACTTTTGAAACATTTGTGGGTGTTCATCCTACTCCACTGCCAAGCATTCGTTCTTCTCTCTGTATTTATATGCCATTTATTATCATGAAAATATCATTATACTACTCTCCCTCCCACTTAGTGTATCATGACTCCCTTAAAGGGTAAATTACTTACTTAAATCAACTATACACCTACTAACCCATGCCTCCGTTAATAGAGTGAGGCTTACAATTCCAGGATCGTAACATTTAATCTGGTGAGCGCTGTATGTTGATGTGAATATTATAAAAATAGAAGTGTTTATTTTCATATTAGTATGTTTTGTACAAGTCTGTGTTATTAAATAGCTAAGTATTTCACAATGATCTGTTCTTTCTTAAGTTATTTTAAAAGTGAGGCTACATGGTGAGCTACTGTGGATTACAAGAAGCAATTCTTTTTCTCCTCTGTTTCCCCTTCTTATTTCTTTGTGTATCTGGACCTTAGACCTGCTGTATTCTTAACCTCTAAATTGTTCAACAGGGTTGTTTCTTACTGAATGATGCTTAGCTACAAAGGATGAAGGCCGAGTGATTCAAATTTAAAGAAGAAAAAGCTATTAAAATCATCCAAAGAAGGCTGCTATAAATACATTGTAAAAAGAAAATATTTACAAGAGTCAGTAACTAGTTATTGTATTTGTATCTAACTTCACTTTGGTGATTCTCATTTATTTCCTTCATTTCATAAATTACTTTGAGAATTTACTCAAAAGGAAACATTCTAATGAACTTGAAAATACTATGTCGCCTTACAGAAACTAAATGTAATATAAGAATAGTGGAATTATATATGACTATGTTGAAACATGTTTGTGAATTGCTTTTGCATTTTGAAATACCTTCTTAGTATATACATTAGAATGTTAGGCGGTAATACAAAGTGAAGACTATATTTAGCTAATTCTTTCCTTGCCTTTGTCAATGACAATGTATGTCACTGACATTTTCATATTTGTATCACAGTACATTTACTGTATCATCATGCTAATGATGGTTAGTTTGTGAGGGCCAATTAATTCTGTGTCATTGACTGACACCCCATTTATAAGCAGTCATGGGCACTTGTTTGAAGAGATAACAATAATGAAAACAATGATTTGTAATGTTTTGCATTGGTGATTACAGACTTTTTTTTAATAGTTCTCCATTCTTGCGAATGCACACCCCAGTCTTTCAAGCAAACATTTGATACATAGAAAATAAGACTACAGTCACCAATAAACCTCAGAACTTTATAATGGGGAAAATAGATCATTTTACTGTGGACAGTTAAGGTAAATATTTGATACTAAAAGCGATTGTAAGCTGAGCTCTAAAATCTGTCAGAACATCTGTAATCTTATTAAACTCATTTCTCAGCCCAACAGCAGCACTTTCTATTTGTTTCTGAGATAGGAACTCATGCTTAAACCAATATTTACATGAACAATATGGCTACTTTCCAAAGAATTTATTTTCTAAACAGAAAAGACTTTTGACTATTTCAGGCCTACGTAGGTTTGCCCATACTTAAACACTTTTGATTTCTCTCCCATCTCCTGTCTCCCTCTTCACAGCACTCTGAAATTTTCTGTTGTTGTGTATCTCATTTTGTAAAGGACATTATTTGCTTCCTTTTCTTTGGCTCTATAATCCATATTGCTTTCAGAGCTTTTTCCTGTCAGCCTGAACACTGTGCAACTGCTCTTAGACTTAGTTTAATCATGAGTTTTCTGTGTTTTAGCTGGGTTTGTTCTACAGCCCAGTCCTCTGCTGAGGTAGGTAGTCTCAATTCTCAGTCCTTTCTGCTGAGCATTTGAGTTTATTTTCAGTAGCTGTCATTCGTTTTACTCAATAATCATTGAAATTCTGTGTAGAGAATATACATACATCTTGAACTTTGAAGATATATGCTTTGAAGGAGTTTTCTTCATATCAAACATATTTTTATGCTTATTTTTGGCAACACAGCTGATTCTGAATGTGTATGTAATCGCATTTAGAAAAGTGTATATAGAAACTATAGATACTGTGAACTACTTCATTTTTACAGGCTAGTTGCTTTCGTGTGTTTCCCATTCTGTGCCCGAGAAGAATATGATATTTTTTTTCAAATTAAGTACCATTCAAGGCTCATAGGTTAAAATGATGGACTGTATGATATATTTCATTTACTTATACCCTTCTTCTGGATTTTCCTGAGGTCCTATCACTAGGCCTATATTCCGTGAAATGGAATAAATAGTATTCCAGGCTTTGTATTCTCTCAACTACAATATTTTTCCTTAATGGTGCTGCAAGCTTGCTTAGTAAAGAGGCATTATTTCCCAAAACTTTGAAATAAAAATTATGAATTAATTGAAAGACAAAACACTGAAAAGGAAATAATTCAATTTCAGTAGTAGTGATAATTCATTTTGAAAATGACAAATGTTTTGCAGAATGGCTTTTGTGGCATAGTGTTATGGGATATTTGTGCACTATGTTAAAATGTATTGTTGTGATTGGTGTAATTAAAAAGGAAATGGCCAATAGCTAGGCAGGAGTTATAGGCAGGACTTCCGGGCAGAAAGAGAGAGTAAACTCTGGGAAGAAGAAGGGGTGGAGTTGTCAGTCAGAGAGGAAACAGGAGGTGAAAGATGAAACAAAGGTTAGAAACCATGAGGAAAAGCATAGATTAATATAAATGGCTTAATTTAAGTTATAAGAGCTAATGGTACAAGCCTAAGCTAAGGCCTAGCTTTCATAATTAATAATAAGTCTCTGTGTCATTATATGGGAGAAACCTGGCAGCCCAAAGAGAAATCTGAGTATAGCATACAGTATAGAGATTAAGACGTATTCTAAATCAGGTAGCTTAGAGTTCAGTGTAGCACCGGAAGTTAAAAGTTCCTTTGGACTCTTGTGAGTGCATGACCTCATGCTGGGAAATACTTTATTAAATAAATTATGTTTATTACAAACATCAAATATTCCCGAGTCACATGAAGAGCTTTAGTGATCTACATGAAATTAATTTAGGCTTGTGGGGAAATATGTATTTTTATTTTTTGATGTACTTTAATTGGTAGAATTAGTATATGTATGAAAATAGAATAACATGAAATTATTCTTAAAATATATGAAACAAACATAAAATGCAAAGAGAAACTCAAAATTTCAAAGAAAAACACAGTATATTATTTGGAAAAATGAATTTATTTTCATGTTATTAGAAAATATATTCCATAATACTCTGGTGTTAGTTATTTTTTTCTTTATTACCATTTATCCTTTTCAAATATAAAAATTGATCATCTCATTTTTAAAATGCTAATTCCAGTAACTACATTTTCTTTTTCTTATTTCATATTTGACTTTCCCGAGGTAACTGAAGTCTACATAACCAGAACCCTGATGAAGGGCAGCAGGGAGGTCAGTGGTGGGCTTTAGAATTGGGGCCCAAACTATGATAATTTGAGTTGTTTCTTATGTGATTTATGACTGCTTATATAGGACAGAAAAGTCCTTCAGGAGACATGTA
Source organism: Peromyscus californicus insignis (assembly GCF_007827085.1). Lineage (NCBI taxonomy): Eukaryota > Metazoa > Chordata > Mammalia > Rodentia > Cricetidae > Peromyscus > Peromyscus californicus. The sequence continues at coordinate 52,516,816 of NW_026294458.1, forward strand.
TAAATGGCTAGCATTTCCCTACTATATCGAGGCCCAAAAGCTTCACAGTCAATACAGATCCATGCATCTAAATCATTCTTGGGAAGACTGACTTCTGTTATGGCTAAAATTAGATGTATAAGATTGTATACAAAAATAAAAATAAAAAAGGATTCTCTTCTTTTAAGTTCTTATATAAGTGATTCACATGTGTCTAGACTAGTAGATTTTCTATAAATCTCTGTCTCCTAACTATATTTTCTAGAAATACTTTCAATTTATGACTAAGCCTATTTGTTTTTGCATTCACTTACTCAAAATATCTTAAGTTTTAAAAATCTTTTATTCTTTAATCCATCACTGTGCTTATAATATATTAAATGTGATTCTAAGCCCAAGGAACTGAATGCTTTCTTCTATTGTGCTCTAGAAATATGCAATTTTAAAAAAATATAAGTGTCTCGCTGGGCGGTGTTGGCACACACCTTTAATCCCAGCACTCAGGAGGCAGAGTTTGAGGACAGCCTGGTCTACAGAGCGAGATCCAGGACAGGCACCAAAACTACACAAAGAAATCCTGTCTCAAAAAAAAAAAAAAAAAAGAAAAAAGAATATATATATATATATAGTGTCTCATGCTTGAGTTTTGCTCTAAGTTATATAGGCATCTATTTTTTCTTTTCTTTTTTAATGACTTATCTTTTAATCATATGTATGTGTGTATGTTTCTGTGTTGGGGTTTGTACACATGTGTACTGATGCCTATGAAGACCAGAAGAGGGCTTAGGATCCCTTGGAGCTAGATAACTCCATGGGTACTGAGAACTGAACTATGGGCTTCTGGAAGAGTTGCTACAATTCTTAACCACTGAACCATCTCTCTCTCCCCAACCTCTATTTTTCCAAGATAACTTTTATGCAATTGATGATCTTTTAACACTATGTCAGAAAAAAGCGGAAAAATTACATCTTGTGAGTAATTAGGTGGTTATTATTTTTGCTTATGTTTAATAAAAAAATCACTTTCACCAAGCAAATATGTCCTCAACTAATCCTAAAGATTTGTGTATAGGATGTAACCTTTTGCTGATGGCAAAATACATGCTGTCCACCTTTTCATGCTTTAAACCTTTACATTATGCTGAAGTTTTATTGAATACCACAGATAAATGCTAAATGTCAAAATTATTGTTTAATCTCTTCACATTTAAAGGTATTTCATTCTTTCTCTTCTTTTTCCCACTTACTAATCTTGCAGTTTACTTTGAACCCATTTTAATATACTAACAACATTAAATTTACGCCCTGCAAATCAGTGTGCCCTAAAGACCCAAATAAAAAGTGATGGAAAGATTATTTTGCAGATCAGTGACACGGGGGAATTTATGTTTAGTAATTTGAACATACTTGGATGAGAAAGGTTTCAAGTAAATAACTGTATTGTGACAATCGTGGTATTGATCACTGCCTCGTCTCTCCTTATTGTTACAGCCACCACTGCCTGAGTCCATTGTTAAAGGGTCACTTCAGCTTTTGACTATGTTTTATAACCACAAGAAAATATATACAAAAATCAATTGACAAGAGGTCATCAGGTGTTCTCAAGTTCCATCTTAAACCATGTGGTTATTGTTTCCCACTATATAAAATATTTCTTTCCTTTATCATTCTATGTCTGTACTCATTTTCCATCCTTGTTTATGCAAACCTACCCATAGTTCTCATTCCCCAAATGCCGCTCATACCTGACAAAAATATAGATTTTCTACAAAAGATAAAAGAAATAGTGATAGTATCCAAATCAATATTTTGAGACTTTAATTTGTAAAGGATTATATGAGTGCTCAGAATTCAGAATAACCATCGATAGCTTAGGTATGCTTGAAGATTCCAGTCTGTATATATTAAATAAATAATTAAATATTTCCATAACTTATGAAGCTTTGATTTCCTACTCAGTAGATGATCTTTGTGATTTCTCTACATTTTTTCTTCTGGAGGTTGAATCATTTCATTTTTCCCCCTTTACACTTTGAATTTTATTTCAATGAAATAGCACTTAGAGTGATTGCTTAGGAATCATATTCATACTTCAATTGACTCAGTTTATCACCAAATAGATTTTTATAATGATACTTAATAAAACATTTCCAAAAACACTTCAAATCATCTGCTATACCTCATCCTCTCTCGCTTCTGAATGTATGTCTTAGATTTTATATTGGCCTCACACCAGATTGCCGCCTTGTTTACATAATAGATTTCCAGCATTCTCTGCACATGGATGAATCTTTTTGAAGCTCACTTTTTTCAATAATGAAAACTCACTGATTTTCCCCCCTTTCATGGCTTTTTTCTTTTATTACTATATTGACCTTTCAAAAATCTTAGCTGTTTAAATCCTTTGTTTTTATATTACAGGTAATTCATTTGTTTCCTAGCTTAAGACCCTAATCAATCTTTACATGATTGAAACAGCTCAGTATTGTTCCTTTTCTTTTGACTTAGGAGTAGTTAGCCTTCCTTGCTCAGGGATATCATTTTCAATACCTGCTTCCTAGATCTCAAATAATTTATTTGGATTTCCTCTTTCTGTAGTAGCCTCCCTCCTTTTAAAAGTTTTTTGTTCAGGTTATCTACTTGAAATGAAGCAAGCACTTCATTAGTTCTGCTTATTTGTTTCTTTATTTCTTAAATATTTCTCTCAGTGATGGGGGAAAAAAAAACAGTTCTAATACATATCATCCAGGTTAAACAATTGGGGAACAGGGTATAAACCTTGGGAGGATAGTGATTCTTTTTATAGGAATGAAACACCTGTTTTTCTCAATCATTCTAAGTAAGGACCTGCCTTTAGGAGAAACAACTACTGCTACCCACTCATTTCCCTTTGACAGTATTCTGTAAACTGACATTTCCTGTCCTGACTGTCTGGTCCCAAATAACCTATGCAGAGACTGAATATTATTTATTAAGACTTTCCCAATAGCTCGGACTTGCTACTAACTAACTCTTACTTTTAAATGAACCCATATTTCTATTTATGCTTTGCCAGGTGGCTTATGACTTGTTACCTCAGTTTCACAAGTCCTGCTTGTTTGGAGGCTGGCTGGATCTCCTGACTCTGCCCTTCTCCTTTCCCTCACCCTTAGTTTGGTGGCCCTGCCTATACTTCCTGCCTGGCTACTGGCCAATCAGCATTTTTAGTAAACCAATTTTGAGTGACAAATCTTTACAGTGTACATGAGGGTTATTCCACAGTGTTCCATGGTTTCTTTCCTCCTATATTACTGTTTGTGTCTGTAATTCTATAATTGCTGCTAAGCCAAAGTAACTGAATATTTTGCCTCAAAAATAAGTCTGTTCTTGTCCTATATGGGAGTACCTTTTATCTTAAAGTTCATTGTAATTTTTTTTCTGATAGTTATTAGCTTCATATTACTGATTTTTTTTATGGCCAATATGCTTAGTCTTTGGAAAAGTTCCTTTTTAATCACTTTATTTTGGTTGGAGAAGCCTTTCAACTATTCATTTGCAAATTCTTATGGATTCAACTTGGGTCTTTTCTTTTTTCTTTCTTTTTTAGTGAAGAAAGAAAACTAAATTGTGTAGCATGTTTCAAAATCAGCAGTCCTTTCTATTTTATTTTTATTACTTTATATATGTTATATAAAGCTTAACTAGTCAGATCTAGTGAGGTTTTGTCAAAAAGTTGTTGCTTTTGCAGCTGAGCTGTTATGGAGGCTGTTTTCTTTCCTTTCCTAGTATAGTGCCTAACACAAGACACAGGGGCTTAGCATAATCAGCGGATGTCTCCAGTCCTCTTCTCTCAATCCTATCTCTCATTGTAGATGAAAGGACATAAGGATTTTTTAAATCTGCATACAGGTTACCTAAGGTCATTTAATTAATTGAAATTTATGAACTAAGTTGAGAAACAAAGATGGAGGTCTCTAAAACATGAACAGTGGTATCAAGATAAAACTATGAAAACAACTAGTTTTTTTTTTTTTTTTAAATAACAGCGATGTTTGCGATGTTTATTTAGTACTCAAAGCTCAGTGCTTATTTAGTACTGAAAGAAGGTTAGTATACAAGTAGTGGTAATAATATTTATAGGATCAACACAACCCAACTTTATATAAAATCACCAAAGGATTTTTTACAATGTTATAAAAATTTATCTAGGGAGTAGTCATTTATATATCAGGGACCAAGATTATCTACCATTGCATTATTAAAAGTTTCCTAGATGAACAGACACAATAGAGTAATAGATATATAAAGGGATTTATAAGATGGCCTACCTAGTAAGAGCTGAATAGCACGATAATGGACATCTTTATGCTGGTGAGTTTGAGATCCTGGTAGCTGCTCAGCTTAGTAGGCTCAGCAGTTCCCATCTAGTACTAAAGGTGTGGAAGATTCCTGGGGAAGTCACTGATTCCTAGTCCATTGTTGGAGCTGGAAGAAGCTGGAGACTGTCAGTCAAGGCTGGTGGCAGTAGCAGCCCCAGCAAGAAGGCATGTTCACCAGCAAGAAGTGACGGCAGGCACGCCAGCCACTCTGCCACTCTCTGTGGCCCCTGTAGATCTCGATGACCACTGGAAGATGCCACTAGCTCTAGGGAGGGCTCTTCCCTCCTTAGTCAGTTCTTCCTAGAAATGGCCTCACAGAACGGTGCATAGTCTTTGCTCTTAATTGATCCCAGATTTGGTCAAGTAGAGAAGAACATTTATCCATCACAAGTACCTTAGTCATTTTGTGGCTATCTTTATACATCCCCCCCCTTCTTAACAACAATGCAGAGTTAAAGTTCACAATGAAATACATTCAAATGTTAGAAAATATTTCAGATTTTCACCCATTTAATTAGGAAATTCAGAATGTGATGGATTGATGGATGTGGTGGTACAAACTTGGAATGTCAGCAGCCTGGAGACCTAGGCAAATTCAAGGTCAGCATGGGTTACACAGTGAGACTTTATCTCAAAGACCAAAATTAAAGAGAAAAAAAAAATGTGTGTTCCTCAGTAAACACTTTTTATGTGCTGGCTTGCTGCTGTACGCTTTATAAACACTTTTTATGTGCTGGCTTGCTGCTGTACGCTTTAACACCAGCACTGCAGAGGAGAGAGAGGTAGGTGCATCTCTGTGAGTTTGAGGCTAGTCTCTGTTTTACATGGCATGTTCTAGGCCATCCAGGCCTACATAGAGAGACCCTGTGTCAAAATCAAAACAACAGCAGCAACAACAAACCAAACACTTCTTTTTTTCATATTTCTGACAAGACTTTGTTTTGAGAAATCAGATCTCATTCCACCATGCTGGTCATTCCCGATAATCTTTGGTTTTGGTACCTACATTGTGACACGGGCCTTTGAACTTATCTCAGGGTATATTGGGCATCTGAATATGCAGACTTATGCATGAGAAATGCTAACAACAAGCATCGTACACAGGTTTGACTGTGCTGTGAAACAAAAATATTTTTGTACTACTAGGTAGTTTATAGGACAACCCCAGACACTACTGTGTTCTTCCTGGGATTTCTACGGTTAACATAACTCAGCTACTAAATGGTTAACAGCTTGCAAAATAGCAGCTTGTCCCTTGTAATGTGTCTTATCCGATGTGTAGACATATGATGTACATGTTCATTATGTTTATGTAAAAGTCTATGAGAGCATTGTTTTTTTTTTTTTTTTTTGGTGTTTGCTATTTTAGTCATTTATATGTCACAAAAATTAGAGTACAGCAGGCAGTGAAGAGGTAGCTTTGGATCATAAATTAGAGATGATTTTGTATCATTTGTGACTTGAATCCCTTAAATAGTTTCTTTAATCAATATCACTTTTACTCTCAAAATTATTTCGTTAAATGACTTTTTTCTAACATGAGACTTTGGTAGTTTAATCTGGACAATTTGAATATTATTTAATAACTGCATTTTTTTCTGCTTGTCTATGTTCAGTCATGAAACTGAAGTTCCATTTAGTAACATCTTTTGGAATATGCTAACGCTTGGTTTGCTATAACCAGCTGAGCCTGTTCCTGTTTTTATACAGAATTGCTGGCCACCTGAAGAGAATCCTTATTTCAATAATTTTCCAGTGCATGGAAAGACATTCTTTTGCAAGAAAGATTTCAAAAGATATTCCTTGCATGAAGGATCACTGACTCTTTTCTATTCTTTTTTCTTTTAAAGATATTGGCCACTTACTAACCTTTTTATATTGTATATTTGAGTTCCAGTTGATATTCTCTATGTAAAATTTGACTTTATACAGTTCATTTAAGTTGATTTGACTTTTGTACATTTAGAGGTTTCTTTTATTGACTCCTTCATTTATTCTGATAATGTCCTTTGATTATAACTATTATTTAAGTTACATAAATAATTAGATTTATTAAAGAAGACTATGCTGAAATAATTGATGTTTATACAGTGTTATAAAATTATAATTATTTGCCATATAAACGTCATTATGTTATAATACCTATTATTGTACTGATACATTTTTATGTTTTATTGAATAAATGGGGGTCAATATGCTTAATGTATAAAAATATTTATGACTAAGTAGCATGGACCCATGGAGTTGTGTGATTACACAGGTCACATATCTGTAATCTTCAATGTTTTCAAATTTAGAAGCTATTGCAGTGCTGAAGTTGTAATGGAATCTACAAATGGATAATAGAATTTCCCTGTGTTCTTCACATTTACTTTAGTGAAGTCGAATACATTCTTTTCATAACTTGAAAGAATGTTTCTTGAGTAGGGACAGTAGTGTGTTTTTAATATTTAGACATTATTCAAGTATTTAGCTTTTGTTAATAAAAACAGTAAATGATTATTAGACAAGGACATCATTTTTATGGATACTCTGTGATTGTTTCTATAATTAAAATTGCCTAAACCTTGAGATTATTATTTTTTTGAACTTCTGCTACTCTGATAAATTCTGCTACTCTAATAAATTATATATTCAGAGATTTTATACCTAGTAGCTCTGAATAAGATCTTCCATATGGATGTATCAAGTAGAATTTTCTACCCATCCATTAGTAAATGTTAAAAGATCAACTTACTATAGCATTCAGGGATACTAACATCTGAAATTTGCTAACTGGAATGAGAAATTACTGGAGCATAGGAAATATTCAGGACATCCCAGTCCCGCAAAAAGTTATAAATAAAATTATATACAAAAGGATGTTTTCATTATTATGCTGTCTCTTGGTTGGATTTATCACAGTACTCATAATTGGTTTCTGAGAATAAAGACATTGTGAAGAGGCCCTGAAAGTGAAGTGTTCTCCCTGAACAAGTTGTGTTAGTAAGGAAAACACAACAGGGAAGTCATTAGAAAGTTATTGAAAAACCATACAGTTTTCAGATTTGGTGGAAAGCTGCACTCTACATATCATTTGGACCTTTCTATGAAAGGAAATGAAACAGAAAGTTGAGGTTTCTTACAATAATATGTGTCCCTAGTTATACATATTAGCGAAAGAAGAAAGAACATTTGGGAAAAATGATGCATTCAGTGAATGAACAGATACTTTTTGTATGGTGTGTCTGTTGATTATACCCTAATGACAAGTTAGGCAGTTTTCCTCTTACTACTTCATGAATTCTGGCAGAAAGTTGGGATTCCCAGGTTGAAGACAAATGATGTATTACAACACTAAAGAAGTTGAGTAGCTTGTTTTTACTACTTCCTCATTTCCAAGACTTACAAGGATGAAACTGTAGGCCAGCTGACTGTCACTTACTCGGTGGTTTTGCATCATTGGAGTGGGGTGGTGAGTTTGGAAACATCGATTTTTATAGAGCGTTCAATAGGACTGTCTGCTTTGTAGTTTTCTCAAAGGTGACTCTCAGCATGACCTAAAGAAATGGTATTAGCATCAACAGCTAGAGCACTGCATTCTTTCTGCAACTGAACACAAGGTAGAGGAGCATGGATGCTGGTAGTGTGTCTGTTTCTTCTATCACTTATAACTCATTGGCTTCTGATGATATCTGAGTGTACAGGCAAGTCAGCAAAATAATGTTACAGTATGATACTTTGTTCTGTTCACAAAGCAAAAAGAAAAGCTAGATATGTTAGAACAGTGGTTCTCAACCTATGGGTTGTGATCCCCTTGGGGGTCGAATTACCCTTTCATAGGGGTCACATAAATCAGATATCCTGCATATCAGATATTTATATTATCATTCATGAAATTAGAAAAATTATAGTTATGAAGTGCAACTAAATAACTTTATGGTTTGAGGTCGCCATAACATGAGCTACTGTATTAAGGGGTTACAGCATTAGGAAGGTTGAGAAACACTGTATACAAGAACATTGACACTGGTAATATTTCATTTCCATTTTATAACTCATTTTTTCATTGTGTGGTTGTATGTGTACACATATCAGTGTTAAACTGTTCTACTGATTCAGCATATGAAAATGTTATGACGTATTTCCACAAATGAGTAAAGGAAGTGATGACCGTTTAATTTGCTTTTCCCAATCGAGAAGAGGAGGAATATCCTGTGAATGATTGACTTATTGATAACAACTTCTGAATAATCTTGTCTTTTTAGCATCTACAGTATATTTAGTTAACTATGTTAATGGTTGGCTTGCATTCATGGAAATTGAAAGAGGATTGTATAATATACAACCTATACATACATAATTTTAAGAATCATATAGTAATTGCAGATGAGAAAAGAATTTAAATATATTCTTGTGGCTACACATCTGGGAGCTCACCTAAATTTTTAACTCATTTGCTTTCCTGCATAGAACAGTGCTCATTAACTATTATGTGCTCCATTAGAGTTGTGGACCTATTTTAAATCAGTACTATCTCATTTTCTTTTTAGGTAGTTATTACTAGTAAAAGTGGTGAGATCTTGTATCGCATTTCACCATGGGCCAAGTATGTGGTTCGTGAAAGTGACAATGTGAATTATGATTGGATACACTGGGATCCAGAAGACCCATATAAAGTAAGAACAACAGATTTTAAATAATTGCTTATTTCAGTATTTCCTAGGAAATTAATTCTTATATTTTATAGCTTTTATAACAATGCTCCAAGACTTTCTTTACTGCTTGCTTAGTATTTTGCATGATAGTATTTCTATGTTCTACATTTTATATCAGAGTCTGTCATATCTATCTAATGAAACATAGAAGTAATTTTTTTCTTTCTACCTGGTTTTGAAGTTAGTTTTAAAAAAAAACAGTAAATTTCTATATACTTATCAAGAAGGAATATTAATATTTTGAGTTACAATTTCAAACTTACAAAGATTTAAACAATTTAATATTTCTTACTACCATGTATATGATGATGGATTAGCATAGTTATGAAAAGGGCATTCAGATGATAAATGATCTAATTTATTTAGGGAATATTTTATGATTATGTTTCACATGTATTATATGTACTTTTTAACTAATTTTTTCATTTGTATTACTTGATCTTGCTAATGAATAATTTGTATTAAGTAATTAAATTATATATGCCAATCAGGACTCCATATTTTTTCTAAAGCATAGGCTCAAAAAAAATCTCTCCATCAGTCATGCCACATGAGCTATTGCTTGACTTCTTTTTTTTAGGTGGACTTATTAATACAATCCTATAGATGATTAAGAAACATAGTGTATGCAGCCATTGCCTTTGATGTTGGAGAACAATCACAAGTGTTTCGCTGAATTTATCCACTATTTTATTTCACATACTTGATTAGTTAGTGTCACAAATGAATGCTTGGTTTAGTTCCATTTGTAACTCTGTATTCTGTAGTTCAAGCATTCCAGACCCAAGAAGCCAAGAAGTCTAAGAATTTATGAATCTCATGTGGGAATTTCTTCTCATGAAGGAAAAATAGCTTCTTATAAACATTTTACAAGCAATGTACTACCAAGAATCAAAGACCTTGGTAAGTAATAATTGTGATTTTTATTCAGATAAAATTTTAATGGGACTGTTCTCTTATTAGAAAAGCTAATTACAAGTGTCTCTTTTTTTGTGTTAAGAGATTAAGTATGTAATAGAAGTGCATTTTATTTTAGGCTTCTTCAATTGCCCTGTAATGGTGATAGCGTAGAAAAGAGAAATGGAATAAGATAGAGCATATGCATTCAAGATATTATTCCTATTTCAATTTAAAGTAATGTGAACTGATGGCTTCCAAATTATAGATAAATATGCAAGTGTAATTACTTTTCCACAGAAGATAACCTTTATCATTTGACGTGGCCATTGATAATAGCTAGTCCATTTTATTATTTTATGAAAAAAAATCTTGTATTTGTAAGGTGTCTGGAACTCATTTTGGGTCAGTTATTATATACTGTCAATGTCTGGATGACTTTTTTCACAAACATTTCTGGACCACATTTGAAACACGTTGAGATGTTCATGTATCAGACGTGACTGTTTTCAGAGAAGCTTGAGAATAAATAGTATTTGGCTGACTACCTGCTTCAATAGATGTTATATCTATTATTTTTCCTTTTTTTATAGGTAATGCATTTTAAAAAATAATTCTGTAGCATATTTGGTGCCTGTTGCAACAACCAGACAGGAAGACAAAGTACATTTAATTATATCACTTCTGCCAGGGAGTTTAGTTTTTAGCTAGAGGAATGATTTAAATCCAAGTCAGGGTTAAAGTTTTCACTTATGTATAGATCCTAATTATCTGTGATTGTGAACTGAACTGCTATTCCAGTAGCTAAGATTAATTAAATTTATTGTTAGCATTGGTGGATAGGTATTATGTTACATTTACTCATTGAAGAAGTATTTTCATTATTATAGAATAATAAATTATTTATACCTGACTTTTAATATGGGCCTCAGCAGCACATGATGCTTCTCTGCAACATTGTTTGAGTTGCCTAGCACCGTTGGTAGAGAGCACACTAAGGGAGACATGATTAGTGCCATTCAAATAAACAATGGACATGCGAGATGGAGCTCTATAAGAATATTATCTATTATATAATGGAGATGCAGTTAAAACTCTGAGTTTCACTCTAAGATATATGGTAATTGATGCCCATCATCTGAGCAAGATTCTGTACCTGTGTTTCTGTTAAGTCTGATAGAATTAAATCATTTTCCTTTTGCAACAATATGCCAATGATGAGACCTAGGAGAAATGCTTTAAATATATATATATATATATATATATATATATATATATATATATATATATATATATATATCCCTACTTCTGAATTTGTATTTATAACTGTTATAGAATTTATGATGTGCTAAAACACAGTCATGAGGAGCTAAAACACAGCAACTGAAGAGAAGGAAATTAATATGGATTTTGGTTTTCTCACAAGTTCAGTTATATATTTAAATGACTTGTTAATGAATCTGATTCTATGAACTCTTTAAGAGAATTGTGAAGCTTATATGAATTAGACATTAGGAACCTCATAAGAATATTTAGTATGTTTGTTGCAGAAATGTAACTTTCCAAGCAACCAGATCATATATGAAAAAGGATAAAATTGTTTTTGGAAGAAAAGAAAAACTGATTTTCCATGTTTTTTTTTTTAATAAGGTCAAGAGGTTCTGTCTTTTTCTGATTATTTACTGTGGCTAATTGTACTGTTGTTATGAATGTTTAAAGGACAATCCCTACTTTTTGGGTGACTTCATTTACCACTTGTGAAAAAAAATATATTCAGATGAAGAAAGAAAAGCTGTAGATTTGTCCCATGTCTGTGTGTGCACATGAAACATACTTAACACTTTAGAGTAATTCCATAGGGACATTACTCCTGGCTTCATAAGACCTACTTTGTAGAAAAAATGAATTTGATAATATTTCTTAAGCTATATGGCAAAATGTCTGAATCATAATGAAAAGAGGCAAAGTAAAAAGCATATATCATGCAATCAGTTACTTTTATTTAGCCTCGTAATCTTCAGTATGGATATTACAAGCAAAACTGAAGTTTAGCATATGAAGATTTCCATGTTTAATATTCTAAAGCAAAATTGTGTATATATTTGCATATCATTTGTCGTGTATTAAAATGAAGACATTTCAACTAACTAGGCAGAATGTAACTCTAGGAGACGAATGTCCAATTGTGTTAGTAGGTCAGACAAGTAAGTTGTGTCAAAGTAGTGGAGCTTTGCATGATGATTAGAGCTTCCAGATTCTTTGTAAAAGTTATGTCTTGAGATTATGCAATTTTCCATTCATTTTTAAATGTAGTTTTGACTTTGTTTGGGCTTTGTGTATCTAGGATACAACTGTATTCAGTTGATGGCGATCATGGAACATGCTTACTATGCCAGTTTTGGGTACCAAATCACTAGCTTTTTTGCAGCTTCAAGGTAAAATGAGTATTTCATCTTTGTGTGTATTTCAAACAATGTAATCAAATTGAATTTTAACATTTAATTTAGCTTTGTTTTGTAACCTCACTTATGATTATGGTTAACAGAACTTGAGTGTTTTCTTTTACTGAGGTCATTGACTTTCTTCAGCTAGATCTTGCTTTGATTGACCCAGATTTAATGTCATGTTTCATGGAATGACGTCCGCTGATCAATGTCTATTTACTCACTGAAACTGATAACTTTGGAGGTACATCTTAGTCAGAAACTGTGTCCTGTGCAAACCGGTACTGAAAGAACTCATACCCTTTTATAGAAAGAGATTGATATCAGTTTGGAGCATGTGGGAGCATCTATACTACTACTGCACAGATGGACTTAAGTCTACTAGAATCTCAGACTTAAGTCTAATAGAATATGGCTCTTTGGGAAGAAAGACTACACTAAATGGTCCTGTGTGCTTTGATTACTACAAAATGAACAAACTCAACATTAATTCTTCCTCATGTAGCTTACAGTGTGGGAAATAGACATTAATTTAGTACCCATACATATAGTGGTTTCTACTGTCAGTAAGAACTAACAACAAATTGCTTCTAGAATACTCAAAAATGGACTAGAGATTAAATATGATATGATATTGGAAGTGATCTAAAATTGTTTCAGTAACATAGCTGAGGAAGGGTAGAAGTGGACTTAAGCATATAGTAGTCTAGCAGGAGATACTAACCAATTTCCTTATATCTCCTTGTAGTTCTTTTTGCGTGCACACGCGCGTGCGCGCGCGCGCGCGCGCGCGCGCGCGCACACACACACACACACACACACACACACACACACACACACACAGAATGTCTAGTGCTTTAAATTTGTTCTTTTCTAACCTCATCCAAGAAGCTGTCTATCTCTCTACTAAGAAGTGCTTGTTAAAGCCACTGGTGACCTTCATCCCTGGAGTACAGTGGCATTTCTTGGTTAAGTCGAACTGTCAGAACCATTTAACACAGCCACGTTCCTGCACCTCTTTGTAAGATTTTTATTTTTCTCTTTAGTTCTGGAACACAGTATCCTGCTGTGGCCTCTCTCACCTCACTTTTTTTTTTGGTATATTTTCTTTCACTCCTTCCTTCTGCTCTTTCATTTTCTAAAACAGAAGAAACATTTTTAGTTCTGTTTTGTTTCAGTCCACCCCTCGGCTTTAGTATTTTTTCTATGGAAACTTGATGTTTCTAATCCTCGTAAGCTATGTTCTCTATGTGTCCAATACATATCTTCAATGTGTTACACATGAAATTCCTCACCGTATCCTCCACCCTCCTCCATCCTATTTTCTAATTCACTAAATGACATTTTCGTTTTCTAATTCTTCAAGCCAGAATCTTGGCATTTTACTTTTCTATTCCATTCCTATCCCTTTTTGTTCTCTCCTTATTATAAGACTGAGCCATCTGCCACTTAACATTGTATCCTAAATCTGGCTGCTCACCTGCCCCGCTGCTCCTACTCGGGTCCAAGTTGCCAGTCGTTTACTTGGCTCGTTTCAGCAGTTCTTTACTGGTCATTTGAACATTTCTTCTTCTTCTTCATTAAATTTCTATCTTGATTCAAATATCTGTTTTCTGCACCGTAGCCTAACTAAAGCATTTAAAGATGAATGTTGAATTGTATGAATCTCCTGCTCACATTCCCCTTCAGTGTGTCTTTCAAAACACCACCCGTTTTCCACTAGTCATATGATAGAATTTATCAGGCACTCTTAATGTTTCATTGGTCATATGGTAGAATTTATCAGGCACTCTTGCTCTTTCCTTTGATGATTCCATTCAACATCTGGTTTAGTCTTTGTAAGTTTTTAGCTCATTCCAGCTTGTCTGCTCCACTCCCTCTACTCACTTCTCTGAATACTCTACTCGTAGATATCCTTATGTCTTTTTCCTCAGTTCTTTCTTGCTCAGTATTGTCTATAAGAACCATTCACTGATGACTGGTCTTGAAATAGTGTGTGTGTGTGTGTGTGTGTGTGTGTGTGTGTGTGTGTGTGTGTGTGTGTTTCATTTTGCCTTTGAAAAATTATTTGCTATGTTATTCTTTATATCTTGTTCATTTTCTGTCTCCTCATTTTAGTGTGAATTTCAGAACAGTGGTATTAATATTGTTCAAAATGTAATCTCTAGAATATGAAAAATTTCATGGCTCATGGCAGCTATCTTAATAATATATTTGATGAACAAAGAAAGAATGAAAGAGCTGGCTGAATGAAACTGAGGGCTACTCATTTATTGGGATGTTGCTCAGTGAGTAATACCATCCCAATGTGGATTTGATAAGGAAAGAAAGGGGTAGTGTGCTGCAGAGAGCCCACTGTTATGAGAAATTGCCACCTAGTGACCCCAGTCTTCATCTTCATGGCCTTAAGATCACAGTGGTTTTCGAGAGCATAACATGACTTATTTTACCTTGTAAAGTGACAGCTCCTAACTTCGCAGGAAAGTGCTCATTAGGAGAATGCTATTTGCTAAGCATTGCTCTGTGTCATGGAAAGGCACATGTACTCAGCCTCTGCTATGAAGAAGCATGTCATCTGATGAGGAAGAAAGATCATAGAAATATCAAAGGCACTTATGTATCTAGAGGGCAAAGTTGATGGCTGGAAAATAGTGATGTGAAGATTTCCCTGGGGTGACAGAAAGCCTTCTGGAATGGATGCTTGTTTTCTACTGCAGGTAGATGAAGAGACTGCATATAAGATACCCATCTCTTCTGTCTGTGTGAACTGTTGGTCACACATGGCATATTCTCTTGGCCCTCTAATTCTGGAGACATTCTGGTTTAGGAACAAGTGCAGTGTGAACAGCTTTGAGTCCTTTGATGAAAGATGTACTCTAAGGGCCTTTTCTTTAGTTCAGTTGTATGCAGTCAGAGAGGGATAACATCTGGAAAGCATCAGTGATTATGACTGACTCAGCTTGGTCACAGAAGTCAAACTCCCCAAGAATAAAAACAGATTTCATATTTTGTGTATCCCAAATATAAATTTTGTTTAGTATATCAGTTCCATTTAACAGCTCTAGTTAATGAATATTTTTATTTAATGCTTTTAATTTACTTTATATCAAATAGCACATCTGAGTATATATAAGGATCATCATACTGCATTTTTGTAT
Organism: Peromyscus californicus insignis; assembly: GCF_007827085.1. Lineage (NCBI taxonomy): Eukaryota > Metazoa > Chordata > Mammalia > Rodentia > Cricetidae > Peromyscus > Peromyscus californicus. The sequence goes on from NW_026294458.1 coordinate 52,532,349, forward strand.
TTAGAATAGTTAATACCATGCTGGGCATAGGTATTGATGTACAGTTGCTGTTTGCTTTCAATTGGATGTAATGCTTTTCTGTGTCCTTTCCCTTCAGTCGTTATGGGACTCCTGAAGAGCTAAAAGAACTTGTTGACACAGCACATTCAATGGGCATCACAGTCCTCTTAGATGTGGTACATAGCCATGCTTCAAAAAATTCAGAAGATGGGTTGAACATGTTTGATGGGACCGATTCTTGTTATTTTCATTCTGGACCCAGAGGGACCCATGATCTTTGGGATAGTAGATTATTTATCTATTCCAGGTAAGTGCATGTAACATGAAACTTGCTGTTGTTGCTTAAAATTAATTTCAAATATTTTCAACAAATCAGTATGTGTGTGTTCTCTTACTATTAGTTGATGCTTTTGATTTGTTGTCTAAACCTTATATGAGGAATTTTAACTATTGCATAGTACATCTATTTTGGGCATATTATATTAAATTTCAACTTTATAAATATGTAGTTTAAAATATTTTGATGATATTGACAGTTAAAAGTTTTAATGTGAGTGATTTATTATTAAAATTTAAAAGGTATTTTTATCTCATTGGATCAGTTGTAGAAAATCTTTTGTTAAAAATACACATTGTTTTAAGTTTACCACTTTAAACTAATGCTTTATGTCTTCATATATCAACAGTAGTTCAATGGTTTTCTTTACAGCTTGGCTTAATAACCACAAGTGACATTCCTTTGTATTTACCCTTTTTCAGGAATAAATAAACGAAGTTTTAGTGTTTAAGTAGTTAATTTTTTTCTAGCTTGTCATCTATGTAGAAAGTTATTTTAGGTGATTAAAAATTCTGATGCCTTATAGATATTGTAATATGCATGCATTTTGGTTCTTGACCCACCACATGAGTCTGAGTGTGGACTTTTCAATTTGTAGCATCAAAATTCGAAAGATTTTAGATAGTGGGATATCAGATATTTAGACTAGAGACACTCAACCCATACATTAGGTGCTAGAATCTTGGCTACTTTCAAAATGAATGACATCATGTATTTATTATATTTCCACTTATGGTACATAATGATAGCAATTGAAAACACTGTGAGCTTTCTGTTTTCGTCAGATTGTACTATTTAAATTTAATCAGCTAAAATGTGCACAGTATTGGAGAGTATCTTTTCCTGGCAGCCCTGTTGGTCTTTGTTTCTTCTTGATGGTTTGGCTCGTCCCTGTTCTTTCAGGCTACTTGTTCTGAGCCTCTTCCAAGCAGCTCAGCTCATCTGAGAGTGATTCTCATTGTATATATTCTTGGGAAGGGAGGGCCCTTGTGAATCTTGTCAGTTTCAGGGACTTCCTAATGCTGTTTTGGGTTGCTTACTTCCATCTCTGTAGGATGGTGTGTTTTTACTTCCTCTTAGAATATCCTGTAGCTTTACCTCCTTGAAAACCCCCTGTACACAAATATCCTTTTGTTCCACTTTCCATTCCCATCTGATATATCTTAAGAAGTTTCCCTCCAAGATGGATTTTTATGTTTGTTTGCTTGTTTGTTTGTTTGTTTTATTTTTAGAGACAAGCTTTCTCTGTATAACAGTTCTTGCTGTTAGCTGTCCTGGCATTTGCACTGTAGACCAGGCTAGCCACCAACTCACACAGGTCAGCTTGCTTCTGCTTTCCAAGTGCTGGGTTTAAAGGCCTGAACTACCATACCAAGGTGAAAATTTTAACCTCAGAGAGGAAACTGCTACCCAAACATTTACTGCCATCTATTATTCATTGTAGCTTGTGTAGTTTACCATTGCTCTAAAGCCATTTGTATCAATTTAGCATTCACCGGTAAATGTCTACTCTGTTGCTTCCTTTTTTTTTTTGTAGTTTGATGAACCAGCCTCAAATTTAGTGACTTAAGATACAAGTTTTTACTCTCCTCTCAATTTGAGCACACTTTTCTTTTGTTGGTTGTAACATCCTCATTAGAAGTAGACCATTTATTGTCAGGGTGATTTTCTCCCATCACTGACAGTTGGTGTTATACATCAGCCATGACATTGAGCCATCGGCCCCAGTTTTTCCCTTTGAAGATCACACCATGTGCTACTTATGCTTCCCCCTACGAATCCCGAAAGACAGACTGTTTAGCACAGTGTATCATCTACTTTGCCTGTGGTAGTTAATATTGGATCACTTCTTCTGTGAATGATTGGTCTGTCAAATTCAAGGGATGAGGGTGGTGGGCCCCTCATTCAGTGGGAAAAGCACTAGGGGATTTTAAACCTATTTTATAAAATCTCCACATATAACAAGATTTGATCACAATTAATAGACTACATCACAAATTCAAAAGAGGTAATTAAGATACCTGCCCATGTGGAAAATTGTTTATATCTACCATGTTTCTGTAGTATAGAGAATTATATCTAAAAAAGGCAATGTAATAATGCACTCTTCTATTAGAAAATGCAAAAAGGCATACAGATCCAAAATAAAAAGTATTCTTTATAAATATGAATAACTTGCTTTTTAAAAAGCTATAAGTGCATATTGCTCTCATGCATATAGCTGTGTAAAAACTCAATACTTTGCATTTGCTCTCTTCATATGATAACTAGTCTGTCTAAAATTTTGAGTTTGTGCCTTATTCAGATGAAATCAGAAATGACAATTTCCATTACATATTTTAATTATAATTTATTTTCTAATCTTTTCCTTTGATCAGTTGATTAATGTTATAATCTATTGACAAATAGCTATATAAGTGGTGCATGGTTCAATTAAAGTGTAGTCTTGTTCTTTAAAAACTTTAAAATGATTTTTAAAATAATTATATGACTGCTCAAGAAATTCATCTATATTGAATCACTTCTGTGGAGTGATGTTGCTCATTTTCATCTTCTCTATATGTCACAACCTGTCACCATTTATAATCTCTGATTCAAGTGCCATCATCTAACTTATCAGGATTAAATCTCTCTCTGAGTAATGCCAGAGATCCTGACTGTACTATTACCTGCCATGAATAAATTTCCAATCAGGAGTTGCCCATGTTTTAATTTTCTGTCTTCTAACTCTGCCTTCTAACTCTGCTAAATTACAATTGACAGTTCATAGCAGGGAATGGGGTGTCCTTTTTTCAGTTGGTACAGAGAGCTTTTTGATAAATCTGTCACCCTTAAATTCCAAGAGTACCCATAATGAAAAATAATGGCTATAACTTGGAGACTTCTATTTTTGCCTTCTTTTTGAACATTTCTCTGGAATTATAAAAATCCATTGGATAAAACAATGTAAGACTTATTGAAGTTAAATAACTACTATGCCTTAACTACCTTTATCACATTGTCCAATGACTGCCCTTCTTGTTAAATATTCCTTTTAAAGATTAGATTCTGACTCTCAAAGTGAGTTTCACAGTGAAGCTAATGATCCTTTCTCCCTTAAATTTCCATTTTGATGTGAAATTAGCATAACTACATTCTATCAAAATGGGTTCAGAGTGTGGCAGCTACTAAAGATACCCCAACCTCATCTTTAGTTATTGGGCATCCTTGGGAAGATGCAAAGGAAAGTCATTTTTCTTCTTTTATGGTCATAATGATATGCAATAAGATATACCTCTTATTATAGTATAGACTGTAATAATTGTGTCTTATTAAGCAAGTACACCCTTTTTAACATTTGTGTGGAAGAAATGCTCATGAGGGCCTGTGCTCAAAGTAGATTTTAATTTTCATAGTTGGTCAATGGTAATATATCATGTTTTCCTTTTCACTTATTAAAGTGATGAATTACACTGATTACCTTTGAATGTCAAACCAATCTTGCATTCCTAACGTAAGTTCACATAAATGTGGATGAAATTATAATAGATACAATTTTAGCATATCTGTATATGTACTGTAATATCATTACTAAATTAGTTCCTAGTGATAAATCTTAAAGGGTTATTATACATTGATATATTACTTAATGAGCATATGACACCACCATAATTAGCAATATGTTTAAAAACTAAGCATCCAGACATTGATGGAAATGCCTGAAATTATATTTAAAATACTGGTGAACTCATATTTGGTGTTTTATCAATACTTTTCTGGGCAATATAAATATCCTTTATAATATTTAGGGCATTAATTTTTTATTTTAATTTGAAACATTTGAAATATCTGAAAATAGCTCATGAGATTTTATGGATGGAATTTCAAGTTTAAACAGAAACTTAATAATGTGTATATATATATATATATATATATATAGGCTGGAGGTTACGTTATACAATGTTTTTGTTTTAATTGCAACTTATAGATGTTGAGTTTTCCACCCTGACAACATATTGACATCCAAACAATTTAGACTAGGAAGTATTTCCATTTTTAGTTTTCAGATTAGGAATCCCCAGTCTGTACTGACAATGGCAGAGTAAATGTATATACTCAAGTAACAATTTGGTATTTTATGGTAAAATTAGAGAGGCTTGTATATTAGGACATATTGCTAGATATGTTTTATTGGGAGACTCCTCATGAGTTTGAGAGCAAGGAGAAAGATATGAAAAGGTTGGCAGGGCAGAAAGTGAAGTGGGAAATAATGTAATTATATTATAATGTCAAAAATAAAAACCAGAAAAAAAGAATAAATCATCCTATTACTCTTAGAAATTGAAATTTTTAAATCAATTTCAAACAGTTGTTTTTAAGGACAGTTCTTATATCAGTAAAAAAATGTGTAAGACATCAAAGACACATAGTCATATTTTGTGCTTTCATATATTTATATATTTCATAATGTAATGCTTTCATTACAAGAACACACTCAACTCTTTAGTATAGTTTTCATCAAACTTTTCAAATTGTCCAAAAATGAACAGGTCATTGAGTGTTGATATAAATGACTCATCTTGTGATTAGCTGGAAGAATCTCTTGACTAACAGGGAAATAGAAATATAAATCCACAACAATAACAACAACAACAACAAGCTAATTGTGGAGAAATTGGCTAATTGTTGAATGTGACTTTTAATTTTTTTTTGAGAGTTTTCATGCTAATAATAATCACCATCAACCCTCTCCTCTTATTTAGGTCTGTATATTGTTTAGTAAACTATTTATTATGCCAATTACAAGCATTAAAATCCTGTGTTAAGATGATGATATATCTATAGGTTATGATTATTCACATTTAAAAATAATGTTCCCTATGTATTTATACCTTTTTTTTCCCCCACATGAAAGTAGAAAGGATTTAATTTAAGAACATGTTAGGGAATGAAATGAAGGAGATGTGCGTTCAGATAACTGAATCAGTTTACTGTGAAGGCATGGAAAGTAGGAACCTATAGGTTGTGCGTGAATTGGGGCCACATGACCAGAAGAAGCTGAACAATAAACACCATGACTAAACAGCACCAAGCCTGATCACCTCTTCATATGCACTGTATGAGTTCAGCCAATACGCACTTGGTTAGGTCCGTCCAGGTCTGGAAGTGGGCTGGTCATAAGGTGGAGGTGACTGGGAGAAGTCCACATTCCGGCAACAGGAATCTTGCTTTTCTCATCCCACCTCCAAAGGATCTGTTACTATTGTGGCCACCAAAGACTTTTTATTCTTTGTGACGATAAAAGACAGTCATTTGTTTCTGCCATGGTTAATATACTACTAAAATGGCACATAACTAATGCTGTGTGGAGGAACGTGCCATGGAGCTGACTTATACAGCACACACCAACCCTTTTTATACATCAAAGAAGCAATAACAACAAAGATATATATGCATATATTTAAACTTGGGCCCTTTCTGATCAATCTATTAATTTTTGCAATGTTTACTTGACATTATGTAGCATCTGTCACATTCCATGTGTTTTAGAATTGGACTTTTTAGTATATTTCAATTTTGCCACAAAATCCTACAATATTTGCTTTTAATTTCTTGGGATAAACCAGAGTATTTAGCATTTTTAATTAATTTAGACAAAGTCTTTACCATTTACTGGTCATAAAAGTAATGATGAGTCATCATAAGGCAACTTTGAATGTAGTTTTAGGAAATAGTTAATGACCTAGAAGGGGCTAAGACATGCCTACAACAGTAACTCATAGCTTATTCTTCATTAAAATATTAAATTCATTTTAGGACTGTTATTAATAACTTTTTAGCCTATTGAGTACACTATAAAAATAAGCTTACAACCTTTTAAAAAATTACATATAGTTATCTAGCTGTCTGTCTGTCTGTTTGTCTATCTAACTAACTCTTCTTTTAGTACTTAGCTCTGTTAAAGTCAGAACCTTATTTGAGCTTGATTAAGAAAAACAGTTAAAGCTACTATTTCAAAGAAAGTCAAGTTAGCTTCAAAACTCAGACAGACTAATTCTTTTTTGTGGAAAAGATTAAGAAAGTTTCAGTATCAGTCTAACCTGTCTGGAATTGAGTTTGAATAGTCGAAATATAACTTCTTCACGGGCTTTATGAGATTATTCAGCCCAGTAGAAAGGTTTCTATTGATGCAGAGCGCAGCACAGAAGTGAGGCTTTACCGTCTTTGTATGAACTTTGTTCCTGGTATTATCCGTCTCATTTATTCTGCACATGTCTACAATTTAGGTGCACAGGGATATCATGCGAACATCCTGAGTATTAGGTCTTCCTCACCTGTAGCATTTCCTTCCTATATGGGAACTCACTCTAAAATAGGACAGTGTCTTAAAATTAAAATGCTGTCCTCTGTCCTAAAAGCAACTTTCAGCTTAAGACAAGACACATTCTTGTGGAAATGGTCTTAAGGTCTGTATTCAAGTGATTATCCATTTAAGTCAGGGAATTTTATGGAGTCTATAATAATAATGATACCTAATTTTTTATGACTCCTTTTTTTTTTTTTCTAACAAGCGGGCAAAAAGTAAAGAAAAAAATCAATTTTTTTCTCCTTGTATCTGTGTGTAACAGAACAACTTATTTAAGCATGTCTATTTTCTAGAGTCTGGATTGCAGTTTTGAAGCTCAAAAGAGATATTTCATGGTTTTCTAGCTGAATGATTTCCTTAGTGTTCGGTGCAGATAAATAAACTGTGTTGTACTGAGCCACTTATTTTCAGGAAATATAGGTTTCTCATAAATTTGAAAAGGTTCGTAAATAATATGAAATTGCTCATTTTGAGGGCTTTCCTCTCCATTAATTTAGGTTAGTGACCAGAAATATTTTCCTCTAACTGCCTACTTCCCTGGATACATTTTGTAAGGTTAAAGTGGCCCTGTGCCGGCACCCCTGGACTTGAGGATTTCTTTGTCATCCATTTGTTTATTTGCTTTTACTTTTCATCGGATTCATTTTCTTTGCTGGACACATGTGTGAATATGTGCATTCATGTGCCATGGCGCCTGTGGAGGTGAGCGGACAGCTTAGGGAAGTCACTTCTGTCCTATATCATGTGGCTTCATTCAGAGGATCAGAATTAGGTCACCAGGCTTGTTTGCAAGTACCTCTAATGCTCACCCTCTGCCGACCACCACCCAGTCCTCTCATTGGCTATGGCTGGAATCATTCCTGGTCTTGTTTTTGGTTTTTACCGTTTGTTAGAGAAGCTAGTACATTCCAGATTTATTTATTTCATTGCCTCTCTGTATATTAAAATGCCTCTTTTTCCAAGTACCTGACAAAATTAGGCTTTTGCTTAAGAAAGCCTGTTAAAAATCTGCATCAAAAAGTACTAGTCAAATTTGGGATCTGTTGTAGCTTGCATTCTCTCTCAGTGCTGTAGGTAACAAAACAGCCAAAGCCCCATTTCTTGACATTGTGTGAGGGCTAGCAAAAGAGACTGGCTAGCTGTGCAGGTAGGCTCAGCTGGACTGAGGTGTTGCTGATCATGTTGATTGCATCTTTTTAATTTTGTGGCATTAAGTGTTTCCATATGTCCCTGACCATCTGATATAAACTCGTCCCTCCAGTCCCATATCATTCCCTGTGCTTTCCTGATTCTTTATCATAGTGATGAATACTATGTGAGATTATGGGCATATAATTATGTGTATTTTTTTTCAATTTCAGTAGGGAATTTGTTTATATATGTTGAACATGGACATTAATAGTTTGTCCATAATGAATATGTTTCATTTAAGCTAGATGTAATGTTTTTTTATTTCCTCTGCTTCCCTAACATAGATTTTTACCAGCATCTTTATGGTGATACTACAAAATAGTTTTTGTTGGGATATCTTTTGTGTGTATGCATTTCACAAATGTGTGTATATGAGTGCATGGTCCCAGGCACGCACATGATGAACATAGGCGAGGGTGTCATATATCTTTCCACTCTCACTCACGTTGGTTTGAGAAAAGTCTGTCACGGAATTGGGATCTTGTTATTTCAACTTGGCTAACTGGCTAGTGAGGTGTCAGGATTTTCCTTCCTCTGCCTGCTAGTTGTGGGATTATGGGTATGTTCAGTCATGCTCAGTTTTTGATGAGGGTGCTAGGGATTCAAACAGAGGTTCTTCTTCTTGCAGAACAAGTTTTCTTACCCACTAAGTCATATCACCAGTCTCTTTTTGGTTCATTCATTTTTTATTGCTGAATTCAATGAAAAGAAGGAAAAAGAGACTTTCACCCTAAATTTTAATAGTAGCACCAATAATAATATATATCAAAATAATTAATTTGGTAAATGTCTAACATAATGTAGCTGGCAGGTGGTTTTGTTATCTTTATCCCCAGGCTTGAACCAAGCATGGTCAAACTGAATCTTGATTTCATGTGCAAAGCATTCATAAGGATAATATTTTTATGTGCCATGAGGTACCAGTTCCAATTACATAAAATAATGTATCTTAAAATGTCTAACACAAGGAATATAGAGTGCTGTGAAATGATGGGGTTGTGCTTTCAGATATTTGCTAAACAAAGCAGGTGACTTGGGGAAGCATGATCAGGTCTTGTCTCTTGGCAATCTGGAACAAACAGACCTTGTTTGAATCCTCTGCCGCTAGCTAGCTAGCCCCTATCAGTTTTTTTCCCTGACAGCACAAGGACTCATGCAGCCTTATCTTTCACTTAAGAAAAGTCAGAAACACACACTTGAAATGAACTTGCTCCAGTTTCCAATATCACACATTTAAAATTTGAAAACATTATTCAATACAAAGGAATTTTTATGTAAAATAGATAAAATTCCCAGCACACTAGGCCTATCTTTGGACTCTATTGTATGCTTTGGGTCACAAGATTACATGATTCTACTAGACTTGCAATTAAATTATAAGGAGTTAAATGTGGTGAAGCTGATAATAATTGGTGACTTAAATATAGTACTCTAGCTCGGTTTCATTTGTGTCAGCAAGGAGAATATTATAAACCTAAACTAGCAGAACTTCATCACTTAGCAGCCTCTTACTAATGCTTGGTTTTAGTAGATGAGTAAATGAACTGCTTCTTTAACACTGAATAAGAGTCAGGTGGAAGCTTGTTCAAGAAATTTAGTTAACATAAGTTCACCTTGATACTTTTACTACTGTACATCTCAGTTGAAATTTCTTTTAAATTATAAATGTAGGTACTGACTTGAAGACAGGGTATAAAATTATTACCAGACCTACCTAGTTAACCACAATCTGTTTCTTCTTTTTTTCTTTTCCTTCCTTCGTTCATTCGTTCCTTCCTTCCTTCGTTCCTTCCTTCCTTCGTTCCTTCCTTCCTTCCTTCCTTCCTTCCTTCCTTTCTTACTTTCTTGTTGGTAAAATTGGATCATTTATTTACCTTGTAGGGTTGTAAAGATTCATTGACACATATCCTAGATTCTAATTGTAGTGGTCATTGTTGTAATCAGGATATCACTCTGGAAATCATTTCCTTGTCAGACTTGCCAGCCGCCTTAGTCCTGGGAAGCATGATTAGAGGAATACATTGCAAGTAATAGCATGTTTTCATGACATCACAGCGTGTGCCACAATGGCAACAAGTCTTTGTTCATTGCGGTCTGATACTAGCTGTTAAAGCATGTGAAGCTCTTTTAGATGAGGGCACAAAATTAGCATCAGTTGTTGAAATGACCGATGGTGACTCACAGCTAATAGTATTGCGTGGTCACCTCTGTGAGTACCAGGAAAGAGAAAACCTATCCAGGTCAGAAAGCAGAACTGAAAGCGCAGCATTGCAAAGTCACTTAGGTGCTGCAGCAAACAGTTCTGCATGCTGCAATTGTCCCTCTGGGCATCATTAGACCACAGTGTAGTACAATAATTGATCATAATGAACCTGAGTCATTAAAAAACTTAAAATTGCTTTCAAAATTTGTACGTAAGGTGCCAAGAAAAAAATTTAAATGCAATTTAAAAATACCTTTAGTTGGATTGTTTAATGTTTTAAGTGTGAAGTTAATGATCTAAAGTCAGCGTTTGCTGTTTTTTTTTTTTTGCCCCTGAATCCAGGGCCTTGTACTTGCTAGGCCAGCATTCTGACACTATGCTATATCTCCAGATCTACTATCCAGTTTTAGTGAGGATTTCCATAAAGATTTTATTTCTCTGGACCAATTTATTCTGAACTGTGGAATAAATGAGGCATTCTTGTGCTATATTTAAAATTTTTTCAGCTCCCGAAGTCATTTTATTAATCAGTTTTGAGTTAGTTGCTTACTTTGCATTGTAAGTCAGATGTCTTTTTAGGACCCAATTTTCTTTGAATTAAGATCTTGCTACATATGCCAGGGTGGCTTTGAAATTCCTCTGTGGCTCTAAGGCCCTCAAACTCATGGTGGATTTCTCCTTCAGTCTTTCAAATACTGACATTACAATAGTGTACCACCCTGTTCACTTGAGGACTCTGCTGTATGGTTCTCTGTTTTCAAAGGAAAGCATTTTGTTTTTATTGTCAAAGCATTTACTATAAATAAAACATTTCTGTTTTTCCAGTACTAAGGTTGGGCGATGACCTTTAAATAAGATTCTTAGCAAGCAAAGACTACTTCGTTCTTACAGTGTCTTCTTTCTGATTGCTAAGATCACTGGTGCGGTCCACACTGAGGAAGGGGCGTCATTTCTGTGTGTTGTGCTGTTTCTCAGCCTGGTAAAGCATTTGTCCTGGAGGTGCTTATTGCTATTAGATGAAACGTTATTAGCAGTTATCTCATGTTTATTTACCATTGATTTGATAGATCAGTAGATCCTCCTTTTATCTCTTGCTCTGGGTTCTTTTCCTAACTTGTGTGATTATATCTGAAGGATTATTAGAAATACCCTTTTCAGAAGTAAACCTTATGGAAAGAGAATTCATGGGGTTTCAGGAAAGCTTGTAGTGCACTGAGAAATCAATGAGTTCACTCAGTAAACACCTCCATGTCATAAAGATGGTGAGAGAAGTTCATAATGCCCCGGCATGGAAAAGAGTCTCATTGCTTCACTTCCAGGCTGCAAGGTCAGGAAAATCACATGTGAGGTTTACATGAAATAGGTGCGAAACAGAGACCCAGTGGTCCCACTGAGGCAGTGGTGTGATACTACTTAACATAAACAGAATGCAAGTGACATGAAAAAAAGTAGCAATGTAAAAATACAAAGTGAAATAAGGAGAGCACCTACATTTAGCTTCACTAACTATGGGTATTCAAATCTTTTTTTAATGTTTAAGCTTTATAAAACTTATTAAATTAAGTAAAAGTAAGATATTTTACGTTTTGGTGTAGTGTGACTTAGAAGTATGGTTTGTTTTTCCCATATAGCACATCTCAGCTCACATTAGATTTTCATCATAAATTGTGTGTGTGTGTGTGTGTGTGTGTGTGTGTGTGTGTGTGTGTGTGTGTGTGCTTAAACATAAAATTATTTACAGTGGAAATATGGATTCATACATCTGAGTTGTTCCAAGCATTCTTATTTGCAGTAGTGGTATTGGGTCAGTCTTTAAATTTCAATTTTCAGTAATATAAAAAGTATTTAGGAATCCATTTCAATAGTCACCCTAACCTGCTGCTTAGGGCTCAGTACCCCTGTATGTATTGTTCTGTATGACACATTACTGTGGTTGAGCAAGTACCCTGAAGGCTTTTGCTATAATGGCTTTGAAATTGATTAGACTGGGTAAATGCACATCAATTTATTGAGCTAGTTGAATGAAATGCCATTTTATTTTTCAATGAATTTAGTTGCAGTGGACTCAAAACATGGAAGTATGTGCTTTAGAAACCACTAAATTTCAATTTCTCAGGAAATTGATGATGAACATATAACTTGAACAGAATGTCCACTGACATTTATTAACCCTTAGCCTGCAGCAGTTTTATAGAACAGCCAGCATAATACACACCAATTTGTCAGTCAGTAAACAGATATAAATTTAATTGTTGTGGCATTTTACAGTTCTCTGGCAAATGACCCAGACATCTGTGATTTAGAATGAATGATTCAGTCATTCTGGTTAAACATGAAATAAATAATTTAACAACAAACTCTGTTTCAAATAATGTAACTGCAGTTATTCTTTCTCATCCATATTTCAAAAGTTATGGGTTTCATTTAGAGGATGGGTAGCATAGATAAATAATGAAACGTGATTTTTATGACTTTTAAAGACCTATTATTTATTTAAACTTTGTAAAAGTGATAGAATCATAGAGAAACAATGTTAGCAGTGATGAAGAAGCATCACTATTGTGGCATGTCATTTGGTGAGAGTTTCTGTTTTCCCTCACATTTTCTTCCTATTCGGTGATATGCCTAAGTAAGTTTTCCAATTTTCTAGAGCTCTTGCTTTTGGTGTTGAACTCCACAGTGTTCCATGGACCATCATCAACGTCACATTTCTTCTCTGTACTCTTTGATTTCAGTCACCTCGTCCTTAGGGTTGAATTCCTTTTACAGCAGTTAGAACCTTCTGTGCTAGACTCGGTTATCTTGAAATGTAGAAGAGACATGGCTCCCATCTTCACGGAATCAAAATCTGATGAGTTTGATGCCCCAAACACAGGATAACAGAAGCAAAAACACAGGTTGGCTTATTGATAGCTGAGTACACAGGTAAATGACCACCTGAGGCTCACCTGATGGAATTGTCACACATGTCTCTGGAAGAACGAATCCTCCCTATTTGTCACTTGGGGTGGGAAAGTGACTTGAACTCTTACGTACTTCAAGTTTTTCTTTAAAATAGTCATTAGCAGGGTGCCTACCTAGAGCTACTATGAGATCTTTAAAATTTGTCATGTTTTTAAACAGTTTCTGGAATATAATAAGAATTTGGATATGTTATGACTTCTTTACAAATACACTTATTTGATCATTATTGAATTCAAATGTATACCTCCTGTACACTCTACTCATAAATACATTTCACCCTTATAGTTATTTTTCATTTTACTTTGAAATTATTTTTCTTATCTGGATTTCATTTTCTACCCTGTATTAATTACTATTATAACTGCCTCCACTTTTTGCTTTCATACATCTTAATATGCATTTAATTAATAGCTGATTTGCATTAGTATCATTTAGTTTACTTTTCTCATGTATAACAAACAAGAATATAACCTTCAGCAGGCCAAATACCAATATTTATCTTGTTGCCTACTTTATCTCTGAGACTCAAACAGGCCTTAGCTCATTCATACACAGATTTGTTGAATGAATAAATACAAATACATTTACACTCTCCAGCTTTAACAAATTAGACTATATGCTTTGGACATCTTGTAGTGTGATCTTTAGGAAGCCCTTCAGTGCCTGTCAGAAAATACCTCTCAAATGTATATTCATCTGAGTATAAATGAAATTCATTATTTCTTTATAATAATACTTCTTGAGTTGTTGAGGTCTTTTCATTCCAGTTAGAGAAAATGATATTTCTGCTCATTCCTATGATAACAATAGTATATGGGCTTATCACAGACCCTTGCTTTGTGTAACTGTTTAGTAAAAGGCTTCCCCAAGAAGGAAAGTGCAATGGGCATCATTCTGTGCCCCATGAAGAATGTTCAGTGCCCTGGGAAATTTAGAAAACTTTAAATTATGGAATAGATTATCTGGATTTCATAGTAGCTCCAGGTAGGCACCCTACTCATTTCTTTACAGTTGAATATTTCAGAATATTTAGTTAATGTGCTTTAAAACTTTTATGCTTATTGAATTTTTTTGACAGTTTTATACATGTGTAAAGTACATTCAGATTGCTTTAATGTCCCACCAGCTCTAACCTCTGGTTGTGTGTGAGTGTGAGTGTGAGTGTGTGTGTGTGTGTGTGTGTGTGTGTGTGTGTGTGTGTGTGTGCATGTTTTCAGGCTGACTGTTTGAGTAGGATCATCTTTGTTACTATGGGTTTGAAATAACCTATTGGAGTCTGATAGGCACTTCAGTAAGTGCACAACTGAAGGCAATGTCCCTTCTTTTCCAAGAATCCATCAGTAGCCATTACTTTAGGAAGAGGAGCAGGGCCCCATCAGCTAGCCTTTTCACAGTCTATATTGACCATTAATGGCCAGTCTGTGTAGACCCATTGTAGGCAACCATAACAGCTGAACTCATGACTATGTTGGCTCTGTCATGCCCCAAAACCAGTATTCAAAGATTCTGTAGCTTTCTTCTGCCCTTATGATTGTTTTGTCCCCTCTTCTGCCATGATTCCTAAGTGCTAGAGGTGATGGTATGAGTTGTTCTGTTTTGGACTTAGCACTCACTCAGCTGTCACTCACTCTCAGTACCTTGAGCAGCCATGCATCTCTGTATTCCCCACTAATCACTGCAAAAAGTGACCTCTTTGATTAAGGTTAGGGGAATCTTTTTTTTTTTCTATGAGCATAAACATAAATTGTGACAGTTTAGCTAAACAATAGCAGAAAGTTTGTCCATAAGGTCCAGAACTTGTTGTACACATGTGTTTGAATGTGTTACAGTACCAAGTATGAATTCCCTCTTGTGAAGAAGGTCTCAATTTCAATGAGAGAATAGTTTATTACTCTATCAACTAACAGATAATGAAATGTGAGATATACATGTAACATGAATCTTAAAAGGTCTTATTAATAAAAACAAACCCAGAGCCAAGTATTGGGGGTGAACGTTGAAAGATCAGAGAAGCAGAACCAGCCACAGCTAACCTCACCTTGCCAATTCCTCAGCTGATCTTGTTTCCTCAGACTGCAAGTCTCTGATTCCTCATTAAAATGGATCTCAGCTGAACTGCTGCTCAAAGCCTAAAAGCTTAACAGACTCCAGTTCCTAGTACTCACATCTTACATACCTTTCTGCTTCCTGCCATCACTTCTTGGGATTAAAGGCGTGTGTTTCCAGTGTGGCTTTGAACTCACAAAGATCCAGATGTGTCTCTGCCTCCAGAATGCTAGGATTAAAGGTGTGTGTGTGCCACCATTTTCTGGCCTCTATGTCTATCTAGTGGCTGTTCTGTTCTCTGACCCCAGATAACTTTATTAGTGTGCACAATATAATGGGGGACACAATATCACTACATTTCCCCTTTTTTGTCTAAGATAATAAAAGAAGCTTATACATATATGCATATATATGTATGTATGTATAGTTGAATTTCATTCTGCTGTAAAGAAAAATGAAATTATATAATTTGCAGATACATGGATGGAATTAAAAAATATTCTGGAGTACTTTTGTAAGTAAGGAAACTACAAAGTGGCTGTTGTGGGATGGGAGCTATCAGAGCATAGTTTATATGAAAACAGAGTGGAATTGGCACAGTAGAAAGTTTAAAGAACTCGGGATAGAAAATATGTGCATATAAAAATTTTCTGTGTCCTTTATTTTGAAGTTGCACCTTAGGATCAGGGAGTTTTGTGAACAAATGTTGATGCCTAAGAAATCTACTTTTGAAAATAGTATTTTAAAGATAAATCTGGTATAACAGATGCACTAATTAACAAATTTTGAATATTTATTGTACACCTAACATTCCTGAAAACTGAAGTTATGGCAGAAAATGAATCAAAACAGATAAGGCAATCCACCCTCAGATCCCTGTGTCCAAGTGAGAAAAATAGAAAATGTGGAACAAAATTTCACCAAGAGTTGAATATTATGAAGAACAAAAACCAAGAAAATCAACCAGCTTTAGCTGGGCATGGTGGTGAATGTCCTTATTTCCAGCAATTGGGTGGCGAAAACAGGACTCTGGAGACTGAGAACAGTCTGGTCAACACAGACTTCGTTATCAAGCATAACAGTAAGTAAAGCAAGCATGTGAAGTCAGTGACAGCCAGTTGTGTTTGGTGTTTTGTCTCACAGTAGCTATATTTTAGTATGGTTAACATAAGCAGTTCTCCAAAGACAATGTTTTATCACAGACCCAGAGAAGTGTGGGGCAATATTGAATCCTGAGAATTGAGGAATCACTGAGAACAGTAGTCATCTGATCCATCTAGAGAGAATTTGTGTGTGTGTGTGTGTGTGTGTGTGTGTGTGTGTGTGTGTGTGTGTGTGTGTTTATAAAAGGCCAGGGAAATGTGAATGAATAAGGAAAGAATTTCCCTTCACCACAGGGTGTAGGTAGATATTTCATTAGGACCATTGGCTCTCCAACAATGACATGGAGATTTCTTAATTAAGAAAGCTTGGCTGACAGGCGGATCTCTGTGAGTTCGAGGCCAGTCTGGGCTACCGAGTGAGTTCCAGGAGAGGCGCAAAGCTACACAGAGAAACCCTGTCTCGAAAAACCAAAAAAAAAAAAAAAAAAAAAAGAAAGCTTGGCTGATAGATTAGGCTTGTTTCTAACTAGCTCTTATCACTTAAATTAACCCATTTTTATTAATTTATGTGTTGGCATGTGGCTTGTTACATCATCTCCTATATGTCATGCTTCCCCTGTAACTCCTTGTGACTCCCTCCTTTCTTCTTCCCAGCATCCTCTGTGCCTGCAAATCTTGCCTAGCTATTGGCTGTTCAGCTCTTTATTAAACCAACCACAGTGACATAATTCACAGTGTACAAAAAGATTATTCCACAACAAAAGCGCTTGTCAGTTGTCAGATCATAAAGCCCTAGAGGTCTTTGGAAGGAGTTGGTGTAATCTATTGTTTTATTGTTTATCTATTTGATGGGAAACTCTTTTAGCAGCTTTTTAAATTAATGAAACTTATGGAGTTCCTGAAAAGACATTGCTGCTTATTGCATAAAAAAATTAAAAGGGAGGGGGATGTTGGGTAAATGTAATCACTGAACAGATCAAAGAGACATTCATATGCCCATACTTGAGAGGTTGTGGTGGTTTGAAATATAATGGCCTGTAAAGAGAGTGGCACTAATCTGAAGTGTGGAATTGTTGAAGTAGGTATGGTCTTGTTGGAGAAAGTGTGTCACAATGGGGGGCAGGCATTGAGGTCTCATATATGCTCAAGCCACACCCAGTGTTTCAGAACACTTCCTGTTGCCCATAGGATCGAGCATGTATCTCGTTTTCCACTCTCAGCTCCTTTTCCAGCATCATGCATACTGCACACTGCCATGTCCCACCATGATAATAAAGGACTAAACCTCTGAAACTGTAGCCACTACATTAAATATTTTACTTTATAAGAGTTGCCATGGTCATGGTATCTCTTCACGGCAATAGAAACCCTAACTAAGACTAGATACCAGGAGTGGGGTATTGCTATGATAGCCCTGGGACCATGTTTTTGTTTAGAGTAATTTGGACTTTGGTACTTTGGGTTAGGATTTAAGCACTGCTAAAGGGCCATACTAATATAAGCACGACTGACAGTGGTGTTGAGAATGATTTGAACTTTGGGTGCCTGGATCAAGATGGTTCAGAGGAGAAGAATATTAGTATGTGGCCTAGAGACCAGTCATGTGAAATTTTGGTGAAGAATATGGCTGCTTTTTGCCCTTGTCTGAAAACTCTGCCTGAGGCTAAAGTGAAGAGTTTTGGATTAATTCTGTTGGCAGAGGAAATCTCAAAACAGCCTAGTGTAGACTGTCATGTGTTTATTAGTGCCAACTCTAGTGAAGATTTATAATGAAAAGGAGCAAACTGAGCAAGAAAAAAAATACAAGATGTGGAACAGTTTGAGGGGAAAATGAACACCAGGAAATGGAATGGAGTTAAGTCCTGTGTTCAAGGAGGGAAACAGATTAAGAAATGGAATAAAGGGAACGGTGACCGCAGGGCAAGAGCCTACCCAGCTGAGTTTCCAACTTGTGAAGAAGAATCAAAGATGAGCTTAGAGCCAGGTGTGGTGGTGCATGCCTTTAATATCAGCACACTAGAGAAAGAGGCTGGATTGCTTTCGTTCCCCCCAAGATGTTAGCCATGCCAGAGTCATAGAAAGATGCTAAGTAGGCATGGAAACAGCCCAGGTGAAAGAAGCCTTTTAGGGTCAACAAGGCTGAAATGAGTTGGAGATCTGAGGAGCCAGTTGACATCAGACACGGAGATGCAGAGTTTGGAGTTTGCCAAGCTCATCTTTGGACTTGTTTTGGTCCAGTATTTCCTTCCTATTCTTTCTTCCCTGTGTTTTAGAATGGAGTATCCTGTGCCGTTATATGTTGGAAGCATGTGATCTTCTTTTTTATTTTTATTTTACAGGGGATTGCAGTTAAGAGATTGCATAAATCTCAGAAAAGACTTTGAACTTTAAATTTTTAAGTAAGTTTGAGATTGTTACAGAGTATGAGGACTTTTGATGTTGGGTTGAATGCATTTTTGCATTGTAATAAGGTTTCAAGCCTTTCAGGGCTAGGGCGTGCAATGTGGTCATTTGAAAGAAAATAGTCCCCAAAGGGAGTGGCACTAATGGTGAATGTGGCCTTGTTGGAAGAACTGTTTCACTTTGGGGGTGGACTTTGAGTTCTCACATATGCTCCAGGTACTCCCAGTGCTTCACAACACACTCTGTTGCCTGTGGGATCAAGATAATGAGAATTCAATTAAAAATGCCAAACATTTTGAAGGTAGACTTGAAAATCTTGCCAAATGATTGGTTATGTGTGAGGAGAGTGAAAAATTTGACACCAAGTAGCAAATTAATGCTATGGTTTGAGTGTGATGCATAGGTCCCACAGCCTCTGATGTGATTAAAGGTTTGGTCCCTAGGATGGCAGTAGAGGGAGATGATGGCACCTTTAGAGATGTGGACTAGTTTCTGGGGAATAAATGTGTTTTCTAATTGTTTCTTTCTTTCTTTTTTAAAAATAAAATACACAAAAGCAAGCATTTGAGATGGAAAGTTAAGTCCAAAGTATCTAAATTCCAGGTGAGGGGGCCTGAAGAACTGTTCTTGAAGAGAGTGGGTAATTGTTTCAGTAAGGGAATGAGCTGGCATTCCTGACTGACTTTGAGGAAGTGGGACCAAGAAAACTATTTAATGATATGTGAATGGCATTTTTGTAGGAGTAGAATAGGAGTAGGAGAATGTAACATAGAGAGAAGCTGTGATGAACTGTTGGTATTGTTGGCATTTTGTTTCTGGAGCAGCCTTACATAAGAGACACAAAGCTGTTACTTTGCATAACTCATACCCATGGCTTCTTGACAACCAGAAGGGTAACCCTGGGAGTCATTCAGTAAATGTTTGAATGGCCATCTGCTTCTTCATTTCCCTTAAAGTTTCATAAAGTACCTTTCCCACAGTGTTAATAAAAATCAACAAAAGCCATCATAGATTTTCAGGTCAAATCTGTTAAATAATAATAATTAATAAGACACAGCAAGAGGTATAATTAATTATAAGCGAAGCTTGGAACACAATTGAACCAAACATACCCACTTCATCAAATACATTCTCCTTACTGTTGCCAGATTAAACTTTCTAAAAGTAAATTTGATGTGCATCTCACAAGTGTAAATCATTCAGGGGTTAACTATAGCCGGGGACAATTGTTTTCTAAGAGGAGGAATACTTGTAGTTCAGATAAAAAAATGACCTGACACTATTATGTGTCCTCTTATCATTCAGGTTATCTGTCCTCTATACACTCTGTCATAATTTTATAGCTTTGTTTTTTATTTGTTGTTATTATTTTCACTATCAAGAGACAAATATAGGTCCCAAAGGCATGGAAATAGGGTTTGACATGGCAATTACTCCATATCAAAGAGTCTCAGATGGCTCTAAAATGCTACTATTGTTGTTCCTAGACCAAGACCCTGGGATTCTTTAGTTGCCTGAATGGTGTATAGAACAAGATTGTTTTTGCTCTTTTGGGGGACCAGCCACCCAGCTCCCGAATAAATCACTCACAGAGGCTTATTTTTAATTATAAATGCTGGGCCTTAGCTTGGCTTATTGCTAGCTAGCTTTAGTTAACTCTAATGTAGCCCATCTAGCTTTTCCCTTTTCTCTTTCTCTATTTCTGTATACCTTTTCTTTGATTCTTTCTACATGGCTTGCTGTGTAGCTGGGTGGCTAGCCTCTGATGTCCTCCTTCTCTGGCTACTTCTTTCTCTCATCTCAGATTCCTCCTTCTACATATTCTCTCTGCCTGCCAGCCCCGCCTATCCTTTCTCCTGCCTTGTTATGGGCTGTTCAGCTCTTTATTAGACCATCAAATGTTTTAGACAGGCACAGTAACACAGCTTCACAGAGTTAAGCAAATGCAACATAAACAAAAGTAACACACCTTAAAATAATATTCTACAAAAAAAAATTGTGTTCTTCTCTAGGTGTTCAGAGTTAAAATAGGACATTAGGAACAAAGGAGAAAAACCTGGGGATGTGATTGTGTGAGTGTTGAACATTCTCATTAAAAAGTGAGTGTGTACTTGTGCATGTGCCCTGTATGCTTGAATTTAGGCCAGAGGCTTATGGATTGAAGCATAGGTACAATGGGTTCCGGCAGAAGCTTGGAGATTAGTGTTGGTGCAGGCAGAGATGGCCATAAAGAGTCTGGACATTTAATGTGGGACCTCCCCATATGTGACAGTTTGAGTAGGTTGTATGGGGAGGATGGGGAGGTTCAGGTGGACTCGTTGAATGAGGCCCTGGAGAAAGATGTGGGGTATCAGTCTGGGTGGAGACATTGGATGTCAAATTTCCGTATTTATTATTGAAAATATTTTCATAGTTCTTTGGTGCCACAATATTTACAGTCTCTTAAAACATTACTACATATTATTCAGTTTTAATTTTATTTAAGTCCTGAGTTACTGAGTGAAAAAGAAATTAATTATAAGTAATCATTATTTATTTTTAACAACCAACTGTAGAATACAATCCAGTTTGTCCACAATATGAAGATGTTTAGTTTATAAACTGGGGAGTGTTTCTTATTTGTGACATTTTAAAATTATGTTTTCTTACTTATCATGAAAAAGTTGTTTTCCTAAGAGATCCACTGATAGGGAGTAAAATGAAAAAGACTTTATTTTGAATATAATTTGCTATTTCCTTTTCTCACATTAAAATTCATTTTAAAATGTCAAAATAAACATACAAAGCCAAATTTGCTTTTCTTGATCATGTTTGAGAAGTGATAACTCTATTTTAATTAAGTCCCTAAAGAATTTTTAAATGTGACTGTTTCTAACCTAGTGAATAATTTTAAATAGTTATGTTTATGATTATTTGTCTTCTAATTTCATTTAATCTCATATTCAGCCACAATTTTATTGGTTTTTCTTACCCATGCCCCTTGAAATGATGAGTTAGGTATTGGGTGATTTGTAAATTTCATTCTGCCATCCTCTTTTTTAATGGATCATTATATGAAGTGCCACAATTATTTTAATTTAGAATTTATGTTAATGAAATTAATGAAAACATCACAATGTAAACTTAAATTCAGAAATAAGCAATGTAATTGTTTACTTCAATTCATTAGGATAACCATGCCATTATTGAACCATTAGTAGATGGTCATTTTAATTTCTCTATTATGTTTTCATTGTAAGCAGTATAGCAGAAAGCCTTAACACCAGTGTGTTTATTTTAAGGAGAAAGATTGATTGAGCATTCTCCTAGCATTGGCATGTATGAATCTCTAGTTTCAAGGCAAAATTGAGTCCTGGTAATATGAACATAGTTTCTATAGGATGAGTGCTTTAAATAAGTGTGAGCTGTTGCTGAGCCATCATCAAGGTTCAGCTACTATTTCTGCATCTTTTAGGGTAAGAATGAATGCTTTAGACTCCAACATCATTAATTAGTGTACTAAGTTAAGAAACAACTCAATGAAATGTAGATGTATCCAACCTTCTTATTAAATAAGAAACACAGAACCAATGCAAAGAAGAAAGCCAAGAGGTCAGAGCTAAGAGCTAAAACCTTACCCTTCCTCCTGCGGTGGTCCTACCTCTCTGAACCAGAGCTACCCCTGTGTTAAAGTCTTTATATAGAGTTCCTGTCCTGCCTTCTCATTGGTTGTAAACCCAACCACATGACCGCCTCCTCACAGCCTGTCTGTATAGGCCTCCAGGTTTTCCATGATTGGTATTAAGATTAAAGGCATGTGTATCCAATAATGGCTGTATCCCTGAACACACAGAGACTTACCCAGCTCTGCCTACCAAGTGCTGGAATTACAAGCGTACACTACCACTGCCCTGCTTTCCTATGGCTTGCTAATAGCTCTGACCCCTGGGCAACTTTATTTATTAACATACAAATAACATTTTAATACAAATAAAATATCACCATAATGAAACTTTTCTAATCCTTGCATGAGATGACAAAATAATAAATGTGAGTTTTTATTCATGTTGCATCATGTTGATAAAATTTTAGGATCTTTTAAAAGGTATCTCATATATTTCAGAGATACATAAGGGCATAATAAGTAAGGAATTTCTGAATGTATAGTAAAATTCCAAGAAAAACAAAATAAAACTAATGGAACAGTAATATCTTTGTAGGTCTCAAATGTATGTAACCAAGTGACACTTTTTTTTCATTTCTACATGTGTGAACTGAAGGTTTTGTTAATATCATCTTCTACTTCTTTGTACAGTGGGCAGTCAGACTAGACTATGTGCCGTCAATGAAATATGTGAGCTGTGGGAGAGAAAGAAATGAAGCATAAAGCCAAGATGAAGTAAAGTGGGAGTAAGCAGGAATTAGTTTAGGTTGTCAAAGGAAGAGAAAATTCCCTGTGCTATTGAGTGTATTCTACTATGTCATTGCATAAATATTAACACATGGAATGATCTTCTTTACTAGTATCATTTGGAATCAAGGAGTGGATTTGTAAAGGTTTTCTGAGGTCAAGTAGTCCATCCTTGAAGTGTAGAGGTTACTTCTATACATCACTTTTCATGGGGTAATAATAATACTGCCATTCTTTTGAAAAGCTGTTGTTTGGAACTTACTATAAAAAGTGCTACAACATTATGATTAGGTTATTCAATATGTTAGGTATTTATAAGGCTGGAAAACTTACTCTGTATTAAAATATTTTGTGCATAAAATAGGTACTACAAGTTATTTAATTAGGAAAGACTGACAATATCTTTTCATAATGAAGGAGAAATTAAAACATTCTCAGATGAAAGGAAAGTAAAAGGATTTGTTGACTGTAGGTATATCGTAAAAATCAAAAAAAGGATTATTTTTTTTATAGAGAAGAAGTAAAAGAGATGGTAGATTAACAAGAAAGGAAGTAGAAATAGAAAGTATATGTAAGTATGAGAGTTGTCCTTGTCATTAGTTTTTAGGTTATATTAATATACAGACATCACAGAGTTACTAAAAGACACTAAGAATGATTCTACCTGCATAAATTTGATAGCTCAGGTTAATCATGTCTATTTTTTTAAAAAGTCCCCCTAATCTTTAGTATAAAATTATTTACATATGCTACAACCATTACAGAAGCACAGGTAATAATTTTAAATAAACCTAAAATCAGAAATCTATCTATACACTAATTTTCAATGAATAATTTCATTAAAAAATGTAAAGAATTGTCACTAATTAAGTGCTACTTATACCAGAAATCAAGATTAAAAAGAAGGAACACTGCTTTTTAATTTCATTAAGCCAATATGGCCCTTAATCAGAATCAGATAAGTAAAGTAGTAAAGGGAATACTACAGGTGAATACTCCTTATGAGTGTAGACATAAAATTCTTAACAAGACATTAGAAAGTACAATTCAGAAATACTTGAATGAAAATGTATACTGTAACCAAGCAAGTTTTATCTAGAAGTGTGAGATGCATTCAATGTTTAAAATATTTCATTAAAAAATAAAAAATAAATCAAATCTGACAATATAACCTAAAATTCTAACAAGCTATTGTAGAAAAAAAAATCATATTAGTAGAGGTACAATAAGCACTTTTTGGTTACATTCAGTGCCCATTTATCAAAACAGCTCAGTCAATACCAATAAAAGGGAAACACCCAAACATGACAACCAATATCTACTCAACTAAATGTGTGGTATGCATTATGAAAATATGATATATATCATTTTGTGACATGTACGTATATTAATAGTGACTGTGGACTAAGTGTTTCTTCTTAACCTAGAACAGGGCAAATATGTCCATTCCTACCATTGTTACTAAGCACAGTGATGGAGTACAGTCAGGAAACAAAAGACATACATATCAGAAACAAAAAAATGAAGCTGCTTGAGAATAACGTCACAGAAGTTGATGAAATAGAATAGAGAACTCAGAAATAGACATACTCAAATATGCCTTCCTAATCTGCCTTCAGTACAGTGGTGTGTCAGTGGAGAAGGGATGGATCTTTCACAAAAGATGCTGCAACAGTTGGGTATTACAGACAAAAAAAACCTCCACTTAAGTTTTCCATTTTTAATACATGTTAATTCAACAGCAGTCATGAGTTGACTTTCTAAAAGGTAAACTGAAAAAAAAAATTACAAACTTGAATGTAGTCTTCTGGTTTAGAGCTTTACACTCCATAATAAATGAATTAATTGGAATTCATCAAAATTATAAGGACTTATTAATTTCTGGAATAATGAATAAGCTCCAAACTGAGGCAAATTATGTGCAAGTCACATGCAAGAATGTAAACCAACACTTTAGAGTACTGAAAACTTAACCAAACTCCAATTAGGAAGTGCTTGCTGTAATATAGACTATACAGGGGAACAATAAACAGAAGAAAACTGTTTCATATTATCCAAGAAATATATTGAGGGCTACAGTGAGCTATCAGTATGTAACTATCACAATGGATAATAATAGTGACAGCGCTTCCTGGCAATGGTGAGGCAGGGTAGACACTGCAGAAGTAATTGGGACCATCATGTTTATCAAGGAAGTAACTTTATTTCAGTTCAAAGAGTTTTTGCCTTCTACAGCTGATTTAACAGTGTGAAATGACCTTCCTGTTAACACTGCACGTGTTCCGGTCATAGGAGTTTAGTATTCTTGGTCTTTGAATTTTGAAAGTTTGAATTAATCTAGTGTTTGCTTCAAGTGTATCTCATTAAGACAAGTGATTCTCTTTGTTTTTGCTAGTTGTAATGCAAGTCATTTGTCTCTTCTCAAAAATGTCATTTTTTTTATTCCCTCACTTTTTTTTTTTTTTTTTAACCTTGTGGGCTCTATCATGCATGCAGTATACAAACATACACTCAGGCATACGCAAACAAACATGAAATTAGAAAATAAAAACATTTAAAAACACAACGTTGTACAACTCTATTCTTTCTTTAGTATAGTTCATTCTTCTTCAAACATAATATAGCCAGTATTATCATAGGATAAGTCAGTCACCCTCCTATGCCCTGCCCCATCCTCATTCTTCCTGTTATTGGTTCATTGTTTTTTGTTTTTTGTTTTTGCCCAAACTTTGGGTTGAGCAGAACAGGCATCAAATGAGTAAAAAATCTTGGTTGAGGAAGTAACATTGTTTAGATAAAGAATCCCTGACCATGAGACATAACTGATAGGTGTTTGGTTTTGTACTTCTACTAGATTACAACCCACAGCTCCAGAGAAGCTAGCTAACACGGAGGAGCCTAAGAGGGACTCATAGATTGCCCTGGGAAGGGGAAATAGATGAGATCTCCTAAGTAAACTGGGGGCGGGGGGACAATAGAGGATAGAGGTTAGGGGATAAGAACTTAGGGGAACAGGATGGATGAGCTGGAACAGGGACGGAGTGGGAGAGCAATGAAAGAGATATCTTAATAGAGGGAGACGTTGTGGAAATAGGGAGAAACCTGGTGCTAGGTTTCCAGGAATCTACAAGGATGACCCCAGCCTAGACTACTAGCAATAGAGGAGAGGGTGCCTGAACTGGCCTACCCTGGTAGTCAGATTGGTGAGTACCCTAACTGTCATCATAGAGCCTTCATCTAGTAACTGATAGAACTGGATGCAGATGCAGAGATCCACAGCCAAGCACCAGGCCAACCTCCAGTAGTGCATTCAAACCAAGCAAGTGGGAACTCAAAATGTCATTCTTATTGATTTAGTTTTTCAATTTCTTTCATATGTCTTGATTTTGATAATTCAGGTTGCTCACATATTACTGTACATTTCAATGCTTTCTAACACTACATAAAAAGCATGTATAAATGATGTCTTAGTTATGTGTATTTTTGCCACCTGCAGTTATTACTTACTCCATAAGCTGCTTTCTGTGAGATAATCTGTTAGTCTAAGTGTTGTCTCATCCTACAAAATTCAGATTCAAGACTTTGAAAGGCCCCCAATGGCACAGTTAATTCTAGTCTTCTCTTCATAATGTGTAACTTACCTTATCCATGCACATTTTCAGTAGCTTGAAACTCATCTTATGAGTTAGCCCTTTACCCTATTTGGGCAAATCTATCCATGATAAAATTCAGTTTTACATTGAATATCTGTCAACATGTTTCCTGTGTAAGTTTGTAATGGGGACCTAATCACCTCCATTATTGTATGTTTTTTCAGAATTATTCTCTGGGTTGTCTTCTATTTCCAGAGAATTTTCATTTTCCCTCAGATGTTTTTTTTTCTTGTTACATTACATATTTATGCTTTTCTATTTATAACATTTGAATTTATCTATCTTCCTTTTCAATATCAGATTTTGAACTGTGTGCAGTATACAAGATGAATTCTGACTTTCATATTGTATATGAGTTAGGAATTTCTTAGTCATTGACCAGTGTAGAAATGTATCATCTTGGTGAAGTTTGTTATTTTATACTTAATGTGCAAGTGTATTATAGTACTTGTAATGTGCTTACATTTGGTGGTGTCCTGGATTCTATACACAGTGTGTACAATTGGATGGGAGAAGTCACTCTTTAGCAGTGGTATGTTGTAATTATCATTTTGAGTAATGTAAAGACTATTCTTGCTTTTTCAAAGCCCAGTATATGCTTAGACATTGTTGAATCAATCCTTTAATTTAAGTTGGATTCCTTGAGATGACAGTCACTAGATCACATTTCTTGCCTCAATCTGTGAAAGAGGTTCTTGGAAACATACCCCTTTTATGTTGCTAAGGAGCTAAATTGTGGACTTGCCAGTGCTCCTGATTCAGTGACTCTGAGTTCTAACACTGAACTTGAAAGCCAGTGGATCAACTCTCACATGCCTTAAAACACAGCGGCAGCAACTGAAGAGGAAAGATCTTTTCATATACAGCCACCTGCCGTCACAGGTGTCCCCAACAAGCTGCAGAGCGTCAGAGACCTAGTGCTTTTTGTTTCTAGACACCATTTTTATGTGACAATGTTTTTGAGGTGAGATCTCTGAGCCACAACTGAATATTTGCCTCTCAAAACCCCATTAGAAAAATATATAAAACCGTGTTCATCAGAATCATTTTTCTTGCATTAATACGATTATGAAGCTTCAAAGAATTATTTCTCCTTGTGAAGTATTTATGAAT
Source organism: Peromyscus californicus insignis (assembly GCF_007827085.1). NCBI lineage: Eukaryota > Metazoa > Chordata > Mammalia > Rodentia > Cricetidae > Peromyscus > Peromyscus californicus. Next base: position 52,560,098 of record NW_026294458.1, read on the forward strand.
TATGAAAAACAAATGCAGGCCTTTTATATATAAGACTTACTTTTTTTTTACAAGAATGCATTTGTCTTTAAATAGTCTTCTCTTTAATTTTTTAAAAAGGAAGAGCTTTGGTTGAATTTTTAAACTATTACCAAAGGCTCGCAGGTTCTACCAAACAAAGGGTATCGAAGTGATTCTTTGATTAACGTACTAAGTGAAAGGTCAGAGTGCGGTATGCTTGGATGGTGATGGAGGAAGAAGCTTCACGGGCAGAGTTGCTTTTGTTGGGGCAAAACTGCTATTGCTCCAGGGAAAAAGAAGGGACATTTTCAATCAATAGGCCTGAAATGTGGCATATGACATTATAATAGCTGGAAAAAAATCAGGCAATTGTGGGTGAAGTTTATACTTCACATTACTAATTTTCTTTGTATAAGCATTGTTTTCTGAGTACTTCTACTTATGTGCCTGTTTCCATACCTTTACTCACATCTGTATCATTAGCGACATTTTAGTAACCCCCTTTCTCCCGCTTTCTTCTCATTGATTCCTTAGGGAATTGGCTGTGAATGAATTGGAATCACATTTTTATGTTGGTGACAAGTGAGAATGCCAAACATCATCTATTTGAGGCTCTACTGTGAACAATTTGTGTGTTCACAGCCTATAACAGTTCAATTAATACATCCAGATGGTTTAATTCTTTCTAAGTATGTTTAACCACTGTCAGCCCACAATATCAACAATGGACACATCATAACGATAATCTATAAACTAAAAGCAAACATTGGTAAGAAGTCGCTTTGAAAGGCAAGGTTAAGGGGATTGCTGTAAGATTCATGTGTAGTACAAATCCTAATTGTTCTTAATAATAAAAAGCTGGAATCAAATATCAGGAAGAAAGCTGAAAGATCAGAGGAGCAGAGCAGCCAGCGACTAGTTCTTACCTCTATGAAATCCTCAGCCTGTAAAGGCGAAGCTCCTGTCTCCTCCTGCCTTATATTCCCAGCCATATCCCTTTTTATCTTCACCTTCCTAGTGCTGGCATTAAAGGCATGTGACTCCCAACTACTTGGATTAAAGGTGTGAGCCATCCCAGCCTGGTTCTGTTTCTGTTTTGGACTGGAACAGTCTTGTGTAGCCCAGTGTGGCCTTGAATGCAGAGAGATCCTTCTGCCTCTGCTCCGGAGTGCTGGGATTAAAGGTGTGTGCCACCACTGCCTGGCCTCTATGGCTAACTAGTGGCTTCGCTCTGCACTCTGATCTCCAGGCAAGCTTCATTTGTTAGCTCACAAACACAATATCACCACATTCAGGAGTTTCCTGTGGTATATATTGAGCTTTATTTACTTAACTAAATTTCAAGTAACCAGCAAAGTTAGGACAAAGCCCCAAAGCAAAATAAAATGAAAGAAACAGTTAGAAAGTAAAATTTAAAAATTATGACTCCAGTGATATAGGATCATGTAGGTTATGATCTTCAGTAGATTTCTGTCTGAGGCTAAACAAAGTTATGAAGTGTGAATCAGATAGAACTGGACCTTTGTCCCAAACTTCCTTTTATCTATCCAGTGATTTTGGGTAGACAGAATCTCTTGTTTACCTAAAATCTCTTGTTCTATCTTTTTTTTAAAAAATATATAATTAGATAATGTGACTCTGTAAAAGTCATCCAGGATATCCCAACACACAATATTCCATCTTGGCAAATGATGGCTTCTTACTTAAGGACACTTGGAAAATCAAGTCCCTCTGATTCTTCACAAGATAGAACTCCCAAGTGAGTATTGTTCACTCTGTGCTAGAAGCAAAGAATTGTTCTTAGTATTAGAGAAGGGAGCTGGAGAATTATGTAAAATGTACCTTGCTCAAAATAACCTATGAGGTAAATTATGTGAAAAGTACTTGCCACACACACATAAAGACATATACTTTGATCCTAGAAACCACATAAAAGCTGGATATTATGGCACAAATCTGCAATCTTATCCCTAGTGGAGACAACCAGGATAGGTAGATCCAGGGTGCCTAGGATCAGTCAGTCAGCCTAATTACATCCTCTTCATGTTCAGTGCAAAGACTTTTTAAACACATAAAAGTATCGGAAAGCACCCACGCCAACTTCTGGCCTCTACATGCATGTGCACACAGGTGCCCTGGACCACATAGGTACACACACAGAGACACATACACACAAACATACACTCACACTGGTGACTAAAGTATAATACATGAAGTTAAAGCCCTGCCTCCACACGCACTTGGATGCACTCCTGAAATAACTTCTATTTTCCTTTGTTTCTCTGTTTATTGTATATGCTACTTCACAGCTGCCATTCTTTTCAACCCGAACTCATAAATATTTAGGGGCTGCTACTTTGGATCTTCATTTCATTGTGAAGACTTTTGTTTCATGCAAAATTGAAATGTGTGTAATTGTCTCCTGTTTTCATATTTCAAATTAATTTCCCTACCCAATTAGAGACCTTCAAAGGGTTGAGGCAAAGCTTGTGTTCGTCTACCTCTTACCGCAGTATTGTGAGCAAATGAGGGATAACATGATGGAAAAGGCGCCTGATATGTTCTGGGCCCTGTGTAAATGGTAGTTTTCTCTTCTTTCTTTCTTCATCCTGGTGCCCCATCTTCAGTGAAAAACGAGAGTCACCTTAACAAGCTAAGGAATTTTTTGCCTCTGACAGTTATTTCATGTTGTGCATTGTTTAGAGTTCATGCTGTGGAGGAGTTTGAAGTGATCACAATGACAGTTTTTTATCATGTCAGTGAAAACCAGCAAATATTACAAAACTAGCCACTGACCTTTAGTGAAGCTTGCAAAAAGTATTGAAAATGTAGTCTGGGAGAACTCGTCGGAAAGGAAGGGTGGTGTTTGAATAAGCAGTTCTCTTTTAAAAAATCATTTTATTGATTTATTTTATGTGTGTGAATAGAAGAAGCAATCAGGTCTTAGTGTTGGCATGTGGAAGTCAGAGGACCATTTGTAGGGGTGAGGTTTTTCTTCCTCAATGAGGGTTGCAATTGAACTCAGGTCTTCACACTTGGCTGCTTGTTTCTTGACATACTCAGCCATCTCACTACCCTAAATAGCAGCTTTCTTAAATGCCTGATGTAATCAAATAATGGCATTTAAAATGTATATTCTTAAATAAAGTATCCCTTAATATGAGCTATACATTCACGGAGCAATAGAACATTTTACTGTGTAGCACCTTCCTATGCCTTCCTTCCTTGGGCAAACATGCCGAGCCCTAAGCAGTGCTTGTGGGACCAGAGGCCACATGGTTGGAACAGTGTTCTCAGTTCTTGGAAACAGTGGTTTCGTATAAGATTGTTGAAGACTGCACCAGAAAACCCTCTGGGTGCTTGTCTGTGTAGAGACATGCTGATATCTAACAACCACTGTGGAATTTGCTGAATTTTTAGGGCTAAGAATTAACTTTGGGAAAAGTAGCAGATTTTGGTCCAAGGGGATTGAAGAGACAATAAAAAATTAATTAGATGGATATGGTTTTTAAGCTGAGCATACATTTTGAAAAACAAGCTTCTATGAACAAGCTTTCATTTATCAAGTAAGCTAAAGATAAAAGTACTTAAGTTTAAATAATTAAAGTATGAAAACTAAGGAAAAGTGAGTAAGATATTAGTATGTATTACAAGGCTGTTTAACTGCCATCTTACTCAGAGGCAAAATAACATTTCTCCACATTTGGATAACAATAGATTGTAATGATCTAAATACAAAAGAAAAAAACAAGCAAAACAAAACTTGGCTTCTTTCATTTTGAATAAAATATGAAGGAACTATGAATTTCAAATATGCCTTCAATGTGTGAGATGTGAGCAGCTTTTATTTTTCTCTTTTTCTTTTCTTTGTGTGTGTGTGTGTGTGTGTGTGTGTGTGTGTGTGTGTGTGTGTGCGTGTGTGTGTGTGTGTGTGTGTGTGTGTGTGTGTGTGTGTGTGTGTTCATGCACATAGTTCTCCAAACTGAAACGCCTAGATCCAGAAAGGGAAGTGTTGCATAGAGTTTTATAATGGGAAGGGAGGAGGTGTGATTTCTAGCTATGTGCCTCTGGTCATTTCTTCATTTTGCAGGTATTTCTTGTGTTGTCTAAGTAACAGGTGCTCTGCTGGCTCTGGGGATTAAACAGCTGTGAACAAAATTCAGTAGCTGAATGACAGTAGCAGAGATTTATTACTTGCAAGAAGATATGTAATACATCAGCTGTTAAAACCAGTTGTATAATGGCACATGATTAGTTTATAGAAGGGAAGAGATTGCTAAGCAGAAAATGGCCATAGTATCACATAAGTGATAAATTATAAAGCATGAGCTTGTGGTTGGTAGAAAACTAGGTGCACATAGATGTGGGTAGCATGAAATATGGTTGACATTTAGTGGAACTCTGCCATAAATACAGAGAATTCTAGCCAAAGTAATAGCTGGATAAGTATATGTAAGTGAGAGGAACTCAACTATGCTTCAGGCACAGAATGCAGACCTCTGTGGCTAGTGTTTAGTGTGTAAGATAATGTCCAAGTATGGAAACCAGATCAGCATGAACCCTGTTACCAGGCCTGTTAACTGGAATTTATTGCAAGTGATATGTGACTTTGTTTAGCATGACAGGCATGCTCTACCAGAGGAGGTCATGGGCCAGGTATAGACCATTATTCTCAACCTGGACATACACTGCACATTTGCAAAGAGCCAGGACATAGATGATATGGCAGTTTGATGAGATATCCCCCATGTTTCCACGCATCTGAATATTTGGTCCACAACTGGTGACACTGTTTGAGTAGGTTTAGGAGGTGTGATCTGTCTAGGGAAATATGCCACTAGGAGTGGGCTTTGAGATTTCGAAAGCTATGAACTTATTTCAATGTGTTCTCTCTGTTTCCAGGCTGGTAGTTACTGGCATGCTTCCATATTGTGATAGAGATTGATTCTTGGATTCTTACCCTTTGGATCCATAAGTCCAAATTAAAGCATCCATTCTCCAACATTCTCTAAGTCATCTTGGTCATGACAGTAGAAAAGTAACTGATACAGATGACAATATGTAATACCCTATAATACACACACACACACACACACACACACACACACACACACATCCTAAGCATGCTATGGAGCTCTAAGAAATTAGATCCTTAAAGAAAGTTGATTTACCATATGGTCCAGTATACTGAGGAATGTAAGCTCCTATTGTTAGGACTGTATGTCTAGTATGATAATGCTTGCTTATAATGTTTTGATTTATTTATTACAAATAGTTCATTTTTATTCCAGAATATATCTGTGCATGTTTTACTATTAAATCTTTTCTTCTAGACTAGATTAGAATTTTCTCAACTGCTGTCTTATATGATAGTAGATCTGACTTTAAATTCTGATTTCATCATGATCTAGATATGTGGCCATGTGAAAACTAAATATTGATACTGGTATAATTCATAAATTGGCGTTACTTAGAGAGCAAATCATATGGCTTCTGGGCCTTATCTGGCTGCTGCTTGTTTTTATAAATAATTTTATTTTGAAATTCAACAATCCTTGGTACATGTTCACTGTGACCTTTGCTTGACAACAACAGAGCTGAGTCATTGTAGCATAAGTCAAGGCCTCCAATGGCCCACAATGCCTAGGATGTTTATTTCCTGCCTGTACAAGAGAAGTTTGCTGACCCTTGTCATGATTTGAGCCTCTGAGAGTTGTTGTGGGAATTACATAATTAATCATGCAAAACATTCATTATAAAGTGTAGCATTTAGTAAGCACTTATTATATATCAGTATTTTAATTTCATATAACCAGATGAAACTAACTTTAATAAAGTATACCATTGTTTCTATGCATTTTCACATATTCATCCAATAAAAGAATCTAGCTTTATGGCTTTATTTTTAAAAAATAGCACTTATTTTGTTGACACTAATCCATTTCCACGTTAACATAATTCCAGGATGCTGGAAGTTCTGTTTTGCCCGTGAATCTATCCTTGGTATTTAAATCATTTGTATGTAAAAGTTCTTGATTATATTTGATCCATATGGACGATTTGTTAAATTAATCATTGCAGAACTCTTTGAAAATCTAGGCAGCAATGTGCAAATGCAAAATTTATGAATGAAACAAACAAAAAGAAGCTGAGGATTCCTCAAGGATGCTGATGTTTCATGGTGCCTTCCTTTTGTGTCCTCACTGGAGACTTAGGCAACATTTGAGGAAATGTTCAATATTTAATCATAAGCATTCTTATCCCAATGTAGGCTATACATGCAGGCCAGTGTCAACTTTAACTATGGCCTAGACATACTACTCTGTTTTTTTTTTTATTTGCAATGTGTATTTGCATAAATGTCCATGTGCTTAAACTTCTAATAGAGAAATGAATTCATTAATGAGAAATAAGATTAGTAAAGGGTATTGTGATTTTACTTTTGTAGTGGTAAATATGTTGTAAAGATCCCTAAAGAAGAATTATGGAAAAGAAGAGAATTTTTACTTAAATTTTCTAACTAATATCTTACTCAGTTTTCTGCATGATGTTAGTACTCTACATTCTCCTTCAGCTAATCAGAGACACTTGTAGCTCTCCTCTTACATGGTGGTTATTGTTTATTTCTTTCAGGAGCCAAGGAGTTTTGTTGTATGTCATTTCTTTTTCTTCTGTGTATGCCTCTGTAAAATCATTTTAGCTTGCTTTTTTCCCCCTGCACTGCTTGTGAGTTAAAGTTTTGTTTTCAAAAGGCATTTATTTGGCATCTATTTTTAAAAACATTTTCTGTGTGCATTATTAATTCATGGCAGAGCAGTTGGACTTTAATTAATACAAAAGTGGTACAAGAGATGGTTCCCCTCACAAGGCGTTCATGGGTAAGGAAACTGAAACTCACTTATAAATGTTGCCTTGCAGGAGCCTGATGTGCAGAATTGTGGAAAAACTTTATGTTAGATGTTCGAGGATGGGTAGAGTTATAATAGGAGAAAGATGGAAGATGATGCTGATATTTGGGTTTTATGTGATAATATTTTTGTTCTAAATCTATGAGTGTATGTTAATTCAAATCATTTAGTCCATATTCTTTTTTTTTTTTTTTTTTTTTTTTTTGGTTTTTCGAGACAGGGTTTCTCTGTGTAGCTTTGCGCCTTTCCTGGAACTCACTCTGTAGTCCAGGCTGGCCTCGAACTCACAGAGATCCGCCTGCCTCTGCCTCCCGAGTGCTGGGATTAAAGGCGTGCGCCACCACCGCCCGGCTAGTCCATATTCTGATACTCAGATATCCTGATCTTGAATTTACCTTTCAGTCTACATTTAATGTTATGAGAGTATATAAAATTATTGAGAAACCAAACTCCATACTTTCCTTCACAAATCATTACTCTGAAATCTAGAAAGATTATTTGTTCCTGTGAACTTTGGTGAACATTGCTGGAATTCAGTTTTTACTCTTAATTAATTACTATCTCCTTGTGTATTAGAACTACAATGTCATTTTTATTAACTTAAATAAGGCTTAACTTTTCCATGAAATACATCAAGGTAGAGTAGCAGATATCATTATTTTTACAACTCTGTACTTATGCGCGTGCGCGCGCACACACACACACACACACACACACACACACTCAATAAAATAAAAAAAAATTAAAAGAAAATAAGCCAGAGATAAAGGAAAAAACAGCCATGTCCATTGAGAGAGTCAGAAGTTCCGCAGGGGAGAGCTTACGTCTTATGGGTGGATGCTATTTTCATCAGTGTATCTGTTAAGCCATCTTTTGAAAGGGAATGGCTTAAATATAAGATAATAATCATTGTATATTTAATTATAATTTAATAAGACAATTAGGAATTAGCAAGTTGAGAAATTTCTAAAATGTAAATATTATAATAGCTCATTTAAATGTTATTATTAGATGTAAATTAGAATGAAAAAGTTAAAATATATATGAATAGTCAAATTTTCCCAACTTTTACCTTTAAAATAAGCCCACAAAATTACTAGCTAAAACATATTTGTCTTGCTGCATATATAATCAAATTACTGTCCCTTATTTTTTTATCGTCAGCTTCATTTTATAACTAAGGTGAGGTTTTTAACCATGTATGAGAAACACACATTTGCATGTTGCCTATATATAGCTACCTAATCTACACTAATTCATGCCCAGAAGAACAATGTTATTAGCATGACCTCTGTGAAGGTCCACAGAATACCGTGTCTGATTAAATGTTAGGACTTTCATGAAACATTTAAGCATAGCTTGGCTTGCTTGGCAGAAGTTAGTGACAAAGTTTTCCCAAGATTTAAAAGCGAGTATGTGTGTATGTGTGTGTGTGTGTGTGTGTATGTGTGTGTGTGTGTGTGTGTGTGTGTGTGTGTGTGTGTGTGTGTATGCATGTGTTTATGTAAGTTTGTGTGTGAGGTTGTGTGTGTGTATGTTTATAGGTATGTGCACATGTGTTTGCATGACTGTAAAGCTCCGAGGATAGCTCTAGTTTCTTTTCAATGTCTTTCTCAATTGCCCACTTTCTTATTTTTTAAACCTGGAGATCACAGACTGGCTGTTTAGCAAGCCCCAGGGATCCCCCCCGTCTCTGCCTCTGCAGCACTCATGTTGCACCTGTGTGTCTTTGTGCCTGGCTCTCTACATGGGTGCTCGGTACCTGAACTTAGGACTTCCTGCTTGCTCAGTGAGCACTTTATCGACTAAGCCATCTACTTAGTCGCAAAAAGTCTGTTTTAGAAACAAAGATGTGTTGAAAAATTACCTTTGGCAACAAACTTTGTTAAGAATATAAATGACAGGAATCAGTGTAAACACAAGTATCTAAAAATCTATCAATGACTTTCTCACTCTGGGCACTCATTAACAGAGTGCATAGTTTGTTGATTCACGTTGCATCTTTCTGTCAGGTCATTCACTTTTACTTATTCTGCCCTTGTTGCTCCATTGCTACTTTTACCATATGTTAATAGGTGCATGCAACATGTACACGTATATACAAACATGCTCAGACACTTAGGTGTATAGAACATACACCTGCACATAACGAAGCACGCTCCTAAAAGCGTGCTTTTTTAAAATCTTCCTTGGGCAGATAATATATACTAAATTAGAGACAAATAAGACTTGAAAAATTTTGAGTATTTGTAGGATAGGTTTAAATTTAGGACACAATTTAACACCATGTTATTCTATATTGTTCATTTATTTGTTAAGGTGTACCTGCATTCCTAGTGTGGTGGAATGTAGGATTAAGTCCAGCATTAGGGGGCAGAGGCAGGCAGATCTCTGTGAGCTCAACTCCAGCCTTGCCTACAGGGCAAGGTTCAGGTTAGCCAGGCATATACAGTGGAAACCTGTCTCAACAACTGGCAAACAAAGAGAGAACACCTTTTCTGAACTCAGATCACTTAAGTAAAAAACCATCTTGATGCTATATATTAGGAGCTATGTACAACTCAGGCCCAAAGAGAAATTTAGTTTTTTACAATAATTAGTTTGGATTATCAGGGTTCGCTGGATATAATTTGACCAAACACTATGGTACCTTATATCATAGGAAGATGTACAGAATAAAACCCAGATAATAAATAGAAGATAGGAATCTTCTGTCATTTTTAGTGTGCTTCTTTTCCAAGGTGTATATTATACAGTTTTAGTATTGCATGCATAGTAATGCATTGTGGTCACGTCATGTTTTTCTCTGAATTTATGGTTTAAGGCATAAGCAAAAAGATCAATAGGTACACTTAATTTAAAAAGTGGTATGTTTTAGATAATTAATTAACAAGAAGTTGAGAGGGGTTGGAGGGTGGCAATTGGATCTGAAAGAAGTTATATGGGGGGATATTGGGTAAATACAATTAATACTGTGTGCATGTATCAAATTCCCAAATAATTAATAATACATTATACTACAAAAAAAAAGATAAAAATGATCTCAGAAAAACTTTCCTCAAGCCTATGTGGTTACCTCAGTTCAAATACAAATCAGAACATCAAGGATTTTGCTTCATGCATTTATGATTCATTCTTGACTACCTAGTTGTACAGTCACAGGGCCTGAAGAAGAACTAAGAGGAATGTGCTACTTTTCTTGTTGTTTTTGTGAGTTAGCCTCAGTTTAATAATATCTTTTATTTATTAGTATAGAACAATAGTATGTTTAGTAACATCTGTTGACCCAAGTTGCTTATTTTGAAAATTTCAGACAATATTCTAGATCACAAATAAATAGAACATTAGGCAAATAGATTTGAATTACAAAATGTGATTTCATTAAATAATGTCATTATATCTGATTACATTTGCTTGCCAAGAAAATTTGGCTGTGTTTTATTTCATTACAAAGTTTATTGGCAGACTGTGAGACAATCAACAACTTTGAGTTTACAGATATTTTGGAAAAGTCTTAATATTGGAATTATCTGTGCATGATAAAAATTTCCTTAATACATCTCATTACTTGATTGGAAACTGACTATTTCAACCATTTAAACCAATTAGAATCCTGATTATTTTGATTTCTAGGGATTCTTAAATGTATATTTTAATATACATTTTAATGTATATATTTCATCTGTGTATTCAGTTTAAATATAAGACATCTATGATTTAAATATTTTAGTAGCTTTTGATTAGCAAGAATGTCAGCTATATTTCTGTACATTTTTCTAGATTTTTAATATAAATATTAAAACAAATATTAAAACCATGTTTATGCTTCATTTAAGTGAAATTGTGGTGTTTTACTCAAATGAGTGAACGTATTATTTGTTCCTAATTCATGTACAAATAGTTCACCATATTCAGCTGCTTATCTAGCATTTTCATGAAGACCACTGATGTACTTTTGGCATCATAGTCTAAATGTTACCACCTAGCTCTCTCAATGTATCAGACATTAGGTTTCACCACCATAGCTTATTAGGGGAGGGTTAAATGCCTTATATCAAGAGAGCAATCTGAAAATGAATGGCTGACCTTATATGTTGGAACACTCCAAAACAATACTGCTATGATAAATTCTGCTTTATATTTTTATGGGATTCTAGTCAAGTGCATATATCAACTGAGTTACCAGCTGTCTGATGACATTTTGAGGTATAAAAAATCAATTGAATTTTTTATCATACCATTTACCAGACATTTTTTATTCCTTGACTCAAGGTAACCGTTCAGTTAAGAAGACTGAGTTATTCCTGTAGCTAGAGAGAACATTATGTGGCATTTGTCGTTTGGTCAGAGTTTGGGATATATCATGACTCCCCTTTCTCTACTCCAGAAAGATGAAGAACATAGAATTTCTTATTACTAAATTTAAAAATTCTAACATATAGTATTAGTCATCCCTCAGAAATCTTTATTTTGACTCATGACATACTCCCTTAAGCTTGTTCTAGTGGTACACTAAAAATACAGACTTTAGATTCCACAAACTAGTTCATTCATGTATGACGTTAACACTTTCACTATCCACATGAATGCAGGAGAGTTTAATTCAGGACATCATACTTCACCTAGATTTTTAAACTTCCTTTGGTTGATCTTGAAGTCTGCTTAGCTTTAGAATAAAATGATGTTAAAATTATGTTTACTTTTTACCCATATTAGTAACACTAATTATTTTATAATTACCTAGCCAAAGATAGTTTCTGGTCTTGTAGAGAAAAAAAAAAATTACATGGTACATAATTAGAATGGTTGTCTGGAAAAATACCTGCTGTCAAGTCTAGTAAATTTTGGAAGGCTTTTACTATTTCTAGGAATGGTAACCATCTCTTTCTGTATATTCATTGTGCAATGTAGTTATGCTGAATACCTGCTTTTGTTCTCGAAGTCTAGACTGCTATATGTACTGTGGGAGCTGGTCCCTTGCCACAACCCACATAAATTTGGTATTGACTTGACTCAGATGATGCCATGGCAATCTTTCCCTTTGCTGCCTCCATTTTTATATGTTTATGTGTAAATATCCTGGCTAGTCATAAAAGAACCTATATCCCAAACCTTCTGTTGAAGTTCCTTAGTGACTCTCTGAACGCTGCAGGGGGCCTTGAGTACACCTGAATCAGTTCTCTTGTATTTGAGTTCAGTGAGCTGAGATAATGTATTGATGTTATAAGCAAATACATCATTTACATCAAATTCAATGTTTATGTATTAAAGCCAGACATAAAGATAGCTACATCTTTATCCTAGTACCCTGGTAACACTCCATGATCTGACTTTTTTTAAACATTACATTCTACATTCTGTACATGCAAATAAATACATGTGCTTATTTGCTTGTTCTGTGGAATCAACATTATTTTCTGTGATTCTCCATCTGGAAAGTTCTCTAATTCCCTTATTTACTGACTTGAATATAATCAGTATATTTCAAATGAGTTTGACCAGTCTGTTGGTCTTAGACTAAATCTCAATCTTATGATTTTACCAATAAAGACTTGAGAGTCAGAGGCTGGGGTGAAAACCTGAAAGCTTAGAAAGGCCAAGGAACAAGCAGCTGACCTTCCTCCTTAGGCTGTGTCTCCGAACTTCTGCTATCCCGAACCAAAAGGGCTGCCAAACTCCAAGTCCTTCCTCACTGCTTCCTGTGCATTTTCTTTCCATTTTCTGAACTCCCTCTTACTCTGTATGACTACTTCCTGTAAACTAGTTGCTGGCTTTGCCTCTTGACCCAAGGTTGATGTATTTAATTAATTCAATCTTGGGATTCACAGTGTGATCAAATATCCCATGACACCAGGCCACTGAGTTTACAGTCAACTACATTGTCTGCATGTTGTATGGTAACGTAATACACACAATTGCTGGACCACAATAGTGGAATGTTCTTTTAAAAAAAAGTTCACATTTTTTTAATCTGATTCTTATTGCTCCTTTTTTCTTATGCAACAATGGCCAGGTATTTATAAAGTATTAGTCATTTAAACATAATTATTTTTGCTTAACTGCTCCTAATAATCTAGTATTAATAATTAATAATCTAGTATTAACAATATAATAATCTAGTTGAGCATGTTTAACAGAAATGTAATAGTACTCTGTCTATTTGTCTGTCTGTGTGCGAGTATGTGTGTGTGTGTGTGTGTGTGTGTGTGTTCACTAGTGTGATGATTACACGTGTGTATGTGCATGTGTTTGGAGGCTTGAAGTAAACCTCACTCAAGTGTGCCTCCTCAGATGCCTTCCATCTTGTTTTCTTGAGACAGGGTATCTCACTGTCCTGTAGTTCCTGATTTAGAGAGAAGCTGGCTGTCTGCCTAGATATAGGGATCCTCTATCTTTGCCCCCCATCCTCTAGGATTCTAATCATGGGCCATAGTGCTTGCCTACTTTACATTGGTTCTGGTATTGAACCCAGCTCTCCCTTCTTGCATAGCAAAAGCATGTTACCAACTGAGCTATCTAGTTTTCTCCAGAGACTTCATTTTTTAACTTATGCCTTTCAATTGTGCTTCTTAACTTTAAATTTTTATGTCTGAGATTTTTTTCCTGAGTCTATTTTTCTACATGTCTTTTAGAAAAGTGAACTTTCAATGTTAGTTTGCACTGTTTGTTCATGCTGCGCATCTTTATTTTTTTCAGTCATTTTGTAGGAGATACAGAATTTTATTTTATCACTGAATCTTAAAGAATAATGACATTATTTTGGAGCCAATACAAATTCAATTTATTCTTTTCAGATACATGATGATTCTTTTGGCTGTATCTCTTAGATTTTAGGCTTTGCTTCAGGTTAATAGTGCTTTAGAAATCTAAAGAATAAAATTTACCCATTGGAAGTTTCTAATTAGATACTCTGTTGTCATTTGCTTAGTTTGGGAATATCAGAAGACAGTGGGTTTTTTTTGTTTTTTGTTTTTTGTTTTTTTCATCCATGCAAATAAAATGTCTTTGCACATTGTCACAACCAGATGTTGCTGTTTCTTTTCATATGTTATAGAATTTTATTGCTCTTTTTGGCCAATAGAAGAATAGGTAAACTATTGTAGTAAGAGGAATGAGTGATACTTTTTAGTTAAAAACATGACATAGAGAAACGCTTTTTCAGTGATTGAATTCACATCACTCTTCTGTTTGTCTCTGAAAAGCAATGTCACATGATAAGTTTTTCCTTTTCTTTTACCTTCACAGATGTTAGAATGCAGTTTTTATATGAATCTTTTTTTACCTAAAGATTATTCAGTTTGTCATATTTCTATTATGTGAAATTAATGTTCTTTAGTATAAACCAGTCATGTAAATACACAGAAATATATAGCATAAAAAAAGTAGAGTGCCAAAAACCAGGAAGACCTGGAAGGCATTTGTTCTGTCTGCATGGATTAAACTTACAAAAATTATATATAATACTCTCTACCCCCACACAAATAAAGAATAGCAAGTGTCAGATAAGGCCTAAGGACAGTTTATATTGTGTTGTTTATGGTTTTATCTATTTTTCATTGAAACAAATATTCTTTCTACCTTGAGGTGACTTTTACTAAAACAATACATTTAGGTTACTTTTCAGAAAGTACATGTGGGCTATTGACGTGCCTTAGTACACCCGAGCACTGCAATCATGACGACCAGGGTTTGGATCCCTCACAGCAAGCCTGACATCTTACATAGGCTTCCGTTCTAGGAGATCGAAAGTCATTTACTAGTCTTTGTGTTCATGGCACACACACACACACACACACACACACACACACAAACACATAAAAATGAACCTTTTAATAAGATAAAAGTATGTGCAACTATGTAGCATTATTGATAAGTATGTGTGCTTTTGAAAAGCAATGTTTTCAAACTATTATTGACACGCAGAACAGTAGCCAATTCAAATCTTTTGAAATTTTCATATAGAATTGAACCTTCTTTTAAAACAACTATGATATATGTAAAGGTAAAGAGGGCGTATAGGCAATCTCTACACAATTCCATTCTACTTTTGCCGTAAATCTAAGACATCTCTAATCTAAAGTTTACTAATGTAAAGAATATATCAAAAATATCTATAAATTACTATACAAAAATTTTGATGGTTGTACAGTTGTAGCACCTCTCCTTTTATTGAGTTCTTTTTTGAAAATGTGAATATCTTTCTTAAATGATAGGGGCTAGGGAGATGTCTTAGTAGACAAGGTATTTGCTGAGTAAGCATGAGGGCCTATATTCATCCCCAGCACCCATGAAAAGATTCAGGAATTGTGGCTGTACTCCCACCCTGAGGTTGGCACAGTTAGGAAGAGTCCCTGGGGCTTTCTAGCTAGGTAGTCTAGTCAGTCAGTAATTTCCATGTTCAATGAGATATCTTATATGTCTTAGTTGCTTATCAATTGCTGTGACAAAACACCATGACAAAGACAACTTATAAAAGAGAGTGTTCACTTTGGGGGTGACAGTTCCAGAGTGTTAGGGTCCATTGCCAACATGGGAGCATGGCAGCAGACAGGCAAGCCGGACACACTGGACCAGAGCTGAGACTTTATATCTTGATCACAAGCAGGTGACAGACAAAGCTAACTGGGAATGATGGGGGTTTTTGAAATCACGAAGCCTGCTATCACGACATAGCTTTTCCAAGAAGGTCACTCATCCTAGTCCTTCCCAAACAGTTCCACCAAGATTGACCAAGCATTCAAATATATGAGCCATGGAGGCCATTCTCACCCAAACTGCAACCTGGTCTCCAAAAATAAAATGGAAAATCCATGGAGTATTACACTTGGTATCTGTATCTGACATGCACTTAGTTTTACACGCTCCAAGCTCAAACATGTTTACATACTCACAACATAAACAAACGTGTTAATAAAGTACAAGTGAAATACATCTTCATAAGCATTTAACCTAAGCATCTCGAACTTCCAGGTTTTCTTTCATATTTGTTGCATTGCTTATGCTTCTGGGTTTTTCTTTCTATATATTGTTCAAGCATTCAGGAAATTTTAAAGTTCCAGGTTAACTTATTTCAAGTAGATATTAGCAACAGCATTCATTTTCCCTCAGAGATTAGAGTTATACATCTGGAATTGATTGGGATGACTTAATCTCTGCTTATGTCAGATTGTCCTTTAATATGAAGGAGGTTTAAAAATGCATAAATTTGAGCTGTGTTAAAGACTTGTATACACTATTACTGCTTTGTCATTAAGCTAAATGGGGTATTAAAGTCTTAAAACTACAGTTGTAATAAGATAGAGAATTCAACCATAGCTGCACATCTGAAGGAAATACTAATTGACGTTGCCCTCTCTTCAATTGTCCAAAATAGACTTGCTTCACATGGCGTTTTTAATTGAGTTATACCGTTCTTTTTCCTTCTGTTTTGATGGATGTGAGGCTCTGTGTGCTATAATTTATTAAATACGTGGGGATTTTGTCATTAGGCTTTCATTTTTACTTCTATAAAAGAGTAGTCTAGTAAATGTAAATATAATTCTTAATAAAGAAAATAATCTCCTTACATGACTATGATGTAATCCATGAAAAATCTTGATTAAAATTCAGTTATAAGTAACATTTTCATATTTAGTTATATTATCTACAGTGGACAATCTGGTTGACAAGAGTAAAGACCTAGGCAAGACAGCATAGGCAGCTGCTTTGTGATCCTTCTTTTTTCCCCTTTAATTTTCCTCAGATTTTGAAAGATTTTGTAGCTAAAGGGAATTTAATATGTTTTCCTTTTAGAATGAGCTTCATTATACAAATGATATTGGATGTTTTCTACTGTTTGTATATGTTTCTTGAACATCATGCTTGAGACAAAGAAGTAATTCTAATCTATACTCCAAACAAATGATATGTAATGACTAAGGAAAACACTGTTTGCATTATACTTAAATTCATTTTTGTCTAATATTTTAGCTGGGAAGTTTTAAGATTCCTTCTGTCAAACATAAGATGGTGGTTGGAGGAATACTGCTTTGATGGATTCCGTTTTGATGGTGTTACATCCATGCTGTATCATCACCATGGCATGGGTAGGTACCTGGTATGTTATAGACGTAAAGGATGAGCTTTTACTTTTCATTGTTAAGTTGTAGCCAGGTTTTGTTCTTCTATAGCAACTGCATGGCCATCATAGACAGCTACACTTTTAATTGTCTATTGTTTATGCATTTTGTGTAGTCATTTCTGATATGAATTAATTAGAAAGAAATCAAAAGTATACACTTCCATTTCTATATGTCTTCTAGGAATAAAGGATACTTAATATAAGGCTTTGGAAAATTTAAAGAACCATTTACCACAGCACATTCAGGATTTATTAAAGCATATATTCATCTTTTAAACCAGATAATGAATGATAAATAATAACATTTTGTGCATTATACATGAAGAAATTATGTGTGCCATTTACTTGATTTAAATTAAACTGAAGAATTGATCAGGCATCATTTTGAATGTTACACAAAATTAGACTCAAAATTTTAATTCCCCAAATATAGAGACGATTGGTTTTTATTTTATTTATTTATTTATTTATTTATTTATTTATTTATTTTGTTTGTTTGTTTGTTTTGAAACTGGATCTTGCTGGTTAGACTACACTGACCTCAATCTCCTAATTCTTCTCTCTCAACCTTCCTCCAGAGTGATGGGATTTCAATTATGGGACCCCATACTCAGCCTTTATTTTATTCTCTATAAATACATTTTGGCCATCTATTGATGGCCATGGGGATCACCCTTATGTCTTGTGTCTCTGCTGAGACGCCATTGGAAAGAACTAATTTTTCATTTGCAAGTGGTTATCAATTGGAGATAATTTCTGGCTTAAAAATGGATGGCCAGTGCAACTCTTTGACATCTTTGGAGGTTCTTTGTTCCATAATGTTTCTTCAGGGCATTTTTTTAAACCTTACAGGCCCTTTGCATACATATTATGGCTTCTGATTTTGAGTTTTTGTAGGATGCCTGTGTGCGTGAATTCTGTGTTTCTGTGTCTATATGAATTTCCTGTGCTCGTTCTTTGCTCTTTTTCTTCTGTTTGTCTTATCCTAGTCTAATAAATTTGCTTTTGTTTTATCTTATTATCCTTCTTTAGATGCCTATTTGTTTTCTAAGGTGAGACAGAAATGGAATGAATCTGGATAGGAGGGGAGGTGAGGAGGATCTCAGAGGAGCTGGGAGAGTGGATACCATAATCAGAATATGGTGTATATAGTGTAAATTCTATCTTCAATAAAATAAAACTTGTAAAACTATATGTGGGTACATACTACCAACAAGGAAATAAAGATGAGGAGATCTGTGTAGACAATAAATCTTGACAAGTGTCTTGTAAAGGAAGGAGCTGAAGAGGATGACCACCGCTGCTTGCCCTTAATCCTGACACTGCCAGTGCTTGGAGGAAAGAAGTTACAGTTGTCACACACCAGGCTGCACCTATATCTGTCCTCCAGTTTAGACAGAATTTGTCTTTGAGGAGACAAAGACAAACATAGAGAGAGGCAGAGATCCTTTCATAGGTTAAATCTGCCTCTGTTGAAGGCCAGGAAGGTCCCAGGGGTCTGAGATATTGAGGAAATGAACAAAAATTTATGGGGATGTGAAATATATTTCATGAGTAGAAGGCCCAAGAAATCATAAGGAAAAAAAATTCTTAGTCTCTCTATCTCTCTATATATATTATGCATATTACTTATATAAAATATATACATTAAGTAATATATTAAGTAATATATATTACTTAAAATGCCAAAAACCAAAACTTAAAATTACAAAGCAAATGGACAATAGATTATAAAAATACGTGATGATGTAGTTAGGATAAAGATGCAATATTTAATCTGTAAACTCTTTGATGACATCATTGAGATCTAGGAAGAAAAAAGTAATTTATTTCATGGATGAAAAATGTCTGAATTCATGGTAGACTATTGCCCAAAACTATATATTCAGAATTCTTTGGGAAATAAAGTGTGGCTTATGATTTTGATAGCTGAATGGTAGGGAGCTAGAGAAAATAGGGAATTTTAGCTGAAGGATACAATATTTCAATTTTAAGACATATATTTGGGGGATATAACATATAGGATGATCAGTATGGTTATCTGTACTATATTTCTGGCATAGAATTTAATTGAAAGTTACATTTTTTATGCCACCCCATCCCTAACTTACATATATGCTCTACTAACAGTGAATAGGGTAAATGTGATTAATTTGCGTGGGATAATAAATACACATGTACACCTATATATAAGTATTATCTTGGGCCAGCAAGATGGCTCCACAGATAAAAGTGTTTGCTATGCAAGCCTGATGACCTGTACTAGTAAAACTGGGTCGAAGAACTTACTACATGAAACAGTCCTGTGTCTTCATGATACCTCTTATCTTCATGATACCTCAACAACAATAATAAAAATAATTTGAAAGTTTCTCTGAGTGACTTATGGAGACACACTTTTCATCCATTCCATATTGTAAATGAAAGAGGAATGATGTTAGTAGAGTGGGAAAAGTGACAGATAATTATTATTGAGGTGTATATGCAAAAGAACATGAGGCGTGGACTTTTGTAATTACACATTAACTTATCCTTTAGTGCCAGCCTCCAGCAAATGGACATGATAAAACAAGGGTCAAAATAAAGTGCTTAGGTAAATGGAACTGGGGGGAAGGCTGGTATTAAGAACTGATTTGATTTAGTGTAGATAAGAGTAAATTGTCAAAAGAATACACAGTGAATGATATGATCATTCTAACCATGCTTTAAGCAAACAAAGTAAGAAGTAGGTTAGAAGAGGCAGTAGAGAGTTTAGCGCTAATTTATTCATCATCACAGCAAAGCTCTATTGTATACTTCACAGCCCTTTTAATGTAAATAATAGTTCTAGGTTAAAAGTGCTTTCCACATTTTCTCTTGTTTATCTCAGAGGGACCAAGTAGAACCCAACATTGCCATACTTTTATTGACTAAATGTGTTCTTTGACATGTGTATTTGATGCATTCTGATTAAGTTCCTTTGCTGGCTCTCTTATCTCATTCCATTGCTACCAATCATGCCTCCTCCCTCCCAGACCCTCTCCCAGATTCATGACTCGGTTTTGTTTGTGACCCATTTATTTCATCAGAACCATCTGTGTGACCAGAGGATTGAGACTCTCTGCTTGAGCCTGTTGTGGTGGGTACCCACATAGAGGCAATAAATCCTGCCAGGATAAGTCCATACCCAATAGCTCAGTAGTGTGTTTTATGGCCTCCTTAAGCCCTCCTGTACCCATGCCTGGCTGTTTCAGGGACTATTCATTTTCTGATATGGTACGAATGTGTTGGAAATTTGACATTATCATTCCATTTCAGTTGCAATACTTATTTCAGTGCTATACAATTTAATTAGAATTAAATTACATCTTTAAAGTGCTCTTCATGTTGTTTCTTTCAAACAGAAATTGATTTGCAGGATTTTCTGATCTCTGAGTATTGAAAAGGAATACTGAGTTAGTACGTTTTCAGGTGGTAACTTCATTACACTTCCTTACACTAGCACACTCCTCACAATTTGAGATATGTTTTCATAGACTTAAGATTTACCTATTTATATACTATATTCCTTTTCCCCGCCCCCCTCCCTGTTAATCAGGTCAAGGTTTCTCAGGTGACTATAATGAATATTTTGGACTACAAGTCGATGAAGATGCTTTGATTTATCTCATGTTGGCAAATCATTTGGCTCACACGTTGTATCCAGATTCTATTACAATAGCAGAGGTAAGACTATGTGATGTTGCACCATCTGACGCCCTTTAATACAGAATATTCCGTTAGCATACAGCATTTGAATAGCTAAACTCATGTCAGCAATAGTTGTAAAAATGGAATTGTGTTCTGACCATGGCCCAGCCATCTTGTAAGGATAGCACAATCTTTGGAATTCACTGTTTTCCTAATAGGTGATCATTTACAGTAATTGCTTGTCACTATTCCATGGTTAGAAAGTACATGCCAGTGGTTAGGAAGTAAAAATGTCCTAATCAGTGGACAGGACCTTCTGCCTGAGACCTTCAGTGGTGAAAAGAATTGAGTATTAATGTATGCCTGTCAGTCTATTTCTGGTTGAATCATTAGAGATGACATGGATCCCTGCCTGCACACTTTTCTGAAGCATTTTGTGTTCAGATGCGATTACCTTTCTTGTTCATGTTATTGCTCTCAGGCTGCCAATGTTCACTAGTTATTTATGATGACTAAAAGTTCATGATTAACTGTCCCAAAGCTGTGCTGCAGTGATATAATTTTGCATATGCATAATTGGCAATTCTCTTCTTGGGGATACATGTGATAAATTAAGAAGTTTGTTAAGTGATTCTGCTAATTTTGATTTAATATTAACTCCCCCTGTGGTTTTATGAATCTTCTAAGTAGGAATTATTAATAAAATTGCAGTTAGCATGTTAATAATTGTTATGTGAAGTGTAGTCATGAGCATATAAGATACTAATCTTATGTTTAAGAAGAGTCAGGATTAAGCTGTATCCTTGTCCTGTTGGCATTCCACTTACTGGGGTGAGTTTCCTTCTTATAGAAGTTATTATTTTTATATACTTTTTCTGCCTGTCGTTTCTCAGAAACAATAAACTCTAGCTACTTTATGTAACTCTATTGTTAGACTATAGTTAGAAAACAGTTTCATTTCTGTCAGACCTTTTGCCTTTTAAATGTCATTTGGGCATGTTTTCAAAAGATAGTTCTGAAATAAGTTCTTACACAAAATTAAAACACAAGTCCAAAACTACAACATACCCAGTAATAATTCATAGCACCTGCTTCATACCTGTGCTCCGAGCTATTAGCTGTTCTTTGTTCTGAAGTGCTTTTAACAGAAAATATTTTAAATCCTATTTTACTTCTGAAAAACAGTATTTTAATTTTTCTGTCAAACGTCAAAAATGATTTTGTCAATAATATATGTGACAATCCAAAGCAGAGATAATCTATGTGGCCAATTGCTACAAACAACTAATGACAGTGCAAATGAAAAGTGAATGGTGAAGAAAAAGAAGCAATTGCTTAACACATGAAGGTTAAAATTGTTACATTGATCTTTCCACTCATTTCAAGTAAAATGGCGCCATCATCCAGGGAGCTCTTGTCGGACTCTCAGTGTTTCTACCAATGAGACTCTCAGACTTTACTCTACTTTATATTACTTGGTTTTAGATTTTTTTTTTTTAAGGCAAGATGGGCTTTCAATTTATTCTACTCAAATTGAAAACTGCTTCAATTTCAATACATGACTTCTCTGTCTAGTGGGAGTCTTTTCAAAGTGTAGAATTGATCTTCATGAACTTTTTAAAAAAAATTGGTAAAACGAACAAGTGATAGAATTTTATATAAATTTGTATAGTAGAAATAAGAATTTATTACCAATTACAATTATAACAAAAACTTTTTAGAGAAGCTGTTCACCATTGTTCAAAGTTTTTTTTAATTAATTGAAATATTTTATATCACTTATCTTCTTGGTCAGTAACCAGAAATACTCTTTAGATTTTAAAGAACTGGGTTTATTTAAATTTGAAACATACAGTCATTCTTATATACTGTATCATTGCACACATAGGTTTCATAGTTGGAATATATTACCTTTATATTTATTCTTTCCTTTATATTTAAAAGGGTGGCCACCAGCACCTCACTTTGAAAAGGAAACTTGGAATAACGCATGAGCTAATGAACATCCAATGATTCTGACTTATGGATTGTGAAAAATTTGATATCCATGTTTTTCTTTTATTTTATTTTTAAAAGATACATATAATACAGACTATATATCTGTTTTCTCAAGTAAAGTTACATATACTTAAATTTAAGCCACCAGCAATCATTCCAGATTATTTGATCACAATAAACCTTTGCAAAGTATTTTGTCCATAACTCTAGCATCTAATAAGGAGCCCGATGTTTAATAGATTCTCAGCTCATTTTATATCAGCAAATTGAACTGAATTCCTACAATATCTATGAATGTATCACTTCTGTTTTGATAAGTACTCCTTTTAAAATGTTTTCCCTGTTGATCTTGATTCATTCTGTTTCCATCATAAGCTTTAAAGAACTATGAGGAAATACAGTGCTATGTTTAAGCATTTTAATTCCCAGTGGTTGTATCCCGACATATCGTGCGTTTATTTGTGTTGGTCTACAATAAGAAGGAGGTAAATTAGTTTTGAGTCCAGAGAAGTCAACTATTTGTTTTCCCATGCTTTTCTGTGGGGGAGAATTTGCCAATGAGATTATCAAAACAGCAGCATTTCAGCTACCTCAGATTTCAGAGTGTGATGTCATTTTGTAAGAATTTCCAAAGAAGGATTTGAATGAGACACATGTTGAAAAGCTTGTCACAAGCCTAGAGAGTATGTACTTTAAAGGAGACAGTATATAGAGCTTAAAAGGTTTAGCAGATACTGGTGGAGAGGTCTAAGTCTCTCCTTCTACTATATGTCAGTTGTCATATATGGGCTGATAAATATTGTCATTTCATAAGTGTAGGTGTATGTGTGTTTATGTCCTCATTTATGCATGTAGATAAATCAGATAAATTGTTTATCTTTTCCCTTTTGGCACTGTTAAGTCCTTCGCTCAGAACATATTTATTGAATACCTTCTTTGTGTCAAGTGCTAGCCACTAAGCAAGAGTCTTCAGTCACATTAGCCAACAAAAGCAACTTCTTCCATTATGTGTCTTACAAACAAGTTATACGGAAACAGAATACTGGGTAGTAAGATGTATAGCAAATGCTTAATGTCTGATGACTTAATTGAATCTTTAGCTAAAGAATTTCATATTTCTACTATTAGATATTGAATTTTATTACAGGACAAAAATAGAAGCAAACTATCTCATAAAATGTTGATTGTTTTTGTAAAGAGGAATTGGAAATGGTGAAACTCCATTTGAAAACATATAGTCTAGAAGAGGTAATTAAGAGTAAATAAGACTGGCCACAGACACTGAACAGAAGAAAATGATTTGTTTGAAATCTAGTGCGGAGTTAGAATGATAGTATTTACCTTGTATTTTGCTGTTGTTATTACAAAAATATCTTCTGCTACCTCAGTATCCTTTTGCCCAATTTTTCAGCTCAGTTGTCTATTTGATTATTATTTACTTCTCAGTATTCTAAGGTATCATGACAGGAGAAAACACTGGCAACAGATGATGTCTGATGTCTGAGCCATGACTCCACCATTAGTAAGCCTCTCTCTTTCAAGATTCCTTCACCTCAGTGAGCCTTTGTTTCTGTATCTGCTAGTGAAAACACCCAGTGGCTGATCTCAGTGACTCTTTCCAGTGTAACCTACTAAAATGAAACCACCTTACTGCCTTACTGTTAATGTATTCCCCATGTTTTCCATTTCTTCAGGAGGTAGTACTCACAGGGCTAGATATAGAAGTATAGCAGAGAGAGGCTACACACATTTTTTTTTTTTTTTTGGTTTTAGTAAACATGGTATTTGAATTTTTTTTAAGCCTCTAAGATTAAGCAATTTTTGAAAATACTTTTACTTTGATTTTGTTGTTGTTCTCAAGTTGATATTCATGAAAGGGAAAATAGCCTTTTGGAATGAAAGTTGTGCTAGTGTGAAAACATTAGAAAAATGACATATTGGGTTACTAATATGTGAATTCAAAATTGTGTTTGCTTTTACAATTATGTCATTAAAATACTCAGAAATATATGCCGTTTTTAACTTCATTTGTTGGTCTGGACTTTGCTGTCATGAAATTAACTTGAATAATATGAGCTGATAATTATAATACACTTTGTTTTAGGATGTATCAGGAATGCCGGCTCTCTGTTCTCCAACTTCCCAGGGAGGAGGTGGTTTTGATTACAGATTAGCAATGGCAATTCCAGATAAATGGATCCAAGTAAGATTCTATGTTATTTTCACTCTCCCATGTATCACATATGAATTTATTTGTTCAATTTAATTATTAATCATGATCGTTAGTTGCAGATATAGGTGAAACATTAGTTCACCTGTGAATGTGTCATTGTGCTTTTGTATAAGATGGTTCTCAAAAATTTAAAGGAGTATAGCAAAGTTTTCACATTTCTATTATTCCATCAAGAGAATAATATTAATAAAATGTTGAGTTGAATTTTGCATTATAATTGCAGATCTGTGGAACTGTAGTGGTCTGTACTTAAAACATATCAAACTTTTTCAAAACATTTATTCCTATCCACAATTACCTAGTGATGTAGAAATTGCTTATTTTTTTTTTTTTATTTTCTTCAGAGTGTGGCCTTTCACTCAGCAAATCTAGGTTCACCCGTACCTTCATTCAACAAATCCTTACCAAATACCAAATAGGATAGAATAATCATAAATGGTAGCTACATATTTTTTCTCCATACAGTTTTATAATTTTAATAATTCAAATAATTTAGATTCCCTCTATCCCTCTCTTTATCCCTTCCCCATCCCCCCCTGGGGTGTGTGTGTGTGTGTGTGTGTGTGTGTGTGTGTGTGTGTGTGTGTGTATTTACATGAGTTTTCTTAAAGGACCAAAGGCATTATATAAACTTAGGTTTGAAAAGCACTTTGTGAAGATATGCCTATCTGTAATCATGGGCCGAATAAATATAAGAAGTAAGACATTTAGATGAATGAACATAGCTTCTTGATGAGCCCTTAAGTACGCATGAACTATTTCCAAGGGCCACAGTGACAGAAGTGTTTCACTCCCTGTTGGAAAACTCATAGGATCGATGAAAGATGTGACTATAATAATCACTTGCTGTCCTTTCTGTCCCTCAGGCAGGTTCTACATTGCTCAGCTCTGATAGTGAGGCTGTCCCAACTTGACATCTGCTTTTTCTTTAATAATGATTAGCAGGTGCACGACCAAGTATTTTCCAAAGTGTATTGGGCTATGTGATTTTTCTGGATTAGTACATTGAAAGATGCATTAAGTTTGTTACTATACAAACTGTTTGTCTTTGTACATTTCTTCCTTTGGCATAAGGTTATCAGCCCCAATTTCTTATCCCTTCTAGTCTTTCATGTATAATTCATTTCCACCTTCAATCCAAATCCTACATTTTAACCTGTTACTAAAATTCTTCACCATACTTTGTGTAGGTTCAAGAATATATCAAAAGTATAGATCAACCTAGAATTATTTCCTAGTTAATCATAGCTCACGGTAGGACATAATCTTCTTAGAATGTTGATGGTGTTTCCCCGCCTCTAAATCTTTAAAATTAGCCCATTCAACCTTCTAGTACCTTCTGTATAATAGTAGGCAGTGTGTCACACAAATGGAAAGATTACCATCTGATGCCTAAGATCCGACCATCTTGAATTCAGAAACCCTTTGAAGGCACATGCCATTTCCTGTTTTATGCATCTACTTAAGAATGTTTCTGCATGACAAATTTGTGGCTTTATTTCTAAGAGGTTAAAATCTAGATGGTTAAGTTATTCTTAAGTCCTTGGATACAGTGACTTGGCCTTGTTTTTTATGAGATACATAGTTAAGAACACAGCTAGGGATAGGGATACACTCAGCTCCTGGGAACATTGCCTGCCCTTCCAGAGGACCTGGTACAGTTCCCTATATCAACTTTCTGACTCACCGAGGACTGTAACTCCAGTCCCAGGAGTTCCAACACCCCCTTCCATATAGTATACTACATCCATATAGTATATAGACATATGTTAAGGACAAAACAACAAGACATATAAAATAAAGAAAATAGTTTACAATTCTTTTAAAATAAATAGATGGCAGTCATTGTCCTCAATAGCAGTGAAACAGAATATATTAAACTAAATGACAAGACTAGTGGAATATATATGGCTTTCACTATCATCTTCTCAAAAGATATGAATGTTAGATTGCAGTCATGATTTTGTTACACAAAGTTATGTGAAATATTCCCTTTGTGTTCTTTTTTACTCACTTGATTAGACTATCATTATATGTTAACCATTTCCATAAGAAATGTTTACAAAGATATGGAATACTCATTGTGACTGATTTGATTTTGCCTGATCGGATGTAAATCACTGAAGTTAGCATGTATAGGTGAGGTATGCATTTACCAGTGCTCTTTCACTACTCATCATATAAAGGAATGTATGCATTTGGAACTGTTCTCTGCTCATCCTACCTGAATTTTTTTTTACCTTTCAATGTGTTTTGTGTGGCATAGACATGGATTATACTTACGTTTTTTTGTGTTATAAAATTATATATTTAGGTACAATTTGTAACAAATAAGTCCTTCAGTGTTGCTAATTTGTAAATTTATACAATGCCATAATGAATATGGCAACATTGATCTAGGTAAGATATAGAATCCTCCCATGCTGTCTTTGTAGATGTCCATTCCATTCTGACTCCCAGTCACTCCTTGTTCCCGAGCAGTGACTCTTGTGATTTCCACTCTTATCTGTTTGCAGTTCCTAGAATGGACTGTAAGCAGGACCATGTAGTTTGTAATTTCCTGGATTATCGTTTCCTCTTAGCAAATTCTCTGGAGATTCACATATATTTTTCTGGTACCAGAAATTTCACCAGTTTTCTATTGAAATGACAACTTGCCACAGGTTTGGAAACTTGCTGCAGTGCTCAGGTATTATCTCATCTTCAGTCTCCATCCATCGTATTATCATATTTGGAGATTATAAGCACTCAGGGTGGTAACACAAATATATGAATAAGAGAGAACAGGAACACTAGGACCATCTTGCAATTTTGCCTAGAAGCAAGTTTCCTCAAGGCTTTGAACAGAGCATTGGCCCGATCAGAAAAAATAAAAAAAAAAAAAGAATAATAGAGAAACTGCATTTAGGACCTAAATTCAAGCAACCTCATCTTGAGTAGGCTCACAGGGAAAATTAATTTGAATGATATCCATAGGTCTGGGAAGAGATAAAACATCAAGTACACAGTGGTAGACACTAGGAGGGAACACTTCGTGTGAAGGATGAGGGTCAGCAGGCCATGTAGAGAAAGTATTTAACTCAGAAAGAGCAATTACTGACCCAAGAGATGACATCTGAGGTTTTAGGTCAGCGGCATCACAGCAGGGTAAAAGGGCAGAAGCCAGACCAAAGAAAATGAAGTGGAAAGAAAACCAGTGTAGTCTATTAAGATAATAATTATTTTATAATTAGCATTTCACTCTGAAATAATTGTTTTAATTATCATTGTTTATGAATGGAACAAAATACTCTTCCTGCTAAAACATTTTTAAGTCTAAAAATGTAGCAAGTTTATCTCTAGTGCTTGAAAGTTACAGGAAGACCCAGTGTGAAAAAACAGGGAAGTGAAGCAAAATTGACTGCCAATCATGATGTTTCAGTTATTCCAGGTTATAGAAGAATGGCAGAAATCTCAAAGTATAATTTAAGACATATGCAGAAAAACCACCAGTCACTTGCACACCAACACTAATGGTACACCCTTCCATTTACACATGCTATATTAAAATTTAGAGAAGGATATAAGTGAAATAAATACGTACAGCAGAAAAATAAATGAAACCTAGCATTGTAGCCTTGTTAATATCTTAGGGATAGATAAATGCCTGCCACGGTTGCCATTTCACTTAATGCTCTTGAATGCTTATGTGTTTTGAAGATACAATTTTATTTTCAGTATAACCACAAACAATAGCATCATCACTATATCTACATGTCAAATAGTTAGTAATATGTATGCTTTCAGGTTGAGGTTTAAAGAATGAAAAGTATGTGTTACTTAGGAGTTTCTTTTCTCTCTTGTGTGTAGTTACTTAAAGAATTTAAAGATGAAGACTGGAATATGGGCAATATAGTATACACTCTCACAAATCGACGCTACCTTGAAAAATGTGTTGCTTATGCAGAGAGCCATGATCAGGTAAATGAATATGTATAAAGTCATTTTTCTTCTCTGTCATTATTTATCTTCCTTTTAATCTTTGTATTCTGTTACATCTCTAAGTACAAACTGTTATAGTTAAGTACAGGTATTGTAACATTTATGTATGTGTGTTCATACATACATAAATCCACATTTGAAAAGCATTGTAAAGTTCCTTCAAATGTCTATAAATTATACTTCTGAGTGCTTCACATTGAAGTTGCATGTATTAATGGTTTCTTTTGCCATAGGAATGGTGGTTTTAATCTAGTGTATTGGTATTGCCATGATAGGTCTCCACATACAGTTTTCTCCATTTACATTTTCTGCCTCAACCACAGGAGCCTGCTATAATTGATCATCATCCAGGCTGCACTTGTCCCACTTTACTTTCAACCCTCTGTTGCAGCCTGAGCTATTTTCCAAAGAGCACGCATCAACTCATCAAGCCAGTTCTATTGGCTGGAGCTTGGCACTCAGAGTCACTCATGCAGGACAGGTTTCATCCCTTCCCCAGCTCTCTGCCTTCTATTCAATCCTGTCATACTTCTGCCTCTTTCTGAAAGGTCTTCTTTCAGTCTGACACTTTCCCCTTCACTTACTTCACCAAAGAGACTCCCACTCAGACCTGGCTCAAGTATCACATTCTCTATAAAGCTGTAATTCAGGTTGGAAAACTTAGCCGCCTCATGCTCTATATTCGTATCAAGCATCAGGGCAGGCAGAAAGTGTGTCCCCATTCATTTTTCACCCCTACACTTGAGTACTGTGACTGCTCCTACAACACTCAATGAATGTAGTATGTCAGGACAGGAGGCACCATTTAGCAAGTGAAAGCTATTTTAATTCTTTTTGTGTATGTGAGGCACAGTTTCTCTATGTAGAACTAGATGTCTTAGAACTTGCTGTGTAGATAAAGCTATCCTGACACTTGCAGATATCAGCCTGCCTCTGTCTCCTAAGTGCTGGAATTAAAGGCATATATCATGGAGCCTGGTTCATTATTATTCTTATATGCATGAAAAATATTAAAAATTCCATTTTGTGGTTATAAATTGAGACAAAGAATATTTTGAAATACTTAGGAATGTCTATATTAAGAGTATAAATGTATTCGTTATTCTAGTATTAATAGGCATGTTACACAAATAATGCCTTTTCAGTTTTCTCTTGTTAGGAATGTGTAGGTACACAGGCCTTTGGCATAGCCCCCTGCCGCACACTCTACCTTTATCTGTTGCCTGTGAATACAGCAAACTTGAACACAACTGTGCTTGCTCAATTTCATGGTTTCTTTTTTTTTTTTTTTGGACTATGTGGCATATTTAGACACTTGCCATACTTAATTTATTCACCTAAAATATTTGCTGTTTTGAACCTTAAATAGAAGTTTGTTGCACTGTAAAGTAGACCTATACTAAATTTACAACTACCAAATTATGCATAACTTTCTTATCAACTCAAGTTGTAATGTCTATGATCTATATAACTGATCAAGTACATACCTATAAAAGCACAGACTAGAAAAGAGCAGCAGTTTAAAGGGTAGATGGCAGGGAGTGGGGGGTGAGAAGTTCTCACTAAGTATGAAACAGTGAAAATTGCCAGCTTTGGTGGCAAATGCCTTTAGTCTCAGCACTTGAGAAGCAGGTGAATCTACCTGAGTTTGAGGCCAGTCTGGTCTACAGAGTGAGTTCCAGGACAGCCAGACCTATACAGAAAAACCTTGTCTCAAGACAACAGCGCAGCAACAGCAACAACAGCAATAACTAAATAACAAAACCCCTAGAGAAAATTAAAATGCATGTATAAATTATTACTTTTTGTGAATAAACATATAGAAATCACAGCACATTGTAAATTACCGACATATATATTTGTTTGAATAAATAAAATAAAAACTATATGGGTTGAATAAAAAAAATGAAAAAGAAAGTTTTGTAAATTTATTTGGCAACTTTTTGCCCTATCTGTAAAGAAATGTAGGTTTGCTGAGAATTGTTTCATTCTTTTAAGGAATATAAATTGTCAGGAATGTGAATAATGAACCAAATGCCTCATTCATTACAAAAGCAAATGTGCGCTCATTCTTAAGCTTATTAAAAGATACCAGTCACCTATTTATACAATGAATAACTCTAAGTACATATAATACATGGTAAGAAGTATTATATAATTTTTAGATAAATTCTTAACCTTAACTATTAAGTATCTAAGATTATCTGTATCCCAATGGGATGTATTTTAGAGGGCTATTTGACTTGAAAAATCATCTTCCCCTGTGAACATAAAGTCCAACACTTTTTAAGCAGGATCAGAGGTGACCAAAACAAACAGGTATACAGAAGCATGAAGTAGGAAAGGCAAATGGTTTAGGGATGTGTGCTACAGATCTTGCACTCACACTTCAAAGAAGTCATTCTAATTAAAATAGCTTAGTGGGATAATAGGTTTATAATTTTAAATAATTGCAAAGTGAAACTCTCAGCATACTGAGATTGTGGGTTACCCCATACTACACATTCACTATCTACTCCCCTTCTGTCAATGATGAATACTTTCATTAGTTAACTGTCTTTACTCTTCAGTAGTACATGTGGTCAGAGGCCTCTTTTCTGCTACCTAGAGCATTAATGAGTCATCTGTCCTAGTCATTATTGGTAATGTTTACATAAAATGAACTAAACTTAAGTGGCAAATAAAGTAAGAATGCAAGCTTGAATTTTTATCTAATGATGGGAACAAAGGATCTTTGTAATTTCTTTATCTACTTTACCATTTCATATACATACATATGTATATTTTAAATTTTTCCCATTGCTTTCAAAACAAATGAAATCATGGTATATATGTATAAATAATCTTTTTGGCCAGGTGATATTCTTACCATTATAAGAAACATTTCAGAAAATTTTAGAAAATTGTAAGCACTATCCTAGATGTAACAAATAATCTGCCTTTCAGCAAAGAAAGTAACCACTGGAAATTAATAATGGTCCAAACACCATCCAATTTGGTTTGCCCATCGTATAG
The DNA here is from genome assembly GCF_007827085.1 of Peromyscus californicus insignis. Classification (NCBI taxonomy): domain Eukaryota; kingdom Metazoa; phylum Chordata; class Mammalia; order Rodentia; family Cricetidae; genus Peromyscus; species Peromyscus californicus. The sequence goes on from NW_026294458.1 coordinate 52,592,022, forward strand.
CCTTGTGTTCTGCTGCTGTAAGCTCTAACTGCGTAGTCTCAGTACCCATGCTCCTGGTTTATCCAGTGAATTGTTTTTGTAGGCACTGGTTGGCGATAAGACACTGGCGTTTTGGCTGATGGATGCTGAGATGTACACGAACATGAGTGTTCTGGCTCCTTTCACTCCAGTTATTGATCGAGGAATACAGCTGCACAAGATGATTCGGCTCATTACTCACGGTCTTGGTGGAGAAGGCTATCTCAATTTCATGGGTGAGTGTGAGTTACAGAGAAAGTAAATCTGTGCTTAAAATGTTATCTAATGTAAGTGATGAAGAATACTTTCCTTTGGTTTTTCAGATTTAAAAAGAATATCAACTTTGATTTTATTGATTATTTTTGTCAATCAGAATGCTGAAATATTTTAATCCTAAAATTATTATTTTAAATGTCTTCCTTCTGATGTTATTGTAGCATTTTAATATTAAGCAAAGTAATGTTGTAGTTGTCAAATAACAAACTAATAAGCAAATGGTTTGGATTTTCTCCGAAATAGTTGCATACGAGATACTTGTGTCACAGTGTGAAACTCATGGCCGAGGGACATTGTGAAGAGCAAAATACTTAGTTTTGAGTGCAGGAAACTATTAGATGGTCCTTACCCAAAGAATGCTGAATAATAAGATAAGGAAATTAACTACTATGTTTCTGTATCTTCTTCCCTCCAGCAAACATTTGAATGCTTGGGTTTTAGGAGAGTCGGGCTTGTTGGCTGGTGAACAATGGGCAAAACTATAAAAAATGTCCAAGAGCCTGAGTTGTATTTCTGCAAAAAATGCTTCCCAGTGTTAGATTTATTTTGTATTTTTCTGAGAGTTGTTGTATGAAATCTCAGGTTTTTCAGTATCCTCTCTTGTTTGCAAGCTGTAAGTTTGAAGATAGACTTCAGAAAGTTCCTAAGGTGGACCACTTTGATGTATAAATCTAATTAACCTTATCAATAAAAACCAGGAGTAACATATAGGACTAAAAACCTGAAAGATCAGAGAAGTAGAGAGCAGCCACGATTGCTTCCTACCTCTTCCATTACTGGGTTTTGGGGACAGGAAATATCCGTGTACACTACTTCCTGTTTCTTGGTGTTTCTCTTAGTAGAGCAATTTCTGTAGAACTGGGGCATTTGTTAATCTACTGAAGATTGTTAATCATAATATTTCTAAAACATTCATTTTCACATATTGTATTCAACCTAAGACAGACAAGTGTTTGTTGGGAAACTCTTTACATGAAACTGTCAAGAGTAACAAAATAAAGAACTGTAATTGCTTCTAACATCTATCTTTCTATAGGATGATGAATTGACCACATGTGTGATAGCAAATTTAACTTTGAAGTTATTCTTTTGTATAGGGCCTAAAGCTCTTCCCTAATTTTAATTAATTCTAGCTTTTCTTTTTCTTGTACATAGCTTCTAATTTTAATGCATTCTTTAATAAAAATCAGTCTACCATGCTATCTTATCTATGTATGGTGTTCCTCTGCTTTTAAATCAGTCATATCATAATAGCTTTAAATTTTATAATTAGTAAAATTGTTTGTAAAAATTAGTATTTCCCTACTAGCTGTCATAAATTTAAATATCTTTTTTTTTTTTAATTTTGTCATCATGTCCCTGTACTGCCCCAAAGCCTTCAGTATCCCTGTGTCCTCTAGGTGACCCGTTAGTCTTCATTGGCAAAGCAAACCCATCCTTGCAGTCCCTCCAACCCTGGTCAGGTTTCCTGCTTGTTCTTTTCCACCATCCAAACTATCTTTCAGTTTGTTGAATGCTACAGGCTGTCTCCAGTCTGGATCCTGGGACTTTTGCCCTTCCCTTCTTGGATGACCCCACTGTTACACCCTCTTTCCTCACCAGTCTGCATGCTCAGATCTTGCCTCTGTAGCTGCACTGACTAAACGCCCATAATCACATACTTGGATGTGATTTCACATAGTCACGTTTTGATCACCCTTGATTATCTTGAATCTTTGATAAACTTAGTACTCAGCGAGCATCCTGATTGTCAACATTGTACTTTCCAATCTGTGGACTAGCTCTGGAGCATATTACAGAGCTCTAACATTGTCTTAAGAGGATGTTGGATGTGCGTATTCAGCCACACATTGTAATGTTCAACATTAGTTCATTAAGAGTAATCACAACTTGCTCTTGCAAGTATAGTATGTTTTAAAACATTTAAGAAATTACCTTATAAAGGGGGAGCAGTTATAGAAGTTATGGTAGATGCGGGAGTAATATAATTATTTATGTTTTAGTCATTTCCATTTTTTTTTTATTTTGTAGAATTTTGTTTTCATTTTTCCACTGGTAGAGATTTTTTTTAAAGTATGAAAAACAGTAATTTTTACTTAAATGGTTACATGTTTTTTTATTTATTTTTGGATTGTTGATTTTTGCCTTTTAGTGTTTTTTGTTTTTGTTTTTGTTTTGTGGTTGTTTGATTTGAGAGAGACAAAGTACATGGAGTTGTGCTTTTTACAAGGGATGCGGGGAGGATCCTGGAAGAGCTGTGGCAGGAAAAGTGTATGATCAAAATATATTCTTATGGAAAAAAAATTTAAAGCCAATGAACACAAAAAATAAAATGATTCCATAATTTTTTGAACATTTGGGCATCATTCTGCTTATCACATCATTCATCTCCATCTGTATGATCCTAAAAAATATCAGTTTGGCTGATTTGCTTCTTTATTGTTTCTGTATATAGTGTTTCTAATTTAGGGTTTCAAAAAATATATATCATCAATCATAAGAGAACTATCGTGTTACTGTTAATAAAATAAAATATATCCCTTATTTTTCATTTTTTTCCTTCTTTCTTTTTCTACCAAATCTTAGTTCAAAAGAAATCTGGGGACAAAAGTTAGGTGACTATTAAATTATGCCTCATTCCAATGTCAGCTGCTGTTATCACAGCTCTGTTAGGTAAAGGGACATGTTTAATGGTGTATAACTATGATGTGACAGCAGCTGGGCCCTTGTTCATTCTCATGGTGTGTAACTTGAGAATATTACAAAATAATTATACTTAGCTCAATTTGTAGATTAGCCACAAATGTGTGGCTAATGACTGAATAGCTTAGAGGGTAAAAATGATCTGGTTGGAGTCCAGTCTTCTAAATGTTTATATGTATGAATAGGTACAAGGAATCTTTATTCTGTACAGTTATTTCTTCGTGGTAGTCTTGTGCCTACCTCACAGGTTTGCTTTTTTTTGGGGGGTGTGTGAAATGATTTAGTGCATATATAAAATGCTGAGTGTTTCCAAACATGTAACCATACTCAACTCTTACATAAATTTACTATTTTTAATATTATTAGTTATAGGTCCTGAGTGGTGCTTTAATTGATTATAGGAGTTTTTTTTTTTAAATAATCTTTTTCAAAGGTTCATTGATTAATACAAGAGTTTCTTTAAGGTGTTCAATCCATTTATATTTTAAGGTGTCAGATGGTAACTGGGAATTGTGTTTTGCTTGGTCATAGTCTCATAGATAAGTTTGAAAGTGGATTTAGAAGGAAACTTAAGGACGATTTGGAGTTTGAGAGAAAAGAACAAGAGAGCAGGTGAACTGGAGACCTCAGTAGCAGCATCCAGGAACAGAGGGATGGGTGAGAGATTGAAAAGGGCATGCCTTTGGAAATTAAAGTTTAGGATGTCGTCAGGCTCAACAGTCCTTAAGCAGCTGCACTGGAAAGGAGGGTATGCTGAAAGAGTGAGAATGCTCAGATTTCAGACAAAAGAGCTTAAAATGTTGGCCAATATCAGGGAAAGCAAGAAGTTACACTTCTTTGTGTTCTGACTCAGAAAGTGGCCAGGCTTAGTGGAGAGGATCTGCAAGCAACTGAGTCCAGGGAGTGGATTGTGGAGTACATATTCATCTCTTGTGAAAGACAGTTTTACGCCTGTCTTTTAGCATATGTTCAGGTACATCATGTTTCTGTGACTGTAACAGACAGCTTTCCTGAGCAATATTTGCCTGTCGAGGCGACTGACAGGCTCATTTCGGGGAGCATATCTTTGTGATCATATAATCTCTGAGGCAGGTTAGAATCTCTCCTATCTATCCAGAGCCAGAGAGGGTATGTGGGGCATATTCCTTTATTTAAAAAAAAGTAATGCAATGGACTAGATTAAAAAAATAATAGTAGAGAGAGCTGGAAAGATGGATCAACATTAAGAGCCCTGGCTGATCTTGCAAAGGAGTTTGGTTCTGTTCCCAGAACTCATTATCACATAGCTCACAACTCTCTATAACTTTGGTCATGCTCTCTTCTAATCTCTTTATGCATCTCTTTACATGTGCTGCACATTTATGCACACACACACACATATACATATAATATAAATAAATAAATACATCTAAAAATTAAATGAATAAATCTATAAAATAGCCATATTTACCAAAAGGAGATACCCTTCCTTAATTGGCTTTAACAAAGCCCTTCTACTTCTTCTTTCATATGATATTGGAAGTCTTAAGGAGGGGAAGTTATGTTAGTTCTTCTTCTTTAAGCTAGTTTGTTATCAGACATTGGAAGTTGAGCCCAAAGTTGATGATAAAGGATATACCTATCTTTAGTGGTCTCTAAGCCTGCTAAGTCTGAAAATCTACAGAGCAAGGACAGGTAATAATTATTTGTTAGGAATCATTGATATTTCCCCAGTTTATATTGTGTAATGTATTAGAACATTTCTGTAGTCAGTATTACCAAGAGTAAATGTTACTTTTTTCATATACAACAATGGATACTGAATATTTCTACTAACTCAACCTTAGATTTTTAAGTCTAAGAAGGAGGTCCGATTTTTACCTCCATTGTTTTGATTTATTGACTAAGCCTGACTTGTATTAATCAGTTAACTTGTCATATGTATCTGTTGGTTAATATCTATGTGTCTATGGGATACAAACACAGCTAGAACACTGTAACAAATTTAATGGGTTTTTATGGTTTACCTATCCACCCCATTTACACACACACACACACACACACACACACACACACACACACACACACACACACACAAACACACACACACACACTACAGAGAGAGAGAGAGAGAGTCTATACTCTGTAAAAATCTTTCAAGCACTCTATACTGTTTAAGAAAGTCCTTCTATTAATCATTGAGTGCCTTTATAGTTTTTTTCCCAATATATAATGTAACTAGAGGATATGGCTTTAAACAATGATTATTATTAATTATATTAAAACGGCTTTTTGAGGTTTTATAATTCTAGTAAAAATATGTTTTGTGGTTAAAAATAAATGTAAAGTGAAAAGCTTCAACTTCACACATAGAGTGGTCCTAGTGAGAACATGTTGACAGCTAGCAGTGAAAGGGAAAATACAACTCCACAGATCTGCTGTGGGTCACCCAGCATTCTGGTGACGCCTGACTATCATTCGAATGCTAAGCTTTCCTAACTAGTCAGCCTAGCCAGAGGAATGACAGCCATATTTCCTCATCCAATAACCCCTCAGGATTTGTCCAGAATTAGGTGACTACTCTGCCTAGTAGTTATACTACCAGAATAAAATAAAAATACTGTTACTGCATCATCAATTCTTTATATACTTTTTTTAGATAACCAGTGTAATAGCATTGGTAGCACTTGAAGACTGCCAAGAAGTATAAAAGACAAAAGCAGATATTTAATGATTATAATGTTACATATACAAACATTTAAAGTATAAAGAAAAAGAGAATGAGGCCATACTGACAGCCCTGTGGGTAAATGCACTTGTTCCCAAGACTGACTGAGTTTGATCCCTGAGATCCACATAATGGAAGGAGAGAATCATGTTTTCCCCTGACTTCCTCTTTCTCTCCAGTACATGTGATAGAGCGTGAGCATGCGCCCCCCCCCCCCCATGTAGATGCAATTTTAAAAGGTCAAATAATAAAACATTAAGCATGTACCATACTGCTGTAAAATACTAGCAGATACAATGTAATTGACTAGGCTGGCAACAAAGAATCTGTGCAGAATGTAGTCCCACCATCAGAAATCTAAGGCAGGAAGATTTTGCAGCTTTACCTTACTTCAAGGCCTTCTCAGGGTACATGATGAGATCCTAGATATTAAAAAAAGAAGAAGGAGGAGGAGGAGGAGGAGGAGGAGGAGGAGAAGGAAGAAGGAGGAGGAGGAGGAGGAGGAGGAGGAGGAGGAGGAGGAAGAAGAAGAAGAAGAAGAAGAAGAAGAAGAAGAAGAAGAAGAAGAAGAAGAATTAGAAATATTTAGTTATTAGTTTGAAAATAATATCATATTTCTTGTGTTTTAAGTGTCAATTTTATTGTAAAAATGTTAACCATTGAGTGATCACTCTCATAAAACACTTTCTAGCTTAAAATATGTTTGCAGCATCAAATAGTTGTCTAACAAATATATTCTTCATTTAAACAAATATGTCTTTTATAACTTCATGAAGACTTATTTATTTATTGCCAAAATGTGAATGCTCTGTGGATTTTTTTTTTAATCAGTAGCTTTCTGCCAATTTGTGTTCTGTTTTGCCCCCTGGTTTGACTTCTTTCATTTTGCATCTCCTAGAAACATATGCAGAGTGACAGGAGTCTGCAAACTTTTGAGCTGAGGAAGTGGGGCCCTTGTTACCTTTCTTGCTGCTCATTTTTTTCTTCCTTATGGGGATTCTAGCATTACAGAAAAGCAATTTTTAAATGAGTACACCATTTGGTTTGAAATTTTAATGGGGCATGTGATCTCTGGTGTATCTCAAAGCATAAATGATTCAAATTTATCATTTAAAAAAAAAAAGATTGAACTGGAAAAGTAAAATCAACAGAACCAGCAAGATTTACCACTATACTGTAACATGGTGTTCCAAAGAAGCCGAAAATTTGTGTTGTCAACATAAAACACAAATTTCCCAGCATATTGGATACTCATACGTAATTGAAACACCCAACGAAACCTTGAATCGACTGGGCTTGTTGACTTATGCTTTCTCACTTACTTCATACATGAAAGTTACATTTGTGGATTCCTTGTCCAGTCTCTGTCCTCTTTGATGCAGAAAAGTGAAACAAGAAATAAACTAAGTTAAAAATATAAAGAAGGAGCTCCAAGTGCAGAGACTTCTGAAAGAAAGGAGAGAGACGTCAACTCCAAAAATTCTTTCTTCTTTCCATACACCCACCTTCAATTTACCATTTTTCCTCTGTTTTCCTTGTTTCAAATTACTAGATGATTTACCTGCTAAATAGTTAATTTCCTGATCATATACTGTGTTTGAATTTAAATGCAATAGTACTTAACATTAAAGACTTTTTTTTTTAATACAGAGCATTTAGAAAAACAAAATAGAGCTGTGGGATTTTTTTCCCTTAAATTTTTGCCATATATAGACAAGTGGACATTGACTTTTATGTTTTTCATGGGTTTCATAGAATGTTATGGAACCCCCTACAGTTGTTATCCTAATGGAAGTTAGAGAGTTAAAAGTAGTGTTGGTCCAGTTGGACTTCCAACTCTTGAATTCTCCTATACACTACTAAGGTGTTTTTGAAGCCTTGACCCATGACAGTTATTTTGCATTTAGTTACATTTCTGTTGCTGTGATGGAATTCTCTCACTAGAGGCAGCTGGGAGGACAGAGGTTTGGCTTACAGTTCCACAGGGACAGTAGTCATGATGGGGAAGTCTTGGCAGCAGTCAGGGAAAGCATGGCGTTCAGAACTTGGCTGGGACTTGGTTGATCACATTGCCATCCACACACATGCAGCAGACAGAGAAGAGGAAGTAGGGTGCGGCTATAAAACCCCAAAGCCCGAGGCTCCCCTCCTACAGCCTCTGCAACCTCCACAGCCTGCTTCACCACCTGGTGACCAAGTGTTCAGATACATACACCCATGAGAAGCAATTCGTATTCAACCTGCAACAGAGATTTATAACTCTTGCCTCACAATTGTGTGTGGAATGGTTGTTATTTGAAACAGAAGGGAATGGTTGCCATGGGCTTTTTATTTGCTGGTCACAGGGGTGTATTGAACAAGGAGAACAAATCCTCCACATGGTAGATTTTGTAAGATAAGACTGAGTTACATATTTTAACATTTCTTTCTAATTGGATGCTTTATTCCTGAATTTAATTAGAATTTATCGCTGGACGGAAATAGCTAGTGGTTAAATTTTGGTGTTGAAAATTTACTTTTTGGCTAATAAAAAGTAAGTCATGAACAGATATAACAATTACTTTGTAGATAAGATTTGAGTTCTTCAAACAGCTTTTCACATTCTCTGGGAGTTCCTAGCTGTGACCAGCAGTGTCTTCTCTATTTACATGTTCCAGCATCTTAAGTAGGCACAACGTACATTCCTTGGGCTCTCTGGAAATCTGGATGCCAAGGCTAGATCCAATCATCAATATGCTGGGAACACTGCGCTATCTTTTCTGAAACCAATGAGAACAGTATGGAAAGCATTGAGTAACTCCAGAATCATGTTTTCATTTGCTGATTCACTCTTTTCCAATATTGTTACCTTCCATGCCAGAAATTATTTTAGATGCTATACTAAGTTGATTCTTTCATTATATATTTATCTTTTATTGATTTATTTTGTTTTCTTGAGATGAGGAACTTTCTGTAGTTCTGAATATCTTAGAAATCACTATGAAGAGCTGGCTGACCTTGAACTCAGAGAGATCCTCCTGCCTATGCCTCCAAAATGCTGGAATCAAAGGTGTGAGCCAGTAGGTCCAGCTAAATTCTTGAGACACAACACTTGTCAGAAATCCCAATATTAATTTCTTGTAGGGACAACAAACTTAAAATACAGATAAAGGACATGAAACATGAAGGTAGAAATGAAGGAAGTTTCTCACACACACAGAGTTGCTAAAATATAAGCTGTTGTGATGACTCATCAAGTAAAGGTGATTGCCACAAGCCAAATTACCTGGCTTCGAACCCCTGGAACCCACAAAATGGAAGAAGAGGAAGAAAAAGTGATTTCTGCAAGTTGTCCTTTGATCTCCACAAGCATGTCCTAGGCTGCACATGGCCACAAAAACCACACATACATATACAAACACACAGAAATGTATAAGTAAATAAATGCAACAAAAATTGTTAAAAATGGACACAGTTGAAATAATTGGAAGAAAGTCTTTCAAGTTTTGACTTGCTTTGTGAAATAAATGGAAGATGGCTGTCTGACTTTTCCACGCATATCCTCTATCCCTAGCACCTTACACTGTGGTAGTGCCAAGAGGTCCAAAACTAATGCCTCCTCAGTCTCCCTCTAGACACTTGAATGATCATCTGCCAGGACATCGTCACCCATGAACAGCTGTTCTCTGACATTTATAAATTCAGAATATCACAAATAGTCTACACCTTAGGGTGAAGGACAAGATGACTGGTAGGACAAAGAGGGACAGTGATAATCCACTTATTGGTGGTGATTCCTCCAATGAAGACCTAGAGGTCAAAGATGCTATAAGCTCACTAATCTTTGACATGGGTGTGGCCATTCACCATCACTTATAGGAAGTCTGCCTCACGAAAGAGGTATATGAGAAGTATTTCAAAGATGACATGGAATCATTCAAATCCACTTGCAGAGCAGAGACCAGAAAGGATAAAACCTTTCATGACCGTAGATGTAAAACAAACACATTCTTGATAATTTCATTAAATAACATTTTTTGATTACTGTTAGTCACATTTTCAAACCAGTATCAAGGCTGATTGATTCATGATTCCTTATGACTCAAAAAGTTCTCTCTTTGCTCCTTTGTCGCCACTGATCTCATCATTGCGCTTAACTCCTCCTCAGTAAGACCAGTGTTCTTTCTTTCATTACTCAAGTTATCATCGTCAAATCTGAACTGTATCTCTGTGATTTTATCATTAAAATTTAACTTTGAGTATGATAGCAAGGTTTTAACCCTCCTGGATTACTGTGAGCATGATGTAACTCCATTTATGGTTTTATTTAAGGATTTTTTTTTTTAGAAATGGAAAAATGTTAATCAATTTGGCAGTTAATTTGGATCTATCAGCTGCTGTCATAGCTGGATGTGGCCTGTCAACCACATAATGCCAGGACTTGAGACAAATAGGACTAATACTGTGAGCTCTTCCTTTGATAGTGATTAATTTTGAGTGAAGACTTTTTTCCTTTAATGCCATGTAGGTTTTCTAAAAGTAAAGTGTTTTTTTCTTTTGTCTTTTGAGGCAGGTTTTTTTTTTTTTTTTTTTTTTTTTTTTTTGAATAGCCCTGGCTGTCCTGGAACTCACTCTGTAGTTCAGGCTGGCCCCTCCAATTCGGAGATCTGCCTTCCTCTGCCTCTTAAGTGCTGGGATTAAAGGCTTGGACCACCCCTGCACAGCTAAGTAAAGTGCTTTAAAACTGTCTTTAGAGGGTGCCCTTTATTTGACTATGTTTAAATGATCTCTTCTGTATTGTTCCTGGAGAAGCTGGAGACCAGTGGTAGATCAATACTGCAAAGCTGAGATGGTTTAGGTAACTACTGCAGGAGAAATTACCTGTGAGACTGGAATATAAAAAGCAAGAATCAAAGTTTTATTCCGGGTTTTAATAAAGGGGTGAATAGACCACATTTGTAACACAGCCATCATTTGAGACAGAAACTTACACATTTCATCACCTTTCATGGAAGCAGGTACTGTGGAAGAGCTTATCAAATGAATACAAAGGAGCCAACTCAGTTGAAGCAAAAAAAAAAAAAAAAGACAAAAAAGACCTTTTAAGACAGTTAACAGATTATGCAAGGCCCTACCGATGCATGGGGTAGGACTTGGGAGATTTATAGACATAGAAAGAGGTTAGTATAGTTTTAAGCTGGTGTTTAATAAATGTGTGCTAAAAGGGTTTAGTTGAGAAGGTAGCTAGAAGTTTATTTATTAAGATCATGCAGGCCCTATTGCAGAAGTAGGCATTATACTCAAAGTAAAATTTTAATAAGAAAATTATGAAGATAAAGTTTAGGTTTGACGATATAAGTTGAGTGAGCAAAGAAAGAACACTGGTCCCACTGAGCAGGTTGTAAAAGGAGTTAAGAGCGATGGTGAGGTCAGTGGAGACAGGGGAGCAAAGAGAACTTTTTGAGTCATAAGGAATCATGACTCAATCAGCCTTGATACCGGTTTGAAAATGTGACTTATGGTAATTGAAATTTTGGCTTAGACAACCAGTAACTGGCAGTACCACTGACTGACATGGAAAAGGGGTTGGGGAGTCAACTTAATATGAAAGTAAGGACTCAGTTTTAGACACGCAACCCGTAAGCCTTATTCAACCATAAATGGCAACTAGGTGAGTTCAGAGAATATTGGGGTCTAGAAATGTAATTTAGAAAACCTTAACTTTGCAATTACCAACAGCTAGATTCATGAGGTCAACTCTAGGAACTGAGAACCATCACCCAAGAAAGGCACAGAGCAAGACCCAGAGGAGCACAGTGTCTAAATACGAGGAAGCCAGCAGAGGAAAGTGCAGTTTCAGAAGAAGGAAGGAAAGGCACTGGGATTGTACCAATGTCATGAGCACCAAAGACCAGATTTCAAAAGAAGAAATGATTAGAACAGCTGTTTTTTTATTTTATAATTTAATTTAATTTTACATATCAGCCACGAATTCCCTTGTCCTCCCCCCTCCCGCATCCTCCCCTCCTTCCCACCAGCCCACCCCCCATTCCCATCTCCTCCAGGGCAAAGACTCCCCTGGGGATTGAGTTCAACCTGGTAGATTCAGTTCAGGCAGGTCCAGTCCCCTCCTCCCAGGCTGAGCCAAGTGTGTCCCTGCATAAACCCCAGGTTCCAAACAGTCAGCTAGTCCCGGTCCCACTACCTGGATGCCTCCCAAACAGTTCAAGCTAATCAACTGTCTCACTTATCCAGAGGGCGTGATCCAGTTGGGGGCTCCTTAGCCATTGGTTCATAGTGTATGTGTTTCCATTTGTTTAGCTATTTGTCCCTGTATTTTTTCCAATCTCGCTCATACAAACCCTCCTCTTTCTCGTCAATTGGACTCCTGGAGCTCCACCTGGGGCCTGGCCATGGCTCTCTGCATCCGGTTCCCTCAGTCATTGGGAACAGCTGGTTTTGCCTCACTGAACCAGGCCAAAGAGATGCTGAGAGTTAGGGGGCAAAGAGGTCCACTTTAGTGGGCTGAAAAGGGAAAGTCAGCGGCTCTGTGATGCTTTCTACCAAAGGGTAAAATAAGGTGATGTAGTGAATTGGGAATCAACGAGGCTTGTTTCCTTATGGGAGGTAAATAACGTTTTTTGTTCAGATTGGGCTCTTTAGAAGGCATTTTTTTTTCCTGGACTGAGAGAAAGATTAACATAGAAGAAAAGAGTAGGTTAAAATTGGCAGTGTACCCAAGTGCGTGTGCAAACGTAAGTATTTGCACAGAAGTACTACCTTAACCTGAAGTAAAGAAGGAAAGGGGTTAAGGTACAGTTAGTTATAAGGGGAGTTTCATGGAGGTGAAGTTTATGTTGATAGCTCAGGGAAGTCATCATTTAGGTTTGAAAGAGAAGAAAAGGGAGATGTTTGAGAAAGGATAGAAGGCCTGAAGAAGACATCTATAAAAGTGAAAATAGCAGAGAACCAAGGGAGATATGTAGGTAATGCACACTCACCTGATGTCTAATTGGGCCAGCAAATACAATCAGCCTTTGGTTATGTTTGTTTTGTTTTGTTTTTTGTTTTCCCCTTAGAAGGCTTCAGTTGATCAAAGATTAGAGTTGTCTGGCACCTGTCAAAAGGAAGACTTTCTGTGAAGAGAAGGGAACCTGAGACAGACTAGAGAACATAAACACTTCAACTACCAGTAATGTCCAAGTGAGTGGGCGGGTTTTGACAGCCTCTAACAGCCAAGGCAGCATGGGAGGGGCTGCTCCTGAGCATTATTGAGAGGCTTTGTACAATACATCTTCATCGGCATATAAATTTAATTCAATAGCTTTCCATTTTCCTTATATTTGTCCGCAAAGCATTTGTAGGTTCATATGCATGAAGAATATATAATCACTTTGTTTATAAAATAAAATAATGCCAACAGAGAACTGTTTTGTTTATAATGTGGGTCATCTGATATGTGTCCCCATGTTTCTTGTTTAGGAATTTCATTATCCCAATGTTATTCTTGTTCCTGTAATGAGTGATACCTGTGGAGAAAGAGGCACAATTACAAACTAGCAATTTTCTCTCTCAGCAGTATTATGAAATTTCCATTACTAAATTTGAAGGATTTTCTCCATATGATTATATTGTATTTTGACATTTGAAAATTCTGTGGGACATTTTTTAATGAATGTGTTACATTCTCCCCAAAGCCACAGGGAAAGTAGATGGGTTTTGTCCTGAGTGTCAGGCTGCATTTATTGATGGCTGCATTAGGCATCAGTATGAAATGTGTGATCTTACTTCAGCTCTTCCATCTGTGATTGTTTAGTGTCAAACTTGTAAATTCTTCTTTTTTTCTGATAGAAGGGAATACAATAAAAATTTAAATGTCTCCCTGCTAAGTGCTGGAATTGAAGCAGTTACAGGAAGAGAAAATACACTCTCTTGAACAGTAGGAGTGCTAATTTCTGGCATTTTCTCTTAGCTTGTTGAGGCAAGATTACTGAACGTAACATGACTCCTAGAAGTCTATAAAACTGAACTGTGAAAAATGGCAAAATTCTCAGTGTGAGCAGTTGCAAATGACCTGAAGCTCCATTAAGATGCTCAAAGACACAAATAGTGCATATTCTAAATAGCAGAGACCTAAAGGAAACAGGCTGGATGTGATTCACAGCACACCAATAACCCATTTCAGTGGGCATTTAATGAGATCCTACCACGATTGCTGCACTGTCAAGATGGAAGTAGCGGAGCTCGAAGCCAATGAAGTCTGAGGTCCATGAGGGGGAGGCTCTTACATTGCAGACTTTGCAAATCACACCAAGTGCTTTTCCTTTGTGGAGGAGCTGACGAATGAGAGAGAAACACGAAGGTGGTCCAGATAGGTGAACCCTGCTCAGCTCATAGAATTTCTTCCTCCTCCTCCTCAGTACTGGAAAGTCTCCATCTGCCAGGTGCACATTCCAAATAAGATTTCATTTCCAACTCCGTGATGATTTGAAGAACCACTTTAGAGAAAATTTACCTTAACTTATTAGAAAAATGTGTCTTATCTACATTTTCTTTACTTCATTCCTACAGACAGAAATAACATACCTCAACCACTTGACCAGTTTGAAAATGTCATAATCTAGACATTGAGAGTAGACACGCTACTTCCTGGTCCCTAGCCTCAGGAGCAGCATCTTTCTCTTTTACTTGTCACTAGAGAAACCCAGTCATAGGAGTGGGGATATTACTAGTATTGGCTCAGTAGTTTATTTTCAATGCAGAAATTTGTTAGAAACAGAATTGCTTTTCTGTACAAAACGTGCTAAGCAATGTATTATTATTCCTTGTGTGCAATAGATTTAAAAGCGAAACCTACTGGGTTGAATATTTGTCTCTGTCCTTGAGAAAGGATATCATCTTATCAGCATTTAGATTTCAGGAAGGGAAAGTCCCAAATGCAGGAAAGTCTCATGGGCCAGCTTTATCTTCCCTCCTCAAAGTGAGATCTGTACATATAGCAATTGAAATCTGGAGGTGGCACAGCCCACGTCCTAAACTAACATAGTGGTAAAGTAGGTGTGGATCTTAGCATAAGTACTAATGAAAAAAAAAAAAAAAGCACATTTGCTTCTACATTTAAATCTGTGTTGTTTTCCCTTGGGATGGTTATTTCACCTTGAGAAGTGGGAGAAAACCTATACCTTATTCTTTTATAGATGCTAATGCTCACACATCTGGGCTACACCCTGATTTATAGGACGTACAGTACACTCATCATTTGCATTTCTAATGCAGATTCTAATTGTATCAGATATGCCCCTGAATGAGTTTACTATCCGTGCAGCCCTAGTTTAGAAGAATGCACATAATTTTTTTCTCCCCCTCTCAGTTACTGAGTTTGAAAAATAGAGGCTTTATTTGTCAGCTGTCTGTCATTATATCAAAATACAGTGTCAGTCAATTTATAAATAGCCAAGTTTTATTTTGTCTCCTAGTTTTAGAAGTTTTGGTTCATGATCAGTGGGCCCCATTTCTTTTATTTGTACCTAAACTAAAGCACCATGCTGAAAGCTCCACAGTAAAGTAAAACCAGTCACCTCATTGCTAAAAATAGACAGTATAGACGAGGCCAAGACCCCTAATCTCCGCCCAGGATATCCATACAGGTACCTAGGGACTGCTCACTGTTCCCCACCTCTTAAAAAGTCTGTCATCTCCCAATAGACAAATTCTGGGGCCCAAACAATCAATGATAGGACCTTTGTTGTGCAAACTATGCCAGGGGCACTATATGTTTTACTGTTGTACAGAAATGTCATCCTAGGGTGACTGTAAAGGCTCACTGCCTAATCGTGAACTTCACAGTCCTACAGAAGAACTTCTGAATGCAGGGACTCTGCTATTTCTAGGGTCTCTGTCTGTGTCTTCCTCTTCTGAGGGTTTGTGTGTTGAGGACAAGTGAAAATGCTACCCTCGGAGTTGATACTAAAGATAAATCAACACATAGGGTGATCATCACTAGCCCAAACCCCCAGATCTGTGCTATACCTTCACTTACACTTGATGTAACACCAATAACCCATCTCAGAAACACCTCATAGAAAAACTTACAGAACGAGTCCCCGTGCTTCCACCAACTTCAGGTCATTCCATCGGATGGTTTTCCGTGCGTCTGGCATGCACTTGGCTTTGAAAGCTTCTCTCCCTTGTAACCATTCTCCCCTCTCAGTGTTACTCTCCATAAGTCATCTTTTTTTTTTGGCTCACAACCTCTTAGCACTTTCTATGGATTTCTAGAAGTTTCAAGAGAAACAAATAACATAGATCTCCTTCTGAAGAGCATTGATTAAGGCATCTAAGTTTTAACTGAAGGCTGGATGCCTGGCTCTTTTAGTGTTACTCAGGCAGGTTGTAATGATCCACAGGCTTCTAAGTGTGACTGATGACATGTTGCCAGGGCTGCTGGGCAGTATGTCTGTCATCTCATAGAATGCAATGATGAGTGTCCTGAACACAGATACTATTTTTTTGGAAGCCTTCCTACTGAGTAACTTGCTAACGGCAAACAAGGAATTTAGACGGGGAGTTTCTCTGCATCAAAAATCCTAGATAGTTGTACTATATCAGTGCCTCTTTTCCCCAACCCTCTACTCCAATAAAGAAAAGCAAGTAAAAGTGAGCAAGTTTACTCCGCATGGAAGACTAGAGAGTGGTTATTTGTGGTCTTTGAGAGAGACAGTAATTTTTCATTTTCATCCCTAACAAAGTGAGAAAATTTGTCTCTTTAAGAATGTATTTTCCTATAAAGTTTGAGGCCATAAAAATTAGTTGGGTCTCATTTTGACAGTATCTTAGCACACTTCTCTAAAAATGTTAACAATTTCCTAAGTACTTTATATTTTTGTGAGTTAGGCATTCTGCTAAGAGATATAGATATAGATATTTCATTTAAAATCCTGTTATACCCCCTGAGAATCAGGTCTAATTACGTTAATCAAAAATATAGGAAATCAAAAGCTCAGTGGCTTTCGTATTCATATAGGAGCTGGAAATTGAACTTGACACTGTCTACCTGCACAGCATAGGATTGCACTGCCACCCCATTGAGACTAACACTGAAAATGTGTCTAAACAGATACCACATATGTAAGTGATGTTGGTGGGCCTCTAGGTGTAGAAATCCATTCAGGGAGCAGCAGATCACAATTCATTTTGTGTCGCGATGTCTAAAATCAAGGGAGAAAACAACATAATTTCAAAGTATGAGCCAATGTTTTCAATTGTTTATGTATCTAAGAGCCCATTTTCAGGAGAGAATACAAAGTAGTGAGATATACTGTTAGTTGATAAATACCACTGTTAAGACTCCCTTAGAGGACTGAGAGTATAGCTCAGTGGTAGAGCACTATATGTGTGTGGCTCTGGATTTGATTCTCAGGATCACAAAAACAGCCAAGATCTTCATAGAGCCCTGTCAATATTCCAAGAAAGAGCACAGCTAATATCATTGGTGGTGGTGAAATGGTAGGCCATCACAGAAGGCTTCTTGCAGAAGGAGAGGTTGATTTTAAGATGTCGTTTCTCCTGGTTCCTAGTCAAATCTGTGCACTAACCACAGGGGTAGTGGCTACATGGAGTTAAGTAGACACAAAAGAGTGAAGTAGGCATTACTTTAGGATATGATAAGAAACTAACGAACATAGAAACAAAGGCTAGCTCATAGGGAGTTGTGGAAGAGTTGTATACTAGGGCAGCATAGACAGATCAACTGGTTAGATAAGTTACTTGTTTAAACTATGAAAGATGAATTAAAAAGAGCAGTCACCTCAAATCAGGTCTCACTGAGAGATATTTTGCCATCAAAGTTGTTTTAAAGTGGATTAAAACTGTGTATGTCTAAATTCTTTCCTCACTAGTCAAATCAATAACTCGGGCATAAGCCACCCCCCAGATGAATTCAAAATAATTTATTTTATTTTAGACTTCCATGAATACTATGAACAAAAGATTCTGTTTTCCAGGACCTTGCAATTACCAGAAGCCATCTAATTGTTGACTCAAGTGAGAGGGAGATTTATATGTTAATGCTTTCTAAGGTATCCTGTGCAAGGGAAAAAAATTGCACATTTCTATCCATAATAATCAAATGTTGGAGTACTGCTTGTCTGTGCATGCAAGGATTGTGCTTCTGAGCACACAGAGAATGTCAGTGAAGTTCTTTGTTCGCATTTTATTTCGGAACTTGAAAGGAGCCCAGGTATTTAACATTTCCAGGTGAGCTCTCCAGTGTAAGTTTATGGTTCCTTAAACAAAACACAGATCGAAGAGTAGCTGTCGAAAAAAGTTGTTCTGTGGTTTGTATGTGAAATTTCTCCATAGGCATTTGTGTTTCAATACCTGACCCCCAGCTCGTAGTACTGTTTTGGGAGGCTTTCTAAGAGACCATAAGTAGATAGGGGCTTACTGGGGGAAGTGGGCTTCTGTGGATGGGCCTCAACTCCTTTTGTGCTTAGAAATGTCCAAGCTACCCCCAGCTCCCAGTACCAAAGAGAGCAGCTGGTCCTGCCACAATCAACACCACTGTGATTTTCTGAAGTAGAATAAATCATTCGTCCCTGAGTTGCTTCTAGTAGGTATTTTGTTATGTTGTTGAGAAAAATAATCTTTTGTCTTTAATTTGAATTGTAAAATGTGTTGTACTTTAAAGAATTTAGTATTAGAGCAAAAATTACAACTTGTTTGTCTTGCGGAGAAACATTTTTTTTTTTTAAATATAAGCCAAGTTGCTTAAGGTAAGTTGTACTCATAGTACCATAAATAACAAATGCAAAGGTGAAATAATTGTAACTGTTTTAAAAGTATTAGCAGCACTATTATAATGCTTACAATATAATTATTAACTGTCCTTCAAAATGCATTTGGCAGAATATATCTACAATGAACTTAAAAGCTTATACTTACCATCTTAAAATGTAAGTCCCCTTCAGATTCTCATAGAAGAAATGTTTGCTTAGACAAGTAACCCATGAGTAGTTTTTCAAGCTTATTTGTGCACCGTTACCTAACAGATCCTTTAAAAGCACTTTTAATAAAGAGAAATGTCATGGCTCCATAGGTAAAAGTGCTTGCCATGAGCCTGACAGACTGAACTCCATTCAAAGAAGCCACAGTGGACAGAGAGAACCAACTACCGAAAGTTGTCCTCTGACCTGCACAGGAGTGCAGTGGGACTCTCATTCCTGCATCCACATATACAGGGACAGTGATAATAAAACTCAATTTAAAAAATTGCAAGTGTGATGTTTAAACTTTATGAACAGATTTAAAATCACTGTCATTCATAGGCGCTGATCAACCTTTTTTTTTTTTTTTTTGGTGACCATGTTGAAATAAAAAGCTGACAAAATGAAGTTTAAGAACTTAAGAATACAGTTTTTTTCTCAAAATATGTTCATAGTTTGTTCACACATTTTTAAAAAGAAGTTTTATTAGTCATGGGTTAAAATTTCATAATATATTTAAAAAACACACAGGTGATTTACTGGGAAATCACCACACTACTACTTTTATAGGCTTTCCTCCCACTGGATGACTCACCCTTAATGACAGTTTCTCCAGTCAACAAAGCATCAGATACCTTGGTTTCTTCCAATATATTATCTATTGCTTAATAAAAATATCACTACCCTTCTATCATTTAAGAGACATTTTACTGCAATTAACTTCGATTTTGAAAGTTAAAAACAAGTTTCCAGTGACTACTATTCCACTTGCAACTTAATTATTTTATTCTGTTTGCTTTCTTCTTTTCCCCTTGTCAATATCAGCTACAGCTGGCTAAATGAGACCCGTGGTTGCCTGAGGAAATGTAACATCAAAGGGCAGACACTGAGGATAAAGAATTTAAGTTCTGATTTAGAAGGATGATTAGGACTATTGCATAGAAAAATGAACTTTGTGTTGTGCAACCCTGGACATAATGTTCTTTTCTTAAGTTCTGCCACCAAATGTTTTATAGCATGTGGCGTTTTATTTCACTTTGATGGCAAGTGATGCTGAAGCTGTTTTTGTTTTAAATGCACAGTTTCATGAAACAAAAAATGTATTCACTCAGTGTAGTTAAAGCGTGGAGTATGAACAGTAAACGAGAACTGATTCTTTTCACTCTGTTTGATGTTCATTTGTTTTAATTATTATGAAAATTATCAAGAATAACTAGGAAATTAATCTTAGAAACTATCCAAGATACGAAAATCTTACTTGAAAATGCACACCACTCCACTCTCTAGAGCTTGTTAATATAGTATCTGTTTCCCCTCCACTTTGTTCACCTTTATCATGTAGTTAAAGGGCTGATGCCACATTCCTGCACTCTATTCACCTCTCGAACATTTGAAGGGCTCCTTCTGTTTTCCTACAAGTGAGACAGTCTACTGCCTAAGGTTATACTTCATGCAGGTCTCTGCACCACGTCCATGAAGCCCCCTGGCCTAGGTCACTGTGTCTTCCACCACTTTGTTTATTAACCATGGCTTCCTGGTCATCTTCACCTTATTTTGTTGCTTCCCTTATATTGTACCTGTTTTATCGGAATCCTTGGCCTCTTTTGTTGCTTCCTTACTTTACCATTTTTACAAAGTCCACTTCTTTTATATTTTGATCATTTCTATAAAAGAGTTTCCAGATCGCTATTTCAAAATCTAATCTTCAGTTTTAAATGGTCAATATAAACTTCCTACCTGAGATTTTTACTTGGCTATTTTAGTGGCTACAACGTTATTGGTTCCAAAGATGAGAACTTTTCCTTTTAAAATCTTCCTGCTCCCTTATGATCGTTAACATCATTGTTGTATTACAGTATCCAGCCACTGAAGTTGAAATGGCCTACCACTAATTTGGACTTCTGTTGTCCACCCTAACCTCTTCATTTTAAGAGAGTAAGACATACTCTCTTAAAATGAGACAGGAACTCATTCTGCATCTAAGCCTGGCATTGGCCTTTAACCTCCCTTTATAGCCCAAGATGGCCTCTAACTATCCATCCCCTTGCCTCTTTCTCTGGATCCTGGCATTATGCAGGCTCCCTATTTTCCTAGCTGTATCAGCTCTGACACATTGACTTTCATTCATCATTGGAAAAGAGTGAATCATAATGGTCTCTGTATTAATAGGCACTTGTAGGAATTACAGGATTCAGTGAATCATGAGTTTGGTATGACTCTTGTGCTTTAAACGTCTTCAATCCATTGCAGGGCCTATGTCACTAACACAAAGTTACATAGCCTGAAGTTATGCATTAGAGTTTTACTGAGTCTGAAAATTCTTATCATTCATATCCATGTCTAATTTCTCAAACTTTATGATAGTTGATTTTTCCTTTTTCCAATTTGTAGACCTTTTTCTTTAACTTGAGACTACACTAATTTAATGTTAGAAATGCATTAAACAAAATAAAACTGTACAGTAGAATTGGCAGTGAAATCAGTTGATTTTTGGTGTCTTATTACTTTTCTACTGATGTCGTAAGACACCGTATCCAAAGCAAATTGCAGAAGGAAGGGTTTATTTGGGACTTGTGGTTCCAGAAAGTTAGGATCCTTCATGGGTATGTAGAACTAGCCTGAAGCAGGAACAGAAGCTAAGAGCTCACATCTTGAACAGTAAGCAGGAAATAGAGAGGGCACTAGGAATAGAATGAATCTTTTGAAGCCTCAAAACCTCCCCTCTGTGACACTTCCTCCAGCAGTGCTATACCACCTAGTCCTGCCCAAGCAGCTACCAACTAGAGACCAAGTTTTCAAGCACCTGAGATTATGGATACATCTCAGTCAAACATACCACACTTAGTGTTCTGACCCTGCACTCCAGCTATTCACATAAGGATTCTATTTTAATGGATCTCAGAAGTAATATTAATGTAAGTATGTATGTATTACTTAATGATCGTCTAGAATGTGCCAAATTATGAATATTTAGATATTCATGAGTCTTGACATCTGTCACTTGGAATGTTAAAAATTCCTTTTTACCCCCAAGTAGCTGACACATTTAATGATCCTTTGTAAAGTTTTGAGAAGTTTGGAGGAAACTTTGATATAATGTTCACTTTTTTTTTACAAATACATTCGTATTTCAGTCTCTGAAGAACTCAGTTAGCTACTGTAATGTGCTACAATTCTGGAGGCTTATTTTTTCTTTTTAATTCAATTAATTAGTCTCTTGGATATTTCCTTACTCTTTATGCATGCTATTACATTTATTTCTGAACATATTTCTTTGTGTTATTTAAAATTTAACATACATTTTACATAAAATAAATGTTAGTTAAATTTAATATCAAGTTTGATCTATGATTTTATCATGCTTCATTTCAAGTTTCCCATTTCATAATCAGAAGAATGAAAGTGTATTTAGATGTGGATCATAGCAGTTACCTGGTCAGTTCAATTACATGAACTCACATTAATGTAGTTCACATTAAAGGCTACCAAATACAAAGCTGAAATGCAGCCCTGCCTACATAATCAGGTTTAAGTTTGAAGACATTTGTGTACACAAGAGAGAAAGAAGAGGAACAAAGTTCTCTTTGTAAGATCTCAATTCCACATACCCATCATTAGACAAAACTTAGATGAGAGGCCATAACGCAGGCTAGGAAAAATCTCTTTGTAGAGGAAGTAATTTTTTTTTCCAATTAGAAAGGCGAAATTAAGTTACTCTATCTGAACACCTGTATCTCAGTTGCAGGATACAATATCTAACCTGGGTGTTAAAGAGTGAATAAAATTTCAGGCAGTATAATGAGGAATTGCCAGTCAAAGAAGTGGGAGGAGACACAGAAGCCGGATTCTTGGGGCATGATTAGGTACCTGTCCTCTTGTTTAATGGGTACTGGTCCTATGTACTAGGAATTAAAGAACAAATGAGAGGAAAGAAATGTCAGTTATTCAAGTAGACATCATTAGTACAACCTAAGGATCTGGCTAACTATTGGCAAAGCTAAATCCAACACCAACCAAGGTACCAGTTTTAGCAGTTGATGTTTGGTTTTAGAATGTCGCACTTTATGGAAGTTCATCGTAGAAGATTTTATGGTTTATACAAATGGAGAAAAGTGGTATTTGTTTCTGTTCATGCTGCGTTTACCTCTCAGGAAGATTTATGTGTGATGCTCTCAATGCAATTACCTTGAAAATATTGTTTGTTTATGTGATTTTCAGTCTCACATTCTAATAGCCTTCAGACCTGGTTAATACACCAGTTCATAAAATCACATTTTGTTAAAAATCTCAAAAGAGCTTTATAGGGAGCAATATCTGAAGTAAGGATCTGTCATTAGGGGAAGAAGAGTCATATTGCTCACGGTTGCCCTGTTGTTTGGAACTTTCTTCTTATTTCTTTTGGCACTGTTAACCCAAAAGGAAGCAAGAGCTGATACACAAACAGGACTAAAACTAGCAGCTGTCTGGACCATGGGACCTTGGAAATGTCAATGAAAGGCAGTGATGCCAGTCAATTGATTATATTAGGATCAGGTACTTATATTACATATTATAATATACATATATTATATTATGTTATCTGGTACTTATATTAGGATCAGGTCTGTAATAGAAATACTGACTGCAAATGAAAGGCCATGGGCGAGGGAAGCCTAGCCAAGCTTCAGCAGGAAGAATCCTGAGATTCTTAGAGAAGCACTTGTCTACCTTGAAATGATACCAGGATTCAACTAAACAGGTGTTTTTTAAAGTAATATTATCTTTCCAGCCTTCCCCACCCATTCTGTTTTCATAGCTACCTTTTTGTATGGCAAAGCCTAGCATTACAAGGTTAGTTGGCTAGGGGGGTTGTTAATCTCTGATTACTGTCTATGCTGATGTCATCCCAGAGATGTGATGGTGATTTGGTGGTAGGATATCATCCTTATAGGCACAATATGACTCCACTATTCATCCTTTGACCCTAACCCTGAAGTGGTAATAGCCACAGAGCACACATGCTTCTCCCTTCTCTGAGTGTGTGTGTGTGTGTGAGAATATGAGCTACCTTTCTGTCAGCCAATTTTGTCTGTGTTTTATGATTCCCCTTCGCCTGCCATTCCATTTCTCCAAAGAGTAGGTGGAGTCTCTTAGTAGATGTCCTAGTCAAATGCCAGGTACTCAAACGTCCTTCTTCCAGGAGGCCATGAGGGAAGCTTGCCTATGGCACTTTTCACTTACATGCAAACGTTCTGAATTCAGGAAGGTTCATAGTGACCTCTTACTTCCATCCTCCCTATTTCCCCTCCCCGCCCTGCCCCATGGCTTACTGTCTCCCAGTAGTCTTGCACCATGCAATACAAAATATGTTTAAAATATATCAGAGAGTCCCTTTACAATGGCTTCCAATCGTCATGTTAAAGAGTGTGATTTTTAAAGCACTCGTTTGCATAACAATATCCAGTTCATCTACATTTGTTGTGTTGGTTGTTTAGTCTTTGGTTTTTATTATATTTCTATTTAATTCAAGTTTTTTTTTTTTTAAATGTCCCTAACACATCATGGAGATGAGAGTTTAAACAGCTGCTAGAACATCTGAACGCCTGTGTTCTGTAGATTCACCATTGTAAAGTGGAGCACTGGTCACTGAGACACAGGACAGGCTGTAGCGATTTGCTCACTGTCCTCTTCCTGAGACTGCAGATATGCTTTTGTGTATGCACACTCCTTTTGTTGCTTCTTGGTATTTTTCTTATTTTTTTTCTATAACATCCAAATTTGCGATAATAAAGAAACTGTGTTAGACCTTTTCTTTATATGAGTCCCTTTGCCTCAAACCGAGTCCTCTAAAAGGACAATGGACAAAAGCAGTTGAAATCGTCTGCTAAAGGAAGCAGACAGGATGCACTTAAAAGAAGTTTACCATAAACTTAGTAAATTATTGGATGTACATTCTGTGCTTGGTATTCCATTAGATAGTAAAGACAATCGATCTCAATATGGAGGGTCTGCCCCCAGTCTGATAGGAAAAAGTCAAAATATGGCATTGTAATATTTCAATAATTGTTTAGTAAAAGAAAACAAACAAACCAAAAGGCAAATGGCTGTGAAAGCCAAAGGGAAGCACTGAAGCCTTGTGCAGGTGATAAAGACATACTGGACTCCAGATATAGCTCAATGAAAGGGCACTTGTGCCTATGCTTATGTGTACAGAGTGCTAGGTGCCCTCCCCAGCGCTACCAAACCAAGGCAAATAGAAGTGTTTTGGAGACTAACCAGCTGTAACATAGCATATTAACAGCAACAATAGTATAACATGCAGAATACAGAGGAAGCACAGGTCAGTAATAAATATGCTTTATTAAAAATATGTTTTATTTACAGCTCTTGTCCCCTATCTTTCCTAACACTTGTACATTTATAGAAACTTTATATTCATATTGTTTGAAACAAGTACTGGGGCTGGATACAATGGGTAGAACACAGACATCAAATTTGAATGCGAGCCTAGATGTGTTATGCTTGAATGGCTTTAGAAAGTTACATTAATTGCTTTTCTGAAGTATTTGAAAATGGGAATGATTTCTGTATTGTTAGATTTCAAGTAATGGCTATTGTAGCACATATGTATGTAGGAGACACTCAGGAAATTACAACTGCTTTTAATATTTTAATGTTATTAAAATATTATATTTATAATATTTTGATATTTTTAAATGTCATACAGTTCATGTATTAGAATTGTTTTCCATTTGGTAAATAAAAGCATTAGAAATCATATAATTACCCTTCACTATTAATATTTCTATAGTTTAGTATTTCAAAAACTACTTGTTTGTAAGCATGTCTATGTTCATTCTTCTGCATGTATACATAATACAAATTAATCTCATTTTGTACCTGTGAGCACTGATGGTAAAGAGTTTTTTCTATTTGTTAGTTTATTTGTTTTAACAACCTTCAGACCCATGTACTTTGTCTGCTGGTATGCACCTCAGTCATGATTTGACCAAATCCAAAAATAGTTTGAATTAAAAATGGTCTACCAAATGGCCACAGGTCATTTGCCAATCCCTTCCGTACTTCTTAGGTATAATTGATCAGGGGAACATGGCAAGAGCTGGGGCAGAGAGAGAGAATGGAACCACCTTGCTACCATACACCCGGCATTCAATAGTGTACTAGTTTCTTTTTATTCTAATAATGTAGAGTAGAGAGCATGTAAACATGAATATATGACTGTCATCGGGAATGACCTTCTCTGTCAGGAACTTATTTAAATTCTCCCTGTCAGAATATCTTAGAATAAAGAAATAGAAGACTTAGCTCAGGTATTTTTCTTGATTCACTCGTCAGTAATTCAAATGTAGCCTCTGATATATCAGTGTCCTTTCCATTCATCAGTGTCTTCTGATGGTACTAAATTATTCTCATACATGAGATTTTGCTCCCCTTGCATGCCCACAGTAATACTTGGACAGCTGACATCCTTTCCTGTGGGATGTACTCCTTCCCCGAGTCCAGCCTTCTGTTTCCCATGCGCACTGGCTTTCCTTCTGACCCTCTGGCCTTCAAATTCCTCTTCTAGGTCTTTGTCTTCTCTACAAGAAATCAAGGTTCTCAATTTCTGGCTTATGATATCCTCTTCTGCCACTGATACATGTATCCTTCCAAGCAAAATTAAAACACACCCTAGATGTCAGTTATCTTTTGTTTCTCCAGGCCATTCCTGGGCCTAGTACACAGAGATATGGCTGGTTTGTAGCAAAGGTAATTTCCTACAATTCTGAGATTACCTCTGAAGACTGGCTGCCTTTCTCTTCTTGTATAAGATGTAACATTAGAATAGTCTTCCTTTACCTCCCAACACGGGCAGCCCAGGTTCTTTATATCTCATCCTTGTTGAAGGCAGGGGAATCTAGTATTCTGCCACTCTTCACCAACTGTTTTTGTTATAATAGCTCTCATTGATCCTTTATGTCTTTTCTCCTCCATTAGATTATAGGCTCGATAAGAGAGGGGTGATACTGATACATGCTACATATGCAAGCAGCGATAACAATGTAATCATCTATTAGAGTTGTGCACATGGCCAGAATAGAGCTAAAAGGAACCATGTGATGTAGGCAGCGGACATTACCATACAGATCTGTGTCAAAGAGGGAGATTAGTCATTGCAAGTCTATTTTTCTAGAAAAGAAACTATCAGACTCTGATGTGGAACATTATTTTATCCTGTGTTCTTCCCTTTGTTAAGAACATACTCATTACAGGCCTGAAATACAAGGTAGTTTAAAACTTAAAAGCTAGTTTTTAGTACAGTTAAGTAAAGAAGTGAAAAGGGGTTTTCCCCCTCCTCTCATTAGGACTGTACATTATTTTCATATGCACATAAACTTGGGAACAAGAAAGACTTATATAACATCCACAGCACGGAGGCCAGGGTAGACTTTAATTAATTCCTAGGTAAAATTAGTATGCATTGCTGTTTAGAGAAGCAAAATACACAAGCCTGCTAATCAAAATGTTCAGCTAACAGAGCTGGAGCTTTTCATTAGTTATATTGTCTTGAATTTCATCACTCTACCAGCTGGCTTCTTGTCAATTTATAGCTTGGACCTTTACATCAAACAGAAAAAAAAAAATTAATTACAGGGAAAGGAATCCCAATAGGAATTTTGCGCTTAGAGGTTTTTCACAATTAACCAGACATGAATGGGAATGTGTACAGAGAAAATGGAAAGGAAGAGAAAGAACTTTGTAGAATTTACTAGAATCATTAACTGTAGCAGCGTTAGTCAACTACTTCCTGATTTTGTTCTAAAGTTGTTTAGCCAAATATGTCAGCCTTGTGTTTTCTGAAAGCACTCAAGTCTGCTGTTCTGTTGAACTCAGTGAATCGTGGCATGGACTGTGGATTTTCTTACAAGTTGTCCCAAGTGAGAGCTCAGAAATTGTTCTCTTCCCATCATTTTGAATTGGGTAACATCCTGTATGTTACACTACTGATCATAATCATACCTTAAGGAGCTAAAAGATGCTTTGTTGGTGAGTGCCTGGTTACTCATAATGCATATCTGGACTCAGAAGTATTGTTCTCAAGTATCATAGTCATTGCTGAGGGGTCTCACAGGAATTGTGACTTTCTTAGCCTCTTATCTGTTGAATAAACCAGCTCGCAGCTTTAAAAATGATGCTCTTCATAATTTCTTTTTTACGTTGCTTAGAAATTCTTGTCGTCCATTTTCCCAGTTCCTAAACAATAGAGTGTGTGTTTCTCAAATCTATCAAAGGCTAAGTTGCCTAGCAAGTATGAAGAAAACATTTCTACTTAAGAAACATGTATATAGGAACGCACATAGGATATGTTCCGTAGGATACCAGAGAGTCATGTGAGGAGTCCAGGTTCGGAGCAACTATCAAATTAATCAAAGAGCATGTACATACTATGTGAACATGCATACATAGTATTTATGTGTGATCTAGAATAGCATTTTCCATTTGGTTAATTTCAAATGTTTATTCAGACTGTGTTATTCCCAGTCCACAGAGTTGTCTATACTAAAATAAATCCATCACTTTCTTGGCCATTGCAAGAATACATTTAGGTTTCTGATCATCTTTAATGTACAGCAGCCCTTAGTTATCAGCTCATTTCAGTGGTCATATTTCACTATACTGTCTTGAACAGTGCCATATTTCCTAAATAATTTGTAGACCACAGCTAAGGAGAACATTTTTTAACTTTTCGTAATGATAGTATTTTTCTTCATTAGGCTTGCGAGCTGGGAGTTACTAACAGGCACTTTGCAGTTTTTGCGGTTCAGCCTGAGAATGGTTTGCTGCTATTCCAAGGTCACTTTCAGAGTCTTCACGTGATTTACTCCCATTTATTTTGCACTTGTGTTTATGGCTTTGCACCAAGAAATGAAATTTGATGTTGGGTTTGTCTCCATTGAACTTAATTTGCTGCAGGTCAGCTCATTTACAACTGTGATAACAGGAAAACCCACACTGTAGAGTGTTTTTTGTCTGTAGCCACTGATTCCGTTTCTTCTCCTTTTGTTGTTATTGGTGATGTTATTGTTGCGCAGCTTTCCGGTCCTTTCAATTTAAAAAGAAGCCTCACTAGGGAGGGATTTTCAGGAGACCTACGTGAATCTACTAGAGATCAATATGTAAGATTACCTAATAAGAGTTTTATCATTTCATGACATTCTATTAGAAATTTGATTTCATGTTCTCTATTAAATATGTATGCCTATTAGTTTATATTTTAAATAAATGAATTTATATTTGATAACATATTAAGTAAAAGGATACAAAAATCTTAATTTGGGTTATGATACTAAATATTTGTCTAGGTTTTTAGTTTAAATAACCCTGTGAGTCCAATTTTGGCCTCACATGTACTCCTGGATATGAAGCCATTCACTAGAGTTTGAGGCCACACCATTAAAGAAAAATAGGTTCTCCCTCCCAAGAAGTCATTGCCTTTCCTTAGCTCCTCTGTAGGGTGAAGGCTCATAAACCTTTCTCTCTATGCTACTTTAATAGTTTGATCTTGCACAGGTTTTAAGTTTGAGTGCAGTAGTTTGGTCATGTCCACAATACAGTGACTCTCTCCAGCCCCTCCTGACCTTTACTCTTTGAATTTTCCTGTCCCCTCTTTGGAGATGGCCCTTGAGCCTTGGTGGAAGGTGTGACATACATGTCCATTTGAGGCTGAGCACTCCACTGACTTGTAGTCTTTCTGAAGCAGGGTTCTCAATGTAACATAAAGGGGCCCCTTGTCTCAGTAAGCATCTGACAGTCAGTGTAGGCTCATGGAGCCAGAAACCTGTCTCTCCCCTGGTGGACTACGTACCCATCATAAGAAATATTTTCATTTAGAATGAAATATTAGAATTTAGTGAACTGCTTGCAGATAGTTTACTTTTTATGAAATTTTTATTTTTATGACTCTGGACCTGAGATGTTAAATGTAAACTGCACAGTCTCTCAGCAAAGTTTACTATGTAAAGCAATTCCATGATAGATCATTTTGAATTGCATTTGGCTTCTGCTTATCATCGTAGCAAGAAATAATATTTAAATATATTCCCATCCAAGTGTCTCAATTGTACGCACTGACACATGAACCAAATTATAGATACATGTCTAAAATAAACAAGAAATCTGAAAAAGAAATGTGGACAGTGAATAGTACTAGTGATAGCTTAGATGTCTATAACACAGGAAGTTCACAACATGGGGTCCTATGCTAATGTGGTAGGAAAATCTTTATATTTCATTCAGCTGAAGCTGGACCGTGGGGCTTCAGAGTCTAAATATGATGTCCCGGTTTGGGTTTGTTTTGCTTTGTTTAATGATGTTGGTGGTGGTGGCTTGGTCATGGTATGTTGGTATGTATGTTTGTAATGCATGAGAGTATATGCCTTATGTGCCTCTGTATGCAAATGAAGGCAGGAGGAGAGAATCAAATGTCTTCTTCTATTGTCCTCTACCTTACTGCCTTGAGTCATGGTCTGTCACTCAACCAATAGCACTCTAATTTTGGCTATACTGGCTGGCCATTGTGCTTCAGTTATCTGCCTGTTTTCACCCAGTGATACCCGGGTTGTAAAGCATGCAGTCATGCCTGACTTCTTGTGTGGGTAATAGAGGTTTGAACTCACATACTCCTGATTGCACAGAAGCATCCTTCCATCTTGAGCCATCTCCCTAGGCCTGATGCTTTCTGTTTGTGGACCCCTACATTGTTCACAAGATGAAGTTATAGGGAATTAGACTATTTAAATCACTTTGAAATACGTAATTATGGAGTTCTCTTAGTAAGAAATGTTACTATTTCTACCTACCTGATTTTTACAGTTGAGAAACTTTTTGTTTGTTTTAATACAGGTAATGAATTTGGGCATCCTGAGTGGTTAGACTTCCCAAGGAAAGGGAATAATGAGAGTTACCATTATGCCAGAAGGCAGTTTAATTTAACTGATGATGACCTTCTTCGCTATAAGTTCCTAAATAACTTTGACAGAGATATGAATAGATTGGAAGAAAGATGTGGTTGGCTTTCAGCTCCTCAGGTAAGCCCTTTGCTCTAAATGTGATGTTTTAGTCACCAGTGAGTGCTGGGCATGCTTAGAATGGCAATCGGTTTAAATCTGCATGCAGACCTTCTGAACAGCACTTCATTATTCAGTGTGTAGTGCCCTGTAATGTACTGTAGGTTGTCAAAACATGTCACAGGAATCTCTCCAATAGATAATGAAAATGGTAAGCATACTGCCCTGCTTAGCTTCCTGGTTAGTTGGTTGTTATTGTTTAAATTTAACAATTTTCATTTCAATTGGTTAAAAATAAATGGCAGACACTCTGCATGAAACCCATTTTGGAAATGGCTGTGGCAACATCTTAATTGTTTTGACTGGCTTTTCTTTGTGTAAATAATTATGCTGTCATAAAAAAAATGACTAGGACAACACCTAGATTTTTTTATTCCTGTTTTCCCTTCTTTAATGGTCTCCAACTTGTCATTTCAATAAATGCCATTATTCCTGCATGCTGTGTATGTATTTTGTATTTTGCATGAGTCTGAACTCTCCTCTAGAATTAAAGTCTCAGTTTTCAATAAGTTTGAGAAAATGTAATTAACAGGTGCAAATTTTGTACAGGCTTTTTTTTTCCCTCTTGCAAAAATTAACATATAGTATGTGTTACTTACAATCCATTTACTTTCTATTGATACTGTTTGAAATGACTGTTGATGTGTTTTTACTTTAGTGTCTATGGTTTGCTTGTTTGGTGGTTGAACAAAGGTATTTGTATATTCAGTAAGACTGGCTACATGATATGCATGCCCTAATCATGTTTATTAGAAATGCTATTTCCAGGAGAAAGAGCAAAATGATGCTCCTTTTCAGGAGGAACAAGGTTGAATACTGAAAGACACACTGTTTACTCTGGAGCCTTAGTTCTCACTGCTAAATTACCAGGAGAGATGCTGCTGATAAACATGGCAATAAATCTACAACATAAGAGCTGGGTGAAAGTGGAGCCGAAGATGCAAAGGCTTTCAAAGCCAGCTGTAAACAGGAATCAGGGAGTGTGCGAGTGTCATTTATTTTTAGACCTTTTCATATTATTAAGAGATATCCACAGAACATTGCAGCGGACTTTAGGTTGCCATTGATTCTCTGCAGAGTTATGTAAAAATAATGTATGATTTCTAGAATAACTATAAATTTGAACCTGGATATAACCTTACAGTAACTTTGAAAAATAAATTTTTATTAAGTTACCTCATTAATCTGGGTGCTAAAACAAAGTCTCAAGGAAAATGCACTTATGCTTAGCCTAATATACACAAATGCTATATACTGAAAGTGCCATGTTTTGTTTTGTTTTGTTTTTACTTCAGACTTATCCACAGCATTAATCCTCTGTTTGTGCTCTCAGGGTGGAACATGGACCGTGGGGTTCTTATGCTCTTTAAACTGCTTTTTGATGTTGTTTGGCAAAATTGTAACATGCAAAACTATAGAGACCAGGGATTTCATTTTGGAATAATAATGAACAACACATATTAAGAACAACAAAACAAGCCTCTAGGAAATAGTTTCCTTGCTGCAGCATCTCAGAGTGATTTGAATGTAATGTGTTCCTCCTTGCAGGCCTATGTGAGTGAAAAACACGAAGACAATAAGACCATCACCTTTGAGAGAGCAGGACTCCTCTTTATCTTCAACTTCCACCCAAGCAAGAGCTATACCGACTACCGAGTTGGGACGGCATTGCCGGGGAAATATCCTTTTCTCTGCTAGTGAATGTGGCCATTTAAATTCAATATGTATTCATAGTATAAGCACATTTTAAAAAGACGAACATGGAACTCGAACTCAGTTTCCTCCTCTGAAAAGTGAGGGACTTGAGGTGGCTGACATTGCCCATCTTATGTGTACTGAATTATTAACGAACTTTGCTTAAACTCTGAAAATTCCTATCCTGGAAATTTTTGAACATGGTATTTTGTTCTAATAAGAAATCAATCCACACTTCATTTTTGTATATAAAATCTTTCACATAGTTGCCTCTAATAATCGTCTCTTCACCCCTCATCTCTGACTGTTGAGAAAGAATATATAACTCAACAATCCTCCTTTCTCTGTCTCTTTTAAATTTTAGGTCATGGCTCACTTTTTTTTTTTTTAATCAGAATTGGCAGGGAAGCAGGCCAGGGGTGGAGGTGCTGAAGAGAAAGAGCAAGGAATGTGTTTCTGGTGTTATCTACTTGTGTGTGTTCGCTGATTACTTGGCCTCTTTTTTAGTCCTTTGTTATGTCTTTGCTATACTGCCAGAGCCTTACTGGAGCAGAAAGGTATAAAACCAAAATATGATGCAGGTTATAAAGTAATAAATGGGAGAAAAGCAAAAGTATTCCATGGGAAAACAAGGGAAAAATGGAGAGGAAAAGAATGATAAGGCTACTACACCTTGGAATTAGCATGAATATAGTATAGTAAAATAAGGAAAGCCATTCCTTATTGGTTGGAAGCATAGACCATCTTTAGATAATGGGCGCTACAAAAGATCAATTAGAGAATGGTGACTATAATAAAAGTACTAAGAGAGAAAGCTGACATCCCCAACTGAGATCATGTAATAGAGATTTTTTTAAAACTCTATTAATTAGTTTAAGCTTTTTTTCTTGAGATTTTATGTTACATTGTTGAAAGTTTTTGAACTAGGTAAGAATGTATGTACTAGGGCAAGTTTTCATGTCTGAGTCAGTAAAAGATTACATGAAAAGAGGATTGTAATTTCAGGTGTTAATCATGGGGTATTGCAGAATACCTAAAGCATAACTAGCCTGGAAGTAAGGTGATGGAGAGGGATTAACAACAGGCTCGTGGAGCTCTTTCCGAAGGGAAAGGACCCCGAAAGTGTTTGTAAGGGGAAATGTAAAGTTTCCTTTTACTAATTTTTATTTTAAAAATTTTTACATAATATATTTTGATCATATTCTTTCCCCTCCTTTAAGTCATCCCAGATCCTCCTCCCTCCCCACCTAATTTCATATTCTCTCTCTCAAAAAATAAACAAAAAACAAAATATAATTAAGAAAACTCGTAAGACAAAAATATCCAAATATATATATATGTGGATATATATATATATATATATATATATATATATATATATATATATATCCACAAAAAATAACATGGATTCCATTTTGTGTTGGCCGACTACTCCTGGGCATGAGGCTGTCCTGGAGTGTGGTTGATACAGCCAGTGACATTACACTAGAGAGAACTGAATTTCCCTTTCTCAGCGGATAACAACTGTAACTCCTAGGTTAGCATGGGACTTTGTCCCTTTCTCATTGCAGGGTGGTGGTGGTGGTCTGTTTTGAACTTGTATAGGACTTGTGTGTTCTGTCTCAGTCTCTGTGAGTTTATGTTTATCTATCCTCTTTGAATAGAGAAGACAGTTTTTCCTTGGAGTCATTTGCCATCCCTGGCACTTAGAATCTTTCTGTGTCCTCGTCTGCAAAGCTCCTTGTGCTTTGAGAGGAGGGATTTGATAAAAGCATTTCTTTGAGGGCTTAGTGCTCCACAGTCTCACACTCTCTGCCCCTTGTTCATTGTGTGTCTCTGTGTTAATTGCTATCTACTGCAAGAAGCTTATCTGATGATGGTTGAGCAATGCTCTGGTCTACTGGTGTAGCAATAGCTCATTAGGAGTTATTTTATTGCTATGTTACTTTAGCAGAATAATAGTCATAAGTATTCCCTTAGGCCTGCTGCCTCTCTAGTTCCAGGTACTGGTTTCATCTCATGGTGTAAGCTTTCAATCCAATTAAAAGGTAGTTAGTGGTTACTCCACCACATTTGTGCCACATTTGGCCCAGTATATTTGCTATTGTAAGTCACAGTGTTTGTGGTTGGGTGATATTGAGGATTACTTTTCTCTTCCAGTAGCATGCAAAATATTCTCTGCAACATCAACCCTAGTCAGTTATGGTGAAGATTCTAGTTGGGCATCAGCTCCATTTCTCCATGTTTGGTGACAATAGTAAGTATTTCTTCAGCAGTAGACCTTACCATCAGGTTATAGAGAGTAACCAACAGCTTTGGTGATGTTTTATGGAACCTATGGGACCCATTTGGCCAGTGACTCAACATGAGGTAACACATTCCTGCCACTGCTTTTTTACTTGGTGGCATGAGATGTCTGTTTGAATACTCAAATATATTTAAGACCTGCTCGTTTAGAGCATTTTACTGTACTGGGGATTCTTTTCTGAGACAAAGGAGCATGGAAGTGCTTCCAAAATACACTTGCCCCATGCCTTATGATTACCCACCTAAAAGCAACATCTCACCCTAACTCAGAGACTAAAATCATCGTGTCAGCTTGGTTTTGCAAAGTGGTGTTCTGCCCACCCAGTCTATGCCGACCATCATTGATAACGAAGTGACTGCTAATAAAACTCTTTTAGCCTAAGGATCTGCTTCACAAGATGAACATGGAAGTTCTCAATTATTAAAAACATTGTCTTTCCTCCAACACCTCTTCCCAGGCTTCCCTCTTTCAGACCAAATGCCTGGAATTCCTTCCTTCTTCTGTTCCTTCCCTTCCCTCTTCCCTCCTTTCCTTCCTTCCTTTCTCTTTCTTCATTGTCCTTAAAAAAGTAAATTCTACTTCCATCCAAAGTGAAGCTGCCACATCTGGCAGCACACATTTCCAGATGTGGGTTGGCAAGATGAGGTCAGGTGCCCCATTTCTGTGTTTCTGTGCTGACACTCTTTGATGAATAGGTATAATGTCATTTTCTCTATCAGCAGCGATCATATTACACATTCTGCTCTCATTCATAGTCTCAAGCTTTTCTTTAGACCCCCTAGTGTAATAATACCTTGTCTCTTATTCTTTATTCAGTTAATAATTTTAACTCAAAATTCCAAATATTAGCATGGAAAAAGTACAGTGGACATTAGTTTTTGCCCTCTATCTACCCTTTTGTGACATATGGTAAAGGAACTCTTCAGGGGGTAGTTCTCCACTGCAGATCTGTTAAGATTCTACCATACTCCTTAGGCAAAAGAATGATCTCTTCTTGCGAGATTTTGTTGTTCCAAGCTTAATATTCTTTTTATAATCCATAACATTGTGCAAGTTTCATTTGTTTTTGACCTTTCATCTTTTTTACGTATTCTTTCACCTTTAAACTGTTACAGACTGATTTTAGATATAGAAATATGCATAAATTAAGATCCTGTTGTTATATTTCTGACTTTACCAAAATGTTCCATGATAATTGGCTTTTCTAGCATGTAAATGGAATGGAGATAGTTGCTATCAAGACTGGATGTATTAATCAAGTAAAGAAATTCTTCAGATTCTGAATTCTGAAGACACTGAATTCAATACCAGAAAAAAATTCAAGTTTCTGCAAAAGTCATTTGAATTTCTTCTATCACTCTGAAGTACAACTATGTTGTAGGTAACATGTATGAATTCTCAAGCAGTATCAATTTTTGAACCTGGGTATCTTACATATTAAATGGCAAGGCATGAGCCTGACTCAGATCTTTGGAGAATTCATGGTGACCATCTTCTCAGGAAATTGTAAAGGGAGCTATTTTGGCAAGGGAGGAGAAAACTTTTAAGTTTAGCTATCCTTCACAGTAATATGAATTTTGGGAAATTGAGAGATCAGACTTATTTGTATCAATAAGTTTTTAAATATGGTCACCAATGGTAACTCCCAGAGACTAAACATTGTTTCTTCAAAAGAGCTAGTACCTATGTCGAGGAGAATAGCAAAAACAATAGCAGAGAGCCTTTACCTACACGCATGCATCATATATCATTTTAGCTGTTAATCTTCAGTGCACCAATTCCAGGGTTCTTCAGTCTAGTGGATGATGGCAATGTGATGGTGCATAGCTGAGACCTTAATGCACTTGGTAACCGGCAGGCTTCACATTTCATGGTTAGAAAGCTAGAATATATTTTCCCAGTATATTATCTTTTCTTGTGATTTCACACTGTTCATCTGCAAAAAGGAAACACAGTACCCTTTGTATTTTATGTATCACTGTTTCATTTCTTCACCCAGAATATTATCAAGTGAGCACTGAATGAAAATTAAAACATGTAGGGCCCTAAGGAAAAACTGTTCCTTGTAAGACACAGTACAAACGGTAGTGGCACTTTTTAGTTAATATGAGGAATGTTGTATGTTGTGATGTATCTTCTGAAGGCCATCTGTTTTTCTTTTACTTATTTCATCTTATATCCCTGTGCATCCTCTAAGGAGAATTGTATTAGCCTCATGTAACAGACCAGTAGACAAGCCTGAGAGTACCAGAGGCTTTTCCCCCAGCATGTAGCTGGTAAAATCAAACATTGTGTTTATGACAAAGTCCATGCCCTTCTAGTGATCTTATGGTACATTTTCGCTTATTTTTATATTTTTTACATGTGTTTTGGCACAATAGCAGTGGTGAGATTAGTGATTACTATTTCTATAATGTTGAAATTGTTTTGATACAATTCTGAAGAAAATGAGTTGCATTAGAAAATTGTACAAACAATTGGGGCAATCTGCACACTTTCCCAGTCTTCCTATCTCCTTTCCCACCTCCAGTCACCTGCCACATATTCTTCCCCAGGAGTTCTTCCCTATTCCCTTTGTAACCAAAGTCTACAAAAGGGAAAATCTGTTCTTTTAAAATAAAACATAGGTATTCAGGTCTTCTTCTTCTGTTGGAGTTGCGTTCTGTATTCTGGAATGGAATATGGATGCACCATGGCTCTGTATGTAAACCCCTCTACTTCATCCAAGTTTACTGCATAATAGTGCGTGCAAACATATAACCTCAAAGGTTTTTTTGTAAGGCATATGACTCGGTCTATAAAAATGAATATCAGCCTGGAAGCATAAACAACAGAACAGTCACAGGTTTTTTAAGTCATCTGTCAGTATGCTGCTGGGGCGGAGGTGGGCATGATCGTGACAATAGCATCCCCCTTTCCAAATGGCATTTCAACTGTCACAGATCAGATGCTAAAAGGAGCCATCACAAACATGGCTCGTGAGAAGTATGTGAATACAGGCCAAAAATAGTTAAAGCTAAGGGAACAGATGAGTAAATACTTGGATTTGACCTGAGATCTTAAAAAATATTTTTATTAAACTGCTGCAAGATGTGCCTTTTAAAATGTAAATCCAGAGTATGACATTTGCAACCGGTATGCAGGTTTTCTAATGAGCAAATAAGGTCATTTGGATGACTCACTGGCGTGTGATCGCTGAAGGCAGGGCCACGGCTGTGTTGCTTGGTTTAGAGAAGCCTTTGAAGTGTGGTTATGTAACACTGTTATACAGAATCAGGACTTTATGAAACAAATAAAAGCCAAGTAATTAATTTAGGATTAACTACATGCCACACTGTGTCAAGAGGATACTGTACATGTGAAGGATGATTTCTGGGTTACAGAAATAGAGTCTAGATTCACCTTTTTGGCTTTATAGGTTATTGATGTTTGGATAGAACACAAAACACATGGACAAGGATGCGTCCTGACATGTGTAACAGTGCCTAGAAGCATATGCACGTCTTTCCTCCCTCGTTGTGTATCTGTGTGTCTCTTTTCATGCTTTTTTGGTGAGCAGGGTAACATAAGTAAATGGCAATTTTATATTTATGGCAGTTTTTTTTCATCTTCAGTTTTCAGAAATGCACACACATGCATGTACATGCATGAGTTGACTACACTCTGTTATTCAATCTCTAGATAATAATATTAGTTTTAAACATTTTTATGGGGCCTGTTTGATTATTTTTTCATTGTTAAATACTTCTTAGCAGTCCTTGTCATTTAATGACAGTGACTAGCACCATTTTTTTTTTTCCTGGCAAGAAGATTTGATTTGGCTTTTTTTCTTCACTTCAGGAATTTGAGATAAATCATAAAGTACAAAAAATAGTTTGATGATCAAAATATAACTACTATAACATTTTCATATTCATGTGATTATAGGCAGTAATAAATAAGCATCCCTTGACTGTGTGTGTGTAAACACAACTTTAATATTGTTGTCCGGTGTAGTGATAGGGAATGGAGGGGTAGCTTTGCTCTGAATATTTATTGCAATGCTGTGAAATACTCAAGCATTTCTTTGTTTTCAATAATGGGTCTCTAATGCATTCAGTATCTCCTGACTTTGGAAATTCATACATAACATTCCTGTCCTCCATTTTATACTGTTCATACATAACATTCCTGTCCTTCATTTTATACTGTTCTGGATGAATGAATTTAGAAATAATATAATCTTTAAAAACAATACATGTTCACCTTATGATATATTACCAGTAATTGAAGGAGGTGCTTATCACCACCTTCTAAAAGGAAGTCTCACTGGGGAAACAAACTACTCTTAGGGATAGGTTGCATGCCCAGCAGTAAATGCCCAACAGAAAATGAACTCTGACCCTTTTGTCTCCCCATGGCCCAAGTAACTGTTAAAGCCTCCAGATGTAGTGGATAAATTTGCTTTCTGTGCAAGAGTAGTGTCTAGACTATTACACTCTGAGGGTTCATGTTCTATCTCTGGCATTTATTTATACTAAAGAAGTAGATTGTTTACTTTTCAGTGTTTTCATCACCAAAGCACTTACTCATTGTCTTGGTGTAGTGGGAAGTTGACGTGTCAAGAAGTTTTGGGAGTAGTGTTGTGCTATTATGTTGTATTATATTATGTTCTATTATATTGCATGTATTAGAAGATTTAGACTCAGCAGGTAGTCTTCCTCACTATGGCCTGAACTTTCTTTTTCCAAATTCCTCTTTCCATGTCTGACTCCCCAGTACATTAACACATTATCATTCCTTTCACTTCTTTTACGGTATTGTAACTGAACATTGTCTGTTCCTTGCAAAGTCCCTCCCTTATTCCTGTACTAGTTTCCCGACTTTGCTTCTTAGCACCTGCCTTTCTGTGTTTTGTAGGAATATTTTAATGTTCTTTACTTCCATCTCTCAATTTCTTTGTGAAATAACCCCTCCTACCCAAGTCAGTTGTTGTCTTTATTTCTCTTTTTTGCCGTCCTTGCCCTGAAGAAATGGTACATTCCCTTAGTTGACACTGTGATGGCATCCTCTATTGACCAGCATGCTTTGGCTTCTGCTCTGTAACCAAGCTCTGTGTAGGTGGGTGATGATAAATGAATGTTAGGAATAATGGGAAGCATGGACTCTGATATTTTCGACATAGAACTCCAATTTGAACTTTGCAGAGCGTTCAAATCAAATAGAATTACTTTGGTGAGGAAGTCTCTGTGCTTATTTTAAAATTAGTGTCAGAAGTTGAATTTCCATAGCACTTTATAGACTTCCATTTACATTGGCCCATCCAATCTTCACATTATATCAGTAAGGCTGGCGAGGTCTAGTGCTCTTATCCTTAATCTACATATGAGGATCAGAAAGATTCATAACTTTTGAAAGGTCAAAGTCCTGGTAAGTGAATATATGAAATTTAATCGAGTTTCTCTATTTCAGCACAGTTTTAGATTTGGATGACAAATCATCTTTTTGTTGCCTTACAGCAATGCCATTCCTGTACATAAAGCGTTTCTCACTAATTAGAATACTGTTTTTACTTGTGTTCTTTCCCCCTCTTTGCAAAAGTTAGTGGCTCCTCTGCCCAATTTTTTGGGGGGGCTGTCTTATGCTACCCTAGTTTGCAACATTCAAAAAAATCACAGCTCAACATGAATGGAAAATATTTATAGCTTTATTAAATCCTAACTGAAAAATTAAAGTTATATAGATGTAAAGTATACAATATGTTATCTTGGTACACAGATATATTGTAAATGGTTACTTCAGTCACCCTATATAGTCTCCACCTTACACAGTTACTTGCTTGTTAATGGTTGTTTTTTACTCTTTTGTTCTTTGGGGGCCTGCCACCTAGCTCCCAAATAAATACACACAGATGCTTATTCTTTCTTATAAATGCCAGGCCTTAGCTTGGCTTATTTCTAGCCAGCTTTTCTTAATTTAAATCATCCCATCTACCTTTCCTCTCTGGGCATTTATCTTTCTCTATTCTGTATACTTCCTTTACTTTTTACTCCATGGCTTGTTATGTAGCTGGGTGGCTGGCCCCTGATGCCCTCCTCTCCTTTTCTTGCTTTTCGTTCTCTCAGATTTCTCCTCCCATTTATTCTCTCTGCCTGCCAGCCCTGCCTATCTTTTCTCCTGCCTTGCTCTTTATTAGGTCAATCAGCAGTTTTACACAGGCACAATAACACAGCTTCACAGAGTTAAACAAATGCAACATAAAAGAATGCAACACAGCTTTGCATCATTAAACAAATGTTCTACAGCATAAACAAATGTGACACATCTTAAATTAATATTCGATAACACATGCTGTATGTGCATTTGCATGTGTGGTGAGAATAACTATAAGGAAAACCCATAGTTAGTTTTACTATCAACTCTATTATTAACCAAACTTAATCATGCTGTGCATTAGATGTCCAGAATTTATTGACCAAAAGCCTTCCATTTCTCCACATCTCACACTTGCCCTACAGCCCACAGCAATCACTGTTCATCTCTCTTTAGAATTCAACTTGTTTAGATTCTCCATGTAAGTGTTCTTATATAATATTTGCTTTACTATGGCTGGCTCATTTCCCTTAGTATAATATCTCCTGGGTATATGTTATTATAAACAATTCCTTTATGTCAAATATTCGATTACAGATAAACACTACATCTTTTATACATTCCATTTTGGACATTGATGTTGTTTCATTTTCTTAGTTATTTTGGACAGTTCTGCATGGGTTGTTGGCATCTACATATTCTTCAAACTGCTGGCCTCATTTTCTTTGATTATATACCTAAGACTGGTATTGTGAATTTATGCTTATGGGTCTTCGTTATAATCTCCACAGTAGCTGTAAGAACTTATAGTGGCACCACTCTGCTTCATGTTCTTGCCAATGATCCTTATTGGACTTTTTGTTAATAGCAATCCTGACACATATGTGGTGATGTATCTATCACCTTTGGTTACTATTTCCCCAATAATTAGTGATGTTGAACACATATTTCCATTCTTTTCCAAAAGGATATCCAATTTACCCACCACAAATTATAGAGTAGATAAATTCTCTACTGAATGCTCTTGTCACCATTGTCAATGATTAGTAGAATAAGTGAGTTTGTTCCCAGGCTCTCTGGTCTGTCTCTTTGGAATGCGCATATATATACCATATATATACATATATATATGGTATTAATGTGCTATAATGGTCACTATGGTGTTATATTGAACTTTGGAACCTGAGAGTTGCTGTGGGATAATGGCCTTGTACACTGGTTTAATAAAATGCTGATTGGCCAGTAGCCAGGCAGGAAGAATAAGTGGGGTGAGCAGACGATGAGAATTCTGGGAAGAGGAAGGGCTGAGTCAGGAGTCACCAGCCAGACACAGAGGCGGCAAGATGACAAGGCAGAACTGAGAAAAGGTACCAAGCCATATGGCTAAATATAAATGAGAATTATGGGTTAATTTAAGTGTAAGAGCTAGTCAGTGATAAGCCTGAGCAAATGGCCAAGCAGTTACAATTAATATAAACTTCTGAGTGATTATTTTATAAAAGGCTGCGGGACTGTGGGTGAGAGATTTGTCCTGACTGTGAGCCAGGTGGGACACAGGAAAACTTCCAGCTACAGATGGTATGATAGTTTCAACTTCGTTCTTTATCAAGTTGATGTCTATTCCAGGTATTCTGTGGTTTCATATACATGTTAAAGATTTTCTTCATTTTTCTATGAATCATGTCAGAGGACAGTTGATAGTGATCACATTGTGGCTATTGATTGCTTAGAGTAGTATCACCATTTAACAATGTTAATTCTAATCCATGGACATAGGCTATCTGTCTGTTGTTATCACTTTATTTCTTGAGTATTTCATAATTTATGAGAAATACTTTTGGCTTCTGTTTTAATTGAATCATTTGATTATGTTTTCTCCATATATCATGGTAATCACAAAACAGGACAGAAAAATTGGTAGAAATTTGTCTGTGGTGATGATGCTTGTTTGCTCTTCTGCTCCCACACACATATCCAAACCTGCACATTTTTTCACCATACTTTATGCCAAACTAGCTCAGCCCTGGCTCATTCAACTTCCTAATATACTAAGAAAGATCTAAATAATGATATTCTTGAAAGTTAATGTATTTCCATTACTTATAATACCACAGATAACAGTGATGTTTTTTTTAAATATTTTTATTTTATAATTAATTTAATTTTACATATCAGCCACAGATTCCCCTGTCCTCCCTCCTCCCACCCCCAGCCTTCCCCCCAATCCACCCCCCATTCCCACCTGCTCCAAGGCAAGGTCTGCCTTGGAGAGTCAGCCCAGTCTGGTGGATTCAGTTGAGGCAGGCCCAGTCGCCTCCTCCTTATATCAAGGCTGAGCAAAGTGTCTCAGCATAGACCCTAGGTTCCAAAAAGCCAGTGCATACATCAAGGACAGGTCCCAGTTCCTCTGACTGGGGGCCTCCTAAACAGTTCAAGCTCATCAACTGTCTCACTTATCCAGAGGGCCTGGTCCAGTTCCATGGGGGCTCCTCAGCTATTGGTTCACAGTTCATGTGTTTCCACTAGTTTGGCTATTTGTCCCTGTGCTTTTTCCAATTATGGTCTGGATATCTCTCGCTCATATAATCCCTCCTCTCTTTTGCCACTTGGACTTCATTTTAAGTATTTTAATGTTTATATATTTTAAAGTAGAATGGTACAATCAAAGTGTGTATTCTTGCTCCACCTACTCAAAAGATATGTGATTTTGTATAGTCTTTTTGATCAATTCTGTACTTAAGTAGAATTACTAAGAAAGCTAACCATCCAAGGTGATAATGAAGGTCTATATATTTGTCGTGTCTTTAATAAACTTTTGGTCATTTATCTCCATCAAATAAGAATTATGTAAAATGTCTAATTTCCAAGGCTCATACCAATCACTTATTTTATTGAGAATTAACTGCTTCACATTTACATGTGCTTGTTTACCTATTGTTATTTATCTCAAAAGGGTATCTATTACAAATCTGTCTTGAAGGTTATAAAGTAGTTTTAAACATTTAAACATTACAGATAATGAAATGAAATTTTATAAGAATGCTTCTTTATACAAATATAAAATTATAATTCAGTCCCATGAGAGAAGAAAGTCAGGTTGGTATTTTATGACAAAAGTAGTAGGAAATTCTTTCCCAAAGTTTGGTCAAAACAAGCGCTGGTTGAAAATCTGAATCCAAGGTGGAATTGCAAGAAGATAATGAAACAATGTGCTCACAAATAATAAGCTAGGTTATCAATAACAATAGGATAAAGACAGAAATTATGTCAAATAATATGAAAGATAATGAATCTATAGCATTTTTAAAATTGATAAGTAGCTTTAAAAATCAGACCAATTTCAATTAAAACATTAAAAAACTATCAGAGCAAAAAAGTATAGGGTCATGGTTAGTTTTGGATATAAACCGTTAGAAAAGCCTTTCCAAAATGAGTCACCATTTTCAGAAATCTGAAGGGCAATTTTCATTTAAAAAAATGAAAAATTTTAAATATCTAATTTTCAAAAATCTGTGTGTACTGATAATAGAACTTTAATGTAGAAGTTTGTAAACAAGAAAAGCTTAGATTCTAGTTAGAGCGAAGGCATTAGAAGAAAAGGCCAACTTTGTGAAGAAAGAATTGGCTAAATTGATTCTCAAGTCAAATAAAGTATAAGTAGGCTTACTTTGCAGTTACGTCTTCTGAGAGAGCAGTAAGCAGTGTGCAGTTCCGTAATAACCGCGCCATCACAGAGAGCAACTTCAGCAGCTTCCCTGTGCTACAGGCTGGGCTAAGCACTTGGGAAGACTTCCTCACTTAATCCCTGAAAAAAGGCTTTGCATTCTTACCTCATTTGTAGAGGAGAAACTGAGGCTCATGGCAGGCAAGTAATGCTTAGAGATACAGATAGTAATCGACACAGCTGAATTGAGAGCAGTTTTTTGGACTGAAAGCCCA
This sequence comes from Peromyscus californicus insignis, assembly GCF_007827085.1. Lineage (NCBI taxonomy): Eukaryota > Metazoa > Chordata > Mammalia > Rodentia > Cricetidae > Peromyscus > Peromyscus californicus. The sequence goes on from NW_026294458.1 coordinate 52,636,809, forward strand.
CAGAGTGTTTATGAATGCTGCCTCCTTTCCTTGGCTGTTGGAAATGACTGTTGCGATGTACCTAACTGCCTATAATTGTCTGTTTTTCAGAATCTTTCAAACTCCCAACCATCTTTTCTTTTTAGATATGTATTTATTTGACTCTGTTGCGGGCTTTTGGAGTGTAAGTTTAGAGTAAGTTTGCTTGGGAGGTAGTTCATGGGGCAGGAGGCCTCTTCACATTTGCTGATTGACTTGCCGGTGTAAGGGCGTATAGAGGCCAGAGGTTAGCCCCTGGATGCTAACTGCCCCTGCCCTGCCAACACTGGAATTACAGATGGGTGCTGCCACACCCAGGATTTTTGTAGATACTCGGGATAAGATCTCAGATCTTAGGCTTGCATAGACAGCTCTTTTCCATTGAACTACCTTTCCAGCCTGGGGTAAGGTATTTTTTTTTTATAGTTTTTTCTTTATAGTCAAAAATCAAAATTATTTTTTAGTTCAAAGCATGATAGGGTTTTGGTATTTTAGGAATTTTTTTATGAGCATAGTACAAACTGGTTTCAATAATAAGGTTTCTATTTAAAGCAAAAATAATCTATTTTTCTTTTTCAGTTCTAAATAATTGCTATTGCTTCCTTACATAGCTGAATTTATAAGTATGTAGATAATGATGGTATGGACAGAGCATATTTCTAGAAGGTACATAAGCTAGCAGTGTGGGCACTTTGTTGTTATCACCGTTCTCCTTTTTCCAGCTATTGAAAAGCAATGGTGCCTTTTAGTTTAAGTTACATAATCTTCCAAGATAATGCAACATGGCTAGATAGGATTGCCAGAAATATTCCGTAAAGGATGTAGAACACTTTTCCTGTTTGTAGAGAGAGTTGCATAGCCCTGGTATTTTGTATTGTCATTCTATCTGCTATTTACTGATGTGTGTCCTTAAGCACACCCAAGAATAAACCAAAATTTTGCATGAAAATGCATTTTACAAAGCATGCTCATCCATTAATTAACATGGTAGATAATGACATTTGAGCAAGCCATCCTTTGAGCTCACTTTATTGATATTCACATTTCACAGTATCTAGAAATGTATAAGACATCGATCTTGCAGGGATTGGGGTTCATTTTGTAGTCTAAAACCAGAAAGCTTTTGTTGATGAAACAAGCACATCCTAGCTTAGAATACAAATGTGCTTCTACTTGGCACATAATTAAATCTGTGGCTGTCATTTAAACTTTTGATGAAGATATTGTTCTCAAACTTGAATGTGTATGTAGCTCATGCATGGAGATGTTGCCTCTTTCTGGGACTCCATGATTATTTTGAGCTAGTAAGACTAAGAAAGTATTCCCCCAAAGAAAAGCTAAATTATTAATTTATTAAAATTTTAAATATTGAGTATACTCAGAAGTAAATTTTCTGTTTATTTTTCATATTTTCACTCCAAATTTATATTAGAAATTATATGCTATTGAAGAGTGCTATTTTTTCATTGATGTCTAAGAGAGAAAATACAAAATGCTTACTTTCCATAAAAAGAAATGCAATCATACGTCACATTATCATCAATGGTTTCAAAAATAATTAAAGTATTAGAACACTCTATTACAAGAAAGAAATTTGAAAAATTAGAATTGCCTAAATTGTGTCTTTATTCACAGGCATCACTACCACACACAGACAGACACATGCATTACATGTACCAAAACAGATCACAGACCTCAGCTGTCTGCATTTTGAAAGAGACCGAAAACAGCAAGTAAAGTTGTGGTTTCTAGGGATTTTATACAATTATAATTCAACTCATTACAAAATGAAAGGATATATCTGATTCAGATGCTATATAACTATGACCTTAGATTTTATAGGTTATACGTATCGACAGGTAAAATTCAATTTGTGAAATGTTAAAGGGGAAAGCATGTTGGAACATTATGGCAAATTCTATATTGGGTAGTCGTCTTCAAACAACTGAAATCCTAAATCCTCCTTTGCTTCCCACCAGCTGTTCTAATTCTACAAAATAGGTATTTGGTTACTCAGGGTTACTTCTTTTAGAGTGGATCTTAGAATCTTTATACTCTTTTTCTCTCTTGGGTATAGACTCTCTCTTCCTGACATTATTCAGCTCCCTTGACTTATTGTAATTGTTATCAAATAAGTGTGTTGATTAAAGAATTATATATAAATACAATATTTTCTCAAATTAATGTTCTGTTGTATGTTTTTCACATTATACCATGTCTTTATTTGGGGTATGTCTTACAAGGAATAATAGTACAATAATGATACATTTCTCTTTACTAGAAATCTATAAAAATTTTGTCTTAAAATTGATGATTTCTAACAGTTGAAGATATGTGGTAAGTTACTGGCTTTGCCATCTTTATGGTCACCTAGTCATTGGCAGATCCCCCTCTCTGTCACTCAATTGGAAATCTCAGGGCTTGTGCCTTACAATAAATTTCTTTGGCTTCATCAGTGAGAGTGAAGGAAGTTTGACACTGAATGATAAAAATGATAGCACTTCTCCATCAAATGCTCATGCTTTGAACAGACACTTTATCAAGTGGCTGAGCAAACACAGCAGCTTTTGAAGTATTTGAAGAGCCATTGAATTTGAGAGTCTTCATGCCTTCACTGTTCTTTAATCTTATTAGTATAGGCCTCCTTCAGAATAGGCTCTTCCTTGGTTCAAATTTAAGGACATAGATTATAAAATAATACTTAAAACTTCTTATCTACTTCAACCTGTTGATAGATATATCAAATACTTAGGAAGCTCTTGAATTTAAAATAAGAAGTCATAATATTTTAAAATGCTATCCAATTTCATCTCCCTTTTTATAGAAAAGAAAAATCTGTACTTAAAATTCTATTATTCTTTTCTTAATGCGTTTTCCAAAATTAAGCAAGGAAAAAAAAATCGTTCAGTATTTTCCGTTCACATATGAATGATCAAGTGAATCAGAATGGATCTAAAACTAAGAGAATAAACTTCTGATACCAATGTTGGTAACACCCATCTTTTAAGTGTACTACTGTAGATGGCTATAAACATCACCTTTCTTATTTCCTCATATTGTATTTACTCTGGCTTCTTTGTGCGTGGAAGCTCAACTTTAGAACTGAGCAAGAAGTAGCATTCCCTAGCACTCTGATTGAATCTCTCATAGACTGTATACCCAGCTGCAGAGAATGGGCCAGCCAGTTCTACCCTTGAACTCTGCCTGCCACCCAGCTCTCCCACTTGCCTAGTTGTCTGTTGCAGGGCAGGAATACCCTCCCCTTCCACTTTTCTTTTAACAAGTTGTGCATCAGCCTCCATATTTTTTAGTTCTATCATGTATAGCTCTAAATTCTTGACTGCTTATGTCTGTAGGAGATTAGCCAACCTTGTTATCCTTGAGCATTGTTAACCTTCTGATTGGTGTGCCAGATTTGGTTGTTTGCCTGACCTTCATACTTGAGTCCTGACTCCTAGGTTGAGTTTCCTGCTAGTTAAATGATGTTTGGCTTAAATGTGCAGCAGTATCAGACCTAATCAACAAATTGCATATTAATGTCTTAGTCCAGCCTTCAAGTCTCTTTTATGTACAGAGTGTCAATTCTTCCTTTTCTCTTTGACTCTCTCTATATACCTCTCCCCACCTCATTGTATGTCTTTTTTCCCCTCTACTCACAGACATACATATGTATGACTAGTCTCCCCACTATAGGATGTGAATTACATATAAACTAAGACAATCTTTATGACTGCTGTGTCTTTCATTCTGTCTTGTACATTTTATAAATGCAGTAAGTGAATGAGGTACTAGAGACAATTTATTCCCCATTTTTTCTAATATAAAATCTTACTACTTGCAGTTTATCACCTGTTAGTGAATTGGGATTGTCCTGAATGCCAGTTTGAATTGAGAATGTCTTACAAAGAGGCAGTTCTTCTAGGTGTGGGGAGGTAGCTATAGACAATAGCAGCCTGTTGATATGTCTTAACAAATTAGATTTGTATTCATGTAATTTGAAAGCATATTAAGATAATTTGAAATAAGTTAAAATTATCTGTGTTGTATTTTTCAAACTATATTCCTATATACTTTGAAAGAGATTGAGGGAATACTTGAGTTAGTGAATGTTTAAAATAATTGCACATGAAGTCAGCTGTTCCAATAGCCTCTTAATGTCTTTAGTCAAATTCTAAGCAAGGTCCTGTAAAGGCAAAGTTTCTTGATACTGAATAACACACAGTAGCAAATAACAACTATGAAATGACTTCCCAGCCATTATCTTTGTTTCACTTTGTAGAAACCTCTGAATTTAAACACTGTATTTCCTTAAGGAAGCTGTTGCGTTCCCTGGGTAATAAAGACACAGAGCTGGGTAATTCCAAAAGTGTGCACAGAAGAAGTTTTTCCAAAAATTATAGAACAGAAAAAATTAAGTCTAGCTGGTATTTGGAAACTTCTGCATCTTTTTTGAGAAGTTTTTTTCCTCTGTGGCTACAAATTACACACATACAAAGTAGACAGTAACTATTTTCAATAGGAGAGTCCCCTTTGGTGTCAAAAAAGAAATGTGCCCTTGTATGAATGCTGCTCTTTCTGTGTCATTGATTATGAAAATACATAGTCAAAGATGCACTCTGGAAGTTTTCAATGAATTAGCATTTTAATAATCAGAACCAACAATTCTGTGTTCAGACAATGACTAATGCATATAGACCCTCTGTCACCTAAAATATCACCTGTCCGTGCAGGGAAACCCTTAATATACAGCTTCCGTTTGGTAGTTCCTAATCCAGCTACTGATGTTCAAGACATGCTTACAGCCTTCACCAAGATTTGTGTTGCTACCCAGTAATTTGTTGATAATTTAATTCAATAGTTATAAAAATATATTCTGGGGTCATTACTCTCCATATTGTGACTTTTTGGCATCAATCCAAGTATGTGGCCAACTAGAATGAACTAAAGTTTGTTTTAGTTACCCCTTTGGTGTTTCACTTATCTGCTATGTCTGCAGTAATGTTCACCAACTATATTTTACTATAAACTCATTCATAGGCTTAAGTCATTTCAGCCACATTGACTTTAGAGTACACTTGCACTTTCTAGCCTGGAACACACCACTTGAATCCCCATCCCCTACCCCTGCTTCCTTTGAACCCAAGAGCACCCCTGATCATCAGTGTCATTGTGAATCAGAGCAGACTGACCTGGGTTGACCAGGCGAGAGTCACAACTTCCAGCAAATTTCCTGTGGTGTATCCATCTACATCTCTGACCCAGACCAAGGTTTGAAAAGGATGAAAATGATGGGCCATTGATCATTGCTCACATGCACAATTATTCAGATCTTTTTACAGTATGAAAAGTGTACAAATATTTGTGGTACTGAATATTTCTGTTCTAGGACAAGAAAACTAAAATGCCTTAGAACTATCTGTATTCATCATAAGGCTAGAAGAAACCAACTTTCTACATACCAATAAGTATTTACTTGTGGATTTTAATGTCAAGTACTATTTCTAGACATTTAAGGTTAGTAAAACAGCCTTTAGTTATCTTCTGTAAGTATATTCATGCTGATAACTCACTGTGAAATAGATGATGCCAGTCTGAAAGGACACTGGGCTAGCATGCTGGAGAGCCTGTTTAATCTTTGGTAATGCAAGGGAAGAATTGGGTATTAAATTATAGCAAATTCCTTGATTTCCACATGAATCCACCTGTGGCAATGACAGTGTGGTTAGCTGCTTGTGCTGTATTAATAGCAATGTGCTGTCTAGAACCAGGTAGTTGGGGTGAGGCTGTATGTAGAAATCTCTCAACCACACTTTGTCCATGTCACTGTTTGCTCCTCCAGTATTCAGGTTCTAAAAACTCCCTGAATTCAGAAATGAGGTAGGAGTAAAAAGTTCTTCCAAATTGGAATTAAGCAGAAGTCTAATGCATGCATGTATGTATGCATTTTATAATATATTTAATGCATTTTAAAGACATGTAACTAACTAACTAGGTATCAGAATGGTATATCACAACTTTATTTTAAGTGTATTCTATATGGTTTTTCTAGGTTGAAATATTCCCAGTGAGCCCTGTTTCTCTTCAGTAAGGATCAGAATGTCAGAGAGAGGATGAGTTGCTTCCAGAGCAAAGGAGAGTGTCTGTCAGTAGGGATATTCAGTGCCAGGCTGCATTATCTCCCTGCGGGCTAGATGAAGTGTATGACCTTTTGGGTATAGGATGTGGGGCTAGGTCTAGAAGCTCTTTCAAACGAGAGCCTCTGCAATGTTTGAGAAGGAACACGCACATGACAAAATCATGTTTTAACATAGTTCAGAGTGCACTCATAATGTCTCCTTCCACTTCTGCACTGTTGTGAGTTCCTTAAGGGCTGCACATTCAAAATTGTACTAGATTCAGATGCCCCGGAATATGGAGGACACCAGAGACTGGACCACAGTACTGATTACTTTACTGAGGCTTTCGAACATAATGGCCGTCCCTATTCTCTTTTGGTAAGTAAGATTCTTTAGATGTTTTCATTCTATTTTAACTTTAACTCTTCATTTTTGTAGTTATGGTTTTGCTCAAAGAAACGATTATTTAAATAGTAACATGAGGTGGGGACTAAAAGGAAAACAGAAAAATGTGGTAAGAGACACAGGGTCTTAGGAAAAATAATACTGAAGGATATTTGGGTACAATAGGAAAAGCTTGAATATTGATAGGATTTAAAGTCATTTCTATGGGCTTGAGGGGACAGGTTGTTGTTTTTTTTCTCTATTACAACCATGTCTATTCTTTATGTAGTAATTTAATTATTGCTTTCTCTACAGTATATTTCATTAAATGAATTTCTACATTATTGTCTATTAATGAAGTTTAATTTAAAGCATCTTGAAGAAATAAATAACATATCTTTTCTGTCACCTAGTAAATTGAAGACTCGATTCTTTGTAACTATAAATTCTCTGGACTATTCATGTAACTGAGAAAAGGTTTTTACATTAAGAGTTTTGTTACACTCAGTGCTGAAACAGATGATAGGATGATGCCTTCAAATATTAAGCTTCAGTTCTTAGATGATGTAGAGTTTAGCAACACTTTAGACAGGGAAGGATGCTTTGTTTAATTTATGGCCATATGGTAAGCTTACGTTACACATAAATCATATTTTCTTTGGCTGACTGATCATGTGCCTGCATTTCCATTTCCCCTCTGTCTGTATATCTCTCTCAGATCTCCATCATTCTCTTTCACTGTGAGAGATATTCTTTTACATTTGTGACATCAGAAAATATCTAACAAATATGTGGCTATATCATAGCGAGTAAGCAGATTTTTATAAATTCTTCACTTTTTAAAAAGTTCAGAAGTGGAGCATTAAAATCTCTATGGCACCCCTGGGATCCATTATTATATGATACCCTACCATTTGAAGTTGAACAAGTCTTTCATTTAGTAAAGTACTATATTTTGGGCAGAGTGGGTCAGCCATAAAATAAATGAAAAGACTGCAGCTATGATGTCTAAGCAGTGATGTAAGCGCAATGGCTAGGCAGAGTCAGCTGCTGTTCTTACGTGTGGGTGTGAGTGTGTTTTAATAGTTCTGATGTAGGTTTAGGTGGGTACAGAAGGAGTGTCTGTGCATGGTTAAGAGAGAGGGCGCACGGGTACTATCCACCTTTGAAGAACTACTGCTGTAACTTGTCAGGGCATTCAATTTTGACATGTGCGATACGGTTGATAAAAATAGTTCCATAAGTGTGTGAGACAATTACCGAAAAGATGTGGAATAACCAAAAAGGTAAAAGACTCCTGAGGGGTTTAGCGAGATGATTCAGCTCACAGTGAGGAACCTGAGAAGCGGCAGCCTGCCACAGTAAAACTGAACTTTATCCACTTGAATTTGACAGAAGGAGTTTGAAAGATTTAGCAAACTTCTTTTGTAGATAAAATTACCAAAGGTTCCCATATCTCAACAGAATTTTGCTGTGGAGAGGCTTTGTCGTCGGAGTGAAATGATGACAAAATGCCATGGAAGAGACCTGGAATCCAGTGCCCTGTCTGCCACTTGCCAGCTTTAGCACTGGAGTAATTTAATTTGCTGTCCACAGCTATTTCCCTCACCTGTAAATGAGGACATATTGTACTATCTTCTCTATGGCAAGAGACTCTTAGGAGGCCCAAACCCATTAACAGTGCCAAGCTTTTCAGAAACTACAAAAGGTCCTGAGTTGTGTGTTTAAGTCCTTATGGTCATTTGTCGTCAGAGGTGTCATTTTCATATCTTGACCATATCAAGGCACTGAGGATGCTTGGTTACAAATACCTTGGGAGAAGTTACTTTCATTGATAAGCACTCCCACTCCTTGGTGTAGATAGAAAAGCTTTTGGCATCCATTCAGTTTTTCAGGAGAAAAATATTCTGACATAATTAAAACCAGTCAACAAGCCAGGGGTCATGGCAACCAGGTTACTTTTTAAGCTCTAATTGAAGTGATCTCACAGACATGGAACACAGTTTCTAAATTAGCAGACAGAATGGAGACTGGCCCTCCCTGATTGGCCTCAGTAGTGCACCACAAGCTCAGAAGAAAGGTCTAAAGCCTATGCACACCACCGCTGTGATCCACCTCAATCAGCAAGGGGGCGGGGAGCCTGACTTCCTCATAGCAGTGTCTGGTTCTCAGAGGCCAGGGATACTTAGAAAGTGCCCATCCACAGTGCGCAGGTGCAGATAAAGTGATCGCTAGAAGAAGAGAGCCCAATGGACCAGGAAAATATATATATATATATATATATATATATATATATATAGAAGTGAAAGTGATATATATTGAAGTGAAAACAACTTCCTTCTTGCTAGTTCTTCTGTTAAGCAATTAGGGTAACGGACAGGGAACAGGAAATTAGGTGAACAAAATATCTGTCACATGAATGCCTCATTATAGTGAAACTCCTTCTTAAATGGATTTCTGAGTGCTGGAATCCAATCAAGTACTTGACAATGACCCCTAGGTGCACTATGGCTCATACAGTCACCAGTAAGATGACCTCTGTGTCCTGCACTCCCCGTGTAATGAAAGGAAGAGTAGCTATAACTTTCCCTCTTCCGTGAAATTTCTGCCCATCATAACCGGTTCACAGACAGCATTTGCGAAAGCTTAATGTGCAAGCCCAATAATCCAGGGATCTGCTGAGTAAGTGTCAAATCTGCTTTCAAAGACAGCAGCAAACACAGCACAGTGGAATCTTAAAATACACCTGCATCCTGCGGCATCAGCAGGTACTGCCTGGGAGCTGTCTGTGATTCCTTACTGAAGACCATGAAACCAGTGCTAACTGGATTCACACCACCACAGAAACACATTTGGAAAGTCAGGGCACCCCACAGCTGCTGAACTAGTAGAGCTGACCTCTTCTAGTCTGCTGTGCTGCTGGTTTAGGGGAGCTCCGGTTTAGCATAATCATTTCTCGGTATTATAGGTTCTGACATAGGAACTGGTATGTTAACTTCTGTGTTAGCTGGCACATTTGGGGTGACCAAATTCCCTTGCCCTTCTCTGGCTCGTAAATTCAATTACCCACAGGGGCTACAAGGTCACATAAATGTACTTCCTTTCAGCCCCCAAGGCCAATGGCGATGATAAAGATATGACCGAAACAGGAGGCTTGGTAATAATTACACTGTCAGCTTGGATCCTTCCCAACATGTAGTGTGTTTGTGCCGATTCTAAATGTAGCGATTCACTGGGGTTTTCATTTAAATGGGGGAGTCTTACAAATACGTATTTCCTATTGTCCCTCATATATAAATGTTGAAAATACAATTGAACAGTTAGAATGTATCTTTGGCACTCTCTATAGAAGTGTTTACTTATTTTAGCAAAATACAAGTGCTCAATTCTTAGAGTTTAGTTTCCTTGATATTTCTAAATTAGTATGTACTGTGTCAAAGCCTATATAGAATTATATATTAATATATAGGAATTCAATGAATAAATATAAATTAATTTATATTACTTATATATATTATATATATGTTCTTCTAACTTTTTTTTTTTTTTGGTTTTCCGAGACAGGGTTTCTCTGTGTAGCTTTGTGCCTTTTCCTGGAACTCACTTGGTAGCCCAGGCTGGCCTCGAACTCACAGAGATCCGCCTGGCTCTGCCTCCCGAGTGCTGGGATTAAAGGCGTGCGCCACCACCGCCTGCTTCTTCTAACTCTTAAAACACACAATGAGAGCTAATTATATTTTTCTTAGAAAGTACTTTGTAAACTAACATATGTATATAAAAAATAAAATTACCTTAACTGTCAATTTTAAAAAGGAAAACACCTATAAAAAGGTCTAATCTATTTTTCAGTGAATTATATTTTCACCCTACCAATATTATATCTGAATGGGATGATGCCAAATTTAGCACACTTTCCCTGTATAGCATCATGCCTAAACTTTAAAATATTATCATTCCAAGCATTAGACACCATGTTTTTCAAAATCATGCAATTAATTTTGCAACTCTTTTATGATCCTAAAGAAAAATAACACAGTTTGCCTGACATAATGGATCACTTTGTGATCATGGGGTTTGAGCCACACTAGTGGTTACTGTAGTGGTTAAGTCTTTGTGAACTAGCCAAAATAGCTGGTAGATTAACATGCATTGGACACTCAGTAGATGAATTGTGTGCTATTTGCTTTGAAGCAGGTCACAATGACTATGGCTAGACAATGGACTTCATAGACATATATTACATTGTCTCATTTGTTCTTTATGTGGCTCTCGCTGTAATATGTGTAAGGCTGAATGTGTAATCAGATGTGTTTTACAGTACATATGGTCTATAACATATATGCTAAATCTTTTCTGAATGTGTGTACCAAGATGTGAGTTATATTTAAGCACACTTAAACATTTATGTTTAATCTACTTATGTCTGTCTCTCCTCTTGCCATACAAATCAAAACTGTTTGGGAATTTAAATAGTGAGACGAGAATTACAGAGCCAGTACTTATGCATTAAGTTTTAGAGGCCCCAAAATTTGTTCATGTTTCTAATGATCTTATCTTAAGGGTTAGCACTAATTATCTTCAGCCTTTGGCATAATTGGTAGTCATTTCCTAACCACTAAGAAAGTTGATTTATACACAAAGAAACCCAGTAAAGAATAAAACTCAAAAGTTCATAAATGTCCAGGGTGGAGAAAAATCACTTGCTTGTGGGAAAACTTTTTTTTTAATACTGCTTATAATATAGAGGCTCCAGAGCAACATAAACACATGTGTTAATTAACGGTGCAGCAAAAACTTTAATTATACAATATTCCTGTTAAAGATATTATAGGGTTACCAACTGAAGGGTTTTCAACAGGCAGTATTGGAGTCTGTAAGTGTAACTAGAATTGGAGCCATAAAGTTCCTTACACAGAACGGTCAGCGTCATATAGTGAGAACTCTCAGAACATTTTTAGTCATCTAATGCCAAAGTTGAAAAAGTCAATTCCTATATTACAAACTTGAACTTCTTACATTCTCTTGTTTTCAATTCTGAAATTTGAACTAGCTGAAATATTGAAGGTTCCAAAGAGGTGAAGCCTTTTTTAGAAATGATAGTTGTTATTTATATTCCATTAATAAATCACTGTGAAGATATGGATCAAGCAGTAGCTACCGTAATTACCTAGAATCCAAATAAGAGGTTGAGTGGACCTCTTCTGCTGTATCACTGTGCTGTACACTGAGACGGACCAATCATTGTTCGTCCTCAGTCTGATTCATGTGTCTCCTACTGTGCTGTACACTGAGACGGACCAATCATTATTCGTCCTCAGCCTGATTCATGTGTCTCCTTGTAACTTCGTCAAAAGACTTCACCTGCCAGGTTCCTGTTGCCAGTATTATGGGATACTATCTTCTCAGAATGATTTTACAGGAGAAGAATGTGAGACATTTGTGTCTGGCTTCTGGTGCTACAGGAATTTAGATTACTCTTTGATGTAAGATTGTTCATGGCAGAACTTCCTATCTCAACCTCAGTAACAGCGATGATAACACATGGACAGCCTCCCTTAGACGTTTGCCCTTTCGAGGGTCAGAATATATTTAAATTTGTACTCGGGGTGCTTAGGGTAGGAAATGAACTTTCCTGACTATTGGGCCCCTTTGTTTCTTCTCATTTGTTTGGATCTGTTTCTTTGTCTGTGTCTTCATTGTAGAAGTTCACAGTCCCTTGGATTAGAAGATCTTTCTGGATCTAATGGAGTAGCCCTCCCTTATTCATAGATACCTCCAGCTTCCCTTTGTTGAAACAGTTTCCTACACCTTACTTTAAATATCTGTGAGTTAATAAAAAAGAATATACTTTTTGGATGAAATGAATTGCAGTAGCTGTTAAATTCTAATATGGTTTAAAAGTCTGTAGACATTAATGCAGTGTATAAATTATAGGTAAACAGAGGGTAGCATTGAAATACTTGATTTCCTCACATATAATGACTATGGGGATGTAATATTTATCTTTTTTAAAATACTTGATTGACAGTCAGATTGTGACATCAAACTAAACAGTGACTGTTAGCATTTGTAAAATTTTTATCAGATGAATATTATTTTCCAAATCACTGTTACATTTAAGGAAAGATTAGAAATCCCAACCTCTAGCCATTTCATTCATGATATAATTTTATTTAAATGACATCTTTTTAAAAAGACTGTGTCTTAATGCTCCAAATTAGCCAGGTCCATTGGTCTGTTGACTTCTTTTGTAAGCATGGTTGGAATTCTTTACTCTAGATATCCTAGACAAAAATAGTGAGACTGTTTGCAAAGATAAGGTACATTTGAAATTTTTATTTTTCTTATAAAGCCATGTTTTTGTTTCGGTTGCAAACTATAAAGGACACTTTTTAAAACTCTCAGCCAAGTGTTCGTGTAGCGATAAAAATGACTGAATATGGTAAAATAACAAAGAGATGGCTAGAGGTCTCACAATGATATCAGCCATCTCTAATATTATTTTTATTATTTACGTTGCTAGTACTTACATGAGTATAAGATAAATCAGGTCACATGGTTCATTAGTTATAAATTTTATATAGATTACTTTATGAGTAGCCACAGTGGAGGGCTTTTGGTAGCCAGAACATACCAGACCACTGTTGTTTCTCTGCTACTTACCTGTTCTTTTATGCAGCCATTATTGGTACCCAGCTTTCCTAATAGCACCCGACAGTTGTGAGAAATCAAGAGCTAGTTAACCCCTGCTTCCATAAAGCGCCTGATCCGTTAGGAAGGATAGATATCTGGAAAAGAGAAAAGAATTAAAACAAAAATTACAAATTGTGTGAAGAATTTAGAAGGAGCCAAATGGCTGCTGTGACTTAAAATGCAGTGGAGAACGTTCCGGATCTGGAACTGTCCTGGAAACACCTGGCCATGAGTCTAGGAGTTATTAAGACCTGAGAGCTATAGGAACCAAGGAAGCAGAGAGTTCAGGACGTAGGACGTATTCTAGAAAGATTGAGAGGAACGTAAAGACTCCTGTGGCAGGAGGCTATGAGGGAGATGGTGAGAGGCAGGGCCTGAGCTGAGATTGCAGGGAGGAAAGGAGCTTTGAAAGGGCTGTCAAAGGAAGGGGCCTTCATTTTGTTCGCTTGTTTTATTTTTTTCTTTTCTTTTTTTAAATTGGGTTAACTTGAGACAAGGCCTGATACACTTAGGTTCCCTTATGTTACATTCCAGATTTTGTTCTTAAACTTTTTAAAAATGTTAAGGTTACATATTGTCTTAGTGAAGAGCAATGTTCTTTTGAGTACCTGGTTGCTGCATTTATTGTTCTAATCACCACAACCTTCTGAACTGCAGGCAGCCCTGCTGCAGAACCTAATAGTGAAATGCGGCTTCAGAGAGCCCTTTCCTTCATTCCTGGGAGGAATTTCATCTTTTGTAATAGCATGGAGCCCTCTACTGGTGATTGTTGTAATAGCTTTCGATTTCTGCCACAACTGTTGAAACTGTGAACTTCAGCCTTCTGATGGCTGGTCACTGTAACCTTAGTTGGATGCAAGACTGCATGATATCTCTGTCACTTTGATGCGATGACAGCGTGTTCGGCATTTTTTCCAATTACATCGATGTGATTGTGTTGACAGGTGTACATTCCAAGCCGAGTGGCTCTCATCCTTCAGAACGTGGATCTGCCAAACTGAGGAGACCTCAACTTAGCCCACCTCAGGCAGATGTGTCCGGTTGGCTGCTTTCCGCTGCCACAATGTTGATAATGCATAAGCTTTGCAAAAACACGGCTGTCTAGCCAAAACATCAGGCTGAAATTCAACGCTGGAATATGCAAATATATAACTTGCTTCTGAGATAGAAGGGAAGATGTGTTTAAAATATTAGCAATGTGTGTTTTGAAGCCTTCTGAGAAATTAGGATTTGCAAATGAAGTGTAATATATAATAATTTTTAAATGTTACTTTACTGGCAAAGTATTTGATCCTTTAATTTCAAATTTGAATTATTCATCAGGCACGATTATTTTTGTTGTAGTAAGACAGTATTTTGTGAGATGGATATTTGTTGGCCTTATTTGTTCCAGTGTCTATTGGTCTGAATTATGAGGTACCGAGTTTGTTTCTTTCTTTTTTTTTTCTTCCCCAAATTGTGTTTAGAAATACTGTATTAAATATGTAGCGGTAACATAAAAATACAAGTCTTATAAAAGATAATATAAAATTCTTATCTGTGCCTGATTTTGCATTAAGTTTTATCTTGTAATCTCCTGTCAATATACTGTTTTAGTAAATGCTGATATCTCAGTCTTTCTGAAGACTTAAAATGGTAATTGTAGCATTTCATAAAATGTCTTTCATTTCAATCAATAAAAAAATGCTAAATTGCATTGGCAAATGCTCATTTTATTTTGGTATTATAAGGAATGATTTGCAATTAATATTAGTGTGCTTTATCTCAACTCTGATACCTTCTCTACGTAGTTCACATGTGCATAATGGACCAGGCAACTAGTACGTTTTCTTTCTTTCATTTAAAATCATGTTAACCAGGGTCCTGGAGAGATGGCCCTGTGGCTTAGGGCACCTGTGAAAGCAAGCAAACCTGTGTTCAGAGGTTGGAGAGATGGTTCAGTGGTTAAGAACAAGGACTGCCCCTGCAAAGGACCTGAGTTCAGTTCCTAGCACCCACATCAGGTAGCTCACAACTGCTTGTGACTCCAGCTACAAGGTTTCCAATATCATCTCCTGGCTTCCAAGAGTAAACAAACTCGCATGGACATACCTACATGTTGGCACATACACAAAATTAAAACTGAAAATAAAATTAACAGAAGGTGATGTAAGTTCAAATCCCTAGTCCTCACATTAAA
This sequence comes from Peromyscus californicus insignis, assembly GCF_007827085.1. Lineage (NCBI taxonomy): Eukaryota > Metazoa > Chordata > Mammalia > Rodentia > Cricetidae > Peromyscus > Peromyscus californicus. The sequence continues at coordinate 52,652,199 of NW_026294458.1, forward strand.
GCTAGGAGTGACTGTGTACACCTGTAACCTCAGGTTTGGGGAAAGATGACAGACAAAGCCCAGGAGGTTGCTGCCTAGCCAGCCTTGGCAAAATAGTGGGCTTCATTAAATAACTCTGTCTCAAAAAATAAAGTGAAAAGAGATAGAGGAAGGCTGCTAGCATCTTCTATGCATGATAATGGACATGCTGTCATGTACACTAACATGCCCTACATGTGTGTGCATAATCAACACATAGACAATTTAGCTTTTAAAAGAAAATCATATTAACCCATTCAGATATCTAAGCTACTCTTCAACTTTAAGTGAGAACCTTTAAAAGCTGCATTGACTCTCTCAGTCCAGCGGGATACTCGATAAATGTGCTTTTTTTGGGTCATTGGTATGCAGTTTAGGCATGAAAGAAATGATGATACATTCATGAGAAACGTGTTGTCACTTTTTCATTTACTTTAATACTAATTCTTGGTTTTTATTTTGTTTCAGCTTGATGATTCATAATTAGTAAGAAGTGCTTAGAAAATGGGGGGAGGGGAGTGAATGTAATCAAAATATGCTAGGCATGGATGGAGTTCACAAAAATTAACAGTATTATACCCTAGAATTTTTAAAACAGTAATGAATGAGGAGTGTATTTACTTTTGCAGCTAAACCTATATATTAACCATCCTTTGTGAGTAGACAACTTTGAGTAAAACCTTGGAGATCTGTGTCTAAAACATGTTATGTATCCTCACTTCCAAGTGCAATTGTATAATAGCTTAGTTTCCTAAGACCCAACATGCCAGCTCATAGTGGTGGGCACAGAAGAGCTTGACTGAAACCATCCTGGCATTAGTGCTGTGGATGATTGATTGATAAATAAAACTCTGATTGACCAGTAGCCAGGCAGGAAGGATAGGGTAGGCGGGACAAGGAAGAGAAGAATTCTGGGAGGTGGAAGGCTGAGGCAGAGAGACGCTACCAGCCTCTGCCATGACAAGTGAGATGTAAGGTACTGGTAAGCCACGAGCCACGTGGCAACTTACAGACTAATAGAAATGGGTTAATTTAAGATATAAGAACAGCTAGCAAGAAACGTGAGCCATTAGCCCAAACAGTTTAAATAATGTAAGCGTCTGTGTGTTTATTTTATAAGTGGGCTGTCGGACTGCCGGGGCTTGGCGGAACCCAGAGAGAAAACTCCAGCTACACACTATGCAAAGGTGTTAGTGTAAGTGTTACAGCTCTGAGGGTAGAGGTAGCCTGGCAGTCAGAAGCCAAGGAACACCACAAAGTCACACTGCACAACAAACCTCACAGAGGAGATTGATTGGGAGGGAAGACCCCAGGAGGATGGCTGCCTCTTCTCAGAAGAGAAGCATTAGAGAACTGAACAGAAGGTAGTGTTTCCTCGAGTGAGTGGATGAGCTTTCCAGGGTGCAGATTGGTGGGATTTCAAGTCCAGAGCTCAGGGCAAGCTCGGGGATTAGTGGGATTTCAAATTCTGAGTTTGGGCTTTTTACTCTATAGAGCTGGCAGGGACTGGGTCCTTAGAGCGGCAAGAGTGTTCTGTGGGTAGACCTGATGGTTGAAGGTTCCCAGGGGAGGGACCTGGCCACATTCCTCGAGGAGCTTCGTATCTCCTGTCTCCGTGTTTCCATGGTTTGTGTTCTGTACTTATTAGTGATAATAGCATGATGTGCAAATATGACATTCCTTGTACTGGTATAAAATTCTTACTATTGCGTTTGTTGTATATAAGGAAAGATGACTGAGATGATTGTTTTGCATCAGGTAGTGTGTGTGTGTATGTGTGTGTGTGTGTGTGTGTGTGTGTGTGTGTGTGTGTGTACAGGTGTGCATGCTGCAGTATGGATGCACATGCATGCGTATGTATGTGAAGGCTAGGATACAACCTCAGGTATATGTCATCAGATGCCACTGTTTATTAAGACAGGATCTGCCACATCTTAGGCTGTCACCAGGTAGGCTAGACAGGCTGGCCAGTGAACCCCAAGGATTTATGTGTCTCTGCCTTCCCAAAGCACAGACCACCATGCCCATGAATTCCAGGAACTGAACTCAGGTTCTCCTTCTTGCAAAGTCTGAGGTAGGTATTTGTTTGTTTGTTTTTAACACAAGAAATTGCTTACCATTAAAACCCATTTTCTTTCATCGTGTGCTGCTGGAAGATTTTAAATGACCAGAGTAATTAGAACTACAGTTCCTCTATATTCAATATAGCTCACAGTGTGAAGTTAGATTTTTATCAGTCTAAGTTGTTTGTGTTCCCCCATTAATGTCCACTGCCTCAACATACCGAGAAGAGCTGTAAATGTATATTGCTAGGTGAGAATTATTTTTTTAAATAGACAAATAAAATATTAAGTATTCTAACTAAATACAATTTCCTTTTCTCTGTCTTAGTATAGCTAGTTTTAGAGAAACTGGTAATAGTCTAGTACACTTCCCTGTAGGTCTTTTAATGTCAGATCACTGGCATGCTTCTCTTCTTTTTTCATTATTTTTATTCATTTTACATACCAACCACAGATCTCCCTCTCATCCCTCCTCCCGCTCCACCACCTCCACCTTCCCCTGCCTCAACCCACCCCTCATCCCCTCCTCCAAAAGGGTAAGGCCTCCCATGGGGGGACAGCTAAGCCTGGTACATTCAGTTGAGGTAGGACCAAACCCCTCCCCTGCATCAAGGGAGAGCAAGGTGTCTGACCATAGGGAATGGGATCCAGAAAGCCAGCTCATGCCTGGCGATAGATCCTGATCACACTGCCAGGGTTCCCTCAAACAGACCCAGCTACATAACATCTTTCTTTTTTATTATTATTATTACATATATAAACATCTTTATTGAAAATATTCCAGTAGTTCACATGAAAAATAAAACATAACAATTCTTGCTGGAGGAATACAAGAAAAATATCTTGAGATATAGATGAATTTCTAAACAGTCTTACTAAATAAGAACCACAGAGCCAAATACAGAGTTAAAAGCCCAAGAGATCAGAGCATTAGCTAAGAGTCAAGACTACCTTTAGCTTACCACTCCCCGTCACTTCCCGAGAGAGTTTCTTCCTGTCTGGCTTGTCTTTTTATTGCCTTTCTGTTCTGCCTTCTCATTGGCTCTAAGCCCAGCGCCCATGACTTCTTCATCACTGCCTGTCTATACAGACCTCCAGGTCTCTATGGTTGGGTACTGGGATTAAAGGTTCGTGTCACCACACTTGGCTGTGTCCTTGACCACACAGAGACTCTGCCTGCCATGTGATTGGATTAAGGGCATGGGCTACCACCACCTGACTTCTATTCCTGGCTCACTAATGATCCCTGATCTCCAGACAAACTTTATTTATTAACATTCAAGTAATATCACATTTCAGCACAATTAAAATATCACCACATTGAGAAACTTAGATATCTACATAATTAATGCTAGAAGCCTGAATGATTTTCTCCACAGAATAAGAAAAACAAAAGTATTATTATTTTGCTTCTTTTAGTAAAGTATTGTTCCTGAGGATCTAGTCAATATCATGAAAGAATAAAAATAAATGAAGGCCATTCAGATTGGAAAAGAAATGTCATAACTATACTTTTTTTCTATGTATTTTTAATTAAGAATTTTTTTATTCATTTTTCATACCATATATCCCCCTCTTCCCTCCTCCTGCCCCTCCAGCCTCCCTCTCCCAACCTACCCCCCATTCCCCTCCTACAAGAAGGTAAGGCCTCCCATGGGGAGGTACATTTAGTAGGCAGGTCCAAGCCCCATCCCCCTGCCTCAAGGCTGTGCAAGGTGTCCCATCATAGAAGTGTACTCCAAAAAGCCAGCTCATGCACCAGGGATGGATTCTGATCCTATGCCAGGCGGCCCCTTAAGCACGTCATGCTATGCAATTGTCTTGATATGCAGAGGGCCTAGTCCAGTCCCATGCAAGCTCTACAGCTGTTGATCTAAATTTCATGAGTTTCCACTAGTTTGGTTTGGTTGTCTCTGTAGGTTTCCCCATCATGATCTTGATGCCCCTTGCTCATAAAATCCCTCTTCTTTCTCTTTGACTGGACTCCTGGAGCTCAGCCTGATGTACGGCTGTGGCTCTCTGCATCTGCTTCCATCAGTTACTGGATGAAGGCTCTATGATGACAGTTAGGGTATTCACCAATTTGATTACTGGAGTAAGTCAGTTCAGGCACCCTCTCCAGTATTGCTAGTTGCTGTGGATATCGCTCTATATAAATAAAGCACTGATTGGCCAGTAACCAGGCAGGAAGTATAGGTGGGACAAGGAGAGAGGAGAATTGAGGAAGGAGGAAGGAAGGAGGGACCGGCTGGAGCCGCCTCCAGGACAAGGAAGATGTAAAGTACCGGTAAGCCACGAGCCATGTGGCAAAGTAAAGATTAATAGAAATGGGCTGAATATAAGAGTGAGAGCTAGACAATGATAGGCCTGAGCTAATGGCCAAGAAGTTTAAATAATGTAAGAGTCTGTGCGTTTATTTTATAAGTGGGCTCCGGGACTGGCGGGACTTGGCAGTGGGAGCTGGAGAGAAATTCTCCAGCTACAAATGGCGCCCAATGGCTCGAGTTTCCACCTTAAACCTAACAATATTTAATAACCAATTCTAAACAGAGCCAAAAACAGGTTCCTGCTTCATGTCTCATATGAGCAGCTAGATGCCGCAAAATGTGGGTTTGAGCTACTGGCGGGTTCCTGGCGTGTACTTATGGATTCCTGGGAGCTTCCTTAGCACCCGGTTTCTCCCTATCCCCATGATGTCTCCTTCTATCATGGTATCTCTTTCATTGCTCTCCCAGTCCATCCCTGTTCCAGCTCAACCATTGTGTTCTCTTATGTTCTCATATCCCATCCCCTACCATCCATTGCCCACCCTTCATCCCCAGTTTCCTCATGGAGATCTTACCTATTTCCTCTTCCCAGGGTAATCCATGCATCCCTCTTTGGGTCCTCCTTGTTACCTAGCTTCTCTAGAGCTGTAGGTTGTAGTCTGGTTTCAAAGCAAAGGTTTTACATCTAGTATCCACTTATGAGTATATACCATGTTTGTCCTTCTTATTCTGGGTTACTTCACTCAGGATGATATTTTCTAGTTCCATCTTTCGTTTTATTGTCTAAATGTTTCCAAAATTCACAACAGACAGTAGAGAACTTCAGATGTTGTGCCTTGCAAATGCTTTTTCTATGGTATGCCTATTACTAATCTCAAAAATGAGAATATCTTTTGCTGTCTTTTACTCTTTTAATTTTTTATGACCTAGAAAATAGAGATAACTTCATATTTATTTGCACCCTCTCCTGATTTTAGCAAATGACTACTAGCAATTGCTCTATTATCCAAAGCAGAATTTATTCCTGATACTAGTAATACTTAATGTCTTAGTTTGATATTATCCTGCTTAGAAGAAGCCATGGTCTAATAGCCAAAAATGAAACTGTAAACATTTTTTTTCTCTTACAGCATTTCCCACTTTCTACTACTTGAACTCTGAAGGTCGATGCCTCTCATATTTTCTTTTCTATAAATTGGATGTCTCTTACACTGCCCTCTTCTTAGCCTAAGTGTTCATCTCTAACATAAGATGAGGGATTTAGTCACATGTTCCTCTGGTTCAAAAAGTAACCAGTGACAACACATTGGCTTTTTTTTCATGGCAACGATAAAAGAACACAAACCTTTCCCCCCTCTGACTCAAGCACTTCCTTAGCAGTATCAATTCAACATGTGTCAGCCATCAGGGTTTTACAGCCATTGCTATGCGGATCATACAGGAGGTTGTCTGAATAAGGAATCTATTCCTCAAATAATACACAGGCGAGTGCAGACAGATCAGGGAAGAAGCAGTGAAGGGTAATGTGTTTTTCTCTCCTTCAGCTCTCAGCTTTGGGGCAGATATCTTTTCACTGTTTCTGCTCCTGCAGCTATTGAATCTGGCCATCAAAGCAAGGTAAAATAGCTTTGCTATTGCTCTTCCTGGGTAGACTGAACCAGAGCAGATAAACTAGATAGAAAGCAAAACAGCAGCAGAGCAGCCTTCTGGCTGGCCTCGCACCTCGCACATCATTTCTTTCCGCCTGTTTTGAGTCATGCCCTGAACTTGAGTTCTTTAGACTGCTGAGGTCCATTTATCTGTTCCTTATAAGGGGACAGGCACTGAGCTATGAACTTTGTGAGGCAGAATATTCTGATGAAAGAAAATAGAAATCTAAGGCACAGCAATGTCATGTCCTTTATTCAGCAGAGTTCATTTATCATTCACTGTGCATTAGAATTGAAATGTAGATAAATTTTCTCACTAAAGCCAGCCTTTAGGGAGGAAAAAAATCAAATGAACTCCCTACTCATTTTTCTGCTCTATTAGCTTATTAATGATGATTTGTAGAGAATTGCAGAGAAACATTCACACTTTAGGGCAAAATTTCTTAATTGGTAGTATAAGAATTAAGATATAGTAGTTTTAAGGGGTCTTTTTTCCTCTATAATTTAAAACTTTACATCTGGACTTAACTTGGCCCAAACTATGCATTGCAGACAATGTTTATGTATATAAAAGAGTCATTTTATGATACACACACTTGTGTTAAAGGGAATGACATTCTGGAAGTTGACTTATAATACACAATGTTTCTTGTCATTTCTGATGGACCAGAGAGAAGGCGAACCCTCGTGTCCAGTTTCTTATACCAAGAAACATACACTGTGTTTTAATATAACAATGTGACCTATGATCAGAAGACCTGAATTCAAGTTGCAACCATTAAATGCAGGTTCTTCATTTAATGGACTACTTGCATGCCCAGAGATTTAGAACAAAAGCCTTGGTGCCACAGCCCTGACAGACTAGGATCAGTGATCTATCCTGACATGCCAACTAAAGAAATGGCAAACGCTGCTGATAACCAGAAAGAAGAAATGTAATCAATTTGGACACACTGTGAAGAGGAATGGATGGAGGTCTGCAGTGACCCCAAGTCTATCTTTGGAGTACTGACCTGAGGTTTAGGTTAAAATAGAGAAGGAATCGAATCAAGGGCCAAGAGATATGTATAGCCAAGCATTCCCAGTCAGCCTGCTTATGGAAATCAATAGGCAGGCTAAACTGAATACTAAGGGAAATAGCTTGTCTCCTCCAGTGGGATACAGCATCTAGTTGTTGAGTCTCTAACTTTTCCCTTTCCCCTTTCTGCTCACAGCCTAGAATAGACTCCTGAGAGGAAGAAGGCATCTGAAGAATGTCACAAAAGAGCCCGCAGTCACACATAGCTTGGTCTGTCTCATTTAGATGGAAAGGTTATACTCTCTTCAAAAACACTCATCCTTAAATACATATTTATATAACTCAATATTAACTTCTTAAAGGTGGGGAGAAACATCAAGCTTTGCTTGTGTCTGTTATATAGTATTTACAGTAAGTCTTCTTAAAGCAAACGTTCAACAAGAGGTACCATACCAATTGATTTTGCCATAAAACAAGATAAACAAATTGATAAGGGTTTATGTGCATGCTTGTGTAATATAACATACAAAGAGAAATCTCTGAATGTTTGGAAACTACTCATCCAACATGTGTGTTCCTATCATATGTACAAGTATTTTGATATGTACAGGTTGACATATAGATAGAATCAGGATATCAGCTGAATGTACACAAGCCCATTGATTCCAACAATTGTCTTGAAATAACAAATCACTTGATTTCCATGTTTAATATTCATATTCAACTTTATGTACCTTTGGTTTAATTACAACCATCAAATATCAATGAGTCATTTTATTTTTATTTTAAGAGTTTCCAAATATGTAGGATATATTTCAAACTGTTTATACTCTAGAAAATTTTTCCTCAAGAAATTTTGTTTCTTTTGTCTTTAGAATGAGAATGGGAACTGAAAGAATTATTACTTATTTTTCATGTCCATCAGGATTATTTTTTAACTGAGACTTTGCTGTCATAGTCCATTTATTTCAATGAAAAGCATGATAAAAGCAGTGCAAGCAATTTTGTTACATATGTACCCCAAGCCATACCTTGAATTTTTCGGCTAAATCTGACCAACTGAAAAGAAGTTCCTATATATGTACACAGTTAATCGTGTCCCCTCTTTTTTTGCTGTGGAACAACCTTTTTGTACACTGTGGATATTTGTTGCTCTCATTGGTCTAATAAAGGACTGAATGGCCTATAGCTGGCCAGGTAGAGGTTAGCTGGGACTTGCAGATAAAAAGTTAGTGCAGGGAAGAAGAAGGATGGAGTCACCAGGAAATGAAGAGAGAAGCAATGTGAACATGCTGTGCAGAAGAAAGGTACCACCACATGGTAGAGAGTAGATAAGAAATATGGGTTAATTTAAGTTGTAAGAGCTTGTTAGTAACAAACCCAAGCTATCAACTGAGCATTTATAATTAATATGAAATTTCTGTGTGGTAATTTGGGAAGTGGCTGATGGTCCCAACAGAAAACCCCACAGATGCTACTTAAAATCTGTGGTTATCTTTTTTTTTTTTGATATAGAAAAACCAAGGGCATATCTTACTATTTTTAAATAGATATGCATTGTTAAAGGCATAATTTACTAATAAGCATGTATTGATTCTTTCTTCTTGCTCCTTATAGCAAGATACTTTATGTAAATTTTCAATCAGAGTATTCTGCAAGTACTGCAAAATGATGATTCTTGACCTCTTACCCAAGGCTGGTGCTCATTTTAACTCTGTGATCTTCCACATCATTTCCAAACTAGATAAGAGAGATATAGATCAGGAGTTACAAGCTTGATATCTCCTTTGCATTATTGTTCTTCCACTGCATCTGACCCCAGACTAGAGTGCAACACCTCACCTTACCCTGCCCAGAGAAGTTTCCAGGGCCCCAGGTGAAGACCACTTCAACTTCATTCTTGGAATAGAGCCACACAAGATCTTGGTTTCCTCAACATTTCCTTAGCTTGTCTTCCCCTTTCTCTTCTCTTATTCTTCACTCTCTTGCTTCATTTTGAGGGAACTCTGTCATGGACTCCTCAGCTCATCACCATTGTTGTTATTATTGTTATTGTTTTTATTATTATTATTATTGTCTCAGCCATGAGGAGAAAGGAGGACTATGCTTGTTTCTAATTTACATTCATCATTTAAAGACATGTATGTGGCTCCTATTATGTCTTTATTCCTTTATTTAAACTCTTTTTTTTTTATTTTAATTTTTATTTTGCAATACAATTCAGTTCTACATATCAGTCACGGATTCCCTTGTTCTCCCCCCTCTGGTCCCCCTCACCTTCCCCCCAGCCCCCACCCCATTCCCACCTCCTCCAGGGCAAAGCCTACCCCATGGACTGAGATCAACCTGGTAAACTCAGTCCAGGCAGGTCCAGTCCCCTCCTCCCAGGCCGAGCCAAGCGATCCTGCATAGGCCCCAGGTTTCAAACAGCCAACTCATGCAATGAGCACAGGACCCAGTCCCACTGCCTGGATGCCTCCCAAACAGATCAAGCCAATCAACTGTCTCACCCATTCAGAGGGCCTGATCCAGTTGGTGACCCCTCAGCCATTGGTTCATAGTTCATGTGTTTCCATTTGTTTGGCTATTTGTCCCTGTGCTTTATCCAACATTGGTCTCAACAATTCTCGCTCATATAAACCCTCCTCACTCTCACCAACTGGACTCCCAGAGATCCATCTGGAGCCTAGCCACGGATCTCTGCATCCAGATACCTCAGTAGTTGGATGGGGTTTCTAGCATGACAATTAGGGTGTTTGGCCATTTTATGACCAGAGTAGGTCAGTTCGGGCTGTATCTCGACCACTGCCAGCAGTGTATTGTGGGGGCATCTCCATGGATCTCTGTGGGCCTCTCTAGCACTTTGCTTCTTCCTATTCTCATGTGGTCTTCATTCACCATGGTCTCCTATTCCTTGTTCTCCCTCTCTGTTGTTGATCCAGCTGGGATCTCCCACTCCCCCAAGTTCTCCCTCCCTCGACCCTCGCCCTTCATTACCCCCACCCATGTCCAGGCTGTTCACGTAAATCTCTTCCATTTCTCCGTCATTAGGTGATCCCCGTGTCTTTCTTTGGGTCCTGTTTTCCAGGTAGCCTCCCTGGTGATGTGAGCAGCAGTCCAGTCATCCTTGTTCCACATCTAGTATCCTCCTATGAGTGAGTACATACCATGTTTGTCTCTCTGAGTCTGGGTTACCTCACTCAGGATGATTTTTTCTAGATCCATCCATTTGTCTGCAAACCTCATGATGTCATTGTTTTTCTCTGCTGAGTAGTATTCCATTGTGTATATGCACCACATTTTGCTTATCCATTCTTCAGCTGAAGGGCATCAAGGTTGTTTCCATGTTCTGGCTATTACAAACAATGCTGATATGAACATAGCTGAACAAGTGCTCTGACAGGCGTAAGGTGGTATCTCAGAGTTGTTTTGATTTGCATTTCCCTGATGATTAGGGATGTTGAGCAATTCCTTAAATGTCTTTTGGCCATTTGAGTTTCCTCTGTTGAGAATTCTCTGTTTAGTTCTATAGCCCATTTCTTAATTGGACTGTTGGGCATTTTGATGTCTAATTTCTTGAGTTCCTTATATATTCTGGATATCAGTCCTCTGTCAGATGTGGGGTTGGTGAAGACCTTTTCCCATTCTGTAGGCTGTTGCTTTGCCTTGTTGACTGTATCCTTTGCTCTACAAAAAGCTTAACAGGTACTTAAACTCTTAATCTTACTCAGTTAGAGAGTTTTTCTTTTACCTTTGAATTTTTGCAGTTTAATCTTCGGAGTAAATATTTTCCCTCATTTCAAATCTGTTCATCTTCAAATGGAGGTGGCAAACCTTTCCATGGGAAAATTTAACACTTACCACCTGTTCTGGGCATAACTACCTGGACAGAAATATTACCTCTTTTGATGTGAGGGAAGTTGGAAAAAGCTGCATAAATTATGGTGTATTACCTCATCCCAAAGGCTGGGAGCCTTATGGATGATTTTCATGTTAAAGATATGTAAGGATGTTAGGAATGAAATAAACTTACTATGAGAAGACAGGCACATGAATGGATAATGCAAAACTTGTAATGAGTTGATCTAGGTTTATAGCAAGTAAGTAAGTGATAGGAAAATGAGTGTTATGTCAAATATTAAACACTATGTAAGAGACATTGCCACTTACCATTTTTAGACCTAAAATTAAAATTGTACCCTATGAAGTAAAAGTTTTATGAATTAAAAAAAATATGAATATTGATTCAAGAGGTCTTACAATTAGATTAGTTTTAATCTTCTGCTGTTACATGAAATTAGTACTAAGGATGTGATAATTACATTGTAGTTAAGTAAGATGCCCATATTTGGTTTAGATTTGTATACTCATGTAATTATTTGATGTAATATATAAGAAGCTTATAAATGCTTCAAAGGAAAAATGAGGAAAGGTAAGTTGTTATGATTGTTGGAAATAGTTGATGCATCTACAGAAGCTTGCTATACTTTTCTATATAGGTAAATATTGTCAGATTTTTAAAAAATTATTTTCATTAGTTTCTTAGCTCCTTGGTTTTGATAATTTGTTTATTGCTCAGCCTATTTTGTTTCAATCTAATTTTAGTATTATGCTTCCTATATAATTGCTGCTTGACATTTTTGTTTTAATCACTGCCTCATGTAGAGAGACAGTATATATCTTGTTCAATGTTTATTTCATGTACAATTTATTTTGTCATTTAAATGTCAGGCCAGAAGCATGACTCCAGGCACAGAAATGGTAGGGAGAAAGGAAACTATTGGGAGTCAAGGTCCTTGATTCCTCATTCTAGGTGCAGCTGTCTTGCAGAATAACATGGAAGAACCTTTCATAACCCACAGACCATGACGACTATGAGTCACACACCTTAAGATGAGACTCAGGCAAGTATTCTGAGAGCAGGTTATTGAAAATCTGAATTGTTTCTCAATATAAAATTCCAGGAACTACAAAATGTGTTGACTTACTCTACCAGTTTCCTCTAGGAACTTAAAATCAGCCCTTGAACTCTACTGTCCTCATTCCTACCTGGCATTCAATCTCCACATTGCTGTTGGTTGTTTGGGTTTGGGTTGGGTTGGATTTTGCTGTTTGTTTGTTGTATATATGTTCATACAAATGAAAATGTTAGAAGAGCTAGAACCTAGTTTGCTGACTGGGACATCAGATGACTTTTATGACAAGATCCAGCACTCCTTGGAGTGCTGACTAATTTAAAAGCTGGGGTGAGTGTAAATGTGAGTCTTCTGCTTCCAGGGGAGATGAGAACAGTTTCTCCAAAGAAAGGGATAAATTACTTGTAGTGAGCATAAACAGGAACCTAATGAGCACATTTGCCAAAATGTGAACAATGATAGGGTTTTTCACAGAATTGCAAATGAATACACATTATTTCTTTCTAGTTTTATTGACTTAGTAAATATATGCAGGATAAAATACATCCTGCACTCATGTGCCTCCCATGCCCATGAATGGCAAATGAGGTTTTCGATGTTCCTTACTAGGAAGAAGCACTTTCAGCTCTAAATTGGAAACATATCAACTCCTCCTCCCATGGCTCAGGAATCTTCATGGATGAACAAACAGAAAAACTGTAAGAGCAAGGAGTGGCTAACGACATTAAAGAAACAGAATTTTCCAGATGCAACTGGGCAGTTGCCCGTAAGAGTTCACAGCAGTGAGACCTGTTTGAGTTCCAGCCAGACAGAATTCAAGGATGGAGGTGGAAGGTAGACATGGAATCACACCACTAGCTGAGGTGCTATTGGTATTTCATAGCTGCTAAAAGAAGGAGAATCAGTTTTATTAATGATGTGGCCCATGAGAGGTTGACTACACACACCGGGGCAAACCTCACTCACCAGATAAGCTGAACAACACCAACTGGAAAATCAATCCATAGGAAAAGAAAAAAAAAAGAGGAGGTGGAGAAAATGAGGAGATGGAGAAGTAGGAGGAAGAGAAGTAGTAGTAGGAGATGAAGTAGGAGGAGGAGGAAATGGAGAAAGAGAGCAAGAAAGTAGCATGTTACCCTCTTCCCCATACCAGCTTTAGTATGAGTATAGCATACTTTCTGACTACCAGCTACAGAGCAGGGTGACACTCTCAAAGGGTGAATGTGCAGTAGAAAACACTAGCTTAGCTTGCTGAAAATGAGTACCATAATCACGGTAAATTATGCTGCTAAGATGTCCTCTTGGCAAGTGATGAGACCGAAGACAGGGGCAAAGCTCCAACCCCCATGCCCTGTGCCACTAGCCTGAAAACCATTTGTAAAAATGAAAAGTTACATGCCCGATGGTTCTCTACTACAACAGATTTTAGAGGGATTACAGTGAAATATAAAATCTATTATCAGATTATGCATGTATGTATTCATGTGAGAATATATGTTTCTGGCAAATCCATAGTGCAGGCAATTTAGTCAAGCATTGATGTAACTTTGGAGCAGAATTCCTTCTATTCAGAAATTTATTCTTACACTTATGGTGTTAAAGTGGTTGGATGAATACCTACAACATTATTAAAGGTAATCTTTAAAGTTAATTCTTTGTAAATGGTACCCACTATGTCTTTCAATTCCTTCACAATGCCTAGTTTCACATGTTTCAATAACTGAATATTACAGTTCAGGTAACTTGGTACCAGAGAGTAATCACCATGGAGATATTCTACAAAATATTAGATTAGAAAAGAAAATAACAAATGAGGAGGAGGAACTGGAAGAACAGGAGGAGGAGGAGCAAGAGGAGGAGGAAGAGGAGCAGGAGGAGGAGCAGGAGGAAGAGCAGGAACAGGAGGAGGAACAGCAGGAGGAGGAGGAGACAAAAAAGGACTTGGCTATTGAAGCTCAGTTGGCATCTACCCTACATGGGATTTGAGAAGAGAAAGCAGCCATCAGATAGAAACTAGTAACAAGCAAGTAAACGTTCACAGTTCAACTAGAGGATTATATTTTTCAAGTGTGAAAGAAAATCCAGATAACCTAAAAGTGCAGTTCTTTACAGAGGAGATACATGTAAAACAAATTACATCTATTGTCCCAGGGAAATAAAACAGCCCTAAAACAAAATGGTTTAGGAGTGTGAGAGCCTGGCCTAATTTGGAGATGTTCTCCAAAAATCAACTCAGGTAGCAGTGAAGATTAAATGTTAGTCCTAAAAACTTAATGACTGAACAGCAATAAAAAATGCATTTTGATTCATGTCACATTGTTTTCTGGAACAGAAATGCTTCTTTATTTCAGAGCCTGCTGTGCTGTCTGGAATGTACAAATCCAAGCACACTAAGGAAGAATAAAAATAATTTAAGGACAAAGTTAGGTTTGGAGTTGGTGTATGTACTTTAAACTCTACTCGTGTCCCACTCTGTAAGCCCCTGTCCATCACACTATCATGACTGGAGCACTGGAAGAGGATGAGTCTTCTTGCATCAGTGAAGTAATAAAAGCAGTAAAGTAATAAAGGTGCAATGAAAACATAGCATGCTGTCGTCCCAAATTGTCACCTAAGCTTGGGAGATCTCATACACTCTCTTTTCTTCACTGACTCAAGATGCAAGTTAGAGACTTGGTTAATTCCAATAATAACATCATTTAACACGGTGTTTGCCAAGCTTCTAAATATTGTTTAGCTTAATCCTGATCCACTGAAAACATTAATAACTCCTTCACAAACACTGTATTTGACTAAAAGATTTGGATATATGAAGTTAAAGTTACACTGATCTCATCCATCCTGTGTTTACAAGAACTGTAATTCCTTTTCAAGTTCTTGTGTGTATGGTTGTGTGGCATGTGTGTGTCTCTCTGTCTTCACTGTATCCTTTATGTCACCTTGTCTTGTAGCCAATATTTATAGTTTATGGTGTTCTCATGATATAACCCATGTGAACAATTTTATTTCCCTAAGCACATAATTAACCTGATAGGTATTTAATTACATCTCTACAAGGAATGATTTTCCCTGAAGTATATGAAATTTTAAAACCAGACTAATAAAGTATTTCTAGGAGGAAAGTGAGATGTCATGGTGGATCTTCATTTAGTTACCTAGCACCTAAATTGATCTATTTATTCTTACGTCTTACTAGACTAATCTTCTCTTGCCTTTTTGGTATTGACTGTACATTTAAATTTTAATGTAATATAAATTAGTGTAATATGTTTGTAAGTCATAAAATAATTTCTGGAATACGATAGCAGATGCATGGTGGATGTATGCATAGCTAGATAGATAAAGATAATAAATGTTTTACATATGGCTTTGGTTGTAATCGTATAGTTTGCAGCTATGTTTTGTTTTGCAACTAGTTGCTGAGGAACCACTTAGAGTTAATGAGGACTCCTGGAACATCCCTTGATATTTCATTAGTTTACAGCAAGGATTTGCAAGATTCATGAATTTTTTGTTGTTGTTTTGTTTTGTTTCATTTGGCATACCATTACAAAAGCAGGATGTTGGATTTCATTATAATGTATAAAACGTTAAGTATGTTGGCAACAATGATGAATTTTTCTATATAATGCAAAAGCAAGTGTTTATCTATGCTTTATCAGATTTCCACCCTTTCTATATTTCTATCACCAAAGGGAACAAGAATGGATATTTATTGACAGGTAGCCATAGAAATGAAGTTAGGAATAATCTGCATTATTTGTGTTTCCAAATAAAGATAATTCCTGTCTCACCTGTCCACATCTTGAGTTTCTGACAGCACCAGTCACTGTAGAATGTTAGAACCTATCCCAGTATTCCAATAGCTTTGTCACGTGTCATTTATCAAATAGAATACTGTAATTCATTTGTCCATTATTTGCCTTGTTACTGGAATTGGGACAAGAAACATAAAGAAGTGTAATAGTTTGACCTCTGTTGATATAGAGCAAGCAGATCTATGTTCATGGCAGAATCTACAAATTATATATCCAGTGTCTATTCATCTGTCTTTTATTTAAGAACAGAATTATTATTCAAGTGCTGAAACATGTTTCCAGCCATATTACTAAATTCCATGCCAAGAAGGAAGGTAGCTGCTACTTACAGAATGGTGGCCCCTTACAGGTAGGAAGCTGGGGTATTTACTGACATCAGCCTCTTCCTGCCACATTAGTTGCTTTGAACATGGGCAAAATTTCTGGAAATCCATACCTGTCTTTACCAAGCGATGACCTTATATAGTAAAAGGCAGAGGGGAGAAAGAAGACACTCAAGTTTGGAAAATGTTGGCCCAGTCACACATCTATAAACTCTCTTTGCTGTGTATTTATTTCATGTTAGAAAGTTCTAGTTCTTACACACTCATTAATGTATGCACAGGATTTTGCAATGGACAGCCCATCCAACCTTAGAGCGTTCATTTGTCAATAAAACTGAATACTTTCGATTGATAAATAGAGGGTCTTGATATGTACGACTTGAGTAAGAGTGAAGGGCATCAGATAGAAAGCAAGCATATTAGCATAGTAGAAGTAGGAAAGTATATAGAATGCTCCCTATATATACACTGAGTCATCCAACATGAACCGGTATCCCAGAGAAGTTGAAGATTGGGATCTACAAAGAAAAAGATAGGAATGGGGGGAATGATAGACAGTAGCCTACAAATGGCCTTACAGGCTGATCTAAGCATACTGACTTCTATTTCTTACAGATTACACAATGTAGTATCTTAAATATCAAATTCTAAAAAAAATTATAATTGAAACTAAAGTAAATAACTGCAGTGCAAGAGAAAAATGTTTAGACATGAATTGTCCTTAAAATCATAATTGAAGTGATTTCGTCAGTACATGACTTAGGGAATCCACCTGAGAAGTCATCGTGGGCAGGATGCTGGCGTCAGTAGTTTGGGGCTATTATCTGTTTAAAAATTCACAGCACTGTAAGATCTTCCTTGGAAACGTTTCAATATTTAAACCCCCACTTTCACCTGTTTGCCAATCCACTATGACTTTTTCGACCCAATATTGTAAGACTAATTTTTCTATGCATTGTTTTGGAATGTTGTGACTCAGGAGCACCTTGCCCATAAGCCATCTTGAATTAGGACTTGACACATAAGGCAAAAAATATTAGTCAGCTTCATCCATTGTAGGGATGAGGTACCAGCCCTTAGCATCTACTCAGGGTCCTCTGAGAAATGCTTGTCAGGAGTGAGGGAAAAGGAAGATTTCTATAATAAATTCATTCACATGGGTAAATGCTCTTCATTCTGTTGTCTTTATTGTTGTGTTTTGTTTCTTCCATCTTTAGTCTACTACATTTTTATTCTTCTACATCTTTATTCTACTGTCTCTATTCTACTACCCTTTACAAATTCCCAAGCACGCGCGCGCGCGCGCAGCGCGCGCGCGCGCGCACACACACACACACACACACACACACACACACACACACATGCATATATCTATATCTGTATGCATTCATTAGCAATTTGTTAATAAAAACTACAAATCAAACTCTCAGGAACAAACATAATAAGAGTCACAGTGGGCAAAGACTTGGTCAGCTTAATTGGTAACTGACTACATTTGGAGATTGTAAAAGTTCTGGCTCATTTCTTAAAGGGATAGCTATAGGGGTACAAAGGAAAAAACTAAACCAATGAGAGATTTAAGGAAAAAGCAAAGAATATATGTACTATATATGTACTATTTTATGTGATTAGTAATATTCAGAAATGGTTAATCAGTTGAAAGACTTTTTCTGTTAATCACCTGAGTCTCAGAACCTATACATAGTCTACTGAGTCTAAAAAGTTGCATTAAAAATTGGTGTAGAAATAAATATGAAGTGTTAATTGTTTTTTTTTTTTTAATCAGAGTTGGGAGGTGTTAGTGGACGAAGCTTAGGGCAACATAGGTGCTATTGATCTCTAGAAGGACTATGATATGCTGTTTGAATCCTACATGGTCTTATAATAAAAAAAACCCAGAGCTAAATATTGACATGAAAGCTAAAAGTTCAGAGAAGCAGAGCAAGCCACAGCTAACCTCACCTAGCCAACTCCTCAGCCGATCCTGTTTCCATGAATCCTCAGACTGAAAGCCTCTGAGTCCTCACTTGAAAGGGTCTTAGCTGAATTGCCTTAGTTCCTGTTTCCTCTACATTATATACTTTTATTCACCCTGTTGTTACTTCCTGGGATTAAAGGTGTGTGCCACCACTGCCTGACTCTGTTTTCAGTGTGGCTTTGAACTCACAGAGATCCAGATGGATCTCTCCCTCCGAAGTGATAGGATTAAGGGTGTGTGCCACCACTGTCTGGCCTCTGTCTAATCTAGTGACTGGCTCTGTCCTCTGATCCTCAAGCAAGCTTTATTAGGGTACATAATATATCACCACAATGATATTCCAAGGCCAGACACCTGCACTATCACTTCTAGTTCACTATAATTCTTGTGAAGGGCTTAGATCCTGCAAGGACAGGCACCTGCAATTCTGCTCAATGAAAGTTCTACAAGGATATTTCTTTTGACCAATTTGCCTTGTTGAGTGACTTAAAATGGAAAACAAGACCTCTAAGTGTCTACAGTTCACATGGAACAATAAATATAGTTATGAAGCATATTTTAGTATGTTTCTATTCATCAAAATTATACAGTTAAATAAAAAGTCATCTTCTTGACCACCACAAATATGTGTGCCCAATAGATAGAATATATGCATGAGATAAACACACAAGCAGTGGGAAAACACCCATTGCTGTTCTTAGGGAAGAAATGCAGTGGCACATGAGAAAAATTATAACAGGAGCAACTGATCATCAACAGTCAGTAATTCCATGGTCTTGCCAGGCGGGGCTCCCCATCAGAGAGTCTGGTGGGTCAACCTGCTGAACACTAGTTATCACCTACTATATACTCTCGTGGCCCTCAACAATGCATTATGTAATGGTGCATTTCTGAATGGTGTTTCTAAACACTCTTCTTACATTTAAGTGTCCTTTGAAGGGGAACCACTTCAGAGTTTTAACATCTAGCTATGCAGTGTAATTCTGGAGATACTGGCAGCCTGAAACCACAGTAGATTTTGCAAAAGTCCATAGGTGAGAATAGAAATTAGTCCCACCTAAAAGACCCACAGCTGCTTTTGTCAACAACATAATTAAGTATCTTCTCTTAAGCCCTTGTTCTTTACTTAGACATCTTTCTTTTCCCATCTATCTTGAATATGTAGGCAACCAACACCCTGTAATGTCTTAGTGAAGACAATAAATAAGCCTGTGAATTTAAGTTGGAACCTGTAAACTCAAGTTTTGGGCCTGAGTTTCAGATCCATCAGCTGGAAGTCTGTCAGGGATAACTGATTATTTCAGTTCAAATATAGACATTGCAGCTTTCTGATCATCCCTTGAAACCAGAAAGTTCATTCATTAATCCAAATGTATCATCTTCTTCCACAACTCTTGTTATCACCTCTTTCTTATTCATGTAAGAGAAATTTGAATTTTTGGTATTTGCTTTCAGTAGGCTTTATATGAATGGTAACTATAAGTGATAATGTAAATAAATGTTGGTCATTCTGTCTTAGAGACTAGTATTTTATTTCCCACTAAAGATACTCCTGACTTCAGTACCAGCCAGGTGATATGAACAGCACAGAGTTTTATCCCAAGTGTTTCTTTATCCATGAAGTACTTCTGTCCCCAAATATTCTAAGTCTATTCTAATGGTCATTCAGGAAAATGCATATCACAGGAATATTCCAAACACACAATAGTTTATGGGGACCTAGGGACATATCTTAAGGAGTTGAAAAAGCAAAGGTCAAAAGATTGTTTGTGGCTTTCAGAAGTTCCAGAAATGTCAGAATTAGTGAAAGCTCCAGCCCATGAACTCAGTTCTCCACAGCACCCAAGTCAGTGGTTCTCAGGAGGACGCCCAGACACTGCTGGAAACAGCAGTTGATTATCACAGCTGCCTGCGGCACTGAAGTGGGTAATTCTCAGGAGGATGTCTGAAAGCCACTGGCAAAATTCCCTCTCTGCCATCTGCTGATGCCCTTTCTCGAAGCAGAGTAAGGAAGTTGCTGAGAAAGAACACCCCGTGTATTGCAGAAGACATATGCAAAGATTGCTGAGAGTTACTGAGAGGAATTGATATTTTGCCCACTCTTCACTTGGCAGAGTAATGAAGAAACAACAATGACTCCGTGAAAAGAAAACCATTCAAAGTGGTTTCAATAATCAAGACGAGAATGAGAATTGTTTTACAACCTTTAAGATACTTCTTAAAGTTTAAAACTCATTGGTAGTTATAGTTATAAGAGAAAATGAAAAATAGCAGCACCAATATTTATTTGCTGTATAGCACAGTGATTTAAAACTATAAATTTGGAATCACTGACACTCTGTTTACCTCTTTGTATAAAATATGCCATGTTTTGTTGAGACTCATGGGAGAACTGCCCTTTCCTAAAAAGAATAGAGGGGGAGTAGACTTGGGTGAGAGCAGAGCGGGATGAGGGGCAGGGACTGGGAAAAAAGGGAGAGAAGGGAAATTATGGTTGGGATGGAAATAATAAATAAATAAACTTATTTAAAAAATATGCCAACAGTACTCTGAACCGTGTTTGCCTTTCCTTCACGTAGCTTAGGCAGTGGGAAGAACATCTTTTCTATGTCTTTGTGAACTGCATTTGTTTTTCTTAGTTGGAAACAGCTTCAAGTTTTTATATGATAAAATTTTGGTGCTGTGAGATATCTCTGAAAATTCCTTTAGCGTGGAGTTTTGTACTAGCATCACTTCCTCCCTAGGACATCCCATGTCCTTTTCATCACTAATCACTTTCTTCATGTGTGTCAGTTAGCTATCCTGGAGGAGACTGGTACAAGCCTTGCTGTGCATATAGAGTCTCTCAAATATGAGTCATGGCAATATTTCCATGGTCAGCTTGTTTTTTTTCTCAAAAAGTAACACCATCAGAATTCCCACCTCAAGCACTATGAGTGAGTCTTGGAGGGAAAAGTCTCACTAAATTGCTAGGATGTCGGAAGACAGAAAGTCCTCACCAATGGGTGGAAACTTGGCAGATGATGGTTGTATTATTTAACTAAAATATGAAAATTGGAACTCATATATTGGAGCAGATGTGGGTGAGCTTGTTGAGCAATTAGAATTTTGCAATGGTAGGACATAAGGGTTGAGGAAATAAAAAAGAAATCAATACCTTTAAAAATTGAAGATAAAAAGTGAAGATGCTACCAATTGCCATAAGTAGAAGTAATAGAAAATTTAGAAGCAAATTTGGGATTAAGGTAAGCCCTGTAGACTTTAAAGGCATGATGCTGACTTACCTGAATATATCAGAAGATTGTAAAACTTCAGATATTTCAGGAAACTTAGAGATCACATTGTAAATTCGAATTTAATCTGCAAAAAAAAAAATACTAAGTAAAATTAACAGCAGAAATTGCTACCCTCAGACCCTTTTAAGTACTTCCATGAATACATAAGAGAACTGTTCATGGTAGCATATAGAAAAATATGAATTATCTAATATGCACAGTTTGGTAACAGTGTAATGAATTTTTAGAACAGAATCTGGGACAGTTATAATAAAATAGTAAGAAATGTTACTGAGAGGTAAGAGAAAGCATAAGTAAGGCAAATTGGATGTAAGATGTGGGGAGATATGCCTTTAATCCTAGCCTTTGGGTGGATGAGCAAGGGGGAAAGATGTTAGAGGAGAGTTTGGGTTGCATAAGGATGACCCTTTCTCAAAAAGCAACACTACCAGAAATCCCATTTTGAGCACTGTGAGTGAGTCTTGGAGGGAAAAGTATCACTAAATTGCTGGGATGTCAGAAGACGGAAAGTCCTCATCGATGGGTGGAAACTTGGCAGATGATGGTTGGCAAATTTGGGATGTGGTTTTGAAACACTTTAAAGAAGATTAAACTCTTTGAGAAAAAAAAAAACACATACTCCCTCCTCTTAATAGAGAAAAGCATGTGTTTTGTAGAATATAAAAGGCTAGTGAAGAGTTAAAATTGAAGGTGTATGTTCAGAAGAAGCAGAGAAGGAATCTGGAACGTGGGAGAGAGCCGACCAAGCAGACACTTGTACAGAGAAGAAAGAGGGATGGGGTAGATGCTGAGACAGAAGCACTCTCTCTTCACCTTGAAATAGAGTGGAGAGCCCACTCCACTGAGAAGAATAGGGAAGGTCAAGGTGAGGACTCATGAAAGTCTGAGAGTGGTTTACAATAGTCTCTACAGGAGCTGACAGAGCATCTCTGAAAGCTTTGTTTAGTAGTTGTTTGCCTCGTCTAATAGATGATAGCATATCATTTTGACTCATGGATAAGGTAAGTTTTGTGAAGTTTTAAAAAAGAAATCTCAGTACTTATCTACCTGAGAATTAAAATGAGAAAAGAAATATTCCTAGGGAGATAATAGTGATACATCAGACATAAATCAAGAAGGTGACCTTTTATTAGTAGAAAAGACATTGTTAAAAGGGATGTCTGAGTTAGGATAGTAAAATGAAGTTCGGAGAATTGAAAATATATAGTTACTACAGACAGAGTGAAAGAAAATAAGTTTACTAAGGAGTAGCAACCATTCTTTGTGTAAGAAGAAAGACTTTTTCTGTATCTGTATTTAATGAACAATCAATGTCAGATACTTTATCTTTCAGTTCAAATATGTAATTAAATTCATACAACTGTAGGGTGCCTCTTCAGCTCTCCATGTATTTATACCTTTTTTCAGAGAATTGCTTCAGACTATAGGATCTTCTACTTTTTGTGTGTCTGGGAAGCTCCCTCCACACACACTATGTCCTTATTTCTGAAATTTTTCTGTCAATATAATTTCATTTTTCTTTCTTTTCTCTCAAATGGAAAAAATCTTTACCTAGGTATTGTGAAAATACAATTTTTCCTCTGCCCGAAACAAGCAAACAGACAGCAAAAGACAGACAGTGAGGTTTAGTAGCTTGGAAACTTTGGCTGGGTGACCTAAGACAAATTGCAGATATGTTTACCATCACGTGATGACTTGAACTTAATCAAGATGGTTCTTCCCAAACCATACCCTGGGAGTTGACCATATCTCATTTTGTTAGTTTAGCACGACTGTATATCCATTTCTATCTTACCTATTATTCTTCTAGAATAATAAAGAAACACTAAAAGAAAATATTTCGGGAGTGTATGTGTGTGTGTGTGTGTGTGTGTGTGTGTGTGTGTGTGATCAAACTCAAAGACTAAAAACATTCCAGCCAATTCCTGTATGACTAAGTAACATTCTTAGCTCTGTTGTCTGCTGACCCATCCCTTCCACCTCCACCTCAAATGTAGAGACTTGCTTCTATGTTACAAATCTCTCTTGCTCAGAGCCCATTTTAAATTATCCTGGAGGGGATACTTAAGGAAAGCATCTAGCATATTTGTGTGGGTTGGGTTTTAATGCAATTGTGAAATACATTTATCTTTTTTAAAAAAACCATTTCACTATTAGGAAATTATATTTACACTATAGATGTGTGTATATATATATATATATATATATATATATATCTTAACATATATATTATAATTCCCTACTATATGGTTATACAAACTTGAACTTAATGCATTCTATGCAATGGCCTGCTTTCTGTTTTACAAGGTAGAATGAAGTTTACATCACAATAATGCATAGAACAGTTTCAATTTATTTGGCTAAAAAATAATATTCCCAGAAGACTTTTTACCTAAACACATCATTTTACCTTTTGATATTTTGCCTTCTCAGTTTCTAAAAGGTCCTTCCAATGAAGCTCAGTGGCTTCAAAATACTGAGATCAAAGTGTAGTTTTGTTTTGTAGTGTCTTGAACTCAGAGGGCAGTACAGATTGGGATATTTCCTTTGGCAGGTGAAGGAGGAGAGTGTTCCCTCAGATGACTCTCACCTATTGAAGACAGTGGAAGCAAAACATAGCAAGAGTCAGCATGTTAGTGGGACTCATGTGTCCTTAAAATATGTCCTGGATTCCACAGTTTGTCCTGATTTTCCACAATACAAGTTGGAAGCACAGGAATAATTGCATTACTTTTGAACTGAAGTCACTTTCACACTTAATTCTTCATAAAAGTGTTTTCCAGGGTATGAAAAGAATTAGAATGTCTTATATTTGGACTGTCTTTGAGTAAAGAAGTGGAAAATAGAATTAACTGCAACGAAACGGTGTGTTATGCATCGCTTTAAAAATTATTCATTTTTTTTATTTCCTTTATTGAGCTACAGTTTTTCCTTATGAGTGACCTTCAGACGGTTAGGAATATTGCCTTCTACCACAAAGTTCAATAGACTAGTTCCTAGGTTTCCTTGTTTATAAAACTATAACTTAAATTGATTTTCCTGAGGCTTAAGACTGAGGTCATGGGGTGTCTTTTAATGAAGATATATGAAATGAATAGTCAAAACTTACTGTCTGAATGATAATTTCCACCTGTAACAATTGTTCATTTATTTTTGGCCTCAATAGTATTAGGGATGTCTTTGTTATAGCAAATACTTTAGCAAATAACAGAATTACAGAAGATGCAGAACATATGACAAATACTGATAAGAATTAATTGAGCAATGCAAAGAATATTATAGGAAATGGTCAGCATTTAATAAAACTCTTTGACAAAAACTCTTTAAAGGGGGGGCATTTCTTAAGAATGAATTATAATTTAATGGCATAGAATGGCCCCTCAAATGGCCAAATTTTGAAAGACAAAACAAGAAAATTATTGTAGATATAAAAGTGTGGTGGCAGCATCACAACACATAGGACTATTGCCATTTTTTGAGACAGGGTTATAATTTATCTCAAACACAGAGCATAATTTACATTCGTGGTTGCAAAAATCATGATCAATTAAAGCAGATGAGGCAGCTTCAGGAAATACACAAATGTGGACATGAACACAGCCTCACAGAGGACAAAGAGAGTTAGACATAACAGAGATGATCATGTGTGGTAGACTGTGATGTGGGTGTGTTTTAGTTACTTTTCTATTGCTATGAGAGAATTCCATGGCAAAAACAACTGAAGGAGAAAAGACTTTATTTAGCTGATGATTGCAGAAGAAAATCCACCATAGTGGGGACACAAGGAACAGGGAGAATGCTGGTCACATTTCATCTGCAAGCAGACAGAAGGAGAGACCAAGAATTTGGTTAAGGCTGGAGAATCTCAAGGCCCTAGTACTGTGCTTCCTCCAGTAAGGCTCTGCATGCTAAAGGTTCATTGCCTTCCCAAATAGCATCACCAACTGATAACAAAGTGTTCAAATACACAAAGAGACATTTCTCATTCAAATCCCCCCAGGGACAATGCAGAAGACACAGCTTTTTTTAAGGACTTGACAGAACTAGTAAATCAATGTTGAGTATATTCCTGAGCAATAGAATTTGATAATGACATCGTTCTTCTGCAAAGATTGAATATATCGATGCTTTCAACTGAAAGTCATTGAAGAAATACACAATCGAACCTTACAGTGTAGCTTGGAGATAATGGAAGTGAAAACACAGTCAACAATATGCCAATTTTACCGGTGTCCACATAGCTCTAATGAGTAGTAAACTTTTCAGGGTGTTTACTTAAACCTGCCACCTGGAATGTTCAATGAATTTGTTCATTAAAATGTAATGTATCAATATCAAGCCAGTACATAGGAGGCCAGCACACAGTAGGAAGTGCCTTTATCTGACAGTGCATTGGGGTACTGACTTGTGTGTCTATTATGTCTTACATGATGCTCCTGGTGTCCACAAAATAGGAACTGACTCATTTTCATTATGAGGTAAGGTAATGAAGATTCCCCATACTGACTTTGCTGTCCTTAAGTGAAATCCCTACTTCCCCCGAATTCTGTGCTGTGTTTAACATCGTTTTATAATTCCTAGTTTCCTAATCTCTAGATGGATTCAAAATATATAGAGTAAGTGAATGGGGGAGAGAGCATATATCTCCCTAGGAAAGGGAAATAGAGTAGATAGCTGTGGATGGATGGAGGGGGATTGGAGTTGCATGATCAAGTGGAGAAGTGGAGGGAAGAGGGACATGAGGAAGGGAGTATGAGAGAGACAGCTAAAATTAAGGGCCATTTGAGGGGTAGTGTGGAAAACTAATGAAGCAGAAGCTACCTAAACTATATACATGTATGAAGGTGATATAAATGAAATTGCCGAATAACAGGGGAGATAGAGCCCTGATTGGACATTGCTTGTCACCAAATGAAGCTTCCAATACCAGGATTGGGTTACATCTAATTGAGTTATTAGCAAAAGGTGTCCCATGGGAATTCTCAAATAACCCAGGCTGTTGGCAAGACTATAAGTTCCTCTGCACAAACTAATGGCAAGGCCTCATTACTTAAGATAGCACCTCCACAACTCGTTTAACGTGGACAAGTCAAGCTGGTCTCTACATAGAGCCTTTCACCCCTACATAATAGTCTTTGGTACAGGAAGGTACTCTCCATGCTGCCAAAAAAAGATATGTAAACACCAAGACATTCATAAAACTTTGCTCTACAATGCTGTCCTACCTGTAAAATTTGCTAACTTAGTGGTAGCATAAAGCTTGTGGGAATAACTAACCAGTATCTGATTTGACTTAAGACCCACTCCATGAGATGGAACCTGTATACAACACTGCTTGATTGACTAAGAACCTGAGACTAGACAACCCGGGGATCTAGGGTAAAACCAAATACTAATGTTAGAAGAAAAAAAGGAAAGAAAAGACGAGAAAGAAAGAAAGAGAGAAAGAAAAAAAGGGAAGAATGAAAAAGTAAAGTACAATAAAATGACTCGAATGACACCCTGTTGTTATACTCATTCATCAGTGCCTTGCTCAGCCACCATCAGAGAAGTTTTCTCATGCAGCATATGTGAACAAAATGCAGAGACCCACAACCAGACATCATATAGAGAGTGAGGAACTTTAGAACATTCAGACCTAAATGTGATGTGTCCATGAAAGCCCTTCCCTTGGTATTACGGGGACCTTATGAAAGAGGAAGTGGAAAGAGTGTAAAAAAACACAGGAGATAGAGAACACTAAGAAAACAATGCCCTCCAAATCAATGGGATCGGGACACAAATTCACTCAAAGAGACTAAGCCAGAATGCACAAGGCCTGCATAGGTCTGCCTAGATGGGGTTCTAAAGATGATGAAAGTGGACACATGCTCTCATACCTAACTATAAGCTATTCCCAATTGTTAACCACTTACAAACAGAAGTTTAGTTTTCTCCAAGGAAGTTTCACTGGGAAAACAAACTGCAAACTACTTTTATGGATAGGCTTCATGCCCAGCAGTGGATAGTCAGCAGAAAATGAAATAAACAGCATCTTGGGAAGTCCCTTGTTTCATATTGTCCTATTGGGGCTTTTCTTTCTCTCTTCTTAAACTCTATTTTATTTTTACATTTTTTATTATATATTGTCTCTTGTTGTTGTACAGGTCTTTTGCATATATATTATGGCTTACAGTTTAGTGTTTTTATGGGATTCCTGAGCATGCAAATGAGTGAGTCTGCATCTATATCTGTTTCCTGTGTCTTTTCTTGGGCTCTTTTCCATTGGTTGGTTTGTTTTGTCATATTCCAAAGTGTTAGTTTTTCTCTAATTATATTTTATGCTATTATTGTCCCTTTGAAGTCTGTTTTCTAACGAGAGACAAGGGGGTGGGTTTGGATGAGAGGGAGGTGAAGAGGAATTTGGAAGAGTAAGAGGGGGAACCGTAGTTAAGATATATTATATGAGGCAGAAAACTAATTTCAACAAAAAGAAAAAAAACTACTGTAAGGCATTGATACCTTAATTGTTGCTTCCTTTGCATATGGGCTTCTGCAAAGAGATATTAACAATCCTCTGAAATTCTCAGAAACATTAGTGCTCTCACACTTAAATTGGTTTCAATATCAATAACTTTTTAGTGACTATTAGATGCTATTTCCTTCACAAAACACTTGGAAATGACACCAGTAAAAAGCAGGACTCCATTTTTACATGTGTGCTAGAATTCACCGCCTCCCTCCACCTATTTGACATACAGTATGAGAGTGGTGCAAATCACATCTGGTAACCTCAGTACATTCTGCAAATTGACACTGTCTCTACCCCATGTCTGCTGGAACAGTAAGCTCCCCCCTTGCTAGGGTTGTACTTATGGAGATCTCAATGTGTGTCTTTCATACAGTAAAGAAAAAGGTTTAAATGCGAAGAGATCTAATTTTTTTCTTCTAAAATTATTTTTATTTATTTTTTCTATTAAAAAAAATTTTAATTCATTTTATACACCAAAGATCTCCCTCTTCCCTCCTCCCACCACCCCCCAGCCTCCCCCTCCCACAAGAAGGCAAGGTCTTCCATGGAGAGACACATCCATTAGAGGCAAGCCCAAACCCTTCCTCCTGCCTCAAGGCTGCATGAGGTGTCCCATCACAGGTAGTGGGCTCCAAAAAGCCTGCTCATGCACCAGAGATAGATTCTAATTCTACCTCCAGGGGGCCCCCAAGCAGATCAAGTTTCACAATTGTCTTGCCAGGCAGAGGGCCTAGTCCAGTCCCATGCAGGCTCCACAGCAATTGATCCAACTTTCATGAGTTCCCACCAGTTTGGTTTGGTCATTTCTTCAGGTTTCTCCATCATGATCCTGATGCATTTGTTCATAGAATCCCTCTTCTCTTTCTTTGACTGGACTTTCAGAGCTCTGCCTGGTGTTTGCCTATGAATCTCTGCATCTGCTTCCATCAGTCATTGGAGAAAAGCTCTGTGATGACAGTTAGGGTATACATCTCTCTGATCACTGGGGTAAGCCAGTTCAGCTCAGGCACCCTGTCCACTATTTCTAGCAGTGCAAGCTGGAATTATCCTCAGGGATTCCTGGCAACTTCCCTTGCACCTGGTTTCTCTCTATCCCCCTGATATCTCCTTCTATCATGGTATCTCCTTCATCACTTTCCCACTCCATCCCTGTTCCAGCTAGAACATCCCATTCCCTTAAGATCTCATCTCTTATCCCCTACCAACCATTGCCCACCCCTCATCCCCAGTTTACTCATGAATATGTCATCTATTTTCCCTTCCCAGGGCAATTCATGCATCCCTCTTTGGGTCTTCCTTGTTAGCTAGCTTCTCTGGAGTTATAGGTTGTTGTCTGGTTATACTTTATATCTATCTACTTTATATCTAGTATCTACTTATGAGTGGATACATACCATGTTTGTCCTTCTGAGTCTGGGTTACCTCACTCAGGATGATATTTTCTAGTTCCATTCATTTGCCTGCAAATTTCATGATGTAATTGTTTTTCTCTGCTGAGTAGTTCTCCATTGTATATATGTACCACATTTCCTTAATTCATTTTTCAGTAGACCGACATCTAGGTTGTTTCCAGGTTCTGGCTATTATGACTAATGCTGCTATGAACATAGTTGAGTATGTGTCCCTGTAGCATGATTGAGAATTCCTTGGGTATATGCCCAAGAGTGATATAGCTGGGTCTTGAGGAAGACTTATTCCCAATTTTCTGAGAAACTGCCACACTGATTTCGAAAGTGATTGTATGTTTGCTCTCCCACCAACAGTGGAGGAGTGTTCCCCTTGCTCCACATCCTCTCCAACATAAGCTGTCTGCAGTGCTTTTGATCTTAGCCATTCTGACAGGTGTAAGATGGTATCTCAGAGTCGTTTTGATTTGCATCTCCCTGATGATTAAGGATGCTGAGCAATTCCTTAAATGTCTTTTGGCCATTTGAAATTCTTCCTCTGAGAATTCTCTGGTTAGCCCTATAGCCAATTTTTAATGTGATTGTTCATTATTTTGATGTCTAGTTTCTTGAGTTCTTTATGTATTTTGGAGGTCAGCCCTCTGTCAGATGTGGGGTTGGTGAAAATCTTTTTCCATTCTGTAGGCTGTTGTTTTGTCTTATTTACTGTGTCCTTTGGGTTACAGAAGCTTCTCAGTTTCAGGAGGTCCCAGTTATTAATTGTTGCTCTCAGTGTCTGTGCTACTGGTGTTATATTTAGGAAGTGGTCGCCTGTGCCAATGCGTTCAAGACTACTTCCTACTTTTTCTTCTATCAGGTTCAGTGTAGCTGAACCTACATGTTCACGTCCAGTTATGCCAGCACCATTTGTTGAAGATGCTTTATTTTTTCCACTGGACAGTTTTGGCTTCTTTGTCAAAAATTAGGTGTTCATAGGTGTGTGGGTTAATGTCAGGGTCTTCAATTCGATTCCGTTGGTCCACATGTCAGTTTTTTTTTTTTTTGAAGTAATGTGAGCTCTATGTATTGGTTATAAATTAGGTCATGCTCTCCCCAGAGGAAATCCAAGGAGGAAAAGTAGTCAGGTGGCCCTGGGGATCCGGCAAAGTAGCCTGGGGCTGTGTCACAGGTATGGCTGGTCCTTGGACAGCTCCCACCTCTTTATTGGAGGAGCAGGCGTCACTGCCTTCTTAGTGGCTGCCACAGCTGAGCTCTCAACTGTCTTGCCCAACACTAGGGCCTTCTGTGAAGACATGATGATTGAAGGAGGAACAACTTCTCGACGGCCATCATGCGTGCAGTAGTAATTGTTGGACAGCTTGTGACTGGGGCCCACAGGGAGCTTAGGAGGTGGCTGGGTCCCCAGACGCCCAGTTCCGCAGCTGCTGGATGACGCGAGTAGCTGAAGCCATTTTTCTTCCGCTCCGAAGCCACATGTCAGTTTTTAATGCCAATAACAAGCTGATTTTATTACTATAGCTCTATAGTAGAGCTTCATGTCAGGGATTGTGATGTTTCCAGAGGTGGCTTTGTTCTACAGGAGTCTTTTAGCTATCCTGGGTTTTCTGTTTTTTCAAATGAAGTTGAGTATTGTTCTTTCCAGGTCTGTGAAGAATTGCATTGGGATTTTGATGGGGATTGCATTGAATCTGTAGATTGCTTTTGGTAAGATTGCTATTTTACTATGTTAATCCTACCTATTCATGAGCATGGGAGATCTTTCCATTTTCTGAGACCTTCTTCAATTTTTTTCTTCAGAGACTTAAAGTTCTTGTCATACAGGTCTTTCATTTTCTTAGAGTTACACCAAGGTATTTTATATTACTTGTGGCTATTATAAAGGGTGATGTTCCTCTGATTTCTTTCTCAGCCTCTTTATCATTTGTATATATGAGGGCTACTGATTTTTTTTAGTTAATCTTGTATCCTGCCACATTACTGAAGGTTTTTATCAGCTGTAGGAGTTCCTTGGTAAATTTTTGGGGTCACTTATGTATACTATCACAGCATCTGCAAATAGTGAAAGTTTGACTTCTTCTTTTCCAATTTGTATCTCCTTGATCTCCTTTTGTTGTCTTATTGCTCTATCTAGAACTTCAAGTACTATACTGAATAAATATTGGGAAAGCAGACATCTTTGTCTTGTTCCTGATCTTATTGGAATTGCTTTGAGTTTCTCTCCATTTAATTTGATGTTGGCTGTTGGCTTGCCATAAATTGCCTTTATTATGTTTAGGTATGTTCCTTGTATTCTTGATCGCTTCAAGACTTTATCATGGAGGGGTGTTGGATTTTGTCAAAGGCCTTTTCAGCATCTAATGAAATATCAGTGGTTTTTTTCTTTCAGTTTGTTTATATGGTTTATTACATTGACAGATTTTCATATGTTGAACCATCCTTGCACTTCTGGGATGAAGCCTATTTGATCATGGTGGCTAATTTTTGTGATGTGTTTTTAGAGTCAATTTGCCAATATTTCATTGAATATTTTTGCATCAATGCTCATGAGGGAGATTGGTCTGTAATTCTCTTTCTTTGTTGCATCTTTGTGTGGCCTGGGAATCAGAATAACTGTAGCCTCATAAAAGGAGTTTGGTAACATTCCTTCTGTTACTACTGTGTGGGACAATTTGAAGAGTATTTGTATTAACTCTTCTTTGAAAATCTGCTAGAATTCTGTGCTGAAACCATCTGGTCCTGTGGTTTTTGTTGTTGTTGTTTTTTGTTTTTTTGGGAGAGGGGAGACTTTTAATGACTATTTCTATTTCCTTAGGGGTTATTGGTCTATTTAAATTGTTTATCTGGTCTTGATTTAACTTTGGTATGTGGCGCCTATCCAGAAAATTATCCATTTCTTTTAGATTTTCCAGTTTTGTGGAATAGAGGTTTTTGAAGTATGACCCGATGATTCTCTGGATTTCCTCATTGTTAGTTGTTTTGTCTCCCTTTTAATTTCTGATTTTGTTAATTTGGATGCTCTCTCTCTGCCTTTTGGTTAGTTTGGATAAGAGTTTGTCTATCTTGTTGATTTTCTCAAAGAACCAACTCTTTGTTTCATTGATTCTTTGTATTGTTCTCAGTGTTTCTATTTTTATTGATTTCAGCTCTCAATTTGATTATTTCTTGGCATCTATTCCTCTTGGGTGACTTTGCTTCTTTTTGTTCTAGAGCTTTTAGGTATACTGTTAAGTCACTAGTGTGAGATTTCTCCAACTTCATTATGTGGGCATTTAGTGCTATGAATTTTCCTCTTAGCACGGCTTCCATAGTGTCCCATTTGGGTATGTAGTACATTCATTTTCACTGAATTCTAGGAAGTCTTTAATTTCTTTCTTATTTCTTCCTTGACCCATTGGTTACTCAGTGGAGCATTATTCAGTTTCCATGAGATTGTAGGCTTTCTGTAATTTTCCTTGTTGTTGAAATCTAACTTAAAGCCATGGTGGTCAGATAGAATGCAGGAGGTTATTCCAATTTTTTTGTTTCTGTTGAGATTTGCTTTGTGACTGAGTATGTGGTCAATTTTAGAGAAGGTTCCACGGGGTGCTGAGAAGAAGGTATATTCTTTTTTGTTAGGGTGGAATGTTCTGTAGATATCAATTAACTCCATTTGAGTCATAAGATCTTTTAGGTTCCTTATTTCTCTGTTAAGTTTTGATCTGGCAGATCTGTCCAGTGGTGAGATTGGGGTGCTGAAGTCTCCCACTATTAATGTGTTGAGTTTGATGTGTGATTTAAACTTCAGTAATGTTTCTTTTACATAAGTGGGTGCCCTTGTATTTGGTGTATAAATGTTCAGAATTGAAACTTCATTTTGATGAATTTTTCCTGTGATGAGTATGTAATGTCCTTTTTGGCCTCTTTTGATTGATTTTAGTTTGAAGTCTACTTTGTTAGATATGAGGATTTCTACACTAGTTTGCTTCTTAAGTCCATTTGATTGGAAAGTCTTTTCCTAGCATTTTACTCTGGGATTTTGTCTGTCTTTGAAATTGAGGTGTGTTTCTTGTATGCAGAAGAAGGATGGGTCCTGATTTCGTATCCATTCTGTTAGCTTGTGTCTTTTTATAGGTGAATTAAGTCCATTGATATTAAGGGATAGCAATGACCAGTGATTGTTAATTCCTGTTATCTTTTGGTGATAGTGTGTGTATTTGTCTTCTTTGGGATTTACTGCTGTGGGGTTGTCTATTACCTATGTTTTTTGTGGGTGTATCTGACTTTCTTTGGTTGGAATTTTCCTTCCAGTGCTTTCTGTAAGGCTGGATTTGTGGATAGGTATTGTTTAAATCTGGTTTTGTCTTGGATCCAATGTCTTGTTCACTCTGTCGATGGTGATTGAAAGTTTGCTGGGTATATTAGTCTAGGCTGGCATTCAGGGTCTCTTAGTGTAAGCATTGCATCTGTCAAGGACCTTCTGGCTTTCAAAGTCTCCATTGAGAAGTCGGGTGTTATTCTGATGGGTTTGCCTTTATAAGTCACTTGGCCCTTTTCCTTTGCTGCTCTTAATATTCTTTATTGTGTATGTTTAGTGGTTTAATTATTATGTTGCGAGGGCCTTTTGGGGAGTCTAGTCTATTTGGTGTTCTATAAGCTTCTTGTATCTTAATAGGTATTTCCTTCTTTAAGTTGGGAAAGTTTTCTTCCACGATTTTGTTGAATATATTTTCTGTGCCTTTGAGTTGGTATTCTTCTCCTTCTTCTATCTCTATTATTCTTAGGTTTGGCCTTTTCACGGTGTCCCAGATTTTCTGGACATTTTGTGTTATGACCTTTTTGGGCTTTAGTGTTTTCTTTGACTGATGAATCTATTTCCTCTATTGTATATCCTCTACACCAGACATTCTCTCTTCCATCTCTTGTATTCAGTTGGTTTTGATTGTATCCGTGTTTCCTGTTCATTTACTCAGATTTTCTGTTTCCAGCATTCCCTCTGTTTGTGACTTCTTCATTGTTTGTATTTCACTTTTCAGGTCTTGAACTGTTTCCTTCACCTGCTTAGTTGTTTTTTTCCTGGTTTTCTTGGCTTTCTTTAAGGGGTTATTGATTTTGTCCAATTTTTTTTGTCTTTTCCTCAATTTCTTTAAGGAAACTTTTCATTTCCTTTTTAAGTCCTCTAGCATCTTCATTAAATTATTTTTAAGGTTGTTTTCTTCTGCTTCTTCTACATTGTGATGTTCTGGTCTTGCTGTTGTAGAAGGGCTAGGTTCTGGGGATGCCATATTTGCTCTTTATGTTGTTGTATGTATTTTTGCACTGGTATCTACCTATCTCTTCATCCAATAGGTGTAAGAGGTGACTGTGTCTGAGTGAGCTGCCCGTGGTCCAATCTGTGCTTGCTGTGTCTGTGTCTCAGGGGTCCCCTCTGGGTTCAATCTTAGCTCTTGGTCTAATCTTAGCTGGCAGATTCTGTATCTCAGAGAGCTGCTATTGATCCAATCCAAGCTAGCTGATTCTGTGGCTCAGGGAGCCACTCTTGGTCTTATCAGGGCTCTTGGTCCAGTCAGAGCTCGCAGATTCTGTGTTTCAGGAAGCCACTAGTGTCACAGGGGGATGGGTATTGGAGTAGGGCATGGGTCTCGTAGATTTCAGGGTCTGATGGGAGGTTTTGGTGGGCAAACCTGCCTGCAGGAGTTTTCTCTGCTGGCCAGCAACTAGGGCAGAGTTGGGTTAGGGTTCCTGGGGACTGGATGTGTCCCAGGGCCTGGGTGCTAGAGGCAACACTCTACTTTTAATATTTTTGACAATATATATTCATATATTCTTTGATTACATTCATGTAAAGTATTTTGATCCTACCTATCCATCAGTACCTCCTTCCAACGTCTCTTAGTTCTTCTGAGCCTGTTTTCCTCCAAATTTAATCTTGTCCATTTTGGTTGTACTTAATAACCCTGAATACAATTAGTGCTACCTAAATGTACATAAGTGCAAGGCCCTCCACAAAATGATGCACAACCTATAAAGGAGAACTGATGCCTTCCATCAATTCTTTAACTAGCCATTGATCACACATAGCTCCTGAAGTAGAGGGGAGGGGTGTAGTTGGCTAGTTAGTTTTTCTTTTTTTTTCCTTCTTTACTCTTTGGGGACCCACCACTAAGCTCCCAAATAAATCACACAGAGGCTTATTATTACTTATGAATGCCTGGCCTTAGCTTGACTTATTTTTAGCCAGATTTTCTTAACTTAAATTATCCCATCTACCTTTTCCCTCTGGACTTTTATCTTTCTCTATTTTATATACCATTCTTCACTTCTTACTCCATGGCTTGCTGTGTACCTGGATGGCTGGGTTTTAATGTCCTCTTCTCCTCAAGTCCTTTTCTCATTTATCCATCTTCTCTTCCCAGATTTCTCCTCCTATTTAGTCTCTCTGCCTGCCAGTCCTACCTATCCTTTCTCCTGCCTAGCTAATGGCCATCCAGCCCTTTATTAGACCAATCAGGTGGTTTAGACACGCAAAGCAACACAGCTTCATAGAGTTAAACAAATGTGAAATAAAAGAATGCAATACACCTTTGCATCATTAAACAAATAGTCCACAGCATAAACTAATACAACACATCTTAAAATAATATTCCACAACAGGGGTACTCTTTCCATATTTGACTGACTTAATCTTATGCACATTGGGCAGTTAATCACAGCTGTTGTGAGTTCATATGTACAACAGACCCATAATATCCAGAATTCAGCATTTCACAGCTCTCCTTTATAACTGCCAGCTCTTCCATTCTTTCTGTTTCTTCTTCTACTGTGACCCAAGAGTTCTGGATAGAGGTAGGCCAGTATAGATAACTCACAGTTACTCAGCAGTTGGACTAGTCATTAGTTTTCATTAAGCTTCTGTGATCAAAGTTGAAAGCAACATAAACTTATGAGTATAAACAAAACTATTTAGAATGAAGTTCAGCAGTATCACTATTTAGCAGATCAAGAGCAGTAGACTCTCCACTAATGTCTGTGATCTCCTCAGTCATGTGCTTCTGACCAGTTTTACAGTACCAGGTATGAAACCCCTTCTTTAGAGTAGACTTTGTATTCAGTTATAAAGCAATTGATTTCCCAAATAACAATCATATCACTGTTATATCAATGGCTACATCTTGCTAGGCAGATCAGTATTGTAATATTCAGGGTGTATGGTGTAACTTTGTTCCATCCATCTCTTACAAGTAACCCCTCACTCATATTCTATAAGTAGCCCACATAGGTTACTAGTTCTCTAAGTCAGACTTTGGAGTAATCATTACTTGCATCTGTCATTGGTTCCTCATCTGGAATAAATAGACATTTGTTTGCATCTCCCCAGGGAAAGTGTCACACCACACAGTCCAAATATTCTACCCTCTTTCAATTTCCTATGCATCCTATATATTTTTCTTCCAAATACAGTTCCAGTTTCATACAGAATCTGATCCTTTTTCTTATGGAATGAGTATCTTCGGCATTTTCAGGTTGAATACTGTGAAAGAATTACAAAGGGATTTAGGATGTGGGAATTTTGCTATCTTACTTTATAAAATATTAGGTGAATGAGAAAACTGAGGATAAGAATTAAATTGTATGCACCCATTTTTTTATCTGCAGGTTATCTGTGTTTAATAATGAAGAAACCCCAAATTGAATGTAGCATCATATTTACATGCTCTACCAGCATTCTGAGAATCAGAATATTCTTTTACTTACAGAAGCCTAAGTCTCAACATGATTCCTTGATTCTCTCATCAGAAGGGATGACCTGAAAAGTAACCTTTAGCTGACAAATGCATGTAAGAAAATGAAAAACAGCAGTGATTCTACTCCCAAGCTTTTATTCTAGTCTCTTCTGATGTATAAAGGTATTTCCACCTTCAAAAAGCCATTGTTTCATATCTGCATATGTTAAGGGAAGCTTTAAATAATTAAGGTACTTTCCTGATGTGAGCATACATATAAATTTAAAATTTTAGGAAAGCAATCAAGTATTCACTTTGAATTAAAGTGAACTTGCTGAAATGATTCATTAAGCCCTTAAAATAATTCAAATCAGAAGAATATATACTAATGAATATTTCCTATATAACTTGCAAATTAAGTATAGAAACCTACAAAGTCATATCTATCAATATAGGAATTTTAATAAGACATACAGATTCATGATTGTACTATAAAAATTCATTAATGCATAAAATTGGCCTGGTTGTATAAATTTAAAGTACATATATAATTGGGAAACTTACAAAGCAATTTGATGGCTATTTTTTTTTATTTCTCACTGTACTCTTAAATTACCCAAAACAGACATTTATTGTAGCAAAGTATTACCAAAGGAAGCAGAGGGAACATAAAGACTAGATTAGCTTTGTCCCATGAGATTCTGGTACATTGTACATAGATCAGTGACATCATTGAAGTAAAGTTGGATTCAATAGAATTATATCAAACTTACTATTTATCCTATTTTAAGTTACTATTTGTGTTTTTTCTTTGAATTTTAAAATTAAGAGCCACTCATTTTTATATATCAAAATAAGCTTTCACTTTTTACTAGATTAAAATATAACAGTGTTTAAAACACTGGTGCTGTGGGATGGTCTGTATGGCAAATGTGTTGCTGATTAGTCAATAAATAAAACACTGAATGGCCATTGGCTAGGCAGGAAGTATAGGCAGGACAAGGAGGAGAATAAAGCTGGGAAGTGGAAGGCTGAGTCAGAGAGACACTGCCAGCCGCCATGATGACAAACAACATGTGAAGAAGCCGGTAAACCACGAGCCATGTGGCAAAGGTATAGATTTATAGAAATGGATTAATTTAAGCTGTAAGAACAGTTAGCAAGAAGCCTGCCACGGCCATACAGTTTGTAACCAATATAAGTCTCTGTGTTTACTTGGTCGGGTCTGAGCTGCTGTGGGACTGGCAGGTGAGAGAGATTTGTCCTGACTGTGGGCCAGGCAGGAAAACTCAAGCTACAAATGGCGTCCAACATGGTGGCAAGAGTTTCCACCTAAAAATTGAGAAAAAAGATTCTAAAACGTAGCTAAAAACAGTTCCTAATTGTCTCTCTCAAATGAACGGCAGCTGTGGTTTGAGCTACTGGTGGGTTCCTGGTGTGCATGCTTGACCTGCAGTATGGCGGGAATGAGGCCTCTGCAAGTGGCACATTAAGCTGTGTGGTGGATTTAGCCTTTGCTAGTACAAAACAAAAAAAAGAGGTTTCTGGGCTACACGCTCCTTGGATAAAAGCATAGACCCACGATAGCTCCCAGAACTGGTGGAAAACGTACCACTGCCATGTTGGGAAGCTGAGGTGGGCAGAGCCAGCAGCCACAGCTGCTGCAGTTGAAAGCAATAGATTCATAATAAGACAGATTCAGATGTAATAGTTTGCAATGTGTGTAAAATATACATAGGCTTGAAAGAGACAAAAAAGGTGATATATACAGTTATAGAAACAAATACATAGTTTAAAAAAATAAAGTCTTTAAAGAGACAGTAAAGTTAGTATAAAAAATAAGCCACGTAAAGATGAATATTATACAGAGAATCTGGATTGTGTTGTCTTTGGGATTTTTAACTGCAGAAAAACATTTGATTGTAAAAGCTGTTGAGTTATGCCAAAATGTATATTTTAAAGGTACCTTGACTTCAAAATTTGGATATAAGGATATGTTGCTTTGGAAAAGAGTCTCTTTTGTTCCCACAGAAAGCCAGAGGCTATGGATTTGTTCCAGATTAAGATACATCAGGTTTGACCAGCCAAGACCCCCTGAAAGGTCTCCGATAACACCATGGCCCAGATGATCCAACATCCAGAATGGTTTGAAGGCAACTGGCTCAGACAATACAGCCTCATGGACTATTCCATAATCCTAAAATTTTCTTTGTGTCCCCATAAGATACAGCGCCCCCCTCCAGCAGGAAGTAGTAAGAGAAGCTATGCCCCAATTCCCAAATTATATGTAATTTTACTTTGTTAAGGTTAAAACCTTCCTTTTTGAAAAAAAAAAGAGGGAAGTGCTGTGGGATGGTCTGTATGGCAAATGTGTTGCTGATTAGTCAATAAATAAAACACTGATTGGCCATTGGCTAGGCAGGAAGTATAGGCAGGACAAGGAGGAGAATAAAGCTGGGAAGTGGAAGGCTGAGTCAGAGAGACACTGCCAGCCGCCATGATGACAAACAGCATGTGAAGATGCCGGTAAACCACGAGCCACGTGGCAAGGTATAGATTTATAGAAATGGATTAATTTAAGCTGTAAGAACAGTTGTAAGAAACTTGCCACTGCCATACAGTTTGTAACCAATATAAGTCTCTGTGTTTACTTGGTTTGGTCTGAGCTGCTGTGGGACTGGCGGGTGACAGAGATTTGTCCTGACTGTGGGCCAGGCAGGAAAACTCAAGCTACACACTGCACCTAGTAAACATTGTCAGAAAGTTAGATGTTAAAGAGATTTTTAAAATCATTTATGTAGACGTTGAGATCTCTTTAAAGACAAATGAGGAATTTCTGTTCAAATTGTAAATGAAGCAGATCTCTTTCCCTAGAAGGATGCTAATTAAATGATAGATTTTTAACAGGCTAGGTATTAATATGCCTTATTGTATAATGGATATGATTGATTTTCAGGCACCTGTCCAAAACTGAAATGACTAGTAAGCAAGAAGGATATTTTTTTTTTAATTCCAGTGTACCTGACTCCAGAGACTATATATCTTCCACAAGAGGAGATTTTGTTGCAAGTCTTACTTTTCTGTGTTACTATATGCATTTTAGAGTTATCCATCATGTAGTTTTCAACACAGAAGCACTTGCTGATTTATGATGAAATATGCCAGTAATATAAATCAGTACATCATTTTGAAAAGGCAAGTTGGCAAAACCTACCTGGTATCTGTAGAAGTAACTACATAGAAATTTTTCTGGGAACTGCATATCCAAGTAAATGGCTAGAATGTTGCCAGGAAAACTTAGAATCAGGGACTAAAATGCTCTCTGTCTCTGTGTGTGTGTGTGTGTGTGTGTGTGTGTGTGTGTGTGTGTGTGTGTGCGTGTGTGTGTCCTCTTTGTGTTCTGGCTCTTTTTTTTTTTGAATCTTGTTTTCTCCACAAGCTTAAACTATGGACACACACAGTATTTTTAAAAGAGAAGTTAAGCCAGCTTTCGACCACCCACCGTGGTTTCCCAAAATTCTTCGTAAAATTCCTTGGGAAGCATCCAGCTCTGTCTTTGGACAGGTGCCTACATCGTGGACCAATCATTATTTAAGGAGGGATGTAGGGAACTTTGAGTGACAGAGCTCGAATCACACTCTTATCGTTAAGCCAGTTCTTGCTGTCAGAAAAGTAAGTTCATGTGCAAACAGCAAACAAAGACGTAAAGAAAATAAGGCTACTCTCATTAAAAAATGCTGCTCTGGGAAATAGAATATAATGTTAAAAAAGAGAAACTAGAACAAGTGTATTAAATGTGGAGAGGGATTGTAAGGCATAGTTGAGGAGAAAA
The DNA here is from genome assembly GCF_007827085.1 of Peromyscus californicus insignis. Taxonomy (NCBI): domain Eukaryota; kingdom Metazoa; phylum Chordata; class Mammalia; order Rodentia; family Cricetidae; genus Peromyscus; species Peromyscus californicus. Next base: position 52,692,994 of record NW_026294458.1, read on the forward strand.
CATGGGGAGGGTTAAATAACACTAACGTTCTTTTGAAAGAGCCATATGGGAACCTATTTATTTCAAAAGAAGCTTTCTAAAATATGTACCTATATAAAAAGAGTTTAAATAGAGCTGCCATATAAGGAGGAGGACAATATCCCAACTAGATATCATAGTCTCCCAAATGAAATTCTGGATAACTAAGAATGGGTTACATTTTGTTGAATTGTTGGCCAGTGGGGTCCTATATATCCTCAAAACAATGCAGGCTACTGTCAATGCTATTGGTTACCCCCTACAACTGGATAATAAGATGCTACTGGAGAAAATATTACATGCTTATCTCATCAAACATGAAGAAATCAGATGGTACTCAATGGGAAGTCTCACCCCTATTGGTCAACGTTCATTGTGCTTAAATATACTCTATGTGCTACCTGAGGAGGAAAGTAATCATTAGTCATACGCAGCTGTGAACTTTGAAACTCACAATAATAACCTGCCTGCAAAATATACCCATTGGTGCAATAGGTGCTCAGATGTTATGAAAGTAACCAATCACTTTTAAAATTTAGATTTAAAGCCTCCACAATGAGATGGCACCCTTAACTGACATTGCCATTGAGACTAAGAACTTGACACTAGCTTTCTTCAATGTATGGACAGTGAGTATTAGAAACATACTTCAGGAACGCCCATGCTCAGGAGTAGTCTTCAGCCAACAAAAATTGTATTCCACGATTTATGCTATTTTTCTTTCCTTCCTTCCTTCCATCCTTCCTTCTTTCTTTTCCTTTCTTTTCTTTTCTTTTCTTTTCTTTTCTTTTCTTTTCTTTTCTTTTCTTTTCTTTTCTTTTCTTTTCTTTTCTTTTCTTTTTCCAGATAGCATTTCTCTGGGTAGTCCTGTCTCTGTCCTGGAACTTGCTGTGCATACCAGGCTGACTTCAAACTCACAGAGATCCACCTGTCTCTGCCACCTGCTGCTTGTTTCATTTTTAAGAGACAGAAAGAACATGAAGTTGGGTGGATAGGGAGGCTGGGAAGAATCTGGAGAAGTTGTGGAGTGAATAACATAGTCAAAATATATGACATTATTAAGAATAAATAAAAACATTATTGAAAATATAACACTTCCCTAGGGGAGGGGCCAGTGGAAAAAATGGGATAAAATTTATTGAATATTTTAATATTCTTCATTTGGTTGTTTTGGATTTCAGATGCTGAGATCAAAGAATTTTAAGTTATTAAATACAGTGGATTTATATATACATATATATGGATATAGTAAAGAAAGAATCTAAAGAAATCAGGACATTTTTTATATAGAGATGTCCATTTTCATACATGAATAAACATTTGTGGATGTTTGACATTTCCTTTGTTCCTTATCATCCAAATAGCCTGATTCTCCTTACATGTGTTGATTCTTCCACAGTCGTGTTTCCCTGCATCATCCAGTACCAGCGTGATTGTCTCAGGGCCATCCCTTGTTACTTAGCAGTGACTGGTACAATTCCCCAGACCTGAGCCAAGAACTGAATGGCATTCTGCGAAAGTCTGCTTGGTAGTAGAGGGATTACTTGGAAGACCCAAGTGTAGGATTTAAGGTGAGAGTCGGGGAAAAGAAAGGCTCTCTTCCCTGTCACTGTCACCCAACTTCGTTTGTAGACACAGGATATCTGGATCAGCTAAAATCAAAAAGGAAGCCAGCCAGTCCTGGGAGGAAGCCAGTCTGCTGAAGACCGCAGCTGAGGAATCACAGAGGAATTCAGTTTTGTCTACTCTGTACATCCAACGACTTAAACAAGTACATGTGTTTCCTAAGGCATTTGTGACTCTTTTCTTTGGTTATGAAGCATTTTGAGACATAGAGGGTTTTTTTTTTTTAATTCTTTTCTCAAATATCACATGCCAACTGCAGTTTCCTTCCCCTCCCTCCACTCCCCCCAGTTTGCCCATGCACACCTGTCCTCTCCTCCAGCTCCACTCCTTCACCCTTTCCCTTCAGAAAAGGGCATGCCTCCCAGGGATATCAACCGAACATGACATAGGAAGTTGCAATAAGACTAGGCACATCCCTTCATATTAAGATTGGACAGACTATCCACATTAAAGAAGAACCAAAGAGGAGTGACAAATATCCAGGAGATATTTTGTAGACATTGAACAGTGTAATCATGAACTTCAGGAAATGTGTCACTTTTACGTTTACAAATAAATGGCAATGTTTTGTCTTTTGATAACTGGGTCATCCATCAGCAGCTGGAAGTGAGACTGAGTCTCATATGTTGTTGCTAATGCAGCTGTGTTTCAGGGCTCTGGCATGGCTGAAAATAAGACACTCTAGGAAATGAACTACCTGGATTGCTAATGCTCTAAAACATGAATATTTCCGGCGAATGTTTATTTGAAGTGTTAGGTAGTTCTGGCCTGATTGGAACAGGGTCTATAAGTTACAGCTTTTTGGATAGCATGGGGTCCTATCATTGTTCCTATCAGTTTTGCTGTGTTTGTTAGAGTAATTATTTAAGAAGAAATTTGCCTCAAGCAGCTATGCATTTCAAAGTCTTGGGTCAGTGTGTTGTGTTTACTTCTTACAATGACTTTGTCTATTTTATGCTTCTTCTTACCCCTCTCTGTCAGGCTGTCAGCTGTCATTTCTTGCTGCTCTTTGATGGCCTGATGGTACAGTCATGCTCCCTTCTAATGTTCTGCTTCTAAATTGTTCTGGATTACAAGATCCAATATGCACACTGTATCTAAAATGTGGTTGAATGCTTTTAGTAAGGGTTATGCCCACGTTTGAGGTTCTGGAATAAGGACATAGAATGAACTAACTCTAGTTCATTTGAACTGCTCAAACACTTAAGACGGCAAAAGCCCCACTATTTGTTAATTGCCCAATACAAATGTCACTTGCACATAAAATATCTTTCCGTTAAATGTCCTACAAATAAGGGATTGATTGTCTGAGCAATATCTATGTGAATTTCAGTTGAATTTTGCTCTCAAATAGTCATGTTCCAAGTTGTATGTAAATTTTATATTGAAAAATAAACTAGTGAGTTCATTAGCTAAGGCTGTGTGCTCCAGTGGCTTTCCTTAGTTGTCCCAGCTAAGGACAGAACAACTCTGCACAGTGCTCTAATCTGTTCATTGAAAGTATCTGCACAAAACTACCCTCCTTTCACTGAAAGTCCACATTGTTCAGCTGATGAATGGTTTTGAAAGAACAGTCAGTGAGTTGTTCAGAACTCTTTAAAGCTGTGGTACCTAGACTTTGCATTCTGGGACTGAGATTATTTTAAGTGTCAAAGGATAGTGCATAAACATCAATTTGAAACTCCAAAAAAAAGGACCATATGGAAATTGTGCCTGCAATGGTTATTTGATGCTTTCAATACAATTATTTTTATTGTCATCTTTAATGTGTCTGCTTGCTTAATAGCAGCCTTTAGTCACTGTTCTTTGCTGGCTAAGGCATATAATGTGCTGCCTGGTGGTGCTGAGTGTCATTAGAAGCAAAATCTTTGGGATCTAATTTGTTAAATCAAGCTTCACAGTTTTCTGTCTGAAATGGAGATTATTGGCAAACTGGGTCAGAGAGGAGACCTTTTACTTGGAGAAAGATTTTAAGAAATGTTTCAATGCTTTTTTTTTTTCTTTTTTCCTTTTCCAAGAACTGATGTTTACCAAAAGTTCTCTGGTGTTTGTGTCCTTACACAAAAGTGTCCAGAAAGAATTCTAGAGCTCTCAACTGTAGAAGGAAGGAATTTGCTTCATGGGAAATCTGCCTCAGACCCAGCCAGTCCTTATGGATTGTCTGGAAAATGTTTCCATCTCTTTTGCCTCACTGCCTTCAACTGCAATGAACCTAACCCTCGGATGTTGCTAGATTTATAGCGCTGTAAAACAAACTCTTCAGGCATTTCCTACATACAATTGAGTTTCTCAGCTGCTCTCAGGACTTGAGCTACAGTAGTTTGCTTCATTATTAAAGACATACCATGTCTGTTGTACGGATTCCCCCTTGGGCATTAGAGCTGATAAAAGAATAAAGAATTCCAAGAATCTCTGTCTCAAAAGTAAATCCCAAGGTATCTATTTCATTTTTTTTTTAGTTGGAGGAATGCTCACAAAATAATTTCCATTTCTATTTAGCTTTGTACTTATTGTACAGCTGTAGGGAAGCAGAGCTTTTACCAGATAAAATTGTGACATATGAAATAAGCATACCTTGTTTGTACTTTTGGTTCCTATTTAGTGATGCTAATGTAGCTTTCCTACAAATGAGACTCTCAAGTCAGTCCCAATCAGGAGCTTGATGGCAGGTGTGTAGTTCCAGAGGGAGTAAGTACATTTTGTCTCTTAATGTTTCCAACTGTTTCCTTGAACACTTTTTAATCTCATTTAAATGTTTTGTATGGTCAATTGTGAAGTACTGTTATGGTGACGTCCTGCAGCTATAATAAAGCCTAATGTCATTTCAGTGGCTCTGAGATCTGAATACCCTGGTACTGGATCTATCAAAATGCCTGGTCCTTTGCAAGCACCTGAAAAACATTGTGCAATCTGAGGCAAGGTGCTATGTGTTTCTATGTCAGTGGGAAAATACAATCTTAATCTAGATATATTTTCATCTCCTGGATACTCCGGTTTCCCACAGCCACGTTAAATGGCTCAGAGGTCTGTTGTGTTAGTGGAAAAGACAGGAGCTGAAGTGAAGATTTGGAATTAACAAAGGTAGGGCATCTGTTAGAAATCAGCCCAGAAGCAGGAGCTGGCAGAGCTCCCAAGGAGGTTCTCCAGCTACTACAGAATTAGCCATTGACAGATAGACTTGGATCCGAGCAGCGCCAGGACAAGGCACATTCTAGCATTCGGTGTTAGAATTCAACCTAAACTGAGGGAACTACGACTACCCCAAGATAGGGCTGTAGTTGGGAAGAAAATTTGCAGTAACTATAGCCTTATGTACTATATTAATACAGTATTTCATTTGAGATGTAATTCATATAAATTTGTAGAAATCCCTTTGTGTTCTAGCATTGAGCCTAGTCATTTATAAAGTGCTGGTGGTAGTACAAGTTGAATAAATATTTGTTAGTGTTAATAGCACCAAATGATTTTCAACTTGTTCTGCACAAGGTCATCACCTAAATGTCTAAGAAAATATTTATTTCTTAACCTTAGACTGTGCCTCTAAATTATCTTCTTGGTTATTTAAAATAGTTTTACACATTTTTTTTTGGTTAGAAATGAATTAAAAAATAAAATTATGGAAGTTTAATATGAAAGTAGCTTTTAATGAGACAGTTTATATCAGACCTTTAATTTTGTAGTTAAAAAAAAGTGGCCTGCAGAAGTGGAGCATTTTGATAAGTCACACAAAGTTAACTGTTTTTTGAAGTCAGACTAAAATTTAGGTCTTCTAATCCTTAATTCTTATTCTACTTTTAAAATAGGAAGTAACAATGCATTTTTCCTGAAAATAATAAACAATGGCTATTAAGCAGCTATTTGCTAGACATCTTATAAATTATTTTAACAACTCTTTATAATAAACCTATAAAATAGCTTACTATCTTAGTGTTATATGACATTGAATATGTAAGGTCCTTATTCAGTCTGCTATACTTCAAGGTTGATTTATACCTACCAATAAGGCATTTATCTTCTGCCTTTATGGTGAGAGGTAATATTAAATTTAGATATATTCTGTGTAAGAAGAGTGACTTTATTTTATTCAGTCATCCAAGCACAAATACCCAGAAGTTAAACAAGAAAGCTAGGATTCAGTGTCCTCAAAATGGACAATTATTTACCTTCTAAAACAAACAAAAATGATAAAAATAAGTGTAAGTAGCTCAATATATATCCAATAATTTTAGTACATGTGTACCCAAAATTATTGTTGAGTCCTTATTACACTAAAAATATGTCCCAAATTGAAAAGCCTAAGACAAGGTTTGAAATAGAAAGCTGGGAAGTTTATTGTTCACCATTATGAACAAGTACTAGGCACTATGTGTACACTGTTTAATAGTCCAAATTTAATGGGGCTAAGAAATGGGGAAATGTGATTGTAATCTCTTCCCTGCATAAGCCCTCTGTGACAAACCATCTTCTCCCAGTCCTTTCAAGTCAGTTTTCAGTAGAAGAAAAGAAGTTGTGATCACTTTAAGGAATTATAGCCAGACCACTCCAATTTAAATCCTTTCGGTACTCAGGAAGGTGAGTTCAGAAGGTAGGCCAGAAGGTAGCTCAAGGCTAGCCTATGTTACACTGTAAGTTTAAGGTCAGCTTAAGTAATTAAGACAGACCCTGTCTCAATTAAACAAAAATCAAGGAGTTAGACCTCTAGTAGTAGGGAGCACAAATGTCTCACGATCTTTTCCAGAGAAAATGTAGAGTAGGAAGGGACATGAGAATTGAAGTATGTTCCCCTTGATTTCAATCTGCTTTCAACAAAACTATCATAGTTTACAGAAAATTCACTTTTTAAATCCTATGAAACTTAAGAGGGCCTGACTTTTGGCATAATATATTATTGGTGACAAGCAGAGACCTATGATTTTGTTGTTGTTTTTACGTGTGCATATGTCTTCATATGTGTGTGTGTCTCAGTGTGTATGGATGTTAATGTTTCTACAAGTATATGTGTAGAGGGCCAAAGCTGATGTTGGGAACCTTCTTGGATTGCTCTCAATCATAATCACTGGGCCGGGTCTTTCAGTTGAAACCAGAACTTACAGATACCATTAGTGTAGCTAACCAGCTTCCTCCAAGGATTTGTCTCTTGCTTTCCAAGTACAGGAATTATAAGCATGAGCCCTGACTCACCAGCCACTTAGGTAGATGTGGGGAATATGAACTCCAGTTCTCAGGGTCATGTGACAAATACATTGTCCTCTAAGCCATATTCCCAGACCCAGATACCTATGATTTTATGATTCTTTTCTCCATTTTCTTTTTCTCCCCATACTTCAAAGAACTTTATTATGGACATCAGTTTTTATTTTTCACTGAGAACAATTTAGATTCATGGATCTAAATTTTAACAAAGATCTAAGGTGTACAGTTCAGTATGTTTAAAGATATATATTCTTATGTATTTATACTTTGTCAAGGTCCCAGAATCTTTCCATCTACCACAATAATTACTATGAGTTTTCTTAAAGGCAGGTCTTACCCAAATAGATGACCAAGGTTTGATTTTATTGCCACAGCAGTGGTTTTATCAGTAGTTTTATAGTCTTGAACCCTTGTCAATTTATCTGAGAAAATCATAATAACTCTATTTGTGCTGCTTAGGGGGGACTCGGATATCAAAACATTTACTTAGTGTACACTGAAGTCAATGTTGCCATTCATTTTAGAATCTCTTAACCACACAACTTATGTTCTCAGTTTCCCACCCATCCCCCTCTAAGCGTAAGAGGAATAGGGAGGGTGGGTATAATTGAGGCAGAAGGGAGATTTTAATGTGGATGGAGTATGAAGTCCCTAGACAATGAGCATGAAAGGAATGTACTTGAGTACCCTCCCACCAGAGAGAGTGATTTATCCCTGGGAAACACAGTCCACAGGTCTGTGGTTCTGCCCTTTTATGTATCCTACTCACATCATCCTGACCTCTAAAATGGTGAGATTAAAAATATGTTCTCCAAATCCCATGTTTTCTTAAAAATTGTTTGAACTAAAATTTGTTAACTCCTTTGAAGTTGTTGTTATAGTTGATATACTGCCTGTCTTTCTCCTAGGACATGCTGTTGCCTCAAGGTTAAGACATTCTTATTTTAAGATCGAGGCCTTGTCTTGAAGTTGGGTCCAGGGATCTGGCTCTAGCCCATCAGGTTGCACAAAGAGGAACAGAGCGTGGACTGTCTTAAAGGACCCATTTCTCCCAGCTCCACCAAGTTTAACTTCATCCCAAGAAAGATGTTAGAGACTAGGGTTCAAGTAAATGATAACAAGGAATATGATTTTTTAATGTGCTTTTTGCTAGTTGAATTATTTTCTGAAGTGCCCTTCAATATCTTTCCAGCTTTTAATTTTGTTAATTTTTTTAATACTGGATTGTAAGAACTTAGATTCCATTGAATCAAACCCCTTATCAGACATAGAGGCACTTACTTGGTGGCTAATAACTTTTCAATTGAGCTTCCCTTTCCAATGATTTTTTTAAAAGTGTCTGTGTTTACCTTCCTGCTTTAGATAAGGTCACAAGCATGTCCTTGAATCACTCATTATAATTGTGTTTCAATGGATGTTGTCTAGTCTTCATTCTTTAGAGGAAGATAGGTTGGTTAAAATTTACTAGAATTGTTTTGAAAAGAAATTAGACTTACACTGATCAGAAATAAAGGAAAATATATAGATGAAAGCAAATCATTGGAATACTTTGTGGATATTAAGGGTTAAATTAGATAACAGTCCTGAAGTGCTGATTTTTCCTAGAAATCTTGGTCTAGTTTTCCCTCTTTGCCTTCTTGCAGCATAATCTAAGAGGTAACTCCTATAAAATGAATCCACAGAGTTTATTTGAAAATACTGCAGCCATATAGTGTTTATCTTGTCAAAATTTTTGGCAAGTGTTGTAGGATATGAAACACTGTGTATATTTTAACTCCTCAATAATGTTTCTATGCCACTAATGATCATGAAATGAATGCATTCTTCTGCTATAATCAGTTCTACACTGGGCTTTGCTAGTTTGTGATGTAGTTTCTTTGATAGAATTGTTAGATCAAATAATTGGCATTCTGATCTCTATAAGTATGCTTCATTTTTATAGTGATTAAAAAAGTCCATTTAGCTGATTTGTAAGCCCTGTAAGAACTTGCTGTTAGAATCTCATCAGACCTCTTTGGAGAAGAGCCATTTTATATGGTAAAGAGTAAGGAGAGTTTAAATCTTGTGGAAGTTCGTTTTTATTATCTGATGCAAATCACTTAATGTCTACATATAAATTAACTCCTACCTTATCTCAAGGTTAAGCAAGCTTGTTTTCCCACCATCTCTTGATCTCTGGATAGTCTTCACATTTCTGTGGACCAGCTTGACCATCACAGCATGTCACCGTTCTTCCAATCGAAAGGCTGGGCTCTACTATCATAGCATTGTAAAAATCCAACTGGAAGTGCAGCATTGTATACTTCAATAGCCAGCTCGGCTTAGTTTGAAGAATTCTCCATCCTAACTTGAGAGCCAGGGTCTGTGAGTCACAGAACAAATTGGAAACCAATTTCCAGAAGGTACATTAAATAATCCATTGTATTTGACCACCATTTAATTGGGGAACCAGAATGTTCAATTATCCATTCCTTACACATACTTACTTTACCTTAGCCCCTTCCCACTCAGGAACATACCATGCCTAAACTCATTTCTCTCAGGGACATTGGCACAGATCTATTTTGTTTTTATTTTATTTTTTTTCCCCATATATTCCCCATTGTTTGGCCTCTGCAGCCATTTTAACACCTTTCTCAGCAACAAATCTCAGTGCAAAAGGGGTCTTTACTTCTCCTCTGTCATTGAAAATTTCTCACTCTCCTGTGTCTTCGTTCTTATCTTCTTAAATATATTGACAACTATTATAAATGATAAGAATGCATATGTTCAATATACATTATCAAGCTTAGAGGATGGTTTGCATCAAGCAAGCTCTCTCCTTTTCCTTCCTCTCCTCCTCCCACTCTCTCTTTTCTGCCTCTCTCTCTCTCTTTTCTTTCCTCACCCTTTCTCTTTCCCGTGCTTTCCTCTAATAGCCTCTGAAAGGACAGTCACATATTTTGACATTTGTGTGCAGAGAATGGTGACCATTCCACATTAATAATACTCTTTTTTTTTTTTGCTTTGTGCTCCTACCTTCTTTTTTTCTTTTCTTTTTATAAAGAGATTTTTCTATTCGTTTTACATATCAACCACTTATTATCCTGTCTCCCTCCTCCCACCCTCCAGCCTTCCCTACCAACCCATCCCCCATTCTCAGCTCCTCCAAGGCAAGGTCTGCCCTGGGGAGTCAGCCCAGCCTGATAGATTCAGTTGAGGCAGGTCCAGTGTCCCCCCCCCCCCCCCCCACACACACACACCAAGGCTGAGCAAAGTGTCTCAGCATAGGCCCTAGGTTCCAAAAAGCCAGCTCATGCACTAAGGACAGGTCCCGGTCCCACTGCCTGGGAGCCCCCTAAACAGTTCAAGCTAAACAACTGTCTCATTTATCCAGAGGGCCTGATCCAGTTCTATGGGGGCTCCTCAGCTATTGGTTCACAGTCCATGTGTTTCCACTAGTTTAGCTAGTTGTCTCTGTACTTTTTCCAATCATGGTCTGGATATCTCTTGCTCATATGATCCCTCCTCTCTCTCATCAATTGGGCTCCTGGAGCTCTGCCTGGGGCTTGGCCATGGATCTCCACATCTGCTTCCATCAGTTACTGGATGAGGGCTCTATCATGACAGTTAGGGTGTTCGGCCATCGGATCACCAGAGCAGGTCAGCTCAGGCACTCTCTCGACCATTGCCAGTAGTCTATAGTGGAGTCATCTTTGTGGATTCCTGGGGACCTCTCTAGCACTCTGATTCTTCCTATTCCCATGGTGTCTTCACCTATTGTGTTATCTCTTTCTTTGTTCTCCCATTCTGTTCCTGATCCAGGTAGGACCTCCTGCTCCCCTAATACTCTTTACCTCCAAAGCCGATTTCCAGTCAGAAAAGAGTCAAATGGATAGAACTCTAGCAGCAAAATGATTGTGCCTCTCAAAGTAAGAAGCAGTTTGCTGGGGGTAGTTTAAGATCATAACCTTAACTAGCCAACAGGGCAAAAAAAAAAAAAAAAAAAAAGGAAAAAATGTATCATTTTCCCAAACTCTATAAACTGTGAGATCATAGAGGAGCTGTTTAACCTCGCTGTAGTCCACTCTCCTAAACACAAAACGTTTCTACGTCAAAGTGTCAAAAGAGATTCTATATCTATGAACCCTAGTTGTAAGCCTCTTGGTCAGGATGCAGTTTAGGAAAAACAACTTCTTTCATATTTTTAAGGGTGTTTATTCTGTCCATATACACAGTGGGTGACATAATCCTACTTGGGAAGTATTTCCTAATCTGACACATCACTAATTATGGCAGGAAAAAATATAAACAAAATTCTCTGTAAGCTGGATAAAGACTAGAAAGGGCCATGTGACTTTCATATCAAGTTATGGTATCAGATGAGTTCAGGTTAAATCGGATTTTGCTGTTGAAGGAGTTAGAAAGAAACAGTAAGAAATATTTCAGAGCTGGAAGCACACTGAGAATCATATTCCACCATGTATTCAATGCACAGTAGGTTCCCACTCATATCTCTATGATTATTGACACTACTAGTTAGGGAAAGCATTACTGAATAGTTAACACATGCTCTTTATCTTGACATATGTTATTGTTTGAGGAAAGCTCTTGGTGAAAGTCAGGGTCCTTCTTTTTCTCCAGGACCTGATAGTTTTATAAGACTGAGTTGAATCCTCTGAATTCAGGGAATAAGTGTCATTCGAGAGACTGTTTTTAACTTGATGCCTTATTTTTTCCTCTGGATAACTTTAGTATTCAGATAAGAGCTATATAGTTTTCCTTTTTCTAGTTCGGGGTGTAGAAGCCTAAGGCTTAATGGGAAATGGCTAAGGGTGATGGCATGAATTCCTCACTCTACCCCAAAGACTCCTCAGGAAAAAGTGGTTTATAATCCCTTAGTGCCTCCATTTCTTCTGGCCTCTGCCTGGCCAACCTATAATTTTTGTTCTTGATCTCATTTTGGCACTATGGACATCCAGTTAGAGCACTTGGCCTCTCCTATTTGAGCTATGGAGATGAGGGCATCCCAAATCTTGTACTGGATTTTCAATAGTAGTAAGTGTGCCCAACATTTTATGACATCAAGACACTTTAGCACATGCCTCAATCTTACTTACTGTCCCTGCAATAACATTAACAGTCGTTACTTTTCCTGGGACAAGAACAAATGATGACAAGATGGTGTTTATATCCACTGACACTTATCTGATCTTTGGGTTCACAAATGGAAATTAACTGGAACTACAAGATAGTTTCATATATCTTAAACACACACACACACACACACACACACACACACACACACACACATATATATATACATACATATATACATATATATATATATATACAATATATATATATATATACACACACATATATGGCCTAAATTTATAAGAGGTCATACTCTCCTTTGAGAGGAAAATTTCTATAATACATCTAGATTTTATTTCTGTTTATTGATAATTTCAGGCCAAATAAAAATATTTTAGTTGTTTAAGAATGTCAGTGTTAGCCGGGCGGTGGTGGCGCACGCCTTTAATCCCAGCACTCGGGAGGCAGAGCCAGGCGGATCTCTGTGAGTTCGAGGCCAGCCTGGGCTACCAAGTGAGTTCCAGGAGAGGCGCAAAGCTACACAGAGAAACCCTGTCTCGAAAAAGCAAAAAAAAAAAAAAAGAATGTCAGTGTTAATTTCTCAGTATTTTGTTGTTAAAAATGCCAAATATATAAGCTGTATATGTGAATATTCATATATGTAAAGTACTCTAATTTGGAAGTACTTGTTTATAAAAACACACAGGTACTGCTATTTCCTGTAAATGGCCTATCTAAACTGTCTTCCCACAGTTTTTCTTTAGGACACCTCTCATCTAGGCCTTCACTGAAAGGTGAAACTCACTCAGGAGTCCACTTGATTTCCAGCCCGAAGTCCCTCTCTTCTGAACACTTGCAATGGTGCCCTTTAGGATCACTGTCCATTGAACTTCAATTCTGTGGCCATTACTCTGCAAAATACATCAGGCTGGGAAACAATCTCTTAGAGGAAAGCAGTTTTTCAAGCCACATTATGGTGCTTTGAAAGGGAATAAAACGCTTAATGAGAAAATGAGTCTCCTGAAGCTACAGGCTCCAAGGTCAGATGTGCACACTTGCCCTCTCAGTTGGCAGAAAATCTGTTAAGGGACATTTCTGGGAGCCCATTCTCTAAAAGGCCCACGATGAAATAGGATGGCAGGTGATTCTCCAGAGCTTCAGCTGGGCAACTTTATAATTCTCTGACAGATTTGCTCCAAAGCTCCTTCTGCATAGCAATACAGCCTCTCCCTCAGCTACATGCCCAGCATGGGAGGAGGAACTGGGTTGCTAAGGAACCTGTTGTAATAACACCTTATGGAGCTAACACTTGTCAACTAATAACAGTTCAGTGTGAATAAACTTATGAGAGTCTTCCCAAGTGGATTAATACATTGTCAGGGTTGGGAGGGCTTGGGCTCTATTTTTATTTATTTTTATTTTTATTCACATCTAGCCTGGTGCTAAATAAATGTTTTGGGAGTGTCAGCTAAGGTCAGCCTGCTCTAACAGACTGTGCTCAGCTGACTCTCCAGGTGGGAAGTGAGGAGGAGGAGGAGGAAGAACATATCCTAAGCTGTTACTTGCTTGTCTGTTGTGCAGCCATTACAAATGGGAGGCGGCTGCTTTGAGAGGAGACCTGAAGGAGGAGAGAACTTACCTGGATCTTCAGGAGTGATGCTAGATGAGAAGGGAGATGATGACACTTCAGAGTCAGAATCATTCACCCAATGTTAGGAAGGACATTGTGAATATTGTTGAATAAAACAATAATGGAAAACTTCTAAATATCACTGTGCATGAACCTTTTGGTGACCCTGGGGTAGTCTCCATTAGCTGGTGGTACAATTTAGGCATAACTCTCCCTCCCCTAAGACTGTGTTTAAATGGAGCCCTTGATAATGGCATATAGAAGTCGGGGTATACTTTGCTCATTCCCACGTCCCATGCATCTGTGTAGGCTTCTTGGTAAACTACAATACTTGCTTCAACATTCTGAGAACTAGATATGAAACTGAAATCTAATTGCATTTAATTTATGGGATACAGAATAAGAGCATCCAGCCAATGAGGGCAAGGAAGAAGAGGAGCAAAAGCATTCTGGCTTGCAGAACCTCTCTTCTCTTTTCCCCTTTACCATTTGCCGGGCTCACTGTGACACTGGAGGATGATGAATTTACTGCCATGCTTCTTTGTTATTCTTACCTTTGCCCAGAAATGTAATTAAGAAACAAATCGGATTACCTCGATGACAGAGACAAAGTATGTCAGAAATGACACTATTACTGCAGAATTACAGAAGACACAGACTCCATTCCACTCCTAATTTATCACAACAGTGATAAAAGGTCTAACCGTTCCTCAATGGTGAAATTGCATGAGAGTTTTCAGCATCATATGACTTAGGACCAGAACCACTTTCTTCTCAACCACACAAAATTCATTGTGTAATTTATGATGTATTTTCTTTCCATATTTGATAGTAGTATTCTATAGTGGGAATAATATGTGCTGTCCTGTTTCAAAGAACTATTTTCTTGAGCTCTTATTGGCTTATTAATTCACAGGATTAACTTACAAGTCATCAAAATACTTCTTACATTTCTCTCTCTCTCTCTCTCTCTCTCTCTCTCTCTCTCTCTCTCTCTCTGTGTGTGTGTGTGTGTGTGTGTGTGTGTGTGTGGTGTGGTGATGTGTGTTTCATGCCAATATGTACATGCATGTTTGTGTGGGTGGAGGTGTGGCTGTTTGCACAAGGTGTTACATGTGTGGACACCAGGTCAGCTGGCTTTGCTCTGCTGTTCTTCACCTGATTTTTCAAACCAGGGTTTCTCACTGAACCTGGAGTTCAGCATAGGGTTACAGAATCATACCACCATGCCCAGCATTTGCATCAGTGCCAGGGATCAGCTCATGCCCTTACGTTTTGGCAGCATGCTCTTTTCCCACTCAGCTATCTCCCCAGCCATAACACGGTAAGGTGGTGTTCTTGATTAAGACAGTGAGGCACAAGGAATTCAAAGGTTTATATAGTTTAAATTTATGGAGCATTTCCCAGGAGGGAAAAATCACCACCCACTTAATTTCACATGCCTCCTCCCCCTAAGCAGCCGAGACATAATAAAATCATTCGTGTGTGCTTGCTCACTGCGAGATGTGCCTTTTTTTGTTCTTGTGCAGGTCAGACAAACTCAGTGAACACCTGCTGTAAAAGGCTTCAAACATACACAAAACTGCTTGTATGTTGTTTTGTTTTTTCTATCAGACCCCTTACTCCCAGGGTGCCTCAAGTGTCTCCCAACTTCAGGGTTTTAGAATCCAATGAGATTCTAGCAATAACATTCTACTCAGCTCAGAGAACGCCATGGCCCTATATTTCCCTTTTAGTTCTTTTGATGGTTTAAAAGGATGGAAAGGAGAGAGAGAGAGAGAGAGAGAGAGAGAGAGAGAGAGAGAGAGAGAGAGAGAGAGAGAGAGCATTTGTGTATGCTGGTGTCTTCCCCAGGCAACATGAGAAACTAGAGTCAATCTGGTTTCCTCCAACACTTGACACCTTATTTTTATGAGACACAGTCCCACATTAAACCTATAACTTGCCATTTTAGCTAATCAGGTCAGCAAGATCTTGACATTGGCCTGTCTCTGACTCAGCAGTGGAGCAGCTGTGAGCTACCACACCTGGATTTTGATGTGGTTGTTAGGGATTCAAACTCAGTTCCTCATGCTGGACCAGCATGCATTTGACTTCTGAGCTGTAACCTCCACCCTAAAATGAGATGGTTTTAAGAGTTCAGTCTCTCTACCAGGTTGATCTCAGTCCTCGGGGGGAGGCTTTGCCCTGGAGAAGGTGGGAATGGGGGGTGAGCTGGGGGGAAGGGGAGGGGGGTGGGAAGGGGGAGAACAAGGGAATCCATGGCTGATATGTAGAACTGAATTGTATTGTGAAATAAAATAAAAATAAAAATAAAAAAAGAGTTCAGTCTCAGATCATATACTGTTGTCCCAACGGGGCCTTCTTTGAAGACTTCCCAATGCCATTCTCCCTTCTAACGCCTGCCTTCCTTCCATTTTTTTAAACAGTAGACCTAGGTCTCCTAGGATCTTTGCAGCAGATATGGGAAGTTGCCAGGAGCAGAAGAAAGATGTGGAGGTGGCATCAGGGCTGATGATGTTAACTTTTACCTTTGCCCTTGGGACAAAAAGCCAACATTAAACAAATTCTCCTATCCTTTGTGTTCAAGAAGTAGTGTCTTTTAAAGGACTACCTTTTTCCCCCTTGACTCCTTTTTGCTTACCCATGAGGCATAGTCACTCCAAATTTTTAGTCTTTACCTAACAATTACTAAGCTATACACTTTTCCCCCATTGATTAGTCAGAAAAAATTGTCCATTAAGACCAATTTCTCTTTCTTCCAGCTCTCTAACTTTGACTCACCTGCAGCCTGAGCCAGTAGAAAAACATGCTAAATATGTAAATGGGCATTTCCTGTCCTGACTGCCCAGTCCCAAATAATCACTCAGAGGCCTATATTAATTACAAATCATTGGACAATAGCTCAGGCTTGTTACTAGCGAACTCTTACGTTTAAATTAACCCATTTCTATTAATCTATGTATTACCATGTGGCTCATGGCTTTACCTGTCCTCTAGCATGTCTTGCTTCCTGGGTGGCTGGCCAGTATCTCTCCTGACTTTGCCCTTCTTCTTCTCATTGTTCTCAGTTTCTTTCCCACCTAACTTCCTGTCCAGCTACCAGCCTGTCAGCTTTTTTATTAACCAATGAGAGTAATACATATTCATAATGTAGAAAAGGATTATTCCACAGCAGGTTGACCTCTGGGCAAGACTTCCTGTGATCCTTGTCTGACACACACAGGCATGCTCACACCCAATCACTCTCTTTCTTGAAGATTACAGCATGTCTGTTTATGTTTCTCTACTAAAAAATACGTATGATGGTTGAACAGTTATAAGGCAAGTATTTATTTTATGTTTAGATTTCTACCTACCTTTGCTCTTTCCTGAAATGCCTTGAGAGATGAGTCTGTTAAAACCCATTGGTATGTATATTCAGTATACCCCAAAAGAAAGCAAGCATAGAAATCACAGGCAATCCTTGTTTTAATTGTTTGATTCCGTCCACCAAAAACAAAGCATGTGTTTGTCACAAAAATGTCAAACTGCCATATTTACCTGAATAAATTCTAAATATTGCAGATAGAATAATAGGATAGTTGTATTTTTCCTATAAGGGAAGATTCATTTATGTCTTAAGTTAAAAATAATATTTGTTTTTCTTAGCACTCATTACGAGCCAGGGTCTGCATAGACTTTCAAAGTTTATATCTTTCCAAATTAAATTTGAGGGACCACTATTCTTTCCTATCATATTAAAACACATTCCAAATCCTAACAAATCCATTTCTTTAATATGCCACTTGAAGGATAATAGTGCAAACAAAAACACATAATGGGTTCCTTTTGAGAGAAAGGAAAATGTGTTCCCTCCTGATGAAAGACCCTTTGATAATTCACTCTTGGCTTTGCCACTTGATTTATATCATCTTCCCACATTAATTTGTTTTTAATTTTTTTCCTGCCTTCTAAAGCTTTTCTCATTTCAGTGACACAAACGTGACAGATGAGGTTGATGAACTACAAAAGTAAAGATTTAAACTCCGATGAAATTATTCTCCAGGCCCGTAGAGACTGTGCAAGAAATGCAGAAGTCTGGATTTCCAAAAGGACTCATCCCAGCGTTTTCAAAATAAGTGATGAAATAACAACAGCACAGCATTAAAGTAGAATTTTTAGCCAGTTCTACTTGGTTCCCTGGAGTGTGTTATTTCCTAGTCTTCAAAAAACATAATCGTATACTCTAAAGGTAATGGCAAGACCATAGAAGCACTATGAAATTCATTCATTATTATTGATTTAGATTTCAAAGCTTGTTTATTTTACATATTTTATTTTAATTAGAGAAAAATAACTAAATTCCTAACTCTTTTGAGTGAAGGAGGAAAACAGAGTACCTGTCAGTGCCTTTTAAGGTGAAACTCAACACTTGTGAAAACGCTTCCTGCCTTGATACAGCTTTGTACATCTGTATGAAAGTGGAACTCTGTCTGTCCTGCTTTCTACCAGTTAAGTTAAAAATGGCTCGTTGGGTCAATTTTCTGTATTTAGGCACCACAGTGTCAATGTCCTCAGTCATTTGTTAATACAACCTGGATAGCTTGAAAAGACAATTGAGGTGAAGATGTGGTTGAGGCTGGAATCTTGGCATCTTTCCGCTGCCTTCTGTGTAAGGGAAACTACATCCATTTTCCTTCCCATAAAATGGAAATTGGGCCGGGCGGTGGTGGTGCACGCCTGTAATCCCAGCACTTGGGAGGCAGAGTCAGGTGGATCTCTGTGATTTTGAGGCCAGCCTGGTCTACAGAGCTAGTGCAGGACAGGCTCCAAAGCTACAGAGAAACCCTGTCTCGAAAAACCAAAAAAAAAAAAAAAAAAAAATGGAATTTGGATGGAAAGAAATAAGATCACATATTAAATCATCTGACAATGGAGAACCATTTGTTCAGCCATTCATTCACAGTTGGGGACAATGCATTCTATTTGTTTAAATTCTATTTGTGTGTGTTTGTGTGTTCATCTTTGGGCAAGTACATATGTATATGTGAAGTGTGCATGCATGTATGTGGATGTGTTTGTGGGGACCCAGTGACTGTCTTGAGTCTCATTCCTATGTCACCTTGCTTTTTAAGACAAATGCTCTAATTGACCTGGAAGTCATCAAGTAGGCTAGGCTGCCAGGCCAGGGAGTCCCAGGCACCCACCTAACTTGACCTCCATGGAGCAGGCATTACAAATGAGGGCCAACAATTCTGGCATTCATTTCAGTGTGGGCTCTGGGGATGGAGCTCAATTCTTTATACTTGGAAGTCAAGCCCTTTATCAACTGAGCCATCGTTTTCCAGTATCCAAAATTCTAATTATTCTTATCCATAGTGGGCATTTAAAAAATACCACGATGTGTTTAGAGTATGTCTAAATCCTAAAATGGGAAACTAGAAAATTTCATATTTTCTCATGCATACACTTAAAGAGAACCTCAGTTTACTTTAATATTTTGGGGAAAGTAAATTCCTAAGGAAGAGGAGGAATGGAAACAGTTAGTAAAATGATAAAGAATAATTGAATTTATTTAATTTATAAGTTAACATCCATGGAACAACCACGGGGCTCAGAGCTCTATATTGGAAGCATTCTGCTTATTTGCTTAAACTAAAGGACCTTAAGTTGCAACAGATCAAGGGATGGCAGGGAATATTCTTGTTGAGTGATAATATTTTCCTGGCTCTATTATGAGTATCTGAAGCCCAGGCCATGTGGTTATTATAAACTTATAGTGGGTCATTCTGCACAGTTGGTAGCATTTGAAATGTCTTAAAAATGTATACTTATGACTGGATTTGTCCACTTAAATTTTATAATTCACTTTCTAGATGAATCCCCGTTTTTCTGAGCTATCACACATGCACTTTAAACTGCAGTATTTCCTAGCAACCCACCCACACTTACTGACTTATTTAGATGTGTTCTATGAAACCGTAGGTGAGAATTCTTGAGAAGCATTTTTTTTTAAGTCACTGTGAAGTGATATTTTCCCCCACTGACAAATGGCCTAATAATGATTTCCATGTAGAGTTTGGAAGGAAGTATTTACAAATAATGTTTGAGTTACTGTCTTCAGGTTATTAAAGATGGTTTCAACAAAAGGCACTTCCAAGCTTTTTCTAAACAGTTTTTAAAAATCAAGTCCTAACATTCTTATAACTTCATTCTTAGTCCTTTTTTTTAACTAGTGACCCATTTATGTGTCTTGTTTATCAGATTTTCTCTTCAAAGAAAAGTATAATAATAGATCACCAATATAATTACTACAGTTGTAATATTAACAGTATTAAGGGTTTTTATTAATCTCCATGGAAACCTTGCAAATATATCTATTTTAAGGAATAATAAACATGAAGTATGAATTGCTCCAGCCATACCACTGGGACAAAGGGATGACTGTGGGTTCTTTTGCTTCTTAAACAGACAGGGAGGAATTCCCTTGGGTTCTGACATTAATAAACTAACTTTCAATCTGTGGGGAGTGGAGGAAGTCCTGAGTGAATGTATAAGGAGTGAATGAATTCTGGAATGAATGTGTATTATTGACAAGGACCCCTGTGACTCAGACCCATGGGAATTGACACTTCTGGTCCATGTGCAGGTGTTGACAGTTTATGCAAAAACTAGCACTAGCAGCTTCCTCCTCCTGAATGACGAGAACCTGACACTGCTCCTCTTCAGGGATTGTGCCCCCCCCCCCAGCCCCCTTGCTATACAACTGAGGAGCTGAGCTGCTGGCTTGTTGCACTGTAGTGGGTGCTGCCCCATCAGAGAAAGCACAGACCACCAGATCATCCCAGCTTCTCTGTTCTTGTGTTCCTGCTGCCCCTGTCAGGTTTCCAGGACCAAGCTGTATGTCACTCGGCGTTAATACCGCCCTAGAGGTTAATAGCTATGGGTATTAAGAATCGGAGACTTGTGGTTCCAAGTGCACAGAATAAGAGGCTTGGGGTGTAGGCATTGAGAACTAAGGGCTTATGACGCTAGGTTTTCAAAGACAGAGACTTACAGTCCAAGATGCTCCAGCCAGTGTTTAATTGCTCTAGGCTGTGACTATCGAAGACCTGGGACTTGACAACTAGTGTGTTCCAGGTTTGGAGTGTCAGCACCCTCCACTTTTACCTTTGGTATATCTCTGGAAGTCCTCCAGTGAGTAGGATCTGCAGTGCTGCTCATCTCTCTACAGCCTCTTGCCTTTTGTAGACTTAGGTGTCCACTGCCTCCAGAGCATCACTCTGCATTCCTTCTTACTCTCTGTAGTCTTTCTCTTAGCTGCTTTCTGGAACTCTTCAACTTTTTGAACCACGTACACAAGCAGCTTTGTGGACCAGAGGCTCATATGCCTTCCAGAGTCATTCTCCAGCTAGCTCCTGGTTGCTGCTGCCCAGTGCCTATAGGGGGCAAAGCAAGGGTTTTGCTGTTCTTAGCATTACCAACTTTATTCTCTCTGCCCACAACAAAGGTCACTAGTAATCACTTAAAGATCACCCAGAGGAGACATTTTTAGGGGGCTTATATTTAGCAAATGAGGAAAGAAAGTCTCATGTACTAACTACCAAGAGAAAAGAAAAGCCTGTTTACACAGCCCTTATAGAGGATATCATTCTTGTACCCTTCCTGTTCCACCAACCACCACACTTGTTTGTGAGTCTCTCCTCATTATACCAATGACAAGCCATGTATATGCATTAACAACAAACATTTTATTGAGCTTCAAAGGGATTGGCTCAGACTCAGAATTGCTGCAAGGTGGGTGCACCTAGGCTTGTCCTGGATGAAGTGAAATCTTAAGGAGATGGTTCAACTGGTCATAAGGGTCATCCCTCAAATGTAGCTTACTAGAGCAGAGGTTGTGGTTTTAGTGGCAATCATGGTCATAGTGTTTTTCAAAACTGACATGGAGTTTCCTAGGGAAATGCATGCAGTGTTCAGAGCAGCCAGGCTGCCATGATGATAAATAGTCTGACTGGTTGTCAAAGAAGAGGCTGCCTAATTGACAGCTTCATGCTTAAGGCAACAAGTGAAAGGGGATAGATTTGTTAGCTGTCAGTCAAGTAGCTTGCTGGCCCAGTAGAACAGTATTTGTTCATTTAAAACATCAGATGGTGCTTACTGAAGGCCTCCCATGAAATTGCCATTCTCCACAACAGTTAGTAGTACTGATCCATTAGGCAAATATTCTTAGGAAGATCTGTTTTTTTCCATCCTCTCTCAGACAGGATGAGTACTTACCAACTCAGACACTATCAGAATGATTTGCTCTAAGCATTTTGAGCATCCATGGAATTTTGTAGTAGACACAAAATGCAAAGAATCTGTTTCACCCACCCAGCCCTTCCCTTTTACACACCGTGTTAGTCAGATGCTCATTTCCACGGCACAATACGTGTCCTTAAAAGAAGGGCATTTTTAGAAATTTTGACTCCCAATTTTAGTCCACCCTGGTGGGCTCTGAGCCCACGAGGAGGCAGAGTATTACTATGAGGAACAAGTTGCTGAGAAAAGCAGCTCCTTTGTGGTGGCAAGAAGGATAGAGCGAAAGACAAGGGAGAGAGCAAGACACACATTTCCAGGGCATGCCCTACTTCCTTGAAACACACTCTGCTTCCTCCTTTTTCCACCTCCCAATAATGCTGTCCTCTATCAAATCTGTCAAGGGATAATCCATTGAGTAGGTCAGAGACTTAGGACCCAACTGTTTCTCAAGAGCCCAACAACTAGAAACCAAGTACTCTCTATATGAGCCTGGAGAAGACATTTTGTATTCAAATTATAACATATATTTGTTATTTATATGATTTTTCATTTTAGATATGTCAATATAATGGCCTTGGTTTATTCATATATAAGACACACACGTTTGTTCTATCTCTTTATTTTTTTGATAATAGTATACAACTCTACAAGGGGAAAAAGTAAAATCACTCATGGAGGCTAATGGCAGTTATGATGCTCACCATGGTAAACATTAAGATTAGAGTTGCCTTGATGTAGTTTTGCAAAGTAAGGGCTCCATTGTTTTTCGAGGTATATATGGAGTAGATAGTCTCATGTTTAGATTTATGGAAGTATATTGGAGAAATGTCCTTCTTAGAAAGCTTCCTTCCATTTTGTATTGAATACATTTTTTGAACTTCTAAGGTCAAAGATTGTTCTGTTTAATTAATGGCTTCAAATGATAGTTCTCCTGGGAGAGTTCACACTGAGCATGATCAAACTTTTTTCTGTGAGAGGATTTCTGAAAAGTTAATAAGAAAATGAACTTAGAAGGGCCAGTGGCAGAGAGTCAGTATATAGTTACTGTATAGTAGTACAGGATGGTGAAGTTTGCATTCCATAATGAGTGTTGATGTCATTAAATGCATAAATGCCTCTACAAATGTCAGCCACTGCTGACCTAACCTCTGACTCATTCAGTGTCAGTGACTTATTCTAAATTTAAAGTTTATTCTACATATGTTCAACATCTGGATAATTACAGAAAAATCCAATCAGACTCTCAGTGTATATGAATTTTTGGAAATAAATGGCTAATCAGCTATTGTTCTTATAATCTCCTTTCCAAATGGAAAGAATCATAATCTCAAAGATATTCTAAGATTACCCTCACCATTTTAACTTTATCAACTTATCAAAATAATAAAGATGGAAATTATTTTGTGAATAACTTTTTTTGTATATTGAGTATTATGCATAAAATTATAGAACCATATCATTCTGCTTAAATTACATGGAATTTTAGAATCATTGTGTGCATAGGGGATATAAAGCAAGCCCTTGGGCTGACTCACATTCTAATGATTATTTTCATTCAATAAAGTCAATAAGTTTTGTTGTAGGGTAATAATAATGAGTTCTAGCCTGTGACTAACAATTTGGTGCCTTTTCTTCCTTGGCCTAAAATTTTTAAGGTCAAAAGTCTGTTAATGATGTGCCCTAAAATAGAACTGATTTTAACATCCATGGAGCATATGAATCATTCTGATAAAACATAAAAGGACAGCCGGGTGGTGGTGGCACACGCCTTTAATCCCAGCACTAGGGAGGCAGAGCCAGGCAGATCTCTGTCAGTTCAAGGCTAGCCTGGTCTACAGAGCAAGATCCAGGACAGGCACCAAAGCTACACAGAAAAACCCTGTCTCAAAAAAACCAACCAACCAACCAACCCCCCCCCCAAAAAAAAACAAACAATTCCCCAAACCATACAAAGACATATAATTTTTTTAGGACAGAGGACCTGAGAGAGAGCTTGGGCTGTGCTGGTCTGGCCTCCTTTATTTCTCACACATGCTCTATATTCAGTTTGAAAGCTACAAGTAGAAAAGAGGGAGACCTGGGTAAATCTAAGGAAGAACATTGTCTTGCAGTTACCTTCTTGTGAAGACACCTTCACAATTTCTCCTGTGCAGGCTTCTTCACAACAACAATAAACGTGACTTAACTCTTCCACAGTATGAAGAACACATCATGGTTTGCATAATTAAGGTTTTATAACTTAATGTTTCTTCATAAATTAGGTAGTCAATTTTGATACATTAGCAAAAATTCTATCTTGTTCAAGTTTGTGTCCTCAGTGTCTGCTTAACATGGGAACTAACATGGTAGGCATACAATAAATGCTTCCATTTACTTACTAATAGACAATATAAGCATAAGTGCTTATGGAATTACAGACCTTATGGTCAAATGGAGTTTATTTCATTCTTTATTACATATTTACCCAGAAAGGACCATAGCTTAGTATTTGTCTATACCTTGTAAATATATTCATTTTTTACATACTTTTGAAAACTATAAGCTCATTTTTTAAATACAAAACTACAAAGAACACTTGTTTAATAAATTGGAACTAAAAGACAATTTGAGTGACTGTGTGACATTGACGAGTGACATAGATCAATATACTATCATCTTTGGACTAAAGAGAAATGAGAAGTTAAATACTTAGTTCCAAAAATATTAGCACACAATCACATTGTTTTTGACCCAAGCTTCTTATGATAACCCATGCTATATTTTTAGAAATCACCTTATAATCCTCTTAAGTTATAATGACAGGTCATAATATTTTAATGGAGAGTGAGAGTGAAATGCAAAGCAGAATAGTGTCATATATTAAGTAAAATAACTTTGTAATTAAATATGGAAAATTCATTTTAGCTCAACAAAAGTTTTCTATCTACCTATTGTTATACCTTTATGACACACATAAAAAAATTAGTTTGGCGTCTGTTATCCTCCTACCCGTGCCTCTGGTTTATTTGGAAACATTGAAACACACACATTCTGTTTGCTTCTTTCTTGGTAACATAAATGGAAGTATACGTCTTTTTTCCTACATTTAGGCCTTAGTGTTTGTGTATGTCCCATTTTTAGTAGAGTATATGAATGGCCTCTCTCAGCATTAAGAAATGTCTTGGGCTTGGGTTGTATTTTTTTAATACAAGGTACACAATCTTACTGTGATTCTGTGATACAACATTTCTGTCTTAGAGCTACATGACACATACCTACTGCACTATCATATTTAAGGATTTGAATTTATTTCTCTCACTTTCTCTGACTTTGAAGAATGAAGAGATTACTACCCAAGAGTCTTCTCCTGCACAACCATGGAACAGTGTCACTAATTCTTTGTGGTAGCCATTTTGTGCCATCAGGCTACTCCACAACCCTGAGCCACCAGGCAGCTCCACCAAAGGACTGTGATCTTTTGTAAGCTATATTTAGTCAGGAAGTTGAATGAGAACTGAAAATTTTCTTTGCACTCTCTAGTGCTCATGAATGCTCTTATAAATGGCTTTGTGGGAAGGTGAGATTTGGAAAAATGAAGAGATATTTTGTGGATAATATCAATAGGACTTGATAACAATGAGATTTAAATAAGAGGAAAAATCAAGACATGGAGGATGGCTTTGTCATCTTGTGTGTAAAACCAGCCAATAAACTGGCCATCTTCTGAGAATATATTAGGATATGAAGCAGGGGATAGGAAAAAAAATACAGAATATTTTAGTGCAGAGACAAAAAGAGAAAACTACTTAGATAAGCTTTCTTGTACTATTGAAAAATATGAAGGGCTTGTTGGGAGCAGGATATTATGATTCTCTGCACCTTTTCTTCTTGTATCATTCAGTAGGCAAAAGACAGAAATTTTATTCGTCTAGTCTGGAGATAATGCAAATGAGTAGGCACAAGTTTGAATGGCATTCAAGAAATACTAGAAAGTATTAATATGTCAGGCAGATATGTTTAGGCGATCAATAGTTTCTTGCAGCACCCACAGGATCAATAACTATACGGAGAGAATAGATATAGCATTGGATAGAGGGAATTGTTGGAAGTTCAATATGGTGCAAAAAAAGGAGTCCATGAACACCACTAGGAGAGCTGAAGCTAAGATGACCCAATAGATCTGTCTGTTTAAGATAAGAGAATGCTGATGTCTTACACTGGGGAGATATGGACTGTTTCCAATATGAAAGATGCCACCTTGGATGAGTTTATGGCAATGATTCTCCAAATAGGAGTGGTGGCATCTCATGAGTACAAGCAAAGGCAGAGTACACACTGAACACACTGTAGACCTACTTAGTGTACTGTGTGCCTACTAGGCACTCTGTAGAGTTGCACACTAGATGCTCTGCCATCTAGACTTGCAGTTCTTCCAGCACCTCTAGTATACATTGAAGTTCAAGGCCCATTGGCTTCAGTAAATTTTGAATGAGGATATGATAAAATTCACTGGTTTGTAATTCTGCCAAGAGTGCCTCAGTCCCATGAGGGACAACAAACCACACCACTGGTTTATCAGCAAACAAAAGCAAATGTCTAGACAGAATGCATGGATTTCCACTGTAAGTTAATAAGATTAATGGCAGTTTTAATAGGAAGGACACCAATAAGACTAATATTAATTATAAAAGTGTACTATGAACCATTCTTATCCAATTACTGACTTGTTCTCTACCTTAAGTATTCATCCCCTCTACAAAATTGAATGTTCTTTAATATCAACAACTCTTCTAAAGTTGAACTATACCTACAATAAATATTCTCAGAGAACAGTTTTATATTGTGCTTAAGCAATGGAGTACCTCACTAGCTCAAACAGGTAACTATAACTCACGTTATATTTTTATTATGTACAAGCTGGTAATAATTAAAAGAGGAGTTCTTGAAAGTAAATTAAGTTCTATAATATAGAAATATTAATCTAAAGCCAGTACATCTTTTTTTTAAGTTGTTTAGCATAGATTCCAGATTTTTGTCAGATTAAAATGCCTAATAACTCCTTTAAACATTCAACAGATTGTATAAAACCTTACTTAACTCTCAGTCCACCAGTACTTTTCCAAGGCTGTTGGTTATATACATACACTTTACTGCTGAGCTTCTGTATTTTAAGGCATTATAACATCAGCCTTGGCTAGAGAAAAAGTTACTGCCAATGCAGAGCATATTTAATGTGCAACAAAGTCTGTGTGCTATGAGGTAGGCAATTCAAATGTTTTTCCAGCTTGGGGATGCTAATATTTGGAAACTGGCAGTCCTCCTTGAAAAAGGGACAAAGAATGTGGGGACCTGCCCCACCTGGAACTTAGGTCACCTGTGAAGAGGTGGCCTGGAACTGAGGAAAGGTAGGTGCGCCGCTCACCCTTTCCCCAGCCTCCCTCTTAGCCTGGGATTTATTGATAGGTAGTAAGCCTCTTTTATACCAGAAAACCTCAGATCCTTAGGAGGAGGGTGAAGGAACCGACCAATCATTTTAAAGTCGTCCTTTTTACAAATTGTTTATGCCCTGACATCATCTCCTGGTTTTAGTATCTTATCTTAGCATAAATAACTTGAGCTAACTTCCTTTCTCACCATTTGTCTCTAATCTCCATACAAACAACCCAAGCTACCTTCCTCTCTGCACCATCCTTTGTATCTACTCTCTGTGTAAACAGCTTACAGTTTAAGCTCTATTTGTCTAACTTCCTCTAGGCACCCTCTTTTGCAGCCCATGTATGCCCCACAAAAGAAGAGACTTATGTCACTTTATCTTGTTTATAGGTGACATGAAGAAAAGAAACAAAAACAAAGGAAATATTTCAAGAGCCAGTAAGTTTTATGTGCCTCTTGGAATGGAATAAATTTTTTTCTGGGAAACAGAAACAAATACAAACATGTCAAGGCATTTGAAGGCCCCTGAAGAGGGATATTTAGACTTTTACTTTAGTCACTATTAAAGGATCACCAGTAGCTGTTTAAGAACAAAAAAAACCTCAATAAATCCAGTTCACAATGAAATAAGATGTGGCTCAGACAACAAACAGCAGAGCATTATATTGTAGAAGCATATATAAGTTTACCTGTGATATTCACTTTCTAGGTTTAGTCCTTGTCTTCACACTGCCTAACAATCTTAGATCTTGCAGTTGGACCAACCATTTGTTTCTGATTACTGAGGAGTCAGAGTTCCTCTCGGATGCTGTTGTTTATCATGTTGCTGATGGAGAGAGTAGTGTTGATGGAATATATGTGAAGTAAAATTAGATGGTGTGTTCAGACTCCTCAAGAGATAAGAGAGGAAGATGAACTCAGACGCAGTGATCTTGGGCTAGTGAGAGCAGCACAGGATTTCCTAAAGGCAACAGAAAATGCTTATAAACTCTTATTTGGTGATACCTACCATAGATATTAGCTGACTATACCTCAGTAGCTTTTTTTAGTGAACAATTCCAAAGAAATCGTTTCTCTGTGTGTGCTACAAATATTCCCCAAATATATCACTGAAAATAGGAATTAAACAATATTGATCAGTAAGAATTGCATAGGTTTGTTATGTTCAGTGTGATATTTTGAAATGTATATGCAATATTTTGTAGCTCAATACAGTAATTAACACAAACATTGCCTCATATATTTTGAATTTTTCATGCTAAGAATGCTTAAAATCTGTTCATAGGGATTTTCAAAATGTAGTATTAAGTATAGTCACCATGCCATGAAGTAGATGTTTGAACTTATTCCTCATATTTAGTAGAAATTGTATTTAATCATTGTCTACCAAACATCTACCCTCTCACTCTCAGCCCTGGATACCTACTCTCTTTTCTGCACTGTGAACTCAACTTTTAGAGATTCTACATATGAGTAAGACCAGAAGAATTTATCTTTCTATACCTCCTACTATTTCTCCTTATGTAATGTTTTCATGGATCATTCATGACAAACCAACTTCCTTTTTAGCTTAAATAGTTTTCCAAGGCACAAACATGTATGCATGTGTGGGCATGCATATGTACATGCTTGTGTGTGTGTGTGTGTGTGTGTGTGTGTGTGTGTGTGTGTGTGTGTCTCTGTGTGTGTGTGTTTGATGCTCCTTATACATTTACCCACAATGAACATTTAGGCTGATCCCACATAACGGTTATTACAAAGAATGTTTCAAAGAACACAGGAGTGCGTCAGATCACTTGGCCAAAATAATTTATTTCATTGTTGGATGTATGCCCAGGAATAGCATTATTGGATCATATCATAGTTCTATTTTTACTTTTTGAGAAACTTCTATATTGTTTTCCATAATGACTACATTAATTTGCATTCCCACCAGCAGTGTTCAAAGCTTTCCTTTCTCTACATCCTCGCCAGTGCTTCTTATCTTTCCTCGTTTGGATAATAGCCATTCTAATGGGCAGGAAGTGATATCTCATTGTGGATTTAATTTGCATTTCCATGATAATTAGCCATAATGAGCATATTTTCATATACATATTGACTATATGTCTTCTTTTGAGAAATGTCTATCCAGGTCCTCAATTTAAAAATCAGATTAATTTCTTTTCTTTTCTTTTTTTTTTTGCTATTGAGTTGCTGGCACACCTTGTATATATTTGATATTAACCCCAAAGATTTTATCTTATTATTGTTTTCTGTGTTGTGTAGCTTTTCCATTTTATGTAATAATCTCATTCCTTTATTTTTGTTTTTGTTGCTATATTTTTGATACCATATTAAAAAAAAATCACTGCCTGGACCAATGCCATGTAGGTTTCCTTGATATCTTCCTCTAGTAATTTGACGGTTTGGAGTTATACATTTAAGTTTTTAATGCATTTTGGAATGATTTTTGTATATGAAGTGAAGCAAATGAGTACTTTTAGCCTTCTGTTATGGACATACAATTTTACCAACACCATTTTTTAGATATCATTATTTCTTTTTTGCATGTTCTTGGTACCTTTGTCAGTTAGCCATGAATATGTAAGTTTATTTCTGGCATTTGATATTAAGTTCAGAATGTAAATTTCCTTGACTTCTAAATTTACTTCATTCCTGTTTGCACATTATCTTGTTTTATTGAACACTCTTTCATGCATCTGTGTCTATCACATGTTGTAGAAAACTTATACAACTGCAAAATAAAAGGTAACATGAAATCTATTGAGTATGGCAGTGAGGTTACAGATTAACTAGTCATTTAACTAGTTAACTATTCTAATCAGGTTGTGTCTCAGGTTATCTGCTTGGAGGCAGTGTGAATGGAAGATTTCTTGGCATCCACTGGGCTACAGTGTGAACCATGAAGTGAGATGCTACCACTGAATGAGATAAACACCGAAGGAAAAGGAGTTGAGAATTAAAAAAAAGAGTAAAAGTAACTATTATTAATACCTTTTGAGCTGTGGTAACTACCTTAAAGACTTCTCAGTCACAAAACCTATAATTGTGTTGATTAGCCAACCTTGTTTGAGTTGTGTTTTCCATTGTGTGCAAGCAAAAGCATACTAATAAACACAGTAATCATCTATTTCCAATCTCTCAAATGTAGAACAAAAAAAAGCCAAACTTAAACAATATTCACACAATGATAAAAACCATTTTTTTGCTAACTTTGTGCACAATTTGAATATCATAGGAGCATGTGATATTTCATTTTAATTGCTGATCTTATTTCAGAATAGTTGGAGCCACATAGATCCAATGTTAGTGTATTATTTGAACACTGTCTTTTTTATTTGCTTTTCCATCACTGGTGTCAGATGAAGATACATAATATAATCAAGGTATTATTGAGAAGTCAAGAGGGTTCTTAACATTATGAGGAGAGAATCATCTATAGCAAAAATCCTGTTTCATTCAGCTATTTTCCTCATAGTAATAAAGCACACAAGCAAAATGAAAGATAAATCAGAGAACAAACAGTTTCTTCTATTTCAAAGATTACCTGGAGGTATCAGTTGCCCTTTCCTACATAATTAGAAAGATGTATTACTTGTGGTTAAATTTTTTAGTGAATAAAATGTATGTTTTCATAAATATATTGATTTAATAGCATATAAAAAAAAACCTCACATGCTTTTATTAGAGGTCAAAACTTACCAGAGTAGCCCTGTCACTAAAATCTCTAAACAATATTTTTATTTTTTGAACTTGACTATATACTATATACAAGTGTGTATACACATTTGTATAATGCTTGTTGACTGAACATTCTTAAGCTCCAGTTTTGATGTACTAAAGGGCTCTATAAGGAACTCACTGTGAATACTGTCAAAGACAGAAATCCTTGGCTCTGAGAGACAAATGAAGTCAACTTTAGACTACTGATTAACAGCTTATAAAGATCAAATGGCTTCTGGTTTATGTATTAACATCTTATAAAAAGGTGTCATACTGGGCATCAGTCATCCTTGAAAAGTACAAAAAGGGGTCACGCATTTCTTCAATGATAATGATCATTAAGTCCACGAACATAACATAGTCATTGGATATCAAGCCACTTATGTCCTACTCACAAGGATACATATTAGGTTTGGATCCCAGTGCTCCTGATTCCATTCAGAGACAAAAAAACATGATATTCTTGCCATCTGTCATGAAGCATCCAATTATTCTACATGCTATTGTTCTGATTATATGCTCAAGAATTCTGATTTCCAAGTCTGTCTGCTTCTGTTTTATGGTCCCCGTCACTGTAATATTACACAGTAAATCAATAAAACAGGCTTCAGTTGTGATTACTACATAGCCAATAGTTTGACTACTGGGAGTCAAGGTGCCTATATTGCCTACTTAAATATTTGTTGTTGGTGGGAGGTTTATATTTCTGAATTGACAATAATAGATATATCCTGTGATATATGTACCAATTTCTACCTTATCCGCTAAATGTGTGCTAGTCATTCACTTCCTGATATAACTATAGCAAAGTGCTAGTCTGATGCCATGGTGGAAGTCTTAGGATTTTTAAAATGAAGATACAGTTCAGAAATCCCTCCTTTATGTAATAATAGGAACCTGCATATAATATTAGAAAGTACTAATCAAAAAACTTTCAGTCAACATGTATTTCCGGGCTGAGGCCATTCTCTCTCTCTTGCTGTCTCTTTTTCCCTCCCTCCCTCTCTCCCTCCCTCCCTTCCTCCCTCCCTTCCTTCTTCCCTCCCTTCCTCCCTCCCTCCCTCCTTCTCTTCCTCATCCCTCCCTCCTGTCTCTCTTTGCTTTGGGTGCAGGGAGGCAGGCACAGGTATAAACGTGCTACAGTGTGCTTATGGAGGTCAACAGACAGCTAGCAGGAACAGATTCTCTCTTTCTACTGAGTGAACTCCAGATTGAACTCAGGACAGGCTTGGCAGCAGGTGCCTTTACCTGCTGAGTCATCTCTCTGGCCTTCTTTTTTTCATTTTGCCCATGATGAAGTTCAAACCCAGAGTATGCTAAGCAAGTGCTCTGCCAGTAAGCTCCATTCTCAGTGCAAGCATTATTAATGTTTCATCCAAATGTTGATGGTTTGCTGAAAATATTTCAGAACACCCAATTATCTTTTAAACTGGTTGGGCTTTTTGAATTTAGGATTATTTGCAAAACCTTCTAGAACTGATATCTGAATCATTATTTCTTGACATCTTATTGCATGTAAATGATACTTTAGTAACACATACTCTTCATTGTCCCCTGTAAGAACTATCTAGGAAAAAAAAAAGATCCAGACATAAATTTAACCCAAGCATTATCTCAGGGTATCATTGCTACTATTTCTCTTTTCACTAGCATGAAAACAAAACCTATATTAGAGAGATGGCTCAGAGGTCAAGAGCACTTACTGATCTTTTTGAGGACGTGCATTAGCTTCCAAACACTCGCACCAACTTCCTCTAACTCTAGCTCCAGGGGATGTGATCCAATATTCTTGCCTCTGTGGGCACCCATACACAATGTGGCATCCACACAAACAGATATTCATAATACACATAAATTAAAGAAACAAACAACAGAAATTCACTAACCAATGAACTAACAAACTAATCAGCAAACTCGCTAACCAACCAACCAATCCGAACAACCAACAAACAAACAAAACCAAAAAGAAAAATCTTTGTAGATCTACTATTTGTTTCCATAATAGCGTGGCATTCTAGTTTTATTTCTGTTTCTGTTGATAAGATTTTCTACAAAAAAGGGCAAATTAATTAGGGGAGAAAGGGTTTATTTGACTTATAATTACAGTTTACAGTCTATCATTGAGACAAGTCAATCTGAGAATTCAAGCACCTAGTTATATCAAATTTGCAATCAAGATCAGAGAAACAGAGAGTGAGAAATACATCTACCCTTTGCTTGATACTATCAGACAGTGTTCTTTCTCTTCCTATACAGGACCCTATTACCTAGGGAATGGTGTTAACCTCAGTGGGCTGGGTCTTCCTATACAAATTAATATTCATGACCAAGCCTACCCAGGCTTCCATAGGCCAGGCTGATATAGGCAATTCTTTATTAAGACTCTGTTCCTGGGAGCTAGGGAAGTTCCCAGGAATCCACAAGGATGACCCCACCTTAGACTACTAGCAATAGTCGAGTTGGTGCCTAAACTGGCCTACTCCAATCAGATTAGTGAATACCCTAACTGTCATCATAGAACCCTCATCCAGTGACTGATAGAAGCAGATGCAGAGATCCACGGTTGGGTGCCAAGCAGAGCACCAGGAGTCCAGTCAATAAGAGAGAGGAGGGATTCTATGAGCAAGAGAGATAGAGGTCATGATGGGAAGACGTGCAGAGATGGTCAGCCAAACTAGTGGAAATGCATGAACTGTGGACCAAAGGCTGTGATGTCACCATGGTGTTGGTCTGGGCCTTCTGGATAGGTGAGACAGTTGTTTAGATTGAACTGTTTGGGGGGCCCCCAGGCAGTGGGATCGGGATCTGTCCCTGGTGCATGAGCGACCTCTTTGGTGCCCAGTGCTTATGGTGGGACACCTTGCTCAGACTTGGTGCTCAGCAGGGAGGAGTGGCTTGAACCTGCCTCACCTGAATGTACCTGGCTCTGCTGAATCCCTATGGGAGAACTTGCCTTGGTAGGAGGTGGGAACGGGGGGGGAGGGGGTGGATTAAGCGGGGGGGGGGGAAGCTGGGGGGGCAGGAGGAGGGAGGAGAGGGGAATCTGTGGTTGGTATGCAAAATGAACAGAAAATTTTTTAATAATAATAAAAAAAATTAAAAAGACTCTGTTCCCAGGTGATTCTATGGTGTTTCAAAATAATAGTTAAGGCTAGTCAGTACAAATTCTTTATCATAATTATTGATATTTTGAAGCAGAAATTGAATTTTACCTTGACCTATCTTAAACATAAGGTCCATGAAATAAAACATAAGACTGCTTACGTAATGGATAAATGGATGACTGACTTCAACAAAATAGAATTTGGTTTTAAATGAAACCCACTTTCCTTACAGTAGAACTGATGATTTATTTTTCTTTTAATTCATACACCATGACATATACCTTTAGGGGGCTTTTGAACTCAATTCTTGGACTCTATCTCCCTTGTGTTTCAATCTGGCTAATGAAATATTGATTTAAAAAAAGATGTAGGGACTGATGGAGAGACTTAAGAAACAAAATCACTCTTCAGAAGAGTGAATGGGCTCACCCAAGCCCAGCTAAGTCTCATATTGGGCAGGTGAATAAACTCATGTTGTTCATTGCTTTGTGACATGAAGTTTTAGATGTGACATTATTGTTATAATATATATGTAATATATCAATGACCATGTATGATCTTATTCTAACAATGGTCCTGGATAAACAAAGTAATGCTGACCATAGACAATATAGAACAATGCTTGAGGTAGCATGATCTAAAGAAAAACTACTTGATTTTAACCTAATTCATGCCATTTATTAAAACTCTAATCTTTAGTAATAGACTGTACCTTGTATTTTATTATGAGTATCAAATGTGTGAATATACATAAAACACTTAAAGCTGTGCCAAGAATGAAATAAGTGCTAGAGAAATGTTGAGTATTGATCATATGTACAACATTGCCTTGTTTAATGAGCTTTCTTGTTATACTTTGCATAGCATTATGATTATCTTAGGTTAATGGTTTATCATTATTATTATCTAACATGACTCCTTTGAAATCAGAACTGGGCAGAATCCTCAATTGTAAAGCACATTTAGATAACTAAAGGAAAAATGATAATAGCGGTTTTCTGAGATAGTCATATTATATATTCCAGTGAAATATAAAAAAATATATATATGAGCTGAGAAGGTAAAGTTCACTCATCACAAAAGCAATATCCTAACTCTTAAATCTTAAGGTTGAAATCTTTCTTGTTCACATTCACCTGCTTTCAAAGTTGCCTGCTCAACATTTCCCCAAGGCATATCAACCCTGACATACTGTCAAGTGTTACAGGACTTTGGACTAACCTAAGACCTGCTGTAGTTCTGTAAATTCTGTCTCTTGCCTATGTCCATTCAACTCTTTCGTTATATTACTGAGCAACATTGAATAAGTGTTCAGAATGGTTGTACTTCTTACAAACAGTAATCTGTTGATAGTAGAGAACTAAAGGAACAATATGAATAGCCTGAACACTGTTAGAATCCAGATCAAACAGCTGTTCAGGCTTCAGTCTTACATCTACCACCATTATAAGGAAATGACAAACCTCCTACTTAAAGTCAGACCATGAATTTCCAACCCAGAGTGTTCAGATTACAAAATGTTATGTGACCTTTTGAATGCTCCAAGTAGGGGACATTTGTAATGAGTTTGCTCTGTCCCACCATTCAGCTCACAAATTATGACACAGAGACTTCTTAGGAATTTTAAAAACTTGGCCTATAGCTTAGGCTTGTTCCTAACTAGTTTTTATAACTTAAATAAACCCATTTCTATTCATCTACGTTCTGTCATGTGGCTTATGGGTTCCTCCTGCATGTCCTGCTGCCTCTGTGTCCTTTCTTCTTCCCGGAGTTCTCTTTCTGCCCAGAAATATTGCCTATACCTCCTGCCTAGGTATTGGACATTCAGCTTTTTATTAGACCAATCACAGCAATACATCTTCAAACAGTGTACAAATATCCCACAGCATTTCCCCCTTTTGTCTAAATAAAAAGTTTTAACTCTAATACAGTAAAATTATATACAATAAGAGCAATTATCAAATAAGAATTACATTTACAATGTCCAGGATTTTTGTATTTGGCAAATTTGGAGAAAGTACTGTATTATCTACCCTATCTTAGTGAATCCAACATTTTATAACTAAATCACTTTTTCTCATAACTTGTATTACCATCCTAAAATATTTTTTTTGGACATCAAAACATCTTTTTAGATAATCAACTTAAGCTTTTATGTTTCTCAACCTTTTACTTTACATCTCTTATGTAAGTTTCTTTTCTGAATTTGGTAACAAGAAAAACTGTAACTATAACTATCTCATCTTCAACTTCATCAGAGACCCAAGAAGAATATATTACCTGAGTAAATAAGAAGTACAGAGCAAACAACTTCCAAAACTATAGAAATGACAGAAACAATTGACTGCCTGGACAGTCATCCAAGGTTCTTCTGCAACACTGGGGCATCCATCTTCAGCCAGAGGACTAGAATATCTGAAAGACTTTTCTGTGAAGCATGGATTTTAAAGGGTTGTCCTACCTTGCCTTGGTAACAGTCACTTTCTTTTGTGTCCTGCTTGTCCAATTTGAACAGTATATTATCAGCAATTGAGGCAAGGGCAGTTTCTTGCCCAGTGACTAACTTTTGCCACAAAAATGCAAACTCCATATGGAGGTTCTTCAATGCACATTATCCTTTTTTGAAAACCGATGCTGCCAAGAGCAGATGTGTCTCACTGTCATGAAAAGCCTTAAGTTATTAAAACATCCTAAGTGCCACATTTCGTACATCTCTGAAGTGTTGTGAGACTACCTGTCTATCTAAAATATAGCTGTGTATGACCTTGAAAACATACCTAATATGACTACAAGTTTGATTATTATAAATAACTAATTACTAACCCGTATTTCTTAATTATCCTAAATAGTTTATAATAATAACTTTCAAGGACTAGAAATTTACATTACATTGTTTAATGAGCTGCACAGGTTAAGTCCCTTAAACAAGAGTAGAAACATATATATGAGCTTTTATAATTAAAAAAAAGCTAGCTACTAGCTGAAAAAATTATCCTTAAAGGTTTTGGGGGACCCAGGACATACAAAGAGACACAAAAAAAGTAGTAGGGAAGGCCTTTTGAATCTAGGAAGGAGAGAGAGAGGAGGTTGCTTCTCTGCCATTTTTCTGATCAATCAGGTTTTTACCTCATATCTTACTCCCAAATTTTATTAATGAAAGAATAACTAGATAAATGCTTCATCTGCTGCCCCATGTTTGGCACCATATGTAATTAATCTTTCTCTGTCCTGCCAGTCAGCTTCTAAACAATGACATGCATACTTCTTATTAATTATGAAAGCTCAGCCTAAGCTTGTTCCTAACTAGTTTTTGTAACTTAAATTAACCCATTTCTATTCATCTACAGCCTGCCATGTTGCTTGTGGTAGTTACCTCTCTTCCTTCATGTCCTGCTTCCTCCATGTCTGACTGGCCATTCAGCTTTCTATTACACCAATCACAGCAATATATCTACAAACAGTGTACAAATATTCCACAATAGTCATCAAAGGATGACTGGCAGTTATTGATAGCTACACATTTCTAAGTCCCAATGGTTGACACACTTACTGAATTTTCCATCTTCCCTCCATATACATTCCCTCAGAGTTATACATTCCTCCCCTGGAACACCCCCTCAACTCTGGCTGAGGACTCTGGATACCTTGACTACCTGAAGCCTTCTTCCTTATAGATCTATGAGAAGGTGTCTCCACTACACTGTTTGGTGTGAACTCTTATCAGGGCCCTCACCATGCTATCTGTTTAATCCATGATGTTGGGGACTGAACTCCCTTCAGAGCCTTGCCAGTCTGATGTCTATCTGCCTGTGACATTGATAACTCTTTTAATACATGTCTTATCCCTGTAGACTATATGTCTCAGTGTTCTTCTTTAACCTCATACATGAGACTTTTCAGACACAGTTCTCAGAACCTTGGTTTGGTGTAATTTCAGTAATTAGTAGACTAGAATTAATGGTTGTAAACAGAATTGGTTATGACCTCTAGGTATATGAGGATAAGATCATATGTGTGACAAGTGAGGAGATACGTTTGAGACATTTCTTTTTTACTGCTGGTGTTAAGGTATGAATAGATTATAGATTTTTCTTGAGGGTTATCTTTTCCTGAGGGTGCCTTGGAGAGATGAGAACAAAAGAATATGCTATTAGATATAATTTTGGCCTCTGGGGAAGTTGTTCTAGCTCAAAAGATTATGAACATCTCCACAAATTTCAGAAGACAGTCTGCATATAATGTAACTCAGGGGACATAAGGACTGAGAATAATTTTTCTGGAGCAGAACTGAAATAATAATGCCCTACTCATGTTGTGATGGTCACTCATAAAGTTAAGGATCATCCTTAGAGATGCAGGAGTAAAAGTTGTCTATGTAAGATACATTCTAAGGGCTTGTAAGCTTTCTGAAAAGTAGTTGATAATAGTAGTAATAGCTAAGAAAAGAGACCCTACTTATGATGTTTTTCACTTTCATTGTGTGTATTAGTGTGTATGTGTGTGTGTGTGTGTGTGTGTGTGTGTGTGTGTGTGTGTGTGTGTGTGCACTGTGTTATGTGTGCAGGTGTGTGTGCTGTGACATGTATATGGAAGACAGAGAACAATCGGAGTTGATTCTCTCTTTTCACTGTGGAATTCAGGGATCAGAATCAGATTATCAGGCCTATGGAGCAAATGTGTTTATTTACTGGCCATTTTGCTTGTCCTAAAATAGTTTGTAAACACTTGAAAGGTGGTTAAATGTGGTCGTCTTTCTGAAGACCACCCTTCAAAATGGTGAAAAATGAAGCAATAGAGCAGGTCACAGATGACGACTTTTCTCTGTAGGCCAACATGGGGAAGAGTTCCTTGGAAGGGTCAGTTAGTTCATTAATCTCCTTTGAGCCTTCTCCTGTTACCCACAAGGCTTTGCATGGAATGCTCCTTTTTGGGGGCTGGAAATTTCTGAGCTCTATTTATATCAAAAGGGACATCAAGAACCATAACACTCACTAAAAATGAAATTCTGCGGCTCAGCCTGACAACCAGCATGGGAAGCTTGCAACTGTAAGTGAGCCTCTTAAGGCAAGTCACGCACAGAAGAGAGAAGACAGGGAGAGGCCCAAGCAGCTTATGATAGAATGAGAAAGGGGGCAGACTGAGAACGGCAGGCGATAAAACCTCAAAAGACTCACAAAGAGAAATCTTTGGCTTAGCTCTCTAGAAGCCAAGAGACAGGGGAAAATAATAGCAGCTGCTGTAGGTGGACAAGGACATTGCCAAACTCAGAGACTGGTGCTGGTCAGGATGTCTGTGCCTCTAAGCAGCAGGGTGAGAGCCACACGAACCCAGAGTATGCAAAGTCTCTGGGTTATGCATCACACTTGGCAGCTGTATTTGATGCTCTCCTTGTCAACAGTGTCATTGTTCAATATAAAGGGCAAGGACGTAAAGAGCAGCGGAGACGTCTTAAATATTAAGGTTATACAAATGACACCCTCAACATGAGATCACAGCCATAAACATTTCAGAAAAGGTTGTTTAAATGCTCTATGTATCTGCTATTTTTATATAAGCTGACACCTCCATGGAGGCCTTGGAAAAATGGAAAATCATGCTTAAACTAGCCACCCTCTCTATTCCGGTGCTCTATTATCTTGATGCTGCTATTCCCACAGAGGAGAAAGAAGGAACATGGGGGACAGGTCATGTATGATGGGCAAGGAAGGGTGCTTAAGGGCAGCAAATATGGATACCTTCATTTTCTAAATCAGATCCCTCCTAAATGTTCAGGGAGTTCTCCCTGCTTCTCTCACAGTGTTTAATCCCTCATGCTGAGCTCCCATGAAACAAGAAACAGTGTCCTTATTTTACTCTGAAACTACTTTAATGGCAGAGATGAATCTGGATATGGTGGAAGGTGACACGAACCCAGAATTGTTATTCAATCACAGTTCTATTTTCTCCCTATGATGATTTCATTTGTCAGAGTAGTTTTAATGCAAAGCTTGTGATCAGTATCCCTCCCCCCCTTAAACAATTGGCACTGCCATCTGTGTCACCTGAGGCTTCTTTTTTCCAATTATTATGCATTGTAGCTTCGTGTAATGTGACACAATGAAAACATAAATAATTCCAGTCCTGTTTTGCCTGGAGAAAAATCTCTAGACAGTTACATGGTGCCAGCATACCGATTCCAGAGCAGGTGAGGTGATGTAATAGTCTTTTCCTAAGACATGCCTTTTTTTAAAAAATTCATCTGCTCTTTAAAATTCTTTGTTTAGTCTGATTAGCAATCTACTTCAGAGGCATTTTCTAGGGCATAGACCTGTGTGCCTGCGAACAACCCACTGTGCTGATGAAGCATCCTTCACCTAGGCTGAGCCGCTGGAGTTCAGAACAACCCTAGGGCATTTTTGTTTTCTGTTTCATATCTCGTTTGTTCTTTCCCTTTGTTCTCTTGCATTCAGAGGAAGGTGTGTGCGAATGCCAAGTTGTTAGAAGTGTACCCAGCAGGAGGAGACTATGAGCTGTTTGGATTCTTTAGAACACGTCTTGCTTATTTGCCTAGTGCATTATATTACGATTAGAGAGTGGCCTCTTTATAGGTCTGCTGCTCAAGTCATTTATTTTAGCTAGAGATGTGCAGCTCCTTTAAAAACATATGCACCTTGAATGTTCCCTCCAGCCTTCTATTATTAGCTACTAGTCTTCTCTCTGCAAGGCCAGGAGAAATGGATGTTGTCTATTCTTTCTGGAATAAAGCTGTCTACCAGGAAACCATACACATTGGTGAATAATTGAAATGTTATGTCTGGAAGATGCTGGACTTCAATAGTTGAATTCTTATCTCTGCTATTTTTCTAGACCAGACACTCCATACCCCTTGGCTCCTAAGATATCCTAGAAGAGAATGCTAAACTAAGTACTAATGGTTAAGATTACTGGATGAATTTTCAGTATAGAACAGAGTGATAATTGAAAAAAAAAATTTAAGAACTTGAATTGGTGATCCAGGTTCACATTTAGCTTGTGGGTTCTTGAAACATTCAAGTTGGCTGCTTTTGATCAATTATTCTTGTTTCTGCGTCTTTTTGCTCTCATTGAGCCGTCTCCTGAGATGGTGATGCCTTTCACAGTGTTTCTGTACACAAAGTGTCATTCCCACAATCCATTCCTCCTCTGAACCTTCTCCTTTCAGATTTGCTGAACCTCATAAGCATCAAGACTGAAGATAAAACATCACCCAAAAGCAGTAACTTCAGTTTTCTACATACTTATTGCTCTAAGGATTGCATGGTTATGTTTTTCTTAATTGACCACTGATGTTCCTGTTTGCTCCATTGATTTGTAATTGCCCCAATTGATTCCAAGA
This sequence comes from Peromyscus californicus insignis, assembly GCF_007827085.1. NCBI lineage: Eukaryota > Metazoa > Chordata > Mammalia > Rodentia > Cricetidae > Peromyscus > Peromyscus californicus. Next base: position 52,734,419 of record NW_026294458.1, read on the forward strand.
CATGATTCTAACTGAGAGTCTTGCCAGATGTAGGCATTGTTAGGCATTTAGATGGAATGTTCCTCACCCCTAAAGCTTCCTGTGTATAACTTTGATATGAGTAATCCAAAAATCCTACTTGTAAAGCCTCTTTGATTACTTAGTTATATTTTTGATATTTTATTTTACCAATTGACTTCTATCCAGGACAGGTTATATTTCATCACGATGAGGTTGCATAGGTTTGTAGGATAAGAAATGACTCCTCTCATGATCTTCTATTCTTACCTTATCAGACTCGTTCTCTGGAAACTATGCAAATTATAATTGTCAGACATTTTGTTTGGAAACCATTTCTTCCTTTCTCTCCATTCTTCACATTAATACATTATCATGTGGTGAGTTGACTGGTTGGTCATACCATCACTGATGCTGAATGTCTCAACATTGCTGATGCATCCTACTGTCTTTCCAAGTCTGTCCAAAATTGCAGTACTTGGGGGAAAGCAGTCTATAGAAAGAAGACTGGGTTAAAATAAAGTCCTAGTTAATAGAGAAATCAGAGTAATTCAGAATTCTCAATTAAGTCTTGTTACTTCATTAATAAAGCACAACATTTTCCTAGAGTTTATTCTTGATACTATTTTAAATGTCTGTCTGTCTATCTATCTATCTATCTATCTATCTATCTATCTATCTATCATCTATCAATCACCTATATACTTATTATTGTCTTTCTTTTACATTGTGCTCAACAACCATCTGAAGTTAGTTGCAGATAATAATCATTATTAAATTATAAACTGCCTTCTATTTGGAGTCACTGTATAGTGTCTTATAATTGGATAGTGGTTTAAAGTTTTCAAAGTTATACTACATTCAATATTTTATTGCTAATAATTATATATAAGACTAGAGAATCTGAATGGGAATGTTCTTGCTAGTGCATAGCCAATACTAGATTCAAAGGTGAGGTAAAAAGAGGAATGCCATGGGTAGTTATTGTAGTGGAAGAGTGAGTGTCCAAGGTTCATGTAATGCAGAGCACAGCTGAACATGTAGTGACTTAGATGTCAGAACAATATGCCTATTTTGAATTGTATTTATCAGTTTCTTCCTTGCTATAGACTGCCATTGTTTGTCATTGATTGTTATCAACAGAAACTTCTTTCCTGTCATATATCAGCTTTGGCAGTTTGAAAGCATCTGACTTTTTCCTGGTTTACAGATCCCAGAGAAGGGCTTGGTAGAAGATAGGTCAGGATCCTGTCTCTGTAGCTGCCACAAGTGTGGCTAGATGCTGCTCCCCTGTTCATGGCAGATTGCTTCCTGGAAAGGCAATCAGACAACAGTCACAGACTGGGTATTATGTCAATATAGTCTTATGGATAAGAAAGCTGGAATTAAGGGTAATCAGGTAATTTTTCCAACCTGATTTCTTGCAAATGACAGGCCAAAAACTTCAGCTAAGATTTGTGGTGTGTCTTTTTTCATTTTCATTCTATAGTTTTTACTTTTCAAACTGGGTTATTACAGCTTTTAGCTAAGTGTCTTCATATAATGATTTAGTGGCACTTCTATGAAAATGTTTATTTTATGAGTACTTTGTTACCCAGAAAATGGCCTATGAAAGAGCAATGGAAAACAGAGAAAAGTATAAAAGTTAGTACCCTTAGTGCTATTAATGTATACTTATTATATCAACTATTCTGGACATCCTGGCAGTACTGGGACAAACTGTCTATGTTTTCCACTGAAAGAACATTAGGCAGTAATCTTATGTTTCAAAGATAAATCTCTTTGATATTTCATATCTTAAATTTTGACCTGCTTTCCTTAAGGTTCTAAAAATTCCTAAAGCTCTGTCAATCACTCTGTGTCAACAGCATTCTTCTGAACACAAACATCTGGATACGTGATCTGGTGGAAATGCCTTCTGAGTTTACATACATAATTCCTTCCATTCAGCACCATGATAAGGTTTCTTGATATATCTAGAATGATTGAAAAGTGCAAATAGTTCCCTCTAATTGTGATTCTGCTCTTTGGTATCGTGAAAAATAAGAGACTAATTGAAAAAAAAAAAAAAACAAACATAAATCAGAAGATTGACCTGACATTTTTCAAGACTTCTTAGGATTTTAATAAAACCATATTTAGTCTGATTAGGGACTAGTATCTCATGTAAAGCATAAGGTCAGGGTGGATTTCAGGTGTGAGTGGATCCACCTGTTAAGTGGACTATCCCATCTGCCAAGATTCCTCACTCTTCACTAGCCAGGGACTCTAATGAACTGAATTCTCAAGCAGGTTGCCCATGCTGCAGGCTTTTAGGAGCCCCTAGTGGAAACCATCTGCATTTTTGATCACGTAACATTAAGAGAAATTTTGTGGTCCTTTGAAAAGCATTTACAGAGAAATTTTTCAAGGTTTTGTGTTGACAAAGGGAAGCTTATTGCTTAAGAAGAATGTGGTGGCGAGTTGTGCGTTTTCTGAAAGGTCATTCAGCTGAGCGAGGAGCGCTGAGCCCCGGGCATGGCTTCACCTTTCTACCTCATTTCACTTTAATGCGCACAATTTAATCAAAATATCTTTTAAGAGCTACAAAAGTAATCTCCACGTTGGTGTGCTTTGGAGGATATATATATATACATATATACATATATACACAAATACTTCCCCAAATAAATTGCTTTACTTATAATTGCAAATGAAGGGAAATCTTATCATGTTGAGTTTCCTTTACTTTATGCTCATAGTTCTTTGTTTTGAAGTTCCTTGACTTAGACTCACCGTTCTATTATTCTAAGTAGAAATTAATGTGCTTGGATTTTGTAAGTATATATATATATATATATATATATATATCATACACATGTAATATGTATTGCATTTTTGACATATTTTAAAGATTTAATAGTTAATATTTGAATAAACAATAATTAAAAACTAGAACTTATTTTAATCCTAAAATGACTCTTTCCAAGATATATTGACAAGAACAAGGATTATTAGTTAAGATTCTCTGGATTTTTGTCTTCAAAAACGTGTTAAATGAGCTTAACTAAGCTGGCAACTTAATGAATTGCTTTGAGAAAGTCTTACAAATGGAAAGGAATAAATGCTCAGCTTGAAAAAACAAAAACAAAACTAAACAGAAACCCTGAAGCTCGGTGGTAGAGGGAGGGTTCAGTACCCAACACCGCAATCAATCCACAACGAAGTTGGAGAGCAGGAATACAGTTCTCCGGGAACCCTGCTCACCACTGAGGTATTTACAAGCTCTTTCCTTTTCTCATCCAGCCTTTCCTTTGCTCCCCTCTTCTACCATACACTTTCCCAGTCCTCACAATATAAAACCTGAAGCTGCAGGGACAGGAACAATAACTACCAGGAGGAGGCAAACAGCAAAGGCAAGCCAGCAAACAGAAGTCTTTCCTAAGACCTAAGGGTCTCCAACTGAAGTTGCCACTAACTCTGGGGACAGTCTTCCTTTCTCAGTCAAGCTTTCCTGTCAAATACCTTTACAGGTCCTTCCAGAGGCGCATCTCCTACTTGATAACAGGCAACAAGTTGGCAACTAAGAACACCACAGGGTCTGGCCCAGAGATCTCAAGTTGGAATTTGAATTATGTTGCAGTTGCAACATTTACTGGGGGCTTGTGAAAATTGTGTCAGATGCTCAATTGAGATCAGTATCCATCCCATTAATATTATTCTCATAACTATAATATATTGGGGAGAGAAATAGGATTCTACTCTATTTAATACATTCAATAACAGATATTCTCAAGTCCAGTGCTAGCTTTAGGTTATTGTTCAAGCATTCATTGAATATTTAATATTTTTTATGTTATCTATACCCGCTTTTCTTATTTTGACATTATTATTAATATGCAGACAAAATGGACCTGTCAAATTAAATAATACTTGCTTATATAATTCTAAAAACAAATTAAAATGCTTTTCAACTTAAGGGACAGTTATGGCTATGGAATTACACATGTAAAAATCTTATAAACACATATGCAGGTTGGCAGGATGGCTCAGTGGATAAAAGCACTTTCCACACATGCTTGACAATCTGAGTTCAATCCCACATAAAGGTAGAAGAGCAAGAATTGACACCTGAAAGCTGTCCTTTGCCCTCCACAGGAACTCTTTGACATACCGCATAACCATACATGTTCAATAATAAATAAAATCAGAATTTATTAATTGTAATAGTTTATTATGACCATTTATGTTTATTTTTAAATATGTTTTAATTGAAATATATTTATATCACTTCACTCTTGTCTTTCCTCCCTCCAGCTCCTCCCAAGTACCCTCCCTCCAACTCTTCCCAAGTACCTTCCCTCCAGCTCCTCCCAAATATCCTCCCTCCAACTCTTCCCATGTCCTCCTACCTCTCAAACTGATAGCCTCTTTTTCTTTGATTATTATTGTAACAAATATATTATATACATATGTATCTGAACTATTATTATATTTGTATATAATAATATATATATATATATATATATGCATGTATATGTACATACAATTTGCTGAGTCCATTTTTGATGTTGGTATGCATATGGAATCAAGACTGACCACTTTGGACAACAAATAAGGCAGCTCATCCTTTGGAGGAGCTTATTCTCCTTCCACCAGTCATTAATTGCCTATATCTCTTTGTTTAGGGGTAGGATCAAAGAATAATTTTCCCTTTCCAGGTTCATATGTTCATTGGTAATGCCTTTGTTTTAATCTTGTTTATGCAGCCATTTTCTAGGAAGGTCTGTTTCACCAGAGACTTCCTAGTATTCTAGCTCTTACAACCTTTCTGTTCCTCCCCAATGTTTCCTGAGTCATAGATGTAGGACCCATGGTGTAGATGTATCCACTGGGGTTGGGCTCCTCATGGTCTTTCGACTTCTGCATTGTGTCCAGTTGTGGTTTCTGTGGTGATATTGTTTTCCCTAAAATATTGTGCACCCTAATAAACTTATCTGGGTGTCAGAGGACAGAACAGCCACTAGCTAGACATAGAGGCCAGAAAATGGTGGCACACACATCTTTAATCCTAGTATTTGGGAGGCAGAGATCCATCCGGATCTCTGTGAGTTCAAACCCACACTGGAAACAGTCAGGCATGGTGACTCACGCCTTTAATCCCAGGAAGTGCTGGCAGAAAGCAGAAAGGTATATAAGGTGTGAAAACCAGGAACTAGAGCTGGTTAAGCTTTTAGGCTTTTGAGTAGCAGTTCAGCTGAGATCCATTCGGATGAGGACTGAGAGGCTTCCAGTCTGAGGAAACAGGATCAGCTGAGGAACTTGCCAGCTGAGGTGGCTGTGGCTTGTTCTGCTTCTCTGATCTTCCAGCATTCACCCCAACAGCGGGCATCAGGTTTGATTTTATTAATAAGACCATTTAAGATTCATAGTACAGGTTTCCTCTGATAATCTACAATTTCTGCAAAGAGAGCTTCTGTTTTATTGAAAATTTTTTCATACAATATTATTCTGATAACCATTTCCCCTCTCCCAACACCCGCAGATACTTCCCGCCTCCACACCTACCGGATCCCAGGCCTGTCCTTCCTTCTTTTCTCTCTGTAGAAAGCAAGCATCTCTCTGGCTCCTCTAATCTTTCCACCTCCTATTTTGCATAGCTCCTTGAGCCCCCGAGGGGAGGGGCTTGATGAAGACATCCCAATTGGGTCTGAGCGCTCCAAAACCAGGAGAGGCTTTTCAGATGAGGCATAAAAGCTACATTCATCTGTGAGTCTAAGGATGAGATGTAGAAAGTATTAAAGAATTGTACTGATCTAGCAACGTTGTGGTAGTAGGTTCTTTTCTAACCCCCATGACTTCAGTAAGCCTGGGAAGCAGGCGAGGGTTTTCAGTGCCAGGCCTGACTTACCTCTTGGCGAGTGGGCCTTAAGTCCAATAGATAGTCATTGGTTACTCCCCAGATGTGAGTTTCACTTATTGTACTTTTATAGATAGGACATCTCGCCTGTCTGGTCATTGTTGGTGTTCATAGATGTAGCAGCTGCGTGGGACTATTTAACTACTTCCCTCCATTGGCAGCCTGTATAGCATTTTCTGGTACCACGGAGGATACACCACAAAAGACAAATACCACATATACTCCCTTGTCTGCAGTGCCTAAGCCCAAATTCTCAGATGTGGGTATACAGCGTGGCGTAACCACAGAAAGAAGGAAAATGTAAACGGACCACAGGTGGTAGAGGTAGGGTCATGGACTAACCATAGAAATGAGGAAAGAGTAAAGGGACCACAGGGGATGAAGATGGGGGCATGGGTTGGGCCTGAGAGGGTCATAGCAGAATACAGATGATACGAAGTGGGAAATGGGAAAAACAGAATGGGCTCCAACTGTAGCTAGAGTTTTTCTGCCTGGCCCACAGTCAGGACAAATCTCTCTCACCCGCCAGTCCCAAGCCGCTCAAACCCGATCAAGTAAACACAGAGACTTATATTGGTTACAAACTGTATGGCCGTGGCAGGCTTCTTGCTAACTGTTCTTACAGCTTAAATTAATCCATTTCTATTAATCTATACTTTGCCACGTGGCTTGTGGCTTACTGGTACTTTACATCTTCCTTCTCCTGATGGCGGCTCGCAGTGTCTCCCTCTCCAGCTTCCTGTTCTCTCAATTTTCCTCTCTGTTAGTCCCGCCTATACTTCCTGCCTGGCCACTTCCAATCAGTGATTTATTCATTGACCAATCAGCAACACATTTGACATACAGACCATCCCACAGCATCCAACCAGGGAGGAGAGAGGAAAGTCAATGAAAATGGAGAAGGAGGCAGAAGAGACAAATAACAAAAGGTTGCTTGATAAAACCTTAAGGGATCATATTATATTTACCTGAAATTTTACACATGCACGCGCGCGCGCGCGCGCACACACACACACACACACACACACACACACACACACACACACACACACACCTTAAGCCACTATAACTGCTCTCCATAGGAACCATATACTAATAAAATGCTCACGACCAGCACAAGGCATTTTCTTTCTCATGGTTCTTTCAAGTAGTCCAAGTGACTCTCAAAACAATATAGACTATGAATGAGTCCTCGGTGGCCTCTCAGGTATGGAGGGGCCTTCTATTGCTGAAGATACCACACATGTAGGACACAGGCCTCGGATGAAGTGAGCTGGATAGGAGCTGAAGAAAAAATGTTTGTACAACCAAATGTTCTTTGGAGGTTGTTCATGTTGGATATTGATCTGTGAAAGGCATTTGGAGGGGATTCTTATCATATGTGCACGAATACACACACACACACACACACACACACACACACACACACACACCTCTACTCCTTTAAATTTCTCAAAGGATTTTTTGTAATTACCCTTGGAAATCACTTAAATCCTTTAACAAAAGCTGGTGCTAATCTTTATAATTAAAGAGACTCGCTGATTTTAAGAAGTCGCTTCCAATCACCTTTCATGTAAAACTTTTCCAGGCCATCTAGTGTACCAAAGAGGCGCTGATGGAGGGCACTGGGGCACCATCTTGTCACAATTAGGCAAACACAAAGAAAAAGATTAAATTCTAGAAAAAAAATACAATTCACTTTTTTCCTTCATTGTTCCATAAAAGCACAGATACAATTGAGTAGCTTATTACACTGGAATCATTTCGCTAGGTGGATTAAACAGCATCAGTAAGAAACTGAGAATTTAGGCCAGCCATAAAATTTGCTAAAGTTCGCCATCTAGAGGTCTATGAGAGTATATTTTGGGAAATACTTTCAGATTGATTTTCTATAAAGTGCAGATTATTGTTGTTTATTAAATAAAATGGAGGCTGAGGTAAAGGGAGAATTCTCCACTTATTACTGGATGTACATATGGCACTTTCAATTTTGAGCATTTAATTTTAAGTGCAGGCAAGGTTGTTTCTCGTTTTCTGTAGACAGCCATTTTGATTGCTACATTGTCAGGAATCTTTTAGGCAAGCTGGTTTACAAATTTCTCCACACTGTATGAGAGACAGAAAAACAATACATTAGAGACTGGTAAATGTACCATGATGCTTTTAATGATTAACAATTTTTGGACTATCAAGACTGACAGTCAGGGTTATTTGCATTCCTGGTGAGTACTGCAGATGTTCATGTTAAAGAAGTGTGGGGCTATGGGAAGAAAACTATCCTGAGGAGTAAAGAAAAGGGCATCATTCTATAAGTCAGTGCTGAGGCCTCATTTCATAACACACACACACACACACACAAAATCACACACATCACACACACACAGACACAGTCTTCTGTATTTATGGGGACCACACAGACCTGTCATTTTAATATTTTAATAAGGAACTGTAATAGAAATCTCTGTCCTGATCCTTGCTACAGCTGGTGACACAGTCCGTGTATTTATCAAGAACCGAACTGTGTTTCCATGAGTATTTCACACATGTCTGCTCACTACTGCTAAAACAGAGGATAATGAGCTTTGAAATGTAGGTGATAGGATCACAATAGAGCCTACTCATAATGAAAACTTCCTAATCAGCTCAATTGAAGGTTATAGATCTTAAGGGCTCACTAAGTCACAAGATGATGGGTGTGGCAGCAAGAGAGACACAATGTGAGATGGCTACCACTGGGAATGTATTTATTTGTCAGGAAGGTGTGGTGGGTATACCAAATGACCTGAGTAAATGTGCTCCATGTTAATAGCAGTGGAAAATAATTTAAGGTTATTTCTATTGATTATTATTGTTATTATTATTACTATTTATTTGCCAGACCATAGCCAAATCAACCTGCTTCTTTCATGTAAAAGGAGCCTCATGTTTACTTTGAAACCTAGAGTTACAAGCCACATTTAAGGGAGGGCATCACCTTGTTAAATGGATGCATTTACATATGATTTCAGGTTTCAGAATTCTGATGCAAGGGAAAGTGTTTCTTAGAGATGAGGAATTGCTGTAATATAAAAATGACCCCATTGAGTAGAGATAATATGCACCTCTGTAATTAAGATCCCTGTGTTATGGTATAATTACTTGCTGTCCTTACACTGACCTCCAAGAAAAGAGTGTCTAAATATTACAATGTAATTTTAGCATTTGTCTTTTGAAGTGTGTTCCTCCTGCGAAAGGCACTGCATCTGTGGATAATATATCCACAGCAGGTCTCTGACAAATGTGGTGCCAGCAGCAGTGAAGTTCCTTCTCTTCATTTCACAGACCTCATATCTTGAAATCGACTTAAAGACAGTAATAAGGTTGAAGAGATAGCTCAATCTCCGCTTTCATCAGTGCTTGGGGACTACGTGAACCGTGGTTACTCCAGGCTGTTTGTTCATTAGGTACCATTCACAGCCCACTAACTATAGCAAACCTATTATGTTAACAGTACCAAGATCTGTGGGTGAGCAAAGCTGCATGGGAGCGCTGCCCAGGGAGGGATACTCCTGGAACCTCAAGCTCTCTTCTATGCTTCAAGCAGGAAGATAATCATAGGGACAGTTCCTATTTAATGGGAGGTTGATAAGCCTCCAAGGGATCTTTGTAACTACAAAGATACGTCTCACCTCCTTGACTGTGAGTGTATATTCACACACGTCCACGTACCTATGTTTGTACACTGTTCTGTCTTCCAGAACCGAATTTATGTTTTAACCACGTATCATATATTCAAACTGTTGTCTCAACAAGGTATGGTGGATTGACTGAATGAAAGAAAATGTGCCCCAGGGAGTGGCACAATTAGGAGGTGTGGCATTGTTAGAGTAGATAGGGCCTTGTTGGAGGAAGTGTGTCACTATGGAGGCAGGCTTTAGAGGTCCCATATGCTCAAGCCATGTTCAGTTTCTGAGACCCTTCCTGTTGCATGTGCAAGATGTAAGGACTCTCAGCTCCTGCTCCAATACCAGGTCTGCCTGCACACCGCTATGTCACACCATGATGATAATGGACTGAATCTCTGAAAATGTAAGCCACCCCAATTAAATGATTTTCTCTTATAAGAGTTGCTGTGGTCACGGTGTCTCTTCACAGCAATAGAAACCCTACTAAGACACAAGGAAAAATCATTTGTTTTCTTTCGGAAATAGGTTACACTCATGTGCTAATGTATCTCATGCATTGAGATACTCAAAATACTTTGTCAGTCTAGCAAAGACATTAACAGAATGCTTCTAGAAGTGTACCATTTTGTTCATGTCCTGGATGCCCTGCTTGCCACATGTTGCAACTTGAGGACATTCTCTAAAACATGTCTATATGACAGTTATTTATGGTAGAACTAAGGATGCTATTTATATCTTCACTGTCGTGTGGTGAGGAAAGAAGGACTGACTTAATAAGAAGTTGGCCACATTCACTATTAGAGTGGTGTTTAGTTACAGTACTCTGCCTTCAAACCTGCCAGGGTACTGTATTTCCCCATGTCAGTAGAGACTCTGTTACTCTTTTTGATGAAAGAATGCTCTGTATAAATGACCGCTTACATTTTATAAGAAGTTCTTGAGGCCTTTCAGAGGTGAGTGACATTTTAAAACACATCGTTTCCTACAGTCCTGAAGAGATTCTCTTGGATGCAGTGCACATGACTGAAAAGCCACGAAAGGTGGCATCGTCTTCGCACTACGGGCTTCAGCATCACGCCTGTTACAATGGTAGGTCTGTCCCTTACACAGTTATTTTGGTCTTTTCTCAATTGTAACTAAGGAGAGTTTAATTGCTTTAATTAGGGGTGGTGTGAAGATTGGCTGATAATATAATTAAATCATACAGGTAAGAGTCAATAATTAGTATTTTTGTTTCTTTTTTAATGAGACAAAAGACAGAAGGCAGGAAGTGACTAGGTGTCACTCCCATACTTCTACACAGTTGTCAGACTCTGTTTTCCTCCATCTTTATCTGTAGAAATCATTCCTCACTGCCCTTATCACCTTCGTTTCTGCTAAATTCTCTTTTGTTCCTGGGTTATATATCCTCATTTCATCTATTCTCATCTCCTTACTATTTTCCACTAAATCCAAAGCATTAACAGGTTTTTGTTTAAAGTATTTTTTAAGTTTAATAAAACAATGTTCTGGTCTCCAAAGCGAGTTCCAGGAAAGGCGCAAAGCTATACAGAGAAACCCTGTCTCGAAAAACCAAAAAAAAAAAAAAAAAATGTTCATTTTAATAAGTAATATAGTAAGATAATGTGAATAGTATCTATTATTCTGAATAAGTAGAAGAAATATGTATCATCTATCTATCTATCTACATATCTATCTATTATCTATCTTTTATGTATTTATATGATTTTTGTCCACTACTAATTACTTTAATACTTTTTTTTTGTCTTGTTTTTTTGAGACAGGGTTTATCCAAGTTGTTTTGGTGCCTGTCCTGGATCTCGCTCTGCAGACCAGGCTGGCCTGGAACTCACAGAGATCCGCTTGGCTCTGCCTCCCAGTGCTGGGATTGCTGGGATTAAAGGCGTATGCCACCACCACCCAGTTTACTTTAATACTTTTAAACCAGGAAATGACAGTATTTCTGTAAAAGGCCAGATACTAATGTTTTAATACTGTAGGTTTTGTGGAAATGATGTTATTTTTTCTGAGGATATATGAGTAAAGATCTGTTTACTTATAGTCAGGGCACCAACAGACAGATGTGAGGTTTCTGCTCAACAACTTTGTTGCAGTTACTCACAGGGGCATGCATGGGTGACTCAAATGCAGCTTCCCCATCTACAAGTCCCTGAGGAAACTAACCATCACTGAAGTGGACCACCCACAGTATGGACAACTGGCCAAAAGCTGCACCAATGAAGAGTTTTGTGGGTCAGTTTGGGAAGTTATACCAACAGACATATAACCCAGTAAGTTATCTTTTCTATAATCCCAAGGAAGAGGTGGACTGGTAAGTCATAGCCTGTTCTTCTCAAAAGAATTCTAGCCTGTCCTTTTCTGTATGGTCTATGAATTATCACAACTGCTTTGATAATAGATGGGAGTACCTATGTTCAAAATCAGAGAAGAGAAATAACAATAGAGCTCATTGTGGTATGAGGTCAGCTGTAGACGGTCAGTAATCGTGCAAGCATGGCTGCACTCAACTGAATCTTACTTATGGATGTGGAAAATTTAATTTGTATAATTTAAAATGTTAAAAATATTGTTATACTTTCTACTTTATCTTCAGTTCATAGTATGTGCTAAATTGGGTGTTGGGACTGATTGGTCCACGGGCTAGCATTTATAAGAATCTGGTTAAACTCTGATTTGTGCTGAACTTACAGATGCATGTATTCAAACCCCCAGTTACTTAGAAACAAATTAGAAGGGATGATAATATCAGGTTTGGTGGCAACACATTACAGAAGACTCAGGCTAACAAGAGAAGGCATTTTAATAAACGATGTTATCAACAGATTGATTTGTTTCCATTTAAGAGGAGAATTGAGTGATGCAAACAATGAGACAGATTCAGCTAGAGTGCTGTGGAGTGTGAATGTAAAAGGAAATAAGACCTGAATACTCAGTGTACTTCCCCCTCGTGCTCATCAAGTACAGATAAGGAGGGCTTTGATTAGGCAACAACTTTATAAGAAGCAAAGAAGATGAAAGAAGCACTAAGAAAACTTGGTAAATAATGGAATTTAAGAACTGAAGTGGAGGACACAGTTAATTAAGATTGTGATTCTATTTAAGTCGCGTTTGGGATAAAATAGAGAGAACAATGGAAACAGAAATCAGGATGTGAATCATATACCTTTTCAAGGATAAATAGCTGAGTAGACTAGGTGCTATAGGATTTTCTAGAAAGATGCACAGGATAAAAGTCTTCCAAGGATTTTGAGATTTTAGTACACTGCTGCTCCTTTGTGGTCAAGTAACCAGGTGGGATAATGGGATTCAGGACCCATGCAAGAGTGAGACTAATTGAGAGCATTGTACAACTTCCAGGAAGTGAGGGAAACAGGGAAAGATTCTTAAAAAAAATCACAGACAACCAAAGGCCTGGAGTTTAATGAGCCACAAAACATATATAAACACATTGACTTTTCTTGGTTGTATTAATGGGAGAAAAATGGCTTTGTTCAGATCTCATTTTCTGGCCTTTTTTACATCAGAACATTCAAGGATGTTTATACTAAGTAAAATAACTTACTAGTATTCTGAACGACCAAGACTTAAATAACTCGGTGTTTTCTACAGAAAACTCAACTTTATAACTATCATATCTCACTTCCTTCCAGGGCCCTGCTACCCCACACATGACTTGTTCTTGACTTTTTATCCATCAATTAGGAGAAGTGTTGTGCCTCTAGGAAGCAGGCAGTAAGGTACCTCAGGGCTATGAAGTTCTAACCTCCCTTTTTTTTTCCCTCAGTAAAAGCTGTTCTTTTAAAGAAAGTATTCCCCTAAGCACTAGCTGAGTTTAAATAAACCCATTTGTTGTTTTCCCAGAGGTTGGGAAGTATAATATAGTGTGTTAAATGTATTAGTTTTCATAGAGCAGTTGACATATAAATCTATGTGAAGGAGTCTAGATCCTTTTGGGTTCTTTTTTCTTGTAATGTGAATGATCACCTCCCACTATACTTCTTTAAACTAAGAAGCAAAAACATTCTTCTCTGTTCCAACTAACTGAATGATAGTCAACTATATCACTTGGTATACAACACCTTTATGTCCTATCCATGCAGCTCTAAAATCAGTCTGTGACCAGCATAACAAAAGGCTTTGAGGCCTTGCTAGTAGAATAGCTAGGAAGTTGGTTAATACACAATGTTGGTAACAACATTTAAAAATCTGTTTAGATGTATACTTTAATGACTTTCTGGTAAAGTAAAACTTGTGGTTGTGAGTTATTCAACTTTTCTGTTTGAGATGTAAAATCAGGAGTGTTCCAGAAAATTGATGTGATATATGACCATCAGGTATGATATGTCATATAGTGAGGAGAGTGAAACATGTAAACTGTGTTGGCATGGTAACCACATTGATTTAAAAAAATAATTTTCTGTGATGAAGTTGGAAATATCTGGAGGATGCTTAGGTTTTCTTGAGAACAAGGAATGTGTCCGACCTACTGTTTTACAACCAGTGCCATCACTGTTAGCATCCAGTGAGCAATCAGTTGTTTTCTTGAGTGAATCAAGTAATAAATGGTTGAGGGAATCACCACACCACACGAGAAAAGAATACAATACTGACTTTTGCGTGGTTTTGCAGAAGAGTCATTCAGGTTACTAACTTAATTCTACCATGAAATAAATTCACCTCTGTGTGACGATAGGAAATGCTTTCTTGGGTTGTCATATAACCAACCATAGGCAAAGTCCATCATCAGTATGAATTTATGCTCTTTTCCCTCAACTAGCTAAGCTACCCAGATTTCATAATGTGCAATTGCTCCTCATCCTCAATGGTATGATTCTAAAAACTTGGTTGCATACTTCATACAAACTCTTGGCTGTCTTCTTTTCACTTAAAGGACTTAATAAAGGACTTACATTTTATGTAGGTTTTTGCCTGCATTTATGAATGTGGACCATGCTTACCTTGTGCCCACAGAGGCAGAAGAGGACATCAGATCCTGCACTAGACTTATAAACATCGTGTTAGTTGCCATGTGGGTTCTGGGAACTGAACCATCTCTCTAACTCCCATTTCTTCACTCTTTACTTCTGCCCTCCCCAGTTATCCACAAATTCTAAAATGAAAATCTGGCTACCTCTAATTACCTATTAATTGGTCAAAATCTCCTATTATGTTTTAGATATATGATTCTTTTCTTCACAGATAGAGATCACTGTCTCCAAAATGGCTTGTGGGCTTCTTATCCTACATCAAAAATGAATTTTGGAAAGTGAGGTGGCTCAACAGGTTTACGGGTGGTTGTTGCTCAAGCTGGTCTCCTGAAGTTCCCAGCTACCTGTGTATATTACTTTTCTATTGCTGTGATAAAACACCAGGACCAAAAGGGACTTGTGAGAGAGTTTATTTTAGCTTATACTTCCAGAGGACTAAGAATCCATCATGGCAGGGAGTTAGGGCTGCCAGCTTTAAGCATGGCAGCAGGAGAATAGAGCTGAGAAATCACACTTCAAGGACAAGCACAAAGCAGAGAGAACAAACTGGAAGTGGCAAGAGGCTTTGAAATATAGAAGCTTGTTGCTAGAGTTTTCCTGCCTGGCCCACAGTCAGGACAAATCTCTCTCACCTGCCAGTCCCACAGCTGCTCAAACCCGACCAAGTAAACACAGAGACTCATATTGGTTACAAACTGTATGGCCATGGCAGGCTTCTTGCTAACTGTTCTTACAGCTTAAATTAATCCATTTCCATTAATCTATACCTTGCCACATGGCTCGTGGCTTACCGGCATCTTCACATGCTGTTTCTCATCATGGTGGCTGGCAGTGTCTCTCTGACTCAGTCTTCTACTTCTCAGCTTTATTCTCCTCCTTGTCCCGCCTACACTTCCTGCCTAGCCAATGGCCAATCAGTGTTTTATTCATTGACTAATCAGCAACAGTCTTGACATACAGA
Source organism: Peromyscus californicus insignis (assembly GCF_007827085.1). Classification (NCBI taxonomy): domain Eukaryota; kingdom Metazoa; phylum Chordata; class Mammalia; order Rodentia; family Cricetidae; genus Peromyscus; species Peromyscus californicus. Next base: position 52,749,950 of record NW_026294458.1, read on the forward strand.
CCATCCCACAGCACTTCCCCTTTTCTTTTCTTTTCTTTTTTTTTCAAAAAGGAAGGTTTTAACCTTAACAAAGTAAAATTACATATAATTTGGGAATTTGGGTGTAGCTTCTTTTACTACTTCCTGCTGGAGGGGGGCGCTGTATCTTATGGGGACACAAAGAAAATTTTAGGATTATGGAATTGTCCATGAGGCTGTATTGTCTGAGCCAGTTGCCTTCAAACCATTCTGGATGTTGGATCATCTGGGCCTTGGTGTCATTGGAGACCTTTCAGGGGGTCTTGGCTGGTCAAACATGATGTATCTTAATCTGGAACAAATCCATAGCCTCTGGCTTTCTGTGGGAACAAAAGCAGAGTCTCCTTTCCAAAGCAACATATCCTTATATCCAAATTTTGAAGTCATGGTATCTTTAAAATGTACATATTGGTTTAACTCAACATCTTTTATGATCAAATGTTTTTCTGCAGTTAAAAATCCCAAAGACAACACAATCCAGATTCTCTGTGTAATATTCATCTTTATGTGGCTTATTTTATATATTAATTTTACTGTCTCTTTAAAGACTTTATTTTTTAAAACTATGTATTTGTTTATATAACTGTATATATCACCTTTTTTTTCTTTCAAGCCTACGTATATTTTACACACATTTTAAACTATTACATCTGAATCTGTCTTATTGTGAATCTATTGCTTTAAACTGTAGCAGCTGTGGCTGCTGGCTCCGCCCACCTCAACTTCCCAACATGGTGGTGGTAGTTTACCTCCAGCTCTGGGAGCTATTGTGGGTCTATGCTTTTATCCAAGCAGTGTGTAGCCCAAAAAACCTCTTTTTTTTTGTTTTGTACTAGCAAAGGCTAAATCCACCATGCAGCTTAATGTGCCACTTGCAGAGGCCTCATTCCCGCCATACTGCAGGCAGGTCGAGCACACATGCTAGGAACTCACCAGTAGCTCAAACCAACAGCTGCCACTCATTTGAGAGAGACAATTAGGAATTGTTTTTAGCTCCGTTTTAGAATTTTTTTTTTTCAGTTTTTAGGTGGAAACTCTTGCCACCACGTTGGATGCCATTTGTAGCTAGAGTTTTCCTGCCTGGCCCACAGTCAGGACAAATCTCTCTCACCTGCCAGTCCCACAGCAGCTCAAACCCGACCAAGTAAACACAGAGACTTATATTGGTTACAAACTGTATGGCCATGGCAGGCTTCTTGCTAACTGTTCTTACAGCTTAAATTAATCCATTTCCATTAATCTATACCTTGCCACATGGCTCGTGGCTTACCGGCATCTTCACATGCTGTTTCTCATCATGGTGGCTGGCAGTGTCTCTCTGACTCAGCCTTCCACTTCTCAGCTTTATTCTCCTCCTTTTCCTGCCTAGCCAATGGCCAATCAGTGTTTTATTTATTGACTAATTAGCAACACTCTTGACATACAGACCATCCCACAGCAGAAGCTCGTCTGATTAATGCACTTTCCCAGCAAGGCTGAACCCCCTCTACTTCCCTACATAGCACCACCAACTGTGGGCAAAATAAACAAATGTCTGAATCCACGGGAGACATTTCTCATTTAAATCACCACACCAGGCAAAAGGAGAGAGAGAGAGAGAGAGAGAGAGAGAGAGAGAGAGAGAGAGAGAGAGAGAGAGAGAAAGAGAAAGGTCACTCCACAAAACCATATTCTGGTTTCCATGCATGTGTTGTGGCCTGTGCATCACCTCTCCACCACAAACACAATTAACTAATGAATTAATTAAAATGCCTTTTTTTCTTAAGTTTGTGATCCTTGGTGTAATTTTTAAATATTTTTGAAATCTTAATTATGATAAGCTTTAAAAATTGCAGATTATTCTTCCACCAGCAATGGAGGAGTGTTCCCCTTGCTCCACATCCTTTCCAGCATGAGCTGTCACTTGTGTTTTTGGTCTTAGGGGTTGCCTTGTCCAGCCTTAATATGAGGGGAATGTGCATAGTCTTACTGCAACTTGATATGACAGGTTTTTTTGATATCAATGGAAGGCCTGCCCTCCATTGATATTGAATTTTGAATAGAAACAGAGGAGGAGTGGATGGGGAGGGGGCAGTGGAGAGGTGGAGGGAAGACTGGGAGGAAAGGAGGAAGGGAAAACTTCAGTTGGAATGAAAAACAGAGAATTATTAATACAAAAATATTTTCATGTTATAAAGTGGTAAGGAAGACAAAACAGTCACTTAATTCTTGCTTAAAATGATGTCAATACGGAAATCACAAGCTGAAATATCTTCAAATAAACCCCCTTTTCTTAAAGCTGCTGATCTATCATTTTGAGTAGATTCAGTTCCAAAATATGATGGAAGAAAAATTTTTTTTTTAGGTATATTGACTTCATTTCTTCCCTGAAACAAATTTTGAGGGTATCTGGTAACCATGCATGCTATAAAAATTCCCGTGTGCATGTGTGTGTGTGTGTGTGTGTATGTGTGTGTGTGTGTGTGTGTGTGTGTGTGTGTATGTGTGTGTTTGTACTCTTGTGCTCAGATGTTTCTGTGGAGGTCAGAGGGCAAATTGGGTGTCTTCCTCAGTTGCTCTCCTCCTTATTTTTTTTTTCAACTTTAAAGACTGGATTTATTTGGAGAAAAACAAAAAACCCTCAACCCAAAGGATGGGATTTTACATCTCAAGACATCTCCCAAGTAAGGTCTACAGATTACAAATCATTTTTATAGAAGGTATTTTTGTACAAATTTTACATGTATTCAGGAGCGGGACATAAGTAAACCCTTGCTTTTATTTTAACAGAGGAGCAAAGTAGGAGAGTGGGACAGAACAGCTTTCTTCTAGATGCAACTATCTGGAAGGGAAATAGACACGAAGAGGGCAAACTACCTTTTCATTATCTACAACCAACGGTTTAAAAAAAAACCATTCAACCGTGGGTCTCTCTTAAGAGCCCCCTTTCTAGCTACTATCCAATCAAGTCCACTGGATAAGCGACTTGCTGTGTCCACTGCTGCAGCACACTAAACCAGTGCTCCTGCACAGCAGGCTTGCACATTAAGACCAAGGTCTCATCTGCCTGCAGGTACCCTGCCGTCCCACAACAGGGAAGCTTGCCGACTTTGGAGCTGACCCCTACACAAAGGTGCAGATCAAAGCAGACAGGTCAAGCTACTGTGCAAGAGAAGCCAGGACCTTATTCAATAGTTCTTTGCATTAGCCTTTATTCTTGAGGGAAGTCAAGAAACCAATCCCCCTCTAACAAAAAACCACAGTCTAGGTCTCATAACAAACGCAAACACTAGAGTGGGGTTCCAGTGAAAGAAAAGTATAGAAACACCCCAATCCAGCCTGAAGACCTTTAACTCAGCTCTCCCCATTTACGTACCCCAGTCCATCACCTGAAATACTCTGACCTCCAAGGGGCGAAAACAGCAGGATCAGACAGGGGCAGGAATCAATAATACCACACCAGAGCCTCAGGCCACAGCTTCTGGTGACCAAGATAAAATGCTTGTGAGAGCAGGGACTGCTTTTGGAAGGCTGACAGTGTCATCAAGAACATGAGATGACCAGAGTGACAATGAAAGAATGTGGATATATTCGAACCTTTAGAAAGGACAGATTTTAGAAGACAAATTTCCCATGCCCGCTATGTGCTTCCTCATCCGGGAAACCATCCTTCTATTCATGTGTTTATCGGAGGTCATGCCATTTCCCTTACTACCTGGTGTAAAATAACCGATCACTCCCTCAAAGCTTTTCAAACCAGGATTGAGTTTCCCATTCATTTTGGTTCCCAAGTGGTACTACTTGTTAGTGGCCTGTAGACTCACTCCCAGTTACCCCCTTGGGGGTAAAAAACAAAAAAACAATTCCCCCTGGGCTGGCCCCAGTTAAGTCAGAAATAAAGTAGAAGGACTGGCAGCCTCCTGGAGACTAAAAGAACTTGAGAGACTAAATCTACCTTTCCAAGGATGGGAAATTTATTCAGATGACGTTCGGGAACTCATAGGTACCACCACCACAGGGTAAGAATTAAAAGGCAGACATCTCACTCTTCCGTGTACCTTTCTCTACTGTCTCAATGTCACTACATTTCTGCTGAATGGATCCAGGGGCACTAGTCACACAGGTAGCCGCTTGGTATCATCAGAACACATCACAACTTCCCCATTCAGAAGCGGTAGCCACATCTCTGGCTTCCAATGGTGATTCTCCAGTTACTTCAATACTTTAAAAGGCTGCAGCAGAATACAAAATTATAGGCGTGATGACAGAGGTCCCCCTCAAAGACCCAAACTGAATCTAAAGCCTCGGAGTACTCCTAAGGAAGATGATTCCTCTGCTAGCACCTCCCAGTCCAGTCGGGCAGCTTCTATCTTTGGAGGGGCGAAACCTGTGGACACGGCTGCTAGAGAACGAGAAGTAGAGGAACGGCTACAGACGGAACAAGAGAATTTGCAGCAGCAGCTGGATGAGCCGAAACTAGACCGCCGGCCACGGGAGAGACACCCAAGCTGACAAAGTGAAGAAACTCATGAAAGAGAACGGTCGAGGACAGGAAGTGAGTCATGAGAGACTGGGGCCTCAGCCACATCTGGCAGAAATACACGAAGCAGAGAGGGTGAGAAGACTCTAGAAAATGAAACCCTCAATAAAGAAGAAGACTGTCACTCTCCAATCTCCAAACCTCCTAAACCTGATCAGCCTCTAAAGGTAATGCCAGCCCCTCCACCAAAGGAGAATGCGTGGGTGAAGCGAAGCTCTAAACCCCCTGCTCGATCTCAGAGCTCAGACACAGAGCAGCAGTCCCCTACAAGTGGTGGAGAGAAGGTGGCTCCAACTCAGCCCTCTGAGGATGGACCATCAAGGAAAAATGAAAATAAAATAGATGGGATGAGTGTCCCAAAAGGCCAAACTGGGACCTCCAGTCGTGGTCCTGGAGAAGGAGGAAACAAAGACCACTGGAAGGAGTTGGATAGGAAAGATGGCAAAAAAGATCAAGACTCCAGATCTGCACCTGAGCCTAAGAAATCTGAGGAAAATCCAGCCTCTAAGTTCAGTTCTGCAAGCAAGTATACTGCTCTCTCCGTGGATGGTGAAGATGAGAATGAGGGAGACGACCACACTGAGTAGACCCTCCACATGCTGTGCTTTCTTCTAGTCTCCACCCCGGAACATTCAAGAGCAAATCAAACCTCTATCCAGACAAGAAAAAATAAAACTCACCATCTCCTGAAGACCTTTCTTAACTTTTTTTTTTCCTCCTTATTTTTTGAGTCAGGATTTTTCTCTGGCTCTGAACTCTGATTGGCTAGACTGGCTGGCTCATTAGCCTCAAGGATCTTTCTGTCTCTGTTCCCAGCATTGGGATTGTAGAGGGTGATAATTCGGGTGGGCATTTTTGTGGGTGCTAAAGACCCCAAGTCCAGTCCTCGTGTGTGTGCAGCAAGCGCTTCATGAAGCAAGCCATCTGCCAAGCCCCCTCAGTTCTCTTTCATCTCTCTTCTCTTTGTTTTCTTTCTGGAACCTTCTAACAAGTTCTTCTAAACTCTTCTAATTTTTTTCTCCAGGTTCTACTGTCATATTTTCTTTCTTTCTCCCACATTAGGCTTTCCCTTGGATTTCTTCTATTAGAAAAATGTTCCTTTTCAAATTCAAGGCTGTCATGGGAAACTCTTTCTTTGAATCTGTCATTGAAATCTCATTCAAATATCTGGTCTTTGCAGATTTAATATTGTTTATGCAAACATGGACCAGAATCTACTCTACTTTGGTGTTGTGTTGCTATTAATAACAAATACACCAAATTATCTCATTTCCTCAAAACTTAAGTTTTGCACTTATCCATGATTCTACATGCCTGTGTTATCTCACCTAGTCATTGAACCTGAAGTTTTAAAGCTCACCTCCACTTCTTAAATTTTTCTTACTTCCTATATTCTAGAAACAAACCACTTTGGTAACGACTGGTGGCAAATAGTACATGAGATCCTAGGATATTAATTTTACTGAGACTTTTATTCCTAATCTGAAGAAGCTCCAAACTTCTTAAGGCAAAAATGAAGGGTGTACTCAGGGAGTACTAATTATGGGCATCGATATTCAGCTTATAATTTCTGTTAGGGCTTAATAAAATGGTGGACTTTTGTAGGACAAAGAAAGAAGACATACCAGATCTCATGCCCTTACTCTCTTGACATTTCATCATGCTATTCTTTTGTACCTACAATATCCTTCTTCATCACATCTACCTGTCAACATCCACTTGACTTTATTCATTTGGTTCAATATTTGTTTTCCAATTGATTGTAAGTATATGTACTTGTTTGTGAATGTATACATCAGTATAAGCTCTCTCATTAACTTTGTGATTACTAATTAGCATTGAATTTGCATATTATAAGTGCTCAAGATACATTTGTTGAATTAATGAGTGTGAGAACAATATGCTATTGAGGAAAACAAAAATCCAGTTTTTACACTGACTTTTAGTTTGGTTCAGCTTTTTCTTCCATGCACACATGAAGCAGGAGATTTTAATGGGATCCTTCTCTTCACTTACTAATTATTCTGATTGTTCAAATTTATAGAGCATAATGCAATAATTTGATAGATTTATACAGTATATAATGATCATATCAAAGTAGCAAGTCTTTTCATTTCTTTAAGTACTTTAAAACTTTTTGATTAATATAAAATGATTATAGATATTAATGGAGTATATTGCACCATTTCAAGACATGCATACAGTATCTGATGAGTAATGTGCTCATCTCTTTATTGTTACTTTTGTTTGGAGACTTTGATTGAGTTTTCCTACTTATTCATAAAATATGTAAAAGATTATTGTTAATAATAAGTCTTTCAACTGTTCCATTGAACACAAGTACCGTATCGCTTCTACTTAACTGTGTTGGGTGTCTGTTAGGTAGCCTCTATGCACCTTCCCCTACCCATTCAAATTTCCAGTACTCTACTAAATATTTTGATCACTGTTTTTAAAAGATCATGCACAAATGTGGGGAAGATGTAGCTGTGCCCTTCAGCAGCTGACTTATTTCACCACACATAATATCTAATTGTGAAGTGAAGTATATGTAACCTGGTGCCTTGAAGCCATAAATAAGCCTCCTTTTTCCTAAGTGAGTTCCGCAACAAATGTTATGCCTGTTAGTCAAGTATGCTATCAGCCATTAAGAAGTTGAAGTTTATCACATATGGGGATTCATAGGTAGTGAATAACATCTCTATTTTCAATTTCTTCTAACCTTTTTATTCTACCTTTCAAACTGTGACAAATATTCCCTTCATATGTAAAACTATAGAAAAGTTAATTTTTACTGATTCATTTGCTGAATTATTTTGTGCCGGCAGAAATAAAATATACTGACGTTTAATATTTATTGAGTGCTTGAAATGTACTAGCAACTTCACATATATTGCTTCACTTAATCTTTTTAGCTACTCTATGAATTATTCATCCCATTTTATGGATGGACACTAAGCATCTGAGTGATAAAGCAATAGCCTAAGTTTATAGCCCTAGAAGGTAGGAATACAGTGTTTGGCAACTTGCTCTAGCATCCCACCCACTCTTTAACACCACACATGTTGCCCTCAACAACTAAAAGCAAATGGATATATAAAGTAAAGCAATTATGGGCATGTCATTTCAAAATGTGCAAACTTGGGCTTGTAGTGGTGGTGCACACCTTTAATATCAGCACTCAGGAGGCAGAGGCAGACAGATATCTATGAGTTCAAGGCCAGCTTGGGCTACATGACAAGTTTCATGCCAGAGGGGCTACATAGTGAGACCCTGTCTCAAAAAGAATTTCTGGAAAATTAGCATACAGATTACTTCAAACTGAGACCACTTGTGATAGATTTGAAAAGAGCCATTCAGCTTTCTCAGTGTTGCTATGCTATATTCTTGTGGAGGGAGTTTCTTTACATACCAAGGTTGGAAAACAAACTTGACTGCAGGTGACTGATAATTTAATTGCTCTGGACCTTAGTAAATGAACTTTAAGTTAACCTTATCCTCATTAGCATCTTCCTCCTGCCATACCCAGTATCTTTTAGCAGCACCCCTAGAATTTACTATTGTAATCCAGCAGCATGTTTAAGTAATTTCTATGAGCTTTGTTCACTTGTGAAGATCCCCGTGCATATGTAAATGACGTAAAACTTTTATGCCTGTCTCTTCCAAACCAACTCTCTTATTAATGGTTCACAGTTTAAGGACTAAGGAAGTAGAGGGGATCTTCTTCCCTTTCAATAGGAACTTGAGGGCAGAATGTGCTACTGTTTGTTTGTTTGTTGTTTGTTTGGTGTGTGCAAGAAGGTATACATTCATTTACTCAGAAAGGTTATTTACTTGGTGCACAGTATGTCATGGCTCAAGTCTAGATTTTCAGATGTTGCAATTGAAATAGAAGTATTTCCCAGGTTTTTTAATCTCTAAAAAATCTAAATCTTCCCTGTCAATAAATTAAAAAGACGAGACTTGGCAAAATGTAGAGCAAATATTTTCTGTTGTAAGTCAATACCCAAAACAACTTAGCTATTTAAGATACGGTTGGTAATCTGACATTCTATCAATTGCCTTTGATTAACAGGACATTCGCTCAACAAACAGGTGAAAATCTGAGAAGAAAATAACTACTAAGAAAATAACTACTAAGAAAATAACTACTAAGAGTTTGGGAAATATGGAAATAAATAAGTTAGATATTATTCTTTCTTCACTGAATGCTATTTGTACAAACAGATCCACTAATGTAGCTATAGCTGCTCAAATTTGGCAGTCCCAACCCGAGAGCCCCACAAGAGAAGAAGGTACTTCCTCATTTTAAACTACCATTTTTACTCTTGTTTTGGCCTTTTAAGGGCTTTCTATATCTATGTGAAAGGACATTTGCAAATATTTAAGAAGATAAACACTCTGCCTTTGTTTGGTACTCTAGAAGAACTCATATATCATTCATGAATTCCCCCTGGTGACCTGTCTGCTGCAGGGGAAGACTATAACCCTCAATGGGCTCAGTATACATGGCTGATTGCTGTCTGGCACATCATTATTGCTGATCTCTTGTCATTGGTTTACAGATGTCACAGAAGGTACTAGTCCAAGGATGAGATTTCTGTGGCAAGGCCAAGAATCATTATATGCTATTATTCACTCTCCAGATGATGAGTACTGTGTTAAGATTCAAAAGAGATTCTGGAAAACTTCAAAGAAATATACCCTTAATCATTTTCTGCATGATTTCCACTTTCAGAAATTAGATGGATTGCCATTGTTTTATAAATAATTCTTGGTATTTTAAGCATTTTTAATGTTCAACCCTCAAAGTCTTCAATGACACTACTTTATTCATGAAATAGAAATGTATAAAGCCCAAGTCTGTCACACTCCTACTTAATGAAAGACATTAAGAGAAGAGTTGCCCCTGTTTTCATGAGAAAGCAAATTTACTCTTTTTGTTCTTTCTCTCCATGATTTGATCAAATTGGAATAAAGTTCTAGCTTCATACACACACACACACCACACACACACACACACACACACACACACGTATATATTATATATATATACCAATGATATTCTGTAGGGAATGTCACTTATGGCTGGTTTGTAGGGAGGTGTATGGACATGTGCTCTGGAGACCCGCTGTCATCTTTACAGTGTCCCTCACATTTTCCTAAAGCACTAGACTGTCATTGTCAACGCTGCCCATCTGAACTACACTAGCTATGGAGTTCAAAATGTTCACTAAACATCAGGGGTTAGCTCATGAGACCAGAACAGAGGTCAATCTACACGGTGTACATAGGCCCTCCCCAGCTCTCTAATCCTACCGTTCCTGCATTATGTGTGTTTCATAGAAAAATGTTGAATAAATTAATATAGTTTGTTTTAAGTTTTCTGCCTTTGCATTTTCTAACTTAGGTGTGGGACTCAGAATATTTTGCTCTTGCTCCAAAAAAGAAGCATTTTACCTACTCTGACCACTGCATCCGTAAGTAGGAAGTGATACCTTTCATGGCATCTTTTCCTCTTCAAATACGTTCTATATTAAAATCCTGCTTTACACAACCCTTGCATGGCTTTGCATATGAAATACTAAAACATCATCTGTTTTAATGAAATAGTCAACCTAGTACTTGAGGAAATTATATTTATGGCCCACAGACTAGCTACCCTCCAACATGAGATAGTTGATGCATTTCTACGAACTTCAAATTAATCCTTTTCATTACAGGAGTAGGTACCCATGAAAATGAATAGAAATTGCTGATCTCATTAAAGGTTGAATTGAAACCAATTCTTACAGTGGCAGTAGCTACAACCTATGATAATTTCCCTAGCTGCTATATGAGTTAAAGCCTATAATTACTTTTTAAAAATCTAAATAGCATAATGTTGGTTGTATTGTATTTTTTTATGTATGTATTTGTGTGCATCTTGGAGGATGGGTGTAGAGATATATTTAAATAAGCTTGTATTTTAATTGTGTTGGTTTGGCATTTTACATGCAAAGAGATTTCTAGATGTCTTTTTACAGACACACTTTTCCCCTGTAATTCTTTTTGATCCTCATTCTCATTTTGAGAGACTGATCCTTAGATTATGACTCTCGTTATAAATGCATACTATGCTAGAGGGCTATTTTTATGCTCACAGACTCAAATCATTCTGGGAGTTTAATTTCTCATTTCTAGTTTGAAACAGATTTTTAAATTTAAAAAGATGAAGACATTAGTCCTTGCCCTGGGGCCTTGATTTAAGGTTTAGACAGAAGGTTAAATATCAAAACTTTCAGATAAACCAAGTGCATATATTTCTGAATAAGGGTCTGGTACCATCTTCACAGGGCATTGGTTCTTCTAGCCAGACAGTTAGAGTCTGTTTACAGAAGAACACACAATTTACACAGGATAGGTGCCTTTCTATCAAATAGAAGAGACGAGGCATGTTCATTTGTCATTACAAGCACACTATTTCTTTTTTGGTAAGTTAATGCCTTTCCTTAAAATGTGATTAGTTCTGTGAAGTAAAGAAATTGGAGCTGGCAGGCAGTATCCAGGAATGGATACAGATTTGAAATTCTTAAAAATCCTGTGAGTTCAGACTCATTTAGAATATCTTAAAAACAATCACCAGAGAGTACTGGTATATCCACATTTACCTACTAGGATTATTTCAGAATCACTACCACATAACTTTTCACAGTATCAGTGTGCAGGCAAATAGATATCCATTCTGCATAGACATTGAGGAAACTTATTTAGTACTGTCAGAAAAAAAGCAAGCACAAAGACCACAAAGCATAGAAATTAATCTTAAGTTATGACAGGATAGATCATACCTTGATTTTAGTTAACATCTATCCTATACAAGAAAATAACCCCATCATATTTAAAAACTTATATGTAATCGATAATTATCATTGTAGAGAATTTAAATTCACCCTCTGATGCCTTTCATAGATGAATCTCATACTAGGAACACAAGGATGGTAATAATAGGCCAGAGAGCATTTAAATATTTATGTAGATTCCCCTTCATTTTATATTGTGAAGCTCTGCAATGCTGGTTGAAAGAATGAATCTTGTCTCTCTGAAAATAATTTCTAGGACTTTAAATTTGAATGTTAGGGGAGAAAAACCATGGAAAATCTCAGTGACACTATAGCGTCCAACAACAGCAATTCTATTAAACTTTCATTCATAAGTCACAACCAGGAAATTATGAATACATGAATAAATTTGTATACGAATAAATTATGAATGTAACAAAATTATTAAGTTGTTATAATGCAAGAATGTATGTAATACTGATAATATGCTAAATATATTTTAGAATTTTTTAATGACTTTGAAGCACTATAGGAAACCAGCCTTAATTCAGGATCTTCCTTAAGAAAATTGCAGAATTGAGAGAAAAGTGTAAATTTAAAATTTCTTCATTTTGGGGTCTTACAATATTAACTTGTTACATTAATTTATTTTATGCAAACTATGGACTTAGACTTTCTTTCAGCAAAGATGAGGCGTTTTATTTCAACAACTGCTACCTCATTTATACATTAATTTTAATAGGAAAACATAAAGTCTAGGGAAGTATATTCCTATAAATGGAAAAAACAATGAAAAATAGGAGGGTAGATTGAAAACATGTAGTGTGCTATTTAATAAAAAAAAAATGAAAAGAAAAAAAAGGACTATGCTGGACTCAGTTCAATCTTGCTTTAGAGAAAACTTATTGAGAGACTTAGAGCCCCAAACACTAACACGTCAGTATCTTTATCCATGAACTGCAAAATTCAGTGCATCTGGCATTTGGTTGTTGGGGGAGGGTGTGGTGGAAGAAGATGATAGAGGTGAAGTGATGTTGTTTGCGGGTGCCTATGGTTTATCTCCATGAGCACTGCTTTGTTAGGTGGGGAAAAGTTCAAGTTCAAAAGTCTTCTCATCACAGTGTACTTCAAAGACCTCATAATCAGTTTTTCACTTCCTGAGTTTCCATTGCAGAGACACTGGTGAGTAGACTTGCAAGAACTTCATAGATATCCCACCCTTGATTTATTATGGTCACTGAGATGACAAGAATCGGTGGGCAAACAAAGTGTCACACAGTGCCTTAGAGCTCTGCTACATTTACAGATGAAGTGCAGTGGTTTTGTTCTTAAATTAGCCTCACAATGATCTTTTAGTTTTGTCTGTAACACAAATCCTTGTTTGAAAACATCACTCCTAGGGGCTGGATATGATGTAGATCTTCTGCAATTCAGCATGTACTCTACTCTAAATTTTGAAGCCACAGAAACCACAGAAAGAGGCCTTACCTTACAGATGGTCCTACTACCATGGAAAACAGGAGTGGGGTTTCCATTGGACACTATATCCTGAAAAAATACATGTTTCTGAACATATTACTCTCTCGAGCAGTGGTTCTCAACCTTCATAATGCTTCCATGCTTTAACGGAGTTTCTCATGCTGTGGTGACCCCCAACCATAACAATTATTGTTATTGCTACTTCATAACTGTAATTTTGTTACTGTTACGAATTGCAATGCAAATATCTCCGATTTCCCATGGTCTTAGGTGACCCCTGTGAAAGGTTCATTCAACCCCCAAGGGGTCATGGCCCACAAGTTGAGAGCCATTGCTCTGGAGTATCTATGGCGTTTTTTTTCACTTTGGGAGTGCAAAGACATAAACCTTTCTGGTATTTTACCGTTTCTCTGATACCTTTTACTGCTGCAAGGTTTTCGTTGTTGTTGTTTCTGATTTGTATAATTTCTTATGTATTCATAAATTTCAATTTAATTTTCTTTCTAGAAAATTTTGTTTCTTGTGGTGGTTCTTCTTGGTGGTCAACTTGACTACATCTGGAATTAATAAAGCATATGCAGATGGGTACATCTATAAGGGATTTTCCTTAATTAAATCATTTGAAGTGGGAAGTTTAATCCAGATACTTTGAGGTGGGAAGACCTGCCTTTAATCTGGGTCAAAATTTCTGATAGCAATGAATATAAAGGACACAAAGAAGGAATCTGTTGCTCTTTGCTTGTTTGACCTCTCTTTTGCTAGAAAGTTTATTTCTTCACAGGCAATCCAGTGTAAATTGAAGACGAGCGGAGACATTCAGTCTTGTGGACTGAGCAACTACTGGATTCTTGGACTTTCTATTGGTGGACAGCCATTTTGAACTTGCTGGTCCACAGCCTGTCATGTATATAAACCCCCCCCCACACACACTCATACACACACACTCACACACACATACACACACACCCATACAAACACATGTATACACACATACACACACACATACACACACATGCACAATTTGTACCAATCAAGAACCACTGTAATTTAAAAAAATGTTTTATTCAAAAATCAATTCTTGGTCAGATATTTGTTTTCATGAACTCATGACCATTGATTATAATTCTCTGATAAGGAAAACGAGTCAACAAAAAAATCTAAAGTGCCCTCGTGAGAAGTATGAGAGTATAAAGAAAACGTGCAGAACTACAGTTAGGTATGTAGGTATTCTAAAGACAAATAACAGTAAATTTGTGAGAATATTCAATTTCAGAGGGGCTAAGAAAAGTATTTTCTTACCTTAAAAAGTTTCCTCTCTTGAATTCTCGATGGAAGTGTATTATTTTGATGTGGTAGCACTGTAGCAAGAGGAGCATGTAATCCTATGGAAATCCTGTAGAGAGTGTGGAGAATTGGGTGAGTTATGTTTAGCCAAGGTTATCCAGGGAGGAAATCGTTTTGCATCAGATACAGGAGTCCAAACAGCAAAAAATAAATATTTTCAAAGCATCTCATGTTACTTGGAGAAAATGAAACAATAAAGGAGATGTTTCTGTCATTGATGATGCTTGATAAAAAATATTTTTTGGAATGATCAATAAATCAAAGGTATGGTACAAAGTTCCACTCTCAACGTTCTTGGGCAGAACAGCCACTTATTTCTTGCAGTGTGTATAACTTATGAGACTGAATTGAACGATTTGCTATGAAGAAGGAAGCTACAAAATGCATTTCTTTTTCATAGTATTGAAAATCTTAAGAGGCATGCAGGTGTTTGAGATAGAATGATTTTAATTTTCACTATGGAGAGATTGAAGTATTAATAATTTTTCAGGACTCCACATAGACGATGTCATAGAACTGTGATCTAGCCAGGCAGTAGGACTGGGTCCTGTCCTCAGTGCATGTGCTGGCTGTTTGAAACCTGGGGCCTATACAGGGACACTTGGCTCAGCCTGGGAGGAGGGGACTGGACCTGCCTGGACTGAATCTACCAGGTTGAACTCAATCCTCAGGGGAGTCTTTGCCCTGGAGGAGATGGGAATGGGGTGTGGCCTGGGAGGAAGGGGGGGCAGGAGGGGGGAGAACAAGGGAATCCGTGGCTGATATGTAAAATTAAGTTAAATTATAAAATAATAATAATAATAATAATAATAATAATAATAATAATAATAATAAAAGAACTGTGATCTAGAAACAAGTAAATATGGAATATCTTAGTTAGGGTTTCAGCTATGTGGTGAAACACCATGACCAAAAGTAAGTTGTGGGGAAAGGGCTTTATCAGGCTTACAATTCCACATTGTAGTCCATCACTGAATGAAGTCAGGAGAGGAACTCAAACAGGGCAGGAACCTGGAGTCATGAGTTGATAGAGAAGTCATAGAGTGGTGCTACTCACTGGCTTGCTCATTATGGCTTGCTCAACTTGTTTTCTTTTTAATAGAACCCAGGACCACCAGTCCAGGAATGGTACCACTCAGAATGTGTTGAGCCATCCCCTGTCAATTATTAATTAAGAAATGCCCTCCAGTCAGATCTCACGGAGACATTTTCTCAACTGTAGTTCTCTCCTTTCAGATAACTCTAGCTTGTATCAAATGTACATAAAATTAGCTAGCATAATTGATACCTTGTCAACTTGACATACAGCCACATTACTGTTAAACCATAACCTTTACTTTTTTGTTCTTGTCCAAGATCATACATTAATAACAACATTACAATATAAACATTCCCAATTTTAAAAGTCCTGCAGTCTTTAAAAGTCCAAACACTCAAAAATTCAATATCTTTAAAATCCAGTCTTTAAAAATCAACTGTGGGATCTTATAAAATCAAAAATGAATTAAATACTTTCTTACCTAAAGAGGAAAGAACCAGGGTACATTTACAATTTTAAAAAAGCAGAAGCAAACTCCAAAAGTGTAAATAACTCGATGTTCAATTATTTGGATTCATTCATAATCTTCTGGGTTCCTCCCAAAAGCTTGGGTCCCTTTTCTGGCTCCATTCTCTGCAGAACCCAACTTGTCTTCCAGGATCCAGCTGGCTCCACTCCACTGCTACTGCTGTTCTTGGTCATCCTATGGTACTGGCAGCTCCAAAATTGCTGAGGTCTCTTGCTACAACTGAACTGCACTTTCACCAATAACCTCTTCTGGGCTCTCTTCAGGGACTCCAGCCCTGCCACAGAGTGCCAAACCTCAGCTGCTCTCCATGTCTCCTTTATGCCCTCAAAACCAGTACCACCTGGATAAACCCTACACTACTGAGTTCAGCTGCTAGCCTGAGGTACAACCCTGGATGCCTCTGGAACACAGCTTCTCTGTGGTGACTTTGAGAAATCACTTCCCAAGGCTTCATCTCAGTGATGCTGGTCTCTTCTTAATCACAGCTGATACTTCAGCCACAGCTGACCAGCATCCATTTTCCCACCAAAGCAAAGGTTTTATTTTAGTCTTACTAGTCTTTTGTCCACAACAGCTAATTTTTCATCTCCAGCTACATAAGCCAGGCCTCTATTATCTTCACTGTTCTCAGCAATCTTATCTTCCAAGCTCCCACAGAATAGCTCACTGAGCTCTCAACTGTCAATGAATTTTCAAGCCCAATGTTCCAAAGTTCTTCCACAGTCCTTCCGAAAGCAACATGATCAGGTCTTTCATAGCAATGCCCCTCTATCCTGGTACAAAGTTATCTTAGGGTTACTATTGCTGTGGAAAAAAATTGGCTTGCATTTCCACATCATTGTCCATCATTGAAAGAAGTGATGACAGGAACTCAAACAGAGCAGGAACCCAGAGGAAGAAATGATGCAAAGGGCATGGAGGGGTACTGCTTACTGGTTTGCTGATTATGGCTTGCTTAGCATTCTTTCATAATTATAGAATCAGGACCACCAGCGTAGGGATGGTACTACCCACAATGGACTGAGTCCTGTCTAATCAATAATTAAGAAAATGCCTACAGTTGGATCTCATGGAGGCATCAAATCAACTAGCACAGGTATGTAGAGTAATTAAGAATTGCTCCCAGGAAGTCCATTTGGAGAATTCTGCAACTTTTAACCACCACACTGTGTTTAGTGTTTTGATTATTTTGTGCCATGGTCAGTTTCTTTTCTGACTCAGTCTATTTGGTGTTCTGTACTTCTTGTGCCTTGATAGGCACCTGCTCTTGTGGGTTAGAGACCCAAAGACCACTCAGCAGGACCAAAGTCTGAATTGAGAGTCTATATTAAGCTGTCCAGCAGCTGCCCAGAGAGAAACAATTCTCACAAAGCAAGCCTTGAATTCATTTTACGAGGAGCTTTTAAAGGCAAAGAAAACAGAAAAATTATATCCTGTTTGACAGTTGCAGGGGAAAGTTATGCAAGCAGTTTAACAGAAGCCAAAAATCATAGAGCTTGGTGGTGCACTTTGACCCTGAGTTTCTAGAACAGGCTCGAGTACTTTCCCACTTTTCTTTTTTATGGCGGGATTAGGAAAGGGAAGTCAGTTTCAGGCTAAACCAATAATGGCTCCAGCTGAGACAAGATGGAGGAACCTTGCCACACTCCCTCTTAAGGTTGTGGAAATTTTCATCTATGATTTTGTTGAAAATACTTTCTGTGCCTTTGATCTGGGAGTATTCTACTTCCTCTACGCCTATTACTTGCAAATTCACAGTGTTACAGATTTGATGGATTCTTCTGTGCCTGGATTTTTTTTTCTTATAGAGTTAATGTTTTCTTTGACCTAGATACCCATTTTTTCTATCTTTTCTTCAGTGCTTGAAATTCTCTTTTCCACCTCCTGTATTTTCTTGGTAAGGTTTGCCTCTGAGTTTCCTGTTTGCGTTCCCAAGTTTTTCCTTTCTAGGTTTCCCTGTTTGGATTTTATTTATTGGTTCTATTTCCACTTGCAAGTCTTGAACTGTTTCTTCATTTTATTCCACTGTTTGTTTGTATTATCATAGATTTCTTTAATGGGTTTATTCAGATTCTCTTTAAGGAATTCTAACGTATTGATGAATGCTATTTTGAAGTCCTTGTCTTGTGCTTCAGCTGTGTTGCATTTCTCAAGGTCTGGTATAGTAGGGTTTCTGAGTTTTAGTGGAGACAAATTGGCCTGTAATTGATTGTATTTTTTGCTGCTATCTAAGCAACTTTTGAGGGATGATTTTAATTATAGGTGCTAATATCTGGTCTTGTCTTTCTTGGGGGAAATTTTCTCTTCCTTGGTTTCTGTTGTCTTCTCTGTTTCTTAGGAGAATGTGTTGGCTGTGGGTTGCCTGGTAGGAAATGTTTCTGAGATTCTGCCCAGTGTGGCCACTGGGGCTTCAGGACAGACTGTGTTTCTCAGTATTGGGAGCTGACACTTAGGGATGTAGATGGGCTAAATGTGTGTGTTGGGGGCATCTAGGGGGTCCATAGGACCTTTCACTCCTGGTGAAATTATTCACCCTAGTAGAGACTCCTGTAACTGAGAACTGGATAGACCTTTAAAAAGACTATCATTTATTCTGCAGGCACCTTTTTCTGTGTAAGGGGGTGATGGAATATATATTAGACCCCCATTCTAACAGAGGATTCCACCATTCTTAAATCTTACATAATTAGAACTACGATTAATTTCCCTACCTCACTTTAGTTAGCTACACTCTATGATTACTGACCATATCTCTGGTAACTCTCCTTCCATTTGATTTTGTCAATGAATCTTTTGGTTTCTGAATACCTGGCATATGCTCAAGAGATGTTTTTCAATTGACTTAGTGACTTTGATCACCACACAGAGGAACATGCAGCTGTTAGACAATACTCAAGGGACATGCTTCTACTAGATTGCGAACATAGCCTTCCTTTAGAGAAGTCAGTATTTTGTTTTTATGGAGTGTGGTGCCAGCATTGGGAGGTAGAACACAGGGAAATGCTTACATGCTATTTAGACAGGTTGCTGAAAATAACCTTGACTTTTTCAGACACTACAGGAAGGTATTCCCAACCCTTTCCTTTGTTTGCTTTTGTTCCGAGTATTCCTTTCAGCCATATTGTACAAACCTACCAGGGAGGGGCTTATCATGATTATGGCTGGTTTAGGCCTTGCAGTGCTACACAGGCTGCCAAAGGGGATGGTCACAAATCTGAAACAAGCACATTACCCAGCACTTACTGGGGTCTCCCTTAGCATGCCTCCATGAATGTGAAGCTCTTTTCATTTCTCCCATTGAGTCCCCAGACCTATGATTAGCATATTATGATTTACAAGAGAGTAGGATTTTTAATAACTGCACCGAGAAAGCAAAACTCATGTTTACCCCAAGAGGTTTGAGAGTATATTATGAACACAGGGTGGTCAGAATAAAACCTGAAACAAGAATACAGCCCATGATTGTTCTTTTTTTTTTTTTTTTTTTTTTGGTTTTTTCGAGACAGGGTTTCTCTGTGTAGCTTTGCGCCTCTCCTGGAACTCGCTTTGGAGACCAGGCTGGCCTCGAACTCACAGAGATCTGCCTGGCTCTGCCTCCCGAGTGCTGGGATTAAAGGCGTGCGCCACCACTGCCCGGCCCATGATTGTTCTTAATTGAAGAAAATATCCAATTAGAACCAAAAGACTGAGAAACAAATTGTTGATCACAGTCCATCAGTCCCATCAATAGAATTATTTCAAAATATTTGAACTCTGTTTAAGGATATAAGCAGTGATGGGGGCTTCACAAGAAACAGCAGAGAGCTGGCTGACTTGCAACCTTTGTGGGAACCATGTTGGAGGCTGCCAGGGCTTCTACTGTTCCATTTTAGCTGAAGGCAGGATTACTGAAGCTACATTATATCCTCCATCTCATTTTCAGCTCTATTGCACCAATTATGTTGCATTGAGGCTTATAGGGGCTTACATTGAGTTTCAGAAAGATGGAAGAAGCCCGTCTATATTCTTTGTGATAAAAATAGTCATTAATTACTGAGCCTTGTAAACCGCTTAGCATCCTTCTTAATAGGGTCCATCAGGTGCTTCGTCTCATTCTATAGCTCATCAGCAAAAGAGGAGAAAAATCCGTAGGAAGAAGATGATCTTTTTTGGCTCAAACAGAAACCCAAGTTAAAAATAAACTTAAAATGCACTGAAAACCCAAGCCAATATGCACACACTGGCAAAACAGTGCCTTTTCTTTTCAATCAAAGTTGATTACAGGGGAAAATAATCTTATGACATTATCCTACATGGAAATTAATTATCAGTATAGTATTTTTCCTGCCCGACAGAGAACAATGAGTTTGGAAGTCTGTTAAGGAGTTAGATTTATGAGAACACATTTAGAAATAGTGAACAGTATTAGATAATTATCAATTTAAAGAAAAGTGAAGTGTCATTACAATTCATAAAGCATTTAGTACAGTGGGAACCCACTAAAGAGTTTGCTGAAGCCAACAATGAGGAGTTTCATCTTTAAATGCATAGCTTTGATTTGATGGTAGGGTTTCAGAGGAGGCTGTTTTGCAATCAAGTGCCATATCCAGTGTTTGAATTTTTATTGGTAACTCTATGTTTAATCGACAGAAATGCCCATTTGGCCACTTCATTAAGGCAATCAGAATCATGGACAGTAAATGTCAGTGTAAGTAACTATAATGGCCTTCTTTTTGCAGGCACAATACAGATGAATGACTTTCATTTGTAAATGTACCTACAGGTTTGAAAAGATGGAAAGCATGCTTGCATGGAATATAAACACATATTGAGGGCTTCTTTCCTTAACATACATATTTCATTAGTAACAACCATGTTTTCAGTAATGCTTGCACAAACACATTTCATGCTTTTCTATATGACAAATATTTGTGAATGGGAGCACAGTTTTTCAAAGGAATGAGCAAAGAAAATTGAAGTGATGGTATATCAGCTAAGTTGATTTTTTATAAAAAGCCTTGTAGAGAGCTTTAAAAATGAATAGTGTGTGTAGGGGAAAAGAGCCTGTGAAAGAAATTACAAGTGGGTTTCAGTACATTAGAAGCTTGAGACTGTTTATTAAATATGTAACTTGTTCTTCTTCTATACTAGTTATTTTACATAAGTGTGTGATTTGGCTTCCATTTATAATGTGTAACTGTGGCATGCTTCAATGGTGCCACAGGGGATATTTTTATGGTTTGACTATTTGGTTAAAATATTTGGAAAAACTCCAAAAGCATTTACAGACTCATGGCTGCTTTGGGTAAGCCACGTTTTCAGTTGGCTTCTTCTCTTTGCAAGAGAGGAAATGACAACAACCCCCTAGATAGGTCAGACGAGACATCCCCATTTGGATTCTGCCATTCCCAGATTTTATGGATTGGCAGACCCTATTAGAAAGTAACTTAAGTTTGTATTGCTCCTCAGAAAGAAGCTACTTTACAATATGTTTATTAAATGTTGAACTATTAATATACATTATATTTATGCCTGATTATTTAAACCTTAGCAACTAATATGGTTCAAACCAGTAATAAACCATGAATTTCTTAGTACACCTTTAAAACGTCCATTGTACAGAAATGCCATATAGAGGATTGTGGAGGAGTGGGGAGAAAGTATTTTCAAAGCTTCTGAGTAAGAAACAATTTGTCCAAAACAAAGAAAAGTGGTTCTTTTATATGCTGGATGATGAAGGTCCTTGTACAGACTTGATCATGGACAACCAGAGAACGTAAAAACAAAAAAGCACAATGTTTTAAAAAAATCAAATTTTTTCCTTCTATTTGAAGAATTTTCTGGGAAAAAATATATCCTTTAGACATAAAGCTTCATATTTTATTTTTAAAAGGCAAAGTAACCTCCAAAAGGAGCTAGAAGTAGAAGTCAATAAAAAAAAATGGAGAGAAACATTTAGACATGGTCCAGGACGATTTGTTTGCTGGATGCTTTGCCCAGTGTCTCACACAATTTAAACGGCTTCACAGGATCAATCTGTTAACAGAGGAAAAACAATCATTTTTCACAAAAGGAATTCATGTGGAGACTCGTAGAAGATAAAAAACATTCTTTCACTTTTACATTGTCACTCTTCAGGGCAACTTAGACCCTTTTAAACCACTCTCCTCTTGCTATCTCCTTTGCTCAACTCCTGTAAGGCCTTGGCTTCTGCCACATCTTTTCCAATGATGGTGTGACCTCTTTAAGACTTCAGAGTCTAGGCCCTGCCCCAGCAGGGAACTTCAAAATAAATGATAAAGGAAACCTTGTGTTGATTTAGTCACAACCTTAGAGTGGGAGTGCCTATAGTTTTGGTAGGAACCGACCTAAGTATTTAAAAACAAAATACATCTCCCAAATAACTCCTCACTACAGTAAAGAAAGGACTCATTGCAGGGGAAGGAGGGACATTCCTTTTGGACGCTATCTGTTACCTGGAGACCTTTGAGTTCTTGGAACAGACGTGTTTGCTCTCTTCCCTTGTCTCTGGTTTTGTATTCTTGGAGCTAAAAGAAAGAGCTTTGGGATACTATATTACAATACCTCCAAGTTATTTGTCCGAGTCGGTAAATGCTAGATGAATGATCCACAGACAAACACCAGTTCAAGCTGAAGTAAGTAAGAAACAAGTACCTTTGGCTCACGGTATTACATAGATCTAAGCACAATTTGATCTACTGATGAAATATTTTTATGATGGATTAAGTGATCTTCCTAATTTGAAATTCTATTGATTTGGGTTCCTTGTTCAGGGACATAGGACATATACTGCTATCATGACCTCTGAAAACCATAATTTTTAACTGTTTCAGAAAATTTTATCACACCAAGAAACCTTGAGACTGTTTTAATAAAGTTAATCTTGGATCCGGGGCAGAGCCAATGACTAGTTGATGGGAATTAGCCATGGAGAGGACAGAGAAGCCAGGAATACAGATAGAGAGACATACAGGAAAGAATAGAGAGGGACTTAGAGATTGAGTCCTTTTGGTTTGGATGAATGGAGAGCTGCTTCTCTTGCTGAATCTCTGGACAAAAAGGAAGGTCAGTTGGCTTCTCAGTTTCTCTGATCTAGCAGGTTTTCACCCCAACATCTGACTCCCTATTCTTTATTGGTAAATAGAATGATAGAGACTTAGTTAAAACCTATTTCCATATCCTTCATCCATGCCTTTGAAGTATATGTGGTGGACAGTATTGTGAGGAAATAGGAAGTAATTGTAATTAATTTAACAATCCTACGTTGTGGAGGCATAACTAAAAGTAAGTAGGGCTACAAAATCTTACCAGGCCTGGCTGACCTGGGTTGCTGCATATCACTTCCACTTGCCAGTACTCCCCAAATATCATAAATTGGTTAATTTTAACCTCTGAATGCTATCATTTAGTTCCTCAATAATGGACTGCTGTCGCTAGCACAGTAAATTCCTTGATAAATGTCTAGCTCCTGCTCTTCACTATATCTTTGTGAATTTTTCATTAGATTTATTTATTCATTTGTATATATACATATATATGGGTACATATGTAATCAGAGAAGAACTTAATGAGAGTTGATTCTCTCTGTGTCAAGATTGAACTCAGGTCAGCAGGACTGATGACAGATACCTTTACCCACTGAACTGTCTTGCCAAGAATCATTACAAGATCTTAACTGGAATATATAACATCTGGTTGACTAATGTAATTTATACTGATTAGTTTGCTATGATGCTTTCTTTCCCTTTTTATTGAGAACATATTCTTCTCTCATACAATACATTCCAATTACAGTTTCCCCTCCCTCCACTCCTCCCATCTCCTCCCCCACCTCCCCTCTCCTCCAGATATACTCCGCCTCCATTTCTCTTCAGAAAGGAGCAGGACTCTAAGAGAAAACAACCAAACACTGCAAAACAAAATACAACAAGACAAGGCAAAAGGTGGGCAAGGCAACCCAATATGAGGAAAAGAGTCCCAAGAGCAGGCAAAAGAGTCAGTGACACACCCCCTCTAGCTGTTAGGACATGCTTTTCTTATGTTTTTATAATATATAAAATCAGACCCTTTGACCACCACTCTGGAACATTTATTTGGGATAACTAGAATATGCGTTTTTGGAGATGATCATTTTCCTTTCAGTTTTCATAAACTCTTGGGATTTCTTTGTTTGTTTTGGCAGTATTAGAGTTTGAACCTAAGCCATCATGCACAAGGTAAGTACTCTACCACTGGACTAGAGCCTCATTAATTCTTTATTGTAATCTTTGGTACACCTCAATTTTCCAAAAACAAATACGGTTGTGATAAGTGTTAACTATAAAGCAGAAACAATACAAGAGCTTTGGATGTGTAACCACCTGAGTTGGTTGTAGCTGAGTCCAATCCTTTTTCATTACTTGGTCCTTCTGCTTGAGAAGCAGTACTTGACTGTCATAGCTCAGATTTCTCCTTATCCCATGAACATGGAGACTTCCAGTCATCCCGAGGGAAGTTTGTTCTTGAAAGGAGGCAGAGATTCTGTTGGAAGAGGAAACTTCAATCTAGAGATCAAAAGCCAGTGTGGTGACCTTCAAAGGCACTTATCTTTCTCAGTTCTGTCATTACTAAAGCAACTCAAGAGCAGCCATCTCTGTCCTCATATGTGTGAAGATAGGAGCATCTCTTCCTAATTGATAGTGATGGTGACAATGACAAAGTATTGAAGCTTGACTCTCTCTGTATCCTCATTACCCTATTTACCTCCCAAATTCCAGGGTTGATCAGGAGCTCCATCTATGATTTGTGGGTTTACAACTACAGAACATATGGAATAAAAGAAGACATTAGAGGCCTATATGAAGACTCCACAGGTAAAGGTGTTTGCCACCCAATCTGACAACCTGAGTTTAATTCCTGGATTCTAAATGGTGGAAGAGGTGAACCCACTCTCACAAGTTGTTCTTTGACCTCAACAGGAATACTATGACACATGCATGTGCAGGTACACGCACACATACACACATGCATGAAATAAGCAAATTGTAATTTTTTTAAGGTGAGATATTAGGTTAGCAGGCAATGGGGAAGTTGTTAAAATACAAGTACACATTTGTTAAAATGGCAAGCTTCAATAGAACATTTTAACTCAAATTATTAAAAAAATCAAGTTGAGGTCTAAAAGTATTCTTTCAACGTTTCAGTCAAAATATGACTTTTATGTACTTCATTTTTCTCTCGATGAAATAGTGTTTTCCTAATAATTCAGTCCCAACTGTCTATAGTTATGTTCTTGTAACAGAAAACATTGATATCATTGTTGATTTACATATTTTAGCACACTTCCCCATCACCTACAAAGACAATTGAAAAATATCTATCAGAACTCACACAGTTGCGTATGGGATAATATTTATATGTGTTTTGCCTGTGTCTATCACTTCCCTTGTCAGTACAATTCTCCTCACTCCTCTCAGGAAAACATGTCTCTCTTTCTGAGCACAATTTTGGTTCCCAACTGTGTTAAGTAATTTATCTCCAGTTGTTGTCCCAAATCCTGCATCAAATTACCCAAGTTGTCAGTCAGGTTTCCACATATTGATTCAGCAATCTCAGTCTTGTGTCCTACCCAGCTGCAGCAGAGGGTTGATTGCTTTACTCCAAAATCCTTTGAAAAGTTAAATTGTTAACAATACAAATTCATTGGAAATTGGGATAACTCTTCGCCTTAGCTTCAATCTCTTCACCTTGAGCCCTGGGCATTTAGAACTCATCTCTGGGCAGCAGGGTGGGGAATTAGAACAGTAAGTGGTAATGCAGTTGCTGTCAGGAGCCCAGGGAGGAATTAGCTGTCCACTTACTCCAGCAACAGGAGCAGTTGTTTGGGTGTACAGACAGGTACCTGCCAGAAAACCGCATACTGATGGGAAGGTCCAGGTAAGTAGAACATGCATTCCAGAGACCTGCTTATTCCTTGATTAGCAATAAAGAAAAAAAAATGGTCCCAGAGGTTAAGGATCTATTTACTTTAACCTGAACCCTTGCTTAGATTCAGTTCCTGACCAAATTGGTATATTTCTAATATACCAATTAGAAATATTGTTCTGTAGTTATTTCCATAATAGCTAATAAAACCATATCTGATTGCAAATACCATACCTTTTAAGAAGGCACTAAAGCCTTAAATAGCCTTGAGTGCTTTTTACTTAATGTTCAATTTGTAGCTAATATACTTTAGGAGTGAAGTGCCAGTGTTTAACCTGTTAAGAGAGTCGAAGTTAACTTAGGTGTTTTAACAATGAGCTATTTTGAAGAGTATTATGAGTGAGCAGGTGTTTAAGAGAGCAGATCATAATTTTAAAGTACTTGACAGAAAAACAGGAATCTTTAAAAATGACATTTCGGTATTAAAGTCTTGGTGGAAATTCTGGATGGAAAAGCTAGCATTGCAAGGCAGAATGGTTCAGTTCCATTACTGCTCATTCCCCAGAAAACTGGCTTGAAGGCTCAAAGGGAGGTAGAATTCATTCAAAGGATCTTTGCATACATCTTCTAGCAATGTTTCTGCATTTCTTATGTTCTTCAGCTTTCCCACATCTCCACTCTCTTTATAAAAACCTTTTGTTGTTGTTGTTCTGTTTTGTTTTTTGACAAAGAGTTGTACGCAGAAGCTAGGTGGATTTCCTTGCTCCTCCTTTCTCAGTTCCCATGTTGAAACTACAGCATCGAAAAAATGACCTCTACCTAGTGAAACCCAATTGCTAATCATAATTCTTATCTGAGTCCACATTAAGAGGATTTTTCCATTCTTCCTTTTGTAAAGCATTCTGTTCACAGGGCTTCAGATCCACACACTGTGGCTTGTACTCTTTCCTCACTGGCTGCCAATTCTCAACAATTCCTCATTTTTATGAGGTTGATTTTTATGTTTCCCATTAGTTTGGGTAACATTATTATTTTAAACATTCTATTGAAAATATATTTTAAATTAAAATGTAATTATATCATTTCCCTTTTCCTTTCTGCCCTCCAGGTCCTCACATATCCCTCCATCAGTTCCTCTCTAATTGATGGCCCCTTTTTCTTTGATCCTTATTGTTGCACTTATATAGATGCAAAACTATATATACACCAGACTGAATCTGTTTTGTAATTTACACATCTTTTTTTTTTTTTTTTGGTTTTTCGAGACAGGGTTTCTCTGTGTAGCTTTGCGCCTTTCCTGGAACTCGCTTTGGAGACCAGGCTGGCCTCGAACTCACAGAGATCCGCCGGCCTCTGCCTCCCGAGTGCTGGGATTAAAGGCGTGCGCCACCACCGCCCGGCTTGTTTTGTAATTTATATGTGTAGGCTTTCATGGCTGATCACTTTGTATTGGTAAAAGTGTGTGTGTGTGTGTGTGTGTGTGTGTGTAGGCATGTGCATTTGATGACTTCCCAATGTGGAAGTCAGAGGACAATTCTTTGCAGGAGGTTCTCTCTTGCACCTTGTGGAATCCAAGGA
Organism: Peromyscus californicus insignis; assembly: GCF_007827085.1. NCBI lineage: Eukaryota > Metazoa > Chordata > Mammalia > Rodentia > Cricetidae > Peromyscus > Peromyscus californicus. The sequence goes on from NW_026294458.1 coordinate 52,777,180, forward strand.
TCAATCAGGTTGTCAGATTTGCATGCAGGAGTCTCAATCCTCAGAGCCACCGCCCTGTCCATGAAGTTTTAATGTCAGAGATTATTATCATAGGAATGTAAAATGTCCCCATAAACTCATGTCTGAACACTTGGCCCTCAGTTGGTGGCACTATAACTTTTAGACATGGGGTTCATCTGGCAGAATTAGGGTTGGATAAGTGCAGCTTGGGGTTTTATAGTAGCTCTCGATAGCAGCTCTCTCTATATATCACTATAAATAAGTGATGCAACTTGCTGGCTCAAGGTCCCCCTTTTACATCAATGAGCCACTCCTTCCACTAAACTTTACCCCTCACCCTGCAACATGCACTCTAGTTCTCAAACACTTAGGCAGAGGGTTGCTTTCTGAAGCTACTTTTCTTGGGTAGTTTATAGCAATAAAACATAACTAATATATGAGAGAATATATACTCTTCTTTCTACACTCACTGTTTCATGTGAGTTTTTGATTTTATAGCTTTCTTCTTAGTCCTCAATAATTTACTTGTACTTTGTGTAGCTATTAAATAATAAATATTCTAGCTATGTTTTGTTATCTTACATAACTTTATATACATATGCTGTATCTTAGTCAATTCGTATGCAGTATCTATTTTAGAAGCATCAATGTTATCCTATTTAGCTCATATACAATAGAGCATCCATACTCCTAGGAATGAGCTCTGTCTTAAGAATGAACAAAGGTTATAGAAAACTCCACTGGTAACTGAAATGAATAGTTGAAACACAGTGTTTGGGGTAGGGGACATGACTCAGTTGATACAGTACTTGCTGTACAAGCATGAAGACATGAATTTGGATGCCTAGAACTCATAAAATAAAGCAGCATGTGGTATGTGAAGTACGTTGTTTTCAGGGGCTGCATTTTATGCATTCTAGACAATACATAATCTCCAGGTTCAGTGAGAGGCCATATTCAAAAACTAAGGTGGAGGGAAACTGAGGAAGATACCCGCTGGTAAGCTCTGGACTCCTCACATGTAAATCCACACAGACATATATGTGTCCTCTATACACGTAAGTTCACACACAGACAAGCATGTGACCTACATCTACCCCCCCACCATGAGCACACATTTTATTTTATAGGTGACAGAAATTCTCTTTCTCAGAAATGCAAAAGAAATCCCTTCTAAAACCGTATTTCATTAACTGTAACTCCTTGACAACACGAAAAGATGACAAGTGCCTTCTTCGTAAGTGGTCATTCTCTTGCCCTAATTTTTATTTGAATGATTTGATTATTGTTTGGTATCACCAATAGCAGTAGTTGGAATGTGTGGTTCAAGAAACTTATTAGGGATCAATTCCTGTTAAAGGAAAGGAGAACATGTTTGGGCAAAGGCAAGAGTGGAACAGACTTGGTAGGGCTTGTAGCAATGCAGCAGGGTCCTTTGGATCATGTTTGCTTGTTGATTGCTCTACACAAAGCCAAACATGTAAGTTTTACATCTGTTCCCCTCTCAGAGACCAAATGAAGAATGTCCTCAGAAGGATGTACCATTAAGCTACACTGTTCTTTACAAGTGAGGCAAACACTAGATTATATGTGCTGAACCTTTTTCCTGTAGCAGATTCTTCTTTTGAGCAGGACTTGGGAAGAACATTTTCATGTCTGCTACACTGAGCTTCTGGTACCACTAAGATGGGCTTATCTCTGGGTCACAGCCATATATCACATTTCAACATCCCAGGTAGTCACAGCCAGAGCCCTGACTTTGAGAGTTACTTTCTTTGGTTAGACATTTAGTTGGCCTTGTTTGCTCTTGGGCATTGACCTACTTGTTCTAAAAGATCTATATTGTGTTTTTTTATACTTTTTTTCCTATCCTGATACTATGGGCAATAGGATAGGAGCTTGTCTGTGGACAGTCAAAGAGACACTGGTGTGTCAATCAATTCCTTGCTAATTTCAAAGCTTTTCTTTTCCTAAATAGGTAATTAGTGGCTAATAGTCACAGTCATCTCATCCTTTTATTATTATTTTCTTTTTTTATTAAGAGATTTTTCTATTCATTTTACATATCAACCAGAGATTCCCCTGTTCTCCCTCCTTCCACCCCGCAGCCTTCCCCTGCAAACCTCCTCCCATTCCCACCTCCTCCAAGGCAAGGACCTGTCCGTAGTGTATGAGCCAGCTTTTTGGAGCCTAGTACCTATGGGGAGACACTTTGCACAGCTTTGGTGCAGGGAGGAGGGGCTTGAACCTGCCTCAACTGAATGTACCAGGCTCTGCTGACTCGTCACCCTTTTATTATTATATTGTTGTGAGATATTTGATTATACTGTTTAAAGATATGTCCCTCTGATCATTTTCATTAAAAAGCTGAATGGCCAATAGCTGGGCCTGATTTTCTGGCACAGAGGACACTGGGAAGAAGAATGGGGAGATTCCAGGGATGCAGAGAAAGCAGTGTGGGCATTACAAAGTAAAGGTAATTGAGTCAACCTTTCTGTTTGAAAAAGAAAAAAAAGGGGAAGTGCTGTGGATATCGCTTGATATAAATAAAGCACTGATTGGCCAGTGACCAGGCAGGAAGTATAGGCGGGACAAGGAGAGAGGAGAATTGAGGAAGGAGGAAGGAAAGGGAGACCGGCTGGAGCCACTGCCAAGACAAGGAAGATGTAAAGTACCGGTAAGCCACGAGCCATGTGGCAAAGTAAAGATTAATAGAAATGGGCTGAATATAAGAGTGAGAGCTAGACAATGATAGGCCTGAGCTAATGGCCAAGCAGTTTAAATAAAAAAAAAGACATATATTGAAAGATATGGGTTATTTTAAGTTATAAGAACAAGTTAGAAACAAGCCTAAGCTTTGACCAAGCTTTCATAATTAATAATAAGTCTCTATGTCATGATTTGGGAGTTGACTGTAAGGACAGAGAAAGACTTGTAGCATTATATATACAATTTTCTTCTTGAATCACAATGGCCAATGTGTAAGTGTACTGGTTTATGCTATGATTTGCTGATAAATCTTCCCAGCTTCAAATCATTGATTGCTGTTTTGTTGACTAAAAGTCTCAAACCAACATGCAGCAATGATGCCATTATTGCTTTATGAGTTCTGATTAAAGCACCCACCCCTAGCTGATGGACTAATTTCTTATGTCCCGTTTCTGTGGTATCTATGTGGTGAGACCAAGCTGGAGTTGCAAGGTGGTTATGAACATTTGATTTATGAGTAAACAATCATACAAGGCATAATTATATTATATAAATAGGTGAATAATAGCCGTGGGGACTCCCTATGGCTTCATTCAGTCTGGCAAGGATCTCTAGGGAGAATAATGGCCACGCTGGGCCAGAATTCCCAGGTCTTTATATCTACACCACACTCAGTCACAATGTGGCTTAGAAACAATGTGACTTACAAAACTGGAGTAAACACTAAAGGAGGTGAGCAGGAGAGCTGAATGCCACACTGTTCATTGAGGTGGCACCTTTGAGCAGTAAGAGTCCGGATACTACAGAATCATTTTTGCTTCATCAATCATTTGATCCATTTGTTATAGATACTGCTAAATCTTTGCCTTTTCAACTTTTGAAAATTCTGCTCATTCCTAACATTTTAACCAAATGCCCTCTTTCCCATACTCTCTTCAGTCTCCTGAATTTAAAATGATCTTTTGTTTTATACACACAGAACAATATTGTTGGCTCCCTATTCATATTTTTAATGAGATTAAGAATCTAATGAGATAACACTTTGGAGAACTTTCTGTATGCCATTTAGTTGCCAAGGAGAATGTTTATCTTCCTACAACTTGCCCACACTTAAGATGAAAGTAGCTGAATTTATGTCTCTTGGAATGAATATAAGAAGTCTATAACATGATGCATATTTACCAACAGAAACTACTATGAGGATATTTTTTCTTTTTTTCCCTCAAGAAGTTTGGGTGTGAAAAGATAGATGAAAAAGATTCAGGAGAGCTTTTTGTTAAGAAACAGAAAAAATGGGTGGAGTAATTTTCTTTTTAAAAACTGCTTTCCGTTTAGAACTCTGAAATTAGACTTTAACATATGTGGCTACATCAGAGAAGAAATAGATGTTTTATTCATATAAGACAGTGAGGGCAAGGAAGAAGGAAAGGGAGGATGGTGGATGGATGAATAGGTAGATAGATAGGTAGATAGACAGACAGAAAGATAGACAGATAGATAGATAGATAGATAGATAGATAGATAGATAGATGATAGATAGATAGATAGATAGATAGATAGATTATAGGTGATATATATGTGATAGATAAATGAAAGATATATAGATGATAAATATATAGATTAGATAAATAGATAGATAGGTAGATAGATAGATAGATAGATAGATAGATAGATAGATAGATAGATAGAGGACATACTTTAGCTAGTGGAAGTTTTGCATAGGTGGACAGGGCAGGCAGAAATGCTTTTCTGTGATTTTTTGAAGGATACAGGGGTGAATACTGCTGGCTGATATGTTCCTGCCTCAGAGAATGAAGGGCAATATACTTGGTTGCAAAGAGCAGTATACTCATATAGCCAAAGCTAAAATGAGAACAAGGCCTAAATCAAGAATAGCAGCTAGAATTAATGAAAAATGAGACAGAAAAGAAATTTGAGTTCACTACCTCTACAGCCAAGCAGACAGCATTCAGAGGATGGGATCCAGGGCAGAAAGCCCGAATTCTCCAACGTTTCCACATATGAATTGGTTTCCTATAGGAAGAAGAATGGAAGAAGGAACAATATTGATGAGGGGAAAACTGAATAGTGAAAATTAATGAATTGATGTGAGACTGTCAAAGAGAGCAAGAAAATCAGTCTTCCTATTAGCATGTCCAAGAATGGAAACTTTAGGCAATGTCAAAGCATATAAGAAAATGAATGTCTTCTATGTTTTTTTTCTTTCCTAGTCTGATTTTCTATCTAAATATAAGTTTCCTCTCTGAGAGAGTGAGATTTAGGAAATATTAATAATACATATTTGAGAGAGTGGTTTTGGAGGAATTATGCTTAATAATTATGTATTTGGTCTCTGTTCTGTATTTCTGACACAGACCTCCTAAAATCTTTGAAATTTCTTAAATGGAATGGTGATCCTTTTCTTCACCACACATCCACAATCAGTATTAAATCTTGTGATTTTCTTATACATCTACAGAGGTTTTGAGATGTCTCTAAATTGGACACCATTCCTGTTCTTCTTAAAATACAGTGGCCTGGTATTTAGAATTTTATAATTAAATTTTGTACCATCAGAGAAGGCTGTATTCTACTTTTCTGTACCATTTTTGTATTTTGTTCCAAGTGCTAACAGCTGAGTTTTACAAAGGTCATTAGAAAATGAGCTTTGTGGAATATTCCTATGCATTCTGTAAATATATGTTACTGTGATTGGTTTAACAAAGAAGATGACTGGCTAACCAAGAGCTAAACGGAATAGGATTAGGTGGGAGAGCCAGACAAGGAGAATTCTGGGAAGAAGAAAGGCAAAATGAGAGGAGTCACCAAGAAGAGCAAATGGAGAAAGACATGCTGGAGGACAGGTGAAGTTATGAGCCACATGGCAATACATAGATTAGTAGAAATAGGTTAATTTAAAATGTAAGAGCTAGTTAGTGATAAGTCTGAACTACTGGCTGAGCATTTGCAATTAGTATAAGCCACAGTGTGTCTATTTCAGAGCAACTGTAGGACATGAAAACTGCCTACAGAGCTTTACATTTAATTGTATATTTTCATATCAGGTATAATTATGTCTTCTATGTGCATATGGATCTACTATTTATGGAAGAAGAATTCTTCAAGTGCTTTGACAAGTTTTAGAATTAATCTGTCCTCTCCCATTTTTTTATGTTACAAAGTATTTGTTTTGTTACTTTTTATTTCACCTAAAATTATCACTGGGTGTTAATTTTAATTGTGAGCTAATTGATTTTCATCTTGCCATACATACTTAAAAATCACTAAATCTGTAAGAACAAAAATGTGCCCAATAAGAAGTATTTATCACTAATTCACTTAATATTTATCAGATTTAAAATATGAATGATACCATTTACAGTAAATTTCACATTAATTCCTTCTTTAATTCTTGTCAATTTGCAGCAAAAATGTAATTGCATTGCTTAGGTTATGGTTAACAGGAAAGATTAGGTATGTAGCATTTTATTGTCTTTGACAGCGTGATGAATTGTGACTTGAGGTGAGCAAGAGGCTTAGTTCCAATTGTCTCATTTTCATTAGAGCTGAGAACTACACTTGGATATTGGTAAACTACTCTTTCTTGATGATTTTTAGCTATAGCTGCCCCCATTGATGAATGTTCTCCACCTAAATATTGTGCAGGCAGCTCTTTGTTTATGTATGACAATTTTTATCATTTCAAGGCTAAAATTGATGGAGATCAATCAGTATTTGAGACAAAAAATTCGTCAGGAAACAGAATGCCTTTCTTTCTGTCTAAAGAAGTAAATGAGTGAGACAAAAGGATTCTTGTTATTGTGTTATTTACATGCTTTGGCCTATTCAGTAAGGTTGCTCTGGTTCATTTACTCAGTGGTCCAGATGAGTTAATGAAGTTTAGTTCTGGTACTTTGAATCCCACAGAGAAAGTATCTATTTTGCTCTTTGCAGAATGACAAGTAAATTAAGAGTGTTCCATAGTCATTCGTCCAATCATACATTCATAGTTTATGTCACTGGTTATCAATCATCCTAATCCTGCAACCTTTAATACTGTTCCTCATATGGTGGTGACCCCCCAACCACAAAATTATTTTTATTGATTCTTCATAATTATAATTTTGCTACTGTTATTGATAATAGTATAAATATCTGTGTTTTCAGATAGTTTTAGGTGACTCTGTGAAAGGGTTGATTCACTCCCAAAGGGGTCATGACCCACATGTTGAGAACTTCTGTTTTATTCCTTTTTTATTTTTCACACTTTATTCCGGGTCTCTTCTGAGTCAATGTTTACATTATATACTGTGCTGATACAAAAATGAAGTCAGTATATCTTTTTCCTAGAGAGGATTCATTCTGTTCAAAAATCTAGATTAGAGGAGAAATTTTGACCCCAGCTGTGGATACTTGCTTTGCCTTATCTTATAGGAGTAATTTAATAATTCATGATCACCATCTTTCATGGGGTATGAGGCAGTATTTGTTGGAAAGATGTAATTAAAATAACACCACAATGCTGAACAATGCTCAGCACACTGTGCAATGATATTTTCATGTTTAAAAATATACAAAGTCCAACTAATGTGGAATGGGAAAAATATATTTGAGATATTATTCTTTTGCTTAGGTTAATTAGCTTGGTGAAGACATTGTTTTGAAGGGTGAATTGGACAATAACTATCTCATTATTTCATTTTGATAAGACAAAACAATGTTAATTTTATAGATTGAGCCCTGTTCTACTTCTAGAATATTATGTTGGATGTTCAGTGCCCAAATTGTGGTTGAAGACTTGGAGTGTTTGAGAAGTGGATCCTGATTGATGGAAGTAAGTTACAAGGGGTAGGCTTTGAAGGTTAGGTCCACTCTGTGTTTGGACTGTTCTCTCGATTCCTGGTCTACTAAGATATGAAAGACAAGTTACTGCTTCATGCCTCAGCCACACTGGAGGGACCCAAGGCTGCTGCCCTGCCTTCTCCAACATGGGTGGCTGGAATCTCTCTTAAATAGCAAGCTAAGTCTAGGGAGATAATTCTATTAATAAAGTGATTTCCATGCAAACATGAGGACATGACTTCAATCTCCATCTCCTATGGGTACAATGGAGTTAAACCCAGTTCTGGGGAGACAAGAGACAGGAGCAAAATTGGGGATTGCTGGCCAGCCGGTCTTGCTCATTTCTTGTGCTCCAGGTTCAGTGAGCAACTATGTCTCAAAAAGAGAGAGAGGGAGTGACTGAGGAAGAAGCTCAATGACATTGACATCTGGCCTGAATGTGTGCACACACATACATGTATACATCCTTGCCACGACATCACTGCCAACAAACCCCCACCATGAGCAAAAATAAACCTTCCTTCTGTTAAGCTGTCGCTATCAGGCCTTTTGGACATAGTGACAACAAATCAACTTAAGCAGCATATGATGCATTTAGGGTGAAAATGCTTAATTTGTCCTCAGATTTAATTGGCAATGGTGAATATGAGGAAGAGGGACAGTCAAGTGTAGGATAGTAAATGCCTTTCTTTCCCTGTCTTCTTGTAATTGTGTATACATCTCCTACTTCCGTTTTCCTTGTCGTCCTCACTATTCCATCTAAATGTTGCTTGACGTAGACCTGGCACCCTGGAGCACAAAGGAGGAACAAGTCTACCTCTGTGAATTCATGTCAGTAAATCTCAGACTTTTGGTCCTGTCCATTTGAAAGAAATTTTCTGCTCAAAGCATTCATTTTTTAAAGAGTAATTTAAGGGTCTTATCACAAAGGGGATTCCCTGCAGGCACCCACTATATACAACAGAGAAAAGGTTAGTGATCATTTACCAGTCCTAGAGAACATCTATTCATGTGTACCAAATGGTGCCTGGGAGGCAGATGACAGCAGATGGCCCTTTTCCAATCACCTGCTTCCTTTTTACTGTCTTTTTCAATAACATGTTGATAACAGAGTCTTTGAAGAAATATGACAAGATCTAGTATCCATGACTAGTGGTAGAAGGTAGTTGCTTCAATTGGAGCAGTCACATTGATATTTGACTAACTTGCCTGACTTATATTTCAATTACTATACAAAGAAAGAAATTTTTTATCTCCCTTCTTCTCAGTTACCTTTCTCTTTATCCTCATTATTTCCTAGAATGGTCCCAAGCTTATTGTCCCTATAAATAATAGATGGCTCCTTGGTCTGGGCCAGAGCTTATCTCCTTTTATTCATGGCTCATGGGTTAGTAACTCTTAGGGCCAGGAAGGCACCTAGAGATTAATAATTCTTAGATGGTCTCTTGTGTTTTACTCAACTTTAGACATGCTTCTTCCTAATGCTTGGCTCTGACAATGGCCTTCCATATCTCAAAGAATTTGAACATTGACATTACTAACTTGTAAATTCATTCTCTGATGCTTTGGACTGTACATCTTTTAAAAATATCTCACCAGTTTTATAGCTTAGTAATGTTTATGTTCAGAATCTATGGCCAAAACTTTTGAAATAATCCTCCAGTAAAGAAGGCTTCACCATCTCAGTTTTCCTGGTAAAATAAGAGTCTAATTTAGGCAAGATACCTTGCTCTCAGTGGAAAAACTGCTGTCTGTTGTAAAGCATTGACTCATCTCTTGGATAAAAATGATTAAATACAGATAGCCTGATAGTCTCCCATTCATCTATTCTTCCTACATTCATGTTTCCTTAAATAAATCCTAGATTTATTTTTCTTACATTTATAGTATTGTGTCAATGATTCTTCCACATATTAACACCCAAGAAAAAATGATCGTATAGCATGTTGTTTTGGGCTCTGGCTCACTGGAAATAGTATAGGTCGGTTATAACCTCTCCTAGAATAAGGGAGGGAAGAGGGGGGTCTGTGAGTATCCTGTTGACTCAGATTGTGTCACTTAACCAGTGTTCCAAGGCTTTAGGGATAGGTGGATACTTTGGAGGTACTCTTCAGATAGAGTCAGACACTGGGAAGGTAGGAGGAAGACAAATCCATAATTTAAAACCTCAGAGTGATGGATTCCTTTGGAAAGAGATAAAACAAAGAAACAAATGTGTCAGTAATTAGTGGGAAGGAAGTAGGATTAAGGATAGCAGAGATGGTAAGGAATAAATGCACACAGATGTCAAGGGAATCCAAAACTCTCATTCCTGGGGAGCAGAGAGAGGGATAACATGATTGCAGAGAGGCACTTTGCTGAGTATCATGACTGATTTTGAAGATCAAGGAATCTAAAGGAGACTTAGAAATCTTCCATGATAAAATATGTTGAGAATGGGAACAGAAAGAATTCTGAATATGAAAAATAGCAAGGGCTAACAGTGACAGGGGTTTCTCAGAAGTAAGTCCCATCTATCCAATTTATTGGCATAAATACATGAAATATATTTGCCCTCCTCTTTAGAGAAAAATGCAAAGAAGAAAAACAAACAAACAAAACAACCAATTTGTCTATGTAAAAACAGAGTTGGTAATATTTAAGGGAAGTTTTAGTAACTTGTGTTTTAATTGGCTAATCACCCTAGTGGAAAAAGTACAGCTAAGTACTAGGTTTGTTCTATGCTATCCTGTCTCTTGATTAATACGTATTCATATACATATTCTTGGCACATTTGACAGATAAATTCATTGTGAGTCTTGTTTTTCCATCTCTAGTAGCCCAATGCATGACTCAGAAAATACTTAAAACCTATTAGTGGCAATGATATCAAAATAGTGTTACTTCCTATCATAATGGAAAAAAATGTATTCTTTCCATCTAAGCATCTGGGGATGCAGGGCACTATGCAAGTTATCTTTTATTGAGGTCACTGGGTCACTGAAAAGTCATTTATTAGTCAATGTATTGGAAGACTCAGGGTAGACTATTAAGACATATAAGGAAGGAACTCTTGTTCACGTAATGTTGAGTTTAATAAAATGACTAAGCAAATGGATGTTACAAAGATATTTCCTATGTAATCTTGGGGGTTGTCAGCTCATAGCCACATAGTAATAATTTTAGAAATCAAGGTGGCTTTGCTTAATAAAAACATGGTATATTTTTTATTGTACAGAACTTTGTGGGATTGTCACCAAAAGTTTGACTAACTTGAGAATGATGTAAAGTATGATTGATGTAGTCTTAACATTCTACGATATTAGTGATGTTTTGAGAGTGGCTGTCATTGAGAAACCTCTCCTCACTTTAATGTGTGACATTTAAGCAAAGGTGTCCAAACAAGGATGGACTCTGAGGCATTGCCACACAAACTTTGGGAGCTAATGAACTATTGCCTTAGAGGCATCCACATTCCATTAAATAAAAGTTTCTAACCTTCCTATTTCTAACTGAAAAGAGGAAGTCCTATCAATTGGTCTCTTTGGAAATTGGAGAAAATATATTGTATGTTTTAACTTTTAACTAATCTCTCTCTCTCTCTCTCTCTCTCTCTCTCTCTCTCTCTCTCTCTCTCTCTCTTTCTCTCTCTCTCTCGCTTGCTCTCGCTCTCACTCTTTCTCTCTCAATGCACCAAATTCATTATTGAATACAATTAACAGGGTTCCATCTTGACAAACTTCCCAAAGAGACACAAGAAGGTCCTATCTTAGTGTACTAATTGCTTCAGAACACCTGTTTCAGATTCTTGGAATCAATTTTGTAGCTATTGAGAGCATTAGAGAAACCAACAAAAGTCAAACAAAACTCTCCACTAGGATTCAATCACTTCTAGACCTTTGGACTTGAAAACTTTAGGTGTAAAGCAACAGCCAGTACCCTTTGGTATGTTCCTAATAAAAGCAAGTCATTTTCATTACAAGAAAAATTGTGGTTTTTTTTCCTGCTAAGCATCTTGAACCACAGAAAAGGTAAGTCTAGAAATAATTGGGTCAAAAATGTTCATGATATAACAAATCAAAAGCCAGACTTGTTTTATTCATTCTAGCTAACTTCATAAACAGGTTACACCCTCTTCATTTCTTCATTTTTTTTCAAGCTAGCCCACCATAGCTTGATCCAGGCTCCCATTTCAGTAGTCTATGATATTTTTCTATGCTATGGAATCCCATACTATCTGTTAAACATAGTAACTGACAATAAATTGGTAATAATATACAGTATAAATGCAAGAACCTAAAGTATAGTCCTGACCCAGGAGCAGACCTCTAAGAATGGACTTACATACCTTCGATTAGTCAGAGTTGTATAAAGGAACAGAACTTATTGAATCCATATACATTAAAAGGGAATTATTAGATCGGCTTTCACCATAAAGTCTAGTCATTAACAATGGCTCTCTCACATTGGGGAGGCTGAGAACACAGCGTTTTCTTAGTCCACAAGACTGGGTACCTTAGCCGTCTCAGTCTGGCAAAATCCTAGATGATTCCTGGACAACTGATGGTCTTAAGTCCATGTTAGGAAGCCTGAAGAAACAGGCTTCTAATATTAGTGAGAGAAGCCTTAGCCATAGAAACAGCATATGAACTTGCCTTCAACATTGTCAAGATCACTGAGTGAAAAACTGAAAAGCTCCCATCTTCTATGTCTGTCTATCTGGTCTGGTAACAGAGGGTACCCCATCACTAATGGTGTGTCTTCCCACATCAGTTAAGGCAAACCAAACTGTGCACCATAGACATGCTCATGGGCCAACCAGCCTGATGAACACAACTCCACAGTGAGAACTTCTTCCCAGGAGATTTTAGGTCATGTCAACTTGACAAAACTACCCATCACAAATCTGTATAGAAGCCATGTCCAGAATTATATCTTAAATATAGTGTCTGTCATTGGACAATTTGACTGGACTGTTTAAGGCTAAGCCAGTGTCTTTAGGGCATGTGCTCCTTTAATATAAAAGAAAGTAATTGTGAGCCTAGTTTAAATTTTACATGTAAGTCTGCCTACATTTATAAAACAAAAAATTTGTACTGAGACAACCTATTAGGTCTTACCAGGCATCAGCTCTACTATTACTTACTGTGCTCAGGTTTGGATTCCAGACTATACTTATCTGTGGGTATAAGGTATAAGGGCAATTATTCAGACTGTAGTTAGGGGTTATGCTGGTTTAGTAAAGTGGCATATATAGATTCTCCTCCAGATCCATGGCTTCACTAGTCCTTGGTAGTTGCCTAGATTTCTAGCACCATGTTAGGAAATGTGGATTTCATATTTCAGAAATGAATGGAAAAGCCAAGTTCTTCTCAGAACTGTTTTAACAGTGGTTTGCTGTTTGTTCTACCTCCAGGAGACCTTCTGGGCATTTATTCAAGAATCATCCTGACCCCAGATCCATAATTTCTCCTGAAAAAAATACTTAATAACTTACCAAAGGTCAAGGAGGGGTAAAGAGAGAATTTTTGAAAGGGTCAGATGCTCCTTGCTTCATCCTTTTTTGGTCATTTAGCAAGCTGTTGGCCCCAGAATTTTGAAAACAGGTCAACAGAAAACTCACCTGACAGCGGAAGCTAAGTGCAGAGGAACTACAGCTGTGCTCAACCCACTCAGTCGTTCTAGTCAATACCAAGATGAAGGGGGAGTCATGCACTTGGATGCATCTCTGCTTTTAAGTTTTCAGTGAACCTCATTTTATGTTACAATTACAGCTATAGTGCTACTGTGAATATGTGCCCATGTATGACAAGTACAAAAATTCCCCATAAAGTTAGACATTGTTTCTACTCATACACCACTGTTTAGGCTGATTGTAGGGAGGAAGAAGATATATTTAGGTCCTAAGAGGAATCATAAGATTTGTCCACATTATTTGAAGTGGATACAGATAATTTACAACCCATGAATATATAATGCTTAACTTAAAAGGTTTCAAATGTAGGATGTAAATACATTGTAATAGGCCAGTGCCTTAGGAGACAGAGAAAAATATTATGAGGCCTTTAGAGCATGCAGATAACTCTGTTTCTATTACCATTAGATTGTAATGGCAAAAGCCATGTATGGAATACAATAAATCGCAGTGCATGAGAGAGTTTCAGCTTGGTGAACAATATTTCCTATGAAATCAATGTTAGGCACCAGACAGGAGTACACATGTATTTCTTTCCAGTGAGATTTCCATAAAGATAACAAACTTACTAGCCATTATCCAAGCTCACACCTGTAGCATGAATTGTTAGAAGGTATTGTTAATAAAATCAAACCTGGAGCCAGGTATTGGGATGAATGCTGGAAGATCAGAGAAGCAGAACAAGCCACAGCCACCTCACTTCAGCCAATTCCTCAGCGGATCCTGTTTCCTCAGACTGGAAGCCTCTGAGTCCTCATCCTGAATGAATCTCAGCTGAACTGTGCTGCTCCAAAGCCTGAAAGCTTAACCAGGCAAATGCTTCTAGTTCCTGGTCCTAATGCCTTATATATCTTTCTGCTTTCTGCCATCACTCCCTGGGATTAAAGGCTCACTTTCTGGGATTAAAGGCATGTGTTACCATGCCTGGCCGTTTCCAATGTGGCCTTGAACTCACAGAGATCCAGATGGATTTCTGCCTCTGGAATGCTAGGATAAAATGTGTGAGTGCCACCATTTTCTAGCCTCTGTATCTAGTGGCTGTTCTGTTCTTTGACCCCAGATAAGTTTATTAGGGTGCACAATATATTGGCGAACATAATACCACCACACACACCTACAACTACAAATCTCATTTCACATGATTATTGTGAGCCCAACAATGAAATTGATGTTTCCATATGCCACTGAATGGAACATTTATGACTTCAGAGAAACCATGAGTTTGAAATTTTTGCCCATGATGTTCAGAGCTCAAAAATCATGGTAAGTAAGAATGGACTGTGGTGGTTTGAACTTCTGCAGATATGGACATGTTTGGAGAAATCAAGCACAAGTTGGAGGTTACAGAAGAATTCTCCATCAATAGTGAAAATAGTCAAGGCAAGTTAAAGGATGTGAAGGATAACTAGAAAAGAGTCTCTGGAAAAGGAATTGTCATGAAAGTTGCTAGGAGCAGACTCCCAGTCAGTTAAAATTCTTGCAGTCTTAGAGGCAGTCATGACAGGCATAGATGCTACTCATGTTAGACACTTTGAAGGAACTGAAATTGCTATACTTCTCACTATTGGACTTATTAAAAATACATTGGGAGAAAAATGAATACTCTTAATATGGAAAATCAGAAATAGTCACAGATAATGTGGCTCATGAATCTTTAGGAAGAAACAGAATCAAGAAGATAGGTACAGTTTTATCATGGTGAAAAAAATAGGGCACTTCTTCAGTTTTAGGAAAATTACTAAAAACTTTAGTGGCATAACTTCAGAAATGATTAATGACAAAATTCTGAGGACCAATGACCATTGTTATATAAGAGGAATAGAATGGATTCCAGGAAAAAGTGAAGGTTTAAATATGATCATGGGCTTGGCCTGTCAATCCATTCCACCAGAAAAATCACAATATTACTTCAAATTGATGAAGTACTTAATAATATTATTGTTTTATTTTCATATGCCATATAGGTGAAACATTTTCCCCCAAATCATTTGGAACTATCTTCAGATGAGAGAGTAATAGTCTGACTCTCCTGATATATATATAAAGAAGTGTAACAAGAAAACCCTTTTCATATCTTCTGAAGCTTGTAAATTTGTTATTTGGTTTGTTTATAACATAATTTTAAAGCATTTCTACATTTTATGGTACACATTAGCTTAAAATTCCATACAATGAAGTTCACGTATCTTGGTGTATAACTAAGGTTATGGAGAAAAGCAGTCATGTACCACACAAAAACCAAGACATAAATAATAATCTGAGAGATGACTCCGTGATGAAGCACGCAGACAGGTCTCAACCTGAGCTGGATTCCCAGCTCTCATATTAAGTAACATACAAATACCTTGACTCCACTTCCAGGGGATGAGCCCACTCCTTTCACAGAAACCCACATGCATGTGCACAACTCTATGCATGCACATATTCACATAATTACAGTAAATCTTTTTGTAAAGATCCAGAATAACTTCATCAAAAGGAGTCATCCATGCTGATCCTTTCATGGCTCAGCAAACTTACTACCAACTCTAAATAACCATAGATTTAGTCATCATCCTTTTAAAATACACATAAAGTACTCTTTGCTATTTTATTCATTTTAAGTATACAATTCAGTGGCATCAATTACAACTACACTGTTAAGAAATTATCATCATTATTTCGAATGTTTCTTCATTGACCCTACAAGAAGGTCTGCAATGTGTCTTTATTTCACTCTCTCCAGTTCTTGGCAATCTCTACTTTCTATCCCTAGGAATTCCTCTAATGATGGGCAATTTCTATGTTTGAATATTGGCAATCATTTTATTTTTGAGTAACTAGCAAATTGTTACCACAATATTTTTTTTTAAAAAACTAGTATTTTGGTAAAAGGACTTAAGATAAATCCTATTCTTCTGATGATTCAGTGTACTAGCAATGCACAAGTTTGTAATTTCCCTACAACCTGACTCACATCTATTTTCTTGACTTTTGTTTGTTTGTTTGTTTGCTTGTTTGTTTTGTTTTTCGAGACGGTTTCTCTATTTAGTTTTGGTGCCTGTCCTGGATCTTGCTCTGTAGACGAGGCTGGTCTCAAACTCACAGAGATCCACCTGGCTCTGCCTCCAAGTGCTGGGTTTAAAGTCATGCACCACCACCGCCCAGCTCTTCTTGGCTTATTTTTAATTATAGTTATTTAATTATACTTATGGTCTGATTATAGTTATAGTTTAATTATAGTTATAGTTTGAGTCGTGAAGTAGTGTCTCACTGCAGCTTTGAATTGTAGATTCTGCAGCTAGTCATGTCTTTGTGCTTATTTGTCTAATTTTGTTTTCTGAGGAGAAAAAATTTTCATGTTATCCATATTTTATTGTTTATTGTTATTGTTTTTTTAGAATTCTTTACCTATAAGGGATACGAAATTCATCAGAGTCTTTATAGCTTTCATTTCTTTGTTTTTGTTTCTCATTATAATTTCTCTTAAAATCTTGATGAAATCCAAAGTATATTTTTTGTTATTGCTTGTACTTTTGATAGCATGTATAAAAATCCATGACAAATCTCAGGTTATAAGGATTAATTTTTATGTTTTCTTAAAGGAATTATTATCACATCCCTTTTAATATTTGTCATGGATTCATTTTTAGTCAATTTTTGTCTATCTTATGAAGCTGGAATTGACATTCATTCTTTTATACATAGAAACCAGCCCAGCATCTACTGAAAATGGTGCCCTGTCCTCATTAAACAAGTCTGGATATTTTGTCAATCAATTAGTCATAAAGGAATGGGTTCATTTCTAGGCTCTTAATTTCATTCCAAGAGTTTGGTTGTCTATACTTACACTCTTGTCATCATTTTATATTATCTTAGCTTTGCTGGAAGCTTTGAATTTAGGGTTTTCTAGCTTTGTTCTTTTTCAGGGTTATGTAATTCCACACAGATATCAGGATTCTAATGAATCTGAATGCCTCAAACATACAAGTTTGGAGATGAAGGCTGTCACATTGTATATAATATATTTTTTCAGGAGTTAATTACTTCAAATATGATGTAAAAGGTAGATTGCTAAGACACAAAGCTAATTGTAATAAATTAAATGTAATAAAGCAATAAAAGTATCTCTTCTAATTGTGACAGACCAAGCAGAAAAACAATAACATAGAGAAAACTGGGAGAATACAAATAGGAGGAAACTGGAAATAGTCTTATGTGACCGGTGGTTCTAAGAACTAAAGAAAGAAATTAGAGAACACATAGGGATGAATGCAAAAGAAAATGATTTGATTGTTTTAGCATATTTTGATTTGTTTGCTTATGATTTATCATTTTTTATTTTATTACCATTTCTTATTTACCTGTTTGTTAGCTAAGGAGGGACAGAAAGGAAGTAGATCCTAGTGGGAAGGGAGGTGGGGAGGAACTGGGAGGAGTAAGGGCAGGGGAAATGGTAATCAGAATTATTGTATGAAAAAATCAATTTGCAATAAAAGCAAAAAAAAAAAAAGGAAATAAAATCATCCAAGTCTGTGAAATGTAACCAAGTTGATGCTCAGAAGGGAATTTGCAATATTCAGGTCAAGATAGGATTACTCTCAGAGACTTTCTGTTTTTATTTTGTTTTGTATTGGTGTTATACTTTGCATTTTTTATTAAGAATTTTTTATTCATTTTACGTTTTAAGATATGTTCACACAGATATAAGAAATCATATGCAGAGATACACTATCCTTATCCTGTTGTCCCTAATAACATCTTATATCAATATAATACAATATTGGGAAACTGAGATATCCTTTAAAACTATTAAGATTTTATTCCTTACATGCATAAGTGTGTTTAATTAACTTCAACTGATTATTGCCACATTTAGGTTTGGTAACCATAACATTGAGAATAGAGGTCACTTCAATTGGAAGCACTGGTAATTTACTACTTAAGTAAAATTACTTTGTCCAAAACCCATTGCCATCTTCCTAACCTGCAACAACCCCTAATCTATTCTCCACTTCTGAAATTTGCCATTTCAATGTAATTACACAGTGTATATCTTATAGAATGGACTTTTTCATTCAGCAAAATGGCCTTTGTTTTATGTAGGTTGTTGTATTAGTCATTCCTTTCTCCCCATTTTATGATGGAGTGGTACTCTTAGTTCATATGTACAAAGGTATATTTATCACTAGAAGAACATTTTGATTACTCACAGCGTGGGATTACTAAGAATAAAGCTGTAATAAATATTTGTGTACACATTGTTGTGTGGGCATATGTTTTTCTTATTCTGGGATAATTACCCAAGTGCTGCAGTGTTGCTGGGTGTGAGAAGTGCCTGTCCAGTTTCAGAAGAAGCTGATGTACAATGTGCCAGAGACATTTCACTACTTTGCATTCCTACCAGCAATAAATGAATGATTTATTTTTCTAATGTTTTAGGTATCTCTGCTTCTGTAACTGGTCAACTAGGACTGAATTGAAGCTTTTTAAGAAAAGAAGAAATTAAACACTGAAACAAAACTATCTATACCCTTTGTACAGTTCTGGAGCTCTGTCAGTAGGTCACTTAGGAAAGGTATACTTTTGGCTTCGTGTTATTAAGTATCCACCCAGTCTATTTATGTGTATTAAGGAAAGAAATCTATAAAATAATAAGCTTGAAATTTCTCAACTATTAACAGAACCCCTTCCTGGTCTCTGCGTTATTATTTCTAGTTTAACTCTCAAGCCCAGATTTTTGAGGTATTATCATTGCAAGCTAAAGACTTCAATTTGACCATTACCAGAGTCATTTTACACAATCTTATGAACTGTGAAACTGCTGGTCCATTTTCAGATGCGTTATTGTTCAGCCTTTTCTTCCAAATGTGTAGATCTCTTTTGTTTTGGTTAGCTGGCAATGACATGTATAAGTGTTCCGAGGGGACCAACAGCTGAAGGGTGATTGACTTTTGAGTGATAAGTATTACCTAGCAGATGATGATCCAATGGATAAGAACATATCTTCTGAGAGCGAAGATGATAAACGTTGTAAACTCCATGCAATGCTTTGAAACCAGGGCACATTTGGAATTCTCTGCCTAGGACTCCCATTGCAGCACTCAGGAGCTTCACATTCAGAGATGATTAAATACAAGGCTTGCCATGTACATGCTTTTGTTTAAAATATAAAGAGAAAAAAAAGTAAATCTAGTTTCTATTTTTGTTTCCTCTAGTGTCTTTCCATTTAACTTTGCTACCCAAAGGGGTAGCAAAAATCACTGCACTTTTAGAAGTTTTGAGCCGATTTTGTGATATATTTGGGTGTTCGAATTCCTTCTAGATTAGTGTCTTTCCCCAGGAGAGGTAATTAACCTTTGAAAGTGTCCCCTCATTTTAAGCTCTGATTTACCTTACTCACTTTCTGTTTAATCACTTTAGACTGCAGCTGATATCACCAAGGAGGTAGAAAAAAGTGACCCTTGTAGAGACTACTGAACAGGGGGAAATCTCTAAATACTGTGTTTGAATGTTCATTACCTAGGCTCCAGCCGGGGATATTATGTTTCCTCCTAGCTTCTATTTTTTTTTAATGATAATTTTGAGGTGTTTTTCCTTCAATATTACCTTGCATAGTACACACAAGTTATTCTCTGGTGGATTCAATTTGTATGTGGCTCTATCATTTGCTGTGTAGCTGGAAATTTTTCTCTCCAGGTCCCACCAAGCCCTGGCAGTCCGACAGCCCATTTATAAAATAAACACAGAGACGCTTATATTATTTAAACTGTTTGGCTTAATGGCTCAGGCTTCTAGCTATCTGGTTCTTACATCTTAAATTAATTCATTTTTATAAATCTATACCTTGCCACGTGGCTTGTGGCTTACCGGCATCTTCACATGTTACTTGTCATGGTGACGGCTGGCAGTGTCTTCCTTCGCATTCCTGTTCTCTCAGTTCTCCTCTCTGTTAGTCCCACCTATACTTCCTGCCTGGCTACTGGCCAATCAGTGTTTTATTTATTGACCAATCAGAGCAACACATTTGACATACAGACCATCCCACAGCATTTGCTGAGTATGTTACTTAGGGTATTATAACAGAATGTAGGGTTGTCATTAATATTGTGGTTTAAATTAGAATGACCCCCCCCCCAATAGGCTCATATATTGCAATACTTGGTCCCCAGTTGGTGGAATTGTTTGGGAAGGATCAAGAGGTGTAGCCTTGTTGGGGGAGGTGTACCATGGTAGGGGGCAGGCTTTTAGATTTCAAAAGATTCACACCATTCCCGGTTAATTTTCTTTCTCTGCCACCAACTAGTTGATCAAGAATTAAGCTTTCAGCTGTGCCTGTCACTAGGCTCTTTCTGTACCATCATGGGCTCTTACTCTCTGAACTTGTAATCCATAAATGAAAAATTATCTTTTACAAGTTTCCTTGGCCATGGTGTTTTATTTAAGAAGTGGAAAAGTTACTAAAACAAATAACTATCACAAAGAGTTTTATCCTGAGTCCCAAATTTTACATGAGCAATGTTTGTGCATGGTTTAGACATAT
Source organism: Peromyscus californicus insignis (assembly GCF_007827085.1). Classification (NCBI taxonomy): domain Eukaryota; kingdom Metazoa; phylum Chordata; class Mammalia; order Rodentia; family Cricetidae; genus Peromyscus; species Peromyscus californicus. Next base: position 52,797,927 of record NW_026294458.1, read on the forward strand.
GCATAAGTGCTTTGTAAGTCTTCAAAGAACATCCCGCATTAAAGTGCCTTACTTTCAGAGGAATAATATACATTTACAAAGCAATCATTTCTTCTGTAATGGAAGAAGGAAGGTTAAACTTCTTAAGTGAACTCCCTGCAGCATCAATCAGAGTGTTTAATATCTTCTTTACTCCATTCCTCCTAGTAACTTCTCTTGGTAGATTGTAAAAACCCAAAACACTTCATATTCTAGTTTGTAATTGTTTTTTTCTTAGGCTTTCTTTGAGGTTTTTGGGTCTCTATTCACTCTTTGGGAATCTACATATAAATTGCTGTGCACTGCCAATTTTTGTATAGAGAGATACATTTCAAAGCCAAACATCATGATGTTTAAAGACAGACAGAGAACAATTATATTTGACAAACAATTTTTACATGACCTGAAAATGTCTTAGGATTAAAAATGATCCTTTTATACTCTGATTTTTTTGGACATGTTTGTGTACTGAAAACTTGGAGAGTCATTTCACTTTCCTTTACAGGCTGATGGAGAAAGTTAGAAAAGTCTCAATTCAGGTTTTGAATTTTGCGCTTTTTTGTGTGTGTGTGTATGCACTAGAGTAAGATTTCCCAGAAGTATCACTGAGTTTCTATTGTACATATTAGTGTGGTTACAACTAATACTGTAATAATTTATGCAATTACAGTGAATACCCAGGGGATGGGAGAGCCTACAGCTTTAGAGGGAGTATGAATTTATTGCTGAAAGCATTCAACAGAAGTGTAAAGACACATCTAGTGTTGAAAATAGAAGGCACTTATCTTCTGTTGGGTTTACATATATAAACTCCCTCCCCTAACAAGATCCATGTTGTTCTCACAGTTTCACAGTAAGCATGTGGAAACTTCAGTGCCATTACAAAGCCAGTTTAATAATTCACAATGAACAAAAGCTACCCCCAAATTTCAGAAATTTCTTTAAATATGAGTTTAATTGGCTTCATATTTTTTTAAAATCTTTTTTTTTAATTGAAAATAGATTCTTTTCTCAGACAATACATCCCAACCACAGTTTTCCCTCCTTTCACTCCTCCTAGCTTCCCTTAAAATCTCTTCTCCCCCAAATCCACTGTCCCCCTGTTTCCTCTTCAAAAAAGAGCTGGCCTCAAAGAGACAACATCTGAACAGGATAAAACAAGAAACACTAAGACAAAGCAAAAACCCTCATATAGAGGCAACCCAATAGGAGGAAAAGAGTTCTAAGAGCATTCAAAAGAGTCAGAGATACTCCTACTACCATTGTTAGGAGTCCCAGAAAAAAACAAGCTAACAGCCATAACATAAACACAGAGGATGTGGTTCAGACCTATACTGGCCCCATCCTCTTCAGTCTCTGTGAGCCCATGTGAGTCCTGCTTAGCTGATTTAGTTGGGCATGTTCTCCTGATGTCCTCGGCTCTCTCTGATTCCCACAATCTTCCCTACCCTTCTTCTACAGGATGACCCTATATCTGAGAGGAGAGAACTTACAGATACTTCCAGTTTAGACACTCTTTCTGCATAATGTCCAGCTGTGGCTCTCTGAACCCGCTCCCATCTGCGGCCAGAGGAAGTCTCTCTGAGGATGACTGGGCAAGCATCAATGTATGAGTAAAGCAGAGTGTCATTAGGAATCATTCCATCGATTTTTCCCCAGTCTTGCTTGGTTCTACCCTAGTTCTCTGGGCTATCCTGTCTCTGGTTTCTGGCCATCCAATTAGTGTAGGGAGTGGGCTCTGTCTAGTGGCATGATCCTCAAGTTAAATCAGACATTTGTTGGCCACTCCCACATGGTCTGTGCCACCATTGCCCCAGCACCTCTTGCAAGTAGAAGAGATTTTTAAGTCAGGGGTTTTGTGGCTGGGTTGGTGTCCCGGTTTTCTCTTTCTGAAACCTGCAGAGTACCTTATGGCAGCAAAGAGACCAGAACGCAGGGGCGAACGCTCCAAGCCCGTACCAGCTCAACTTGCTCACATTCAATGATCTGTGTGGAAGTTGTCCTTGGCAACGGGGCCTGCTGTCTGTTTTCAGAGGGCGACTTTCTTAATTCTACAGATGTACTTAGTTGTAGTAAAAAAAATTGTAAATTGATGAATAGGTTAAAAATAAACACTGACATTTGCTAAGTCTGTCAGCTTCATTTGTACAACAAGTTTCAACATGTGCTCCAATTCTCCCATTTGGAAGTTCCTTGAAGGCTCCCCATAATTCCATGGTATCCTTATTTTTCTCTCGAAGAGACTGTTTTAGAATTTTAACCTCTATAGTTTTTTTAAGAATAATACAGAAGATTAAAGTAATTTTGGCAGATTGGTTCTCCAAATAAAACACATGAAAGAAGTACTTCCCCCACTAAAAAGAATTGGAGCAGTTTTGATGTTCTCTTCCTGAGAATAAATAACTTGCTTGAGAAGAGAGGGCAGCGCCTTCAAAGCTCTGCTTCTGTAAAAGAGGTCCCATCACACAACACCCTCTGTTCTTTCAAGTGAAAAGGTTTTTCCAGGCTTGAATTAATTCATAAGCGCTCTTGGAGATTAGTAAAAAGGCCACCTCTCACCCCTGTAAAGGAAAAAGAAAAAATAATTTTTCCCCAATCTTAGAAAAAAAAAAAAGAATTGTCTCTTAAATTCCTACATAGGGTTCAACATTTGATTTTATAAATCTGGTAGCTAAGGGTCAGGGCATTTTTATAATATCACACCACATCACAACACATGTACACATACATACACACACACACACCCCACAACTTAACACTTTAAACCTGTTTTTTTCTGTTTTTTTTCTTTTCCTATAAGTATTTATCAAATAGAAAACATCTCTTGGTAACATTCTTATTTATTGATTATTGTCTAAAAGTATTAGATCCAAGTTGTCAACAATATTGGCAATAATATAAAATGACCATTAAAACTACAGACATGTAAGCATCCTCCTTTAGCCCACACACTGCTTTAAATTTTATAATGTGACTTTGAACATACAGCGCAACCTCTTATTATCTATGTTTTCTGCTTTAGATATGCACACCTATGACAACTGTGCTTACTTGGAAGGTTTTGGGTCTTAATTACATTCTGAGAATCTATTTGCTTCTCAGTTATGGTACCACAGAGAGGCAGTGGAACCGTTAGGATGTGGGGCAGAGTGCAAGCAAGCAAGTTGCTTTATTTGGGATGTGGTTTAATGGTGTGATTGAGTCCCTAGCTCCTTTTTGTCTTCTCCTTTACTTTACATTACTATTAGTAGAACAGACCTCTTTTGTCACAAGTTACTGTAGAAATATATGATATACAGCATAGTCACAAGCCCATAGAAATTGATAGGGTTGCGTGACCATGAACTGAAATAATGGGAAGCAATACAATCTTTTTTATTAAAAATGTATTATCTCAGACATGTCATAGTAACACAAAACCAAACAACACAGTGACCTAAAGTTTCTAGAAGGAACTAATGACAGAATATACAAAATGCTTCAAGTGCTTACTTAAAAAGAATTTAGATGTTTTCATTATTATCATTTTGATAATCATCAGCTACTTTAATTACCAGTAATCAGTTATTAATATCCTGAAATTTTAATGTATTTCATTCTGTCAATACTTGTTTTAATAAGTTACTTTTTTTCTTAATCAAGCAGAATGAATACTATGTATTTGTATATTGTCTTTAGATACTTAAGAGCATTTTTAGATATCAAACCAAAATTAACAGTAATATAAATTAATGTGAATATTATTCATCATGATAAGAGTATATGGTTTTACATTCATTTTAAAATTTTGCATTCAAGAAATCACTAAAATGCTTCAATAAACATTAACACTAAGAATTTAAACTCTAAAGGTTCACAAGGTGTTCTAGATTCTTTAAGCATGTCTTTTACTCCATTAGTGTACCTTTTTACATGAAATTTACTATATATTGAAAATATCATAGATGTTTTCAGCTAACCACACTGTTGGAACATTAATCTGTCACTGGTGGGAAACAGCCCTAGGTACAGACAAAAACTGTATTAGTTACTTCTCTATTTGCTTTGATAAAGCACCATGACCAAGGCAACTTACAAAAGAATGCCTTTAATCTGGCTTCAGCTTCCACTGGGTTATGGTTCACGATGTCATATTGATGGCATTGCCATGGTGGTGGGAAACTGAGAACTCACATCTCAAACCCCAGGCAGCATTCAGCTAGCATACTGGAGATGAATGGAGTCAGTTAAAACTTCAAAGCCCACCCCGGATGACACATGCCCTCCAGCAAGGACACAACTCCTATTCCTTCCAAGAAAGCCTGACCAGTTGGAGTACCGACTATTCAAATATTTGAGCTTATGAGACTATTCTTATTCAAACCACCACAGAAACTACAGATTGAAACAGCCACTCTGAAAATCTGTCCCAGCAATTCCACTATTGGATATTTGTTTCACCCAAATGAGTCATATACCAATAGTATATCTGACAATATTTATTACATTACTATTCCAAACAGCTTCCAAAGAGAAAAATTATATAGAATGAATATTTAAGTTGTAGTAATTATATGACATAGCATACACTATATTAAATTTATAAAACTCTAATACATGTTAGAACACGAATGATACAAACACATAATACTGAGCTGTGAAAAAGCCAGATCTGAAAAACATGTAGTGAAACTGGACAACTGTATGGTGATAGGCATTAGAATGACTGTTAAATCTGGGGGAAATGACCTTATCCAATTTGAATAATAAAAAATGTGCATTCTCGCTCCAGCGTGTGCTTGTGTGTGTGTGTGTGTGTGTGTGTGTGTGTGTGTGTGTGTGTGTGTGTGTGTGTGTTTTGAAAGCACAGGCATTGAGAGTCATACAGAAATTTAGTTCACATCACTCTAGTTCTTTCTTTAACAGGAAAATGAGAGGAAGAGATACTTAGTGAAGACAGAAGGGGAACAAATATGTTTCCCATTTAGATAACTGAAGTTTCTATTTGCTGTTGTTATCTCTTATTTCATACTCTCTCTTTGTTTCTTATGTCATTGATGCATTTCAATTTTATGTTTTTGAGTGTCAGAATGAGTTTTTCTAATTAATTGGCCTTAACTGATCAAGCTTGCTATATCCTGAACTCTTCTGAAAAGTGAAATCCAGAGTATATTTTCTATCCTTTGCCAAAATTTAAACTGTCATATGTGTTATTTGCTTTTCATAGAGTAAAATCTGCCAGAAACAAAACATTTGATACCACAGTATATGCTTCTTGATATTCATTGTATGTCATATATTTCTGGAATGTCATTTTAAGCTGAGATTTGTTTCTGATATATATGAGTGAGTTTCATTACCTGGAATAAACATAGACTCTGATGCTTCTCAATCATTGGCCTTCCCTGTATCACCACAATAAGCTATACTACAGCACCCTGATTTCCCTTACATTCCTTTTAGGAGACAGTGAAATGCAGGTTGTCCATAACGTGATTTTCTCAGCCACCAGTTCCCCTTTCGTTGCATACAGCCCTTTCAAGCCCTTGTCCTCTATATGCTTTATATTCTGTGGCTCAACTCATCCCTACACCTTTACCGTCATTGTTTACACATTTGTCAGAAGACGTCTTTGACTGACATTCGGGTTGCATGGAATCAAAGAAAAATGTTCTGAACCCAACTGGAAAACGTACCTGTGTCTCAGATGAATGCATAGGGTGACATTGTTACGAAGCAGCAGATCTGAGCATCCCCTGGAGAATGCTTTTCACACATATCACACACATATAGTGTCTGATTATTATAGTGAGACGAAGCTTCCTGTTAACTGCAAGTTCCTGTAGCTCATTCCATTTCCACAAACCGGTCTGTGTATTTAACAATTACTAAGCCATCTCTGATAATCACTTCCCTACGCAATACCTGGTGTTTAGTTCTTCGCTCTCATAGCTTTGCTCTTTTGCATATGGTTCAGGGTAGTTCTGTCAATTCTAGAAATAAAGGCATCAAGAAGGGTCCATGACCCTTTTCCCTTTTCTGAGCAGCAGACACTGATGTGTCTCCCAGCTCAAATGTTTCTTGATCCACTCTTAGCCCCATCTGTCTCTGGATTCCTTCTCTTCTCAGCTGTGCCTTTTCTTGGAGATCCAATCTCAATTTATTGTAGCTGCTATGTTCATTTGGGCAGGAAGTCCAAAGTTCCTAGCAGGGAGCTTTGCCTTATCATGGGCCCTAGTCAATGACTTAGGCTGTGAGCTTTATCTCTTCCTAATCAGTGTGACTGAGTTCTGCATGAGCAGGCTGCAGACACATATCTGTAACAGTGTCTGCAATTGCACCTCTTAGCTTCTTCTCTGCCATATGCTTCTTTTCCCCCTTTGGTGATTTCTCCTAGACATATTTCCTTAGTCAATACCAAATATGTCTCTTAAGCACCCTGTAAGCCACACAGTTAAGTTCTAACCACAGTTAGAAGAAATTTCTAAAGAGAATTTCCTTCAGTAAAATTCTGCAGCAATTGCATTCCTGATATTACTTCAGTTTGCTATTTTCCTATAACCCTGACTGATATTATACTACTAATAATTTTATTAACTTCTTACTGTTGCTATTGAAGTTATATTCTCTTTAAAAAAAAAAAAAAGATGGTACCTGAATGTAACTGTCTTAATTTCCTTAGTATCTGATACTGGTTCTATTGTCCTTCCTAAAGAACAGGAAATGTTATTTTTGAATTAAAAAAAAAACATGCTTGAATTAGTAACTTTCATGTATATATTTAATGAATGATATGGGAATACTGTTGGCGCCTGGTCCAACAAGGCCAATGTGAAATTGCAGTACTGTGTGTCAGGCCCCCTTCATCATTCCAGACACTAAGAGCTGGTGTCCATCCACCAAAAAGCAACCTGATAGGATAAGACGCTTTCTGTTTCGTGACAGTAGAATGAGCTGATCCATAGGAGTGGCCCACATGGCCTAGTAACTAACCCAGATGTGACTACATATGGGTTAACAGCCTATTGTGGCCCAGAAACTAGCCAGAGGATGACAACATCTGGGTTAAGGGCATATCAAAATCTTCTAAAGGAGGAAAAGAGGTTCCTTTTGGCTTCAGTCTTTCAGTGTTCCTCCTGCACCCTCTATTGACCAAATGTGACATGTGCCAGTTGACATGGGGAAACATCACAGAGTCTAGCTTCAGTGTGAAAATAAAGAGTCAAAGCATGTTATTTGGAACTGAGAAGGACAAATTGTTAAACACACACAAACACAAACACATACAAGCACACGCAAACACAATTTCAGTTTGTCTTATATTTAAAAGAGACCAGCTACTCCATTTTATTGTCATGAATTCTGTTTTAGAAAATATAGGAGCATTCCCTAGAAATTTTCAATTAAAAGTATTATTGTAACATATGTTATATACAAACCGAGAATACTGCTGCTTTCTAATTAAGGCTTAGTGTTAGAGCCTAATATGTGATGAATCAGCCAACCACTTTTTCATTCACTTCATAGTTTATCATTACTAAACTCTGTCTTTCATGGTTTCTACTGTTGTGAGGATGTATGAAAAAGAAAAGGAAGTGAGAGGTAAATGCATACACTTAATTTTGGGCTTAATTTGAAGAGTTGTTAAAAATTTGTTCTCCCACTTAAATACATGTTAATATTTAGTGCACAGTCTTTGTATGTGCAATTGTCCTAATGGAAGAAATATTTTAAAATTCTATTCTTTTTTTAATAGACATAGTGATAATTGCATGATTGTATATGACATCACAGCACCTTTAATTTAGAGATTAAAATGTTTGAGAATTAAATAACTTGACAAATTTCAGTTAGTGTATTTATGACAGAATCCATGTAAGCAAGTATCTAAGTATACAGCTATACAGAGTGCCCTTTATTTTTTCAGGTTGACGGTGGTGATGCACTTATTATATTTGATTAGTGATTGCTAGGCAACTAGTTACTCAGCATTCAGTGACTCACAAGACATACTTAGATCTTGGCTTTGCCATCCAGTAGTTTAGCTGAGGCTTGGCTAAGCAGCTCTTCTGAGTTGTCTAGGCGCCTGTCACTCATCTTAGTTTCTCTGCTTTGGTTGTCAGCCTTACTGAAGTTATCTAGGTGCTTTCATATGTGAGGGCCATCCTAACAATTGAGTTGACTTGATATCATTGTTCTGTCTACCACAGTGACTCAGAAGTTCAACATTTTCTCCAGTCTGATGGCATTAGTTCTCAATTCCCCAGTCCTTTCTACAGGATATATTGTTTGCCTTGGTTAGTGTCATGGGAGAAAAGTCTTTGAAAGATGGGAATGATATGAATGAAAGAACACACTGAAACTGGAAGTGTTAGTGAGTGATGTGGACATAACCCCATTCTGTTTGGTCAACTCTAAATTTACCTGCAAACAAAAGAGAGGAGATACAAAGATCAATTTTCAATTGTGGGTTGTCACAAATGAAAGTCAGTTGAAAACAAGTTTTTCCAGGAGAATGTCCATGGAGAAAAAAAAAGAAAAACTGGAGCCAGTGGGAAGGATTCACAGCAGTATTCACAAAGATGGTTTGTGCACTTAAATGAGGTAGAATCTTAAAAGAAGTGCCGGTATGAGAAGAGAAACTGAGTCATGATAATGCATGCACTGCTGTTAGTGAGGATGTTGGAGAAACAACTCTTGCAAAATTCATTTCTGCGACTGTGAGTGTGGAAGACTGATGATCCCGAATGCAGGCATTAATGGACACAAGCAAAAGCTGAGCACCTGAAACCTTGCTACAAGTGAGTATATGAGTACTGACTGCGGCCGTAATTCAGCATCTAGGACTTTTCTCTTCGAGAGGGTCTTGTGTACCCAAAGCTAGCATCAGATTTCCTATACAGTCAAAGCTTGGCTTGAATTACCTATCCTATTGTCTCTACCTCCCACCCTCAAGGGCTTGTATATCGGCATGCAACATCATACTTGGGTCATAATATTTTCATTTGTCTTCACACAAGGCTTTTGCTGTTTATCTGTTGTTATTTTACTGGTGGAAATCAGTTGCTTTCTTTATACTGCAATGATATTGCATACATATTTTTATCATTTTCAACTGTGACTTAAACTCTGGTTTGTTAGTATTTAAGTGAGAGATTATTTCTTTCAGCCAACTTATGAACTAAAAGGAATGTCTTGCAAGAAGGTTAAGGCTACAAGCTTTTTTAAAAAAAAATTAAAGCTGAATTTTACCTTTTTTATATTTACCTGTGGGATATCTTTTGATTTTTCTTAAGCTGGTATAAGAACAGTACATTACCATAAAGAAAAAAAGCCAAGATTATTTGATAGTACTGTTTGAAAGATGAAAACTTGAAATTTGATTAAGAAGTGGAGGGCTAAAGTGTCACTCCAGTGCCTTGGGCTGGAGTTTCAAAAAGTTGGCAAGGGAATTGAATCCCCCAGTGCTCAGGCTTATGATGGCAAGAATAAAGCTATTTTTATTCTCTAGGCAACAGCTTCCCTCTGCCAAATTTCCCAAGACTCATACAATGAAAGCATCCATCCCAAAATGATTAATGCAAATTTAGTAATTGTGCACATGGATCATTTCTCTGTCACCCATTTTATCCATAAAATGTGGCTTTTTCTCCATTCACACATTGCTCATGTTTTGTGCCATTCACCTGTTGCTGGGGGCATGGAACAAATTACCTCTTTGTGTGAGGCTTCGGGAAGAAGAAATTATCACATTTGTGCCTGGCACCCACTACTAAACCAAGCATGTAATTATGTGAATCAGAATGACTGTACGTCCAAAGTCAGATTCATCTTGGATATCAGAAGGAGAGAGTACAAGGTCTGATCCACAGCTGGAGAATTTCCCAAAGGGATCATGGGTGGGCAGACACAGGCTTCTGCTAAAAACGATAAATTTTTGGCAGAAAAGACAAATTTCAGCCAAAGCCAATGAGACCTCAGGGGTTCTGGCTTTTGTAAAATTTTAAGTGAAGGGAGTGCAAGTGTGAGGTTTTGAGTTGAGAGCCCTGGGGAAGTTAATCACAAAAAGAAGCATTGTGTTGCCAACCTCACAGTGTGGACTCCCCCAAAGCACTTCACACAAGAACCTCAAACTTAATCAACCAACAAGGCTCAGAGGAGTAAGCTAGACAGCCCCTCGAGCTTGTGATATCCCTTTTAAGCTTCCAGGAAGCATTGATGCCTGCCTAATAAGGCCTTTCTGGAAAGGACCAACTCCTATTCAGAGGTTACCAATCAGCCTGAAACTGTTCACTCTGAGCTTTAAATTGACAGTGTAAGGCCGAGTAGCCACAGTAAGGTATGGGCTTCCTCTGAGGAAGCCATTTGCTGGTTAAACATCCCACTGCTCGCTGACACTCCCATTTACTAACCTGAGAGGCTGTGTGCTCTCTCTTCACTCTGCCGTTACAGTGGAACAGTGTCTATGGAATTTTTCTTCTACACCACAGGCTGTCAAACAGATTTCCTGAGACAAACACACTTTTCAGTGCCAGCCAATGGTGCTGGATTAAAAACACATACTTTTTCTTCACAGGGAATTGGAAGCAACCTTTAAACACAGCATACAGTTACTTATAAGTGTCACCCAATGGTGAGGGGCACAGGAAGTTAGGTGAACTCATGAATTCTCTTCCCAAATGCCTTGCAGCAGAGCTCTGTGAAGTGCAGCTTTTAAGGAAGCTTGGCTATGTCTTTCCTCTATTTACTTTAGGGTAAATTGAAAAGAAGTAACAACATGAAGTGACCCAGAGCAGGCAACAAAGGTAGATGGTTCTAGATGATTGCATCATATAGGAAAATTAGGAAGGGAATTAGGGTGGACAAAAATCAAAGTTTACCAAGTGCCTTATGAGGCATACCTTTCTTGCTGAGCAGATCATGCCTGGTTCTGCACCTTTCATCCTTTTCAAGGTGTTTAATGATGCAAATGATTCTTATCCATATAAATGAAAATTAACTTTGTCTGATAGAATGCAACTTATTACTGCCATGTGAATATTCATCTGATTTACATCTATTTGCAAATTGATTTCAGTGTCTTTGATTTCCTTCTGCATGTGTGAATAGTTTGAATCCTCCTTTGAATCAATTGTATGATCCTATTGGTTCTTTCACTAATTAATGAGTTAAAATATTTGATGTATGTTCATTTTATTTATTTACCCAAATTATGATATTTGTGAGCTTTGTACGTGTGTGTGTGTGTGTGTGTGTGTGTGTGTGTGTGTGTGTGTGTGTGTGTTTGTGCATGTGTGTGTAGACATGGAACCTGAAAGTCAGCCTTGGGCATTCCTACTCAGGGGTGCCATCTGCCTTGTTTCTTTTGAGACAAGGTTTCTCATTGTCTTGGAGCTCATCAGTTAGGTGACTGGCTGGTGATCTGTAGGAATCTTCTTCTCTCTACTTCTCCATTGCTGGAATTACAAGCTCCCACCATCATTCTGACTTTCACATATTTCTGATTCTTGCAGGAGAATTCAGGCCTTCATGCCTGAACAGCAAGCACCTCACCAAGTTAACTCCCTAGCCCTAAGGACAATATTACCTTTTGAAAAGTATAACCTTTTAAAATATCAATTCAGACGGGGATTTATTTTGCTTTGTTTGTTCAAAACACTGTGTCCTTCAAATTCATTCTGTGTTGAGGACATAGTTCTTGACATGAAGGTTAAAAATGACTAGTTAGCAAAGAAGCTGGGTGAGACTTTTTCATTTGTCCTTCAGAATATAAGGATCCTATGGAAAACTCCACGGGTGTTACTAACCAAGTCTTCCATTTTTATACTCTGATGCACATTCATTATAGTGAATGTTTGAATGTTAGTACAAACAAAGAGGAAATAGAATTTAAGAGATTGTTTCATCAGTTTTGTTGAGTATATCTGCCCTTTTATAGCTTACAGAGCCTGTGGTAGAAAATATCTTTCTTCACTAAGCGCTCATGAAAGGCTCAGGCTTAGTTAATACATTGTAGATCTCATATCTGAAGTTCACATCGTATCTAAGACATACACATACAGTTTACGGTGAGGTTTTCAGTTTAGGAGTTGAGTGTTTAGGAGTTCAGCTTTCCAGAAAGACTTTTTTCTTCTCCTTTGGTAGCTTTTTTTTCCCCCAGACAAAACAGAATAAAGCCTCCAGGGATGTAATTCTAAATCCTTTCATTTGCCTCTCTAATTTAATATTTATCCAGGAGTCAGGAAAAAAGATAAACAAGAACATTGAAAAAGGTGTGAAATGATTTGAACTCACCTTCAAATGCTTGATGGGTAACTTTTCAAATTCAAATCTTCTGAGAAGTTGATTAAACTTATATTCAAAGGTAGTACTGTTGTTTCCTTGAACTCTTTCGTTATGTAAGGATATATGTCAGAGCGTAACATATCATTTGACATGGGCTATTTCTCTGTGTTAGTATTAATTCCCCATGAGAAAGTGAAAGGGGAGTAAACAAGGCACTAGTTAGAATTTTGTCTATAAAGAAAGAAAAAAACCTTTTGTTCACACACAATGTTATTTTCAATTTTAAAATTTCCTTGTCAAAGTATCAGAAAAGTCTCTCTCTCTCTCTCTCTCTCTCTCTCTCTCTCTCTCTCTCTCTCTCTCTCTCTCACACACACACACACACACTCTCTTTCTGAAGCTCTTTGTAATTAAACTGAAGCATTCAAGACTTCCTAACCTAAAGTTAATTTACATCCCTCTATATCTTTCAACTTTCATACATAGTGTACCACAACATGTAGACCATTACTTAGAACATAATGCTTTTCATTAAGAAACATGTGAATGCTCTCTGTATTTATGTCATCCTTTTAGTCATCCTTTAACCCAGTGCTTTTGAAACTACTGTGTGTCAAAGGCCAATTTTTAGTTTTTATTTCCCATTTGGAGTTCAACATTGAAAGAAAATTAAAAATATTACAAATGTAAAACATGAAAGCACTTAAAATATGTCCTAATTTATTAGTATTATAATCTGAAAAACCTTTTCTTCTTGCTCTAAATGCTTCTAAACAATTTGGATCACTATACTTATATCTCCACAAGGTAGTGAAAAACATTTCAGTTGATTCAGAGCAGGAGTCTAAGGTTTAGTTAGCATAATAGTATAAAATTTCTAATGAGTATTATCTGTTTCAAGCATTTTTCTAAACAATGTTGAATAAAAGTGAAATGACATTAATTTCATAGCCACAAATGACTTTTGTTAATTTTGTTTTAGTAATATACTTAATTTCTCTTGTTTTAGAATTCCCAAATAATGAAATTCCGTCTTGAGGAAAATTCCAGACCCAACCCCACCTATAAATGTTCAAGTAAATATTTGTTATATTCCAATTTTCTTACACCATTTCTTACAGATGTGTTTTTAAGATGTTTTGATTTTTTTAATGGTCCTTTTTTGTCCACTTCTACTGATTCCAACACAGAAAAGCATGCTTTAAGAGAGACTGTGAGAGTCTTCTCCAAGGAACATGCCCTTAATTCCAAATAACTCTCACCTGAAAATTGATAATGATTGAACCATTCCCAGATTGACTTGATACCTACAATAAGCCTTCTGTGTTTGCCTTTTGAACAACCAATTTAGGTAAACCTGGTTTTTATTTTCAGTCATTGTCTGATAATTTTATATTTCTCTGCCATCTAATCTTGCCAAACTAAAGGCTTCACAGCCTTCTTCCTTTGGTCTCTTGGTAGTTCTATTGTTTATAAATTGTCTATTTTGACAGATTCTATTTCTCTGTATCCTTCACATGTCCACACACATCCATCTCATTTATCCTCATCTATCAAACCCTAAGTCTGAGAATAGCCTCAAACACACTATTGTTCAAAAGACTTCCTCTATTTTTTTTTTTAACATAACATATGCTAGGATTTGCCTTCTTTTGGAAGATGCCTTTTTACCAAGAAATGATTTGACATGTTTGTGAGTTTTACAATCAACTTAACACCCAGAAAATTCTACAAGGATAAATGGAATATTGTGGACATTGGATTTATTCCATCATAAATGGACTCAACTCCATATATTACTGTTGGGCTATTTTTTTTTAACTTTTGGTGGTTTTAGTTTGCTTTTGAGATAGTGTCTTTTCATATAGCTTATGTTGGACTCAAACATGAGATCTTTTCATATAAGACTTCCATAAGCTTGGCCGGGATGATGTCTTATTAGTCTTTCAAAAATTCAATTTTTTTTCAAAATTTGGTATAATTATGGCACAATAGTTGAGAAAATATAGAAGCGGATCCTGTAAACATTCTCAGAAAAAATATTTTCTGATATGGGATTATTTATAAATAAGAATAGAATCCACACAGGATTGGTCACAGTATAAGTGGAAAATATTCTTAGACAAGATTCCAAGATGAAACCCTTGAAGCAAAAACAGTGTAACAATAGAAAAACATGAAATTTATTTATTTATGAAGTTGAGATGACAATGAACCTGCTGGAAGTGGAGATACATAGGAGACAGCCATGCAGAGAAAGAACTAGACTACAAGTGAGTGATCTAATAGAAGTGAGCTGAGGCGGGGGGCGGGGGGGTTCAGCAGGAATTGTGTATGGGGATTGTTCTTGGCCTCTGTGTTTTCAGTCTGAGAATGTTCTTTCCTCAGGGTGCAGTGAGGATGTCTCTGGGATGAAAACGTTTTTCTAATTGTGGTCAGAGGACTTTCCTATGAGCTTCTTCAAGGAAGTAAAGCAAGTAGTGAATACCCCAAATTCTCCTCTTTCCTCGAATATTGAGGAGCCATATGTTAGGGTAATGTGTCTTCAGCATCATTACGAGTAGCGATATTTTTGATTAAAGGCTATTGAATTTAGAAAAAAATATGAAATAGTCTGTTAATTAATGCAAATATTCAAACTCTGAAACCATTGCAGAGAATAAGTTTCAAGATTTTTTTTTCAGGAGAACTGAATAGAAAGAAGTCACAACAGACCATCTTTTTGGCAGTAATACCAGCTATAAGTGGCGGGTCATGAATGTGATTGAAAGCAAAGGAAGTTTCCTACAAGTTGTGGATTTGATACATTTGTGAACCACGATTACTGGAAACTGTTTGCACATTATGCTTGTCACTTCTTGAATGAGGCTGGCTTTGTTTGCAGTGTGGTTTGTGGAAGTTTTTAGAATAGTTTCGGGAAGGTGTTAAAGGTTATTTTAAGACAGCTCTCAGTAAGATATGTTAGCCTGAGGATGACAGTTTTCTTTCAAGTCTAAAATTAATCAGATCCCAAAGTCCATTATCAGATCGGAAATAAACAACGGACAGTATCATAGCTGTCAACATGAAATATAGTGCAGCAAGAGGGCTGTGAGGAAAATGAAGAAGAATAAATAATTTTTTAAAATAAATCTCTGAAACATGCAAAGGACTAGTCTTTCCCTTTGGACATTAAATGTGACAATAATTCTACACAAGTGTATTAGGAAAGAAATGTTACATTGCCAGGGTTAGAAGCAACCACTGGCAATTGACCACACCATTTTAAATAGAAGCCCTAATCACTTTAGGTCCGGCACATGGGGTGGTTAAGTAGTGGGGATCTATACGTTACTGTCCTTCATTTAAAATTCTTTCTTTCACCTTGAACTTTTAATCTTAACTGTGTTTAAAACAAAATAGACTGCCTCGGTCAGGGTACAGAACAAAGTGCTAAAAAAACTACAGCAAAAAGATCATTCCCCAAAGACACATATTTATGTAGCCTTTAGACAGCAGTGCATAGGGCAGAAAGAAATCAAGGGAAGGTAACTCAACTCCATGATGGTGTGCTTTCAAATAGTTTTTAAACTTACAGAAAACAAACAAATACACCAGTTAGCATTTTCTTCTTGTAACAAACATGTCCTGTGGTATGTATCATAGTTGGGGTTTTGTTGTTTAATTCATTTTAGAAATATTTCCTTTTACTTTTTGTAACATTACTACATAGCTCATCTGTATAACACAGCAATATCTTGGGTTTCTTTTATATACCTTCAAGGCTTTTTTGTTGTTGCTTCTTACTTGCTATGATCAAGTCTATAATGAAGCTTTTGAGATATGTACTTTTGGATGGTCATATACTTAATCTATTTAATTTTCTTTTCCTGTACTCCACGAAACACAAATGTGCATCTGTTTTAAATGTGTAGTTTCAGGAGTCTGAATAGTGTGTGTGACTGTGTAATGAGCATAGTAATTTGGCTTTTGAGCCTTTCCATTACACTGCTAAGAAATTCTCTTTTGCCTTTTCACAGGCAATATCTAGTCTCATCCAGACTGAGAAAACAATTCATTTGCTCTTGCTATAGGTGCCTACGTTTTTAGAAAATTTACATAGTGGAATTATATATAGTGTGTCTGTGAATGCCTGTATCTGTGTGTCTCTGTGTGTGTTTCTGAAGACTGAACCCAAGAGCTTCCATGTTTGAGACAAGTATTCCACCAGGAATTATATCCTCAATCCAACTTGGACTCTGTCTTGTCAGGCTTCTATCATTTGGAAAGATTACTATTTTTAAAATTTTATGTGTATGAGTTGTTTGTCTTCATACATTGTGCCTATAGAGGCCAGAAGAGGACATTGGATCCCTCAGAACTGAAGTTAGAGATAGCTTTGAGCCACTATGCAGGTGCTGGGAATTGAACTCAGGTTCCCTGCAAGAGCAGTAATTGCTTGCAACCTCTATCTGTCTCTTCAGCCACAAACTATTAATTTTAAAACTGTTTATATATACAAACTTAAGACTTAAAAATGAAAAATAATGTTGAATTCACATTGCTTCCTTTATTATTAATGATTCTACACTAAATTAAATATGACATCCCAGAAATTATAGTAATATTTTGACTTAATAGTAGAACCAAAACAATACCAAACTCAAGTGTATTTAAAGCTGTAAGTTTCAAATAGTTTTATATAAAATTATTTAATTGCTTTGACAGTAGATAAAGAGAAGATGATGTATTCATGAATTCTTATTTGTTCCATTCCAATGTTGCTTAGTCTTGTGTTCTATGTATTATCTCAAGGAGTCTTAGGTAGCCTGCAAGTAATGGGAGCATTTGTGTTGTCTGTAAAGAAAATCTTAAATGTGTGTCAGTTTCTCCAAGAAACTGGCTAAAGAACATATGGCAATTAATTACCAAAAGGAAAAAAAAAACTTGGGTTTTAATAGCTTACTTCTAGGGATGGGGAAAAAATGGACATTTTCCAAATATACTAATACTCCTAAATAATTTGTTCTATGGCTTCATGTTTGATTGCTGATAGAGTAAGTAAGTTAGGCTGGCTAACATATTTATGAATGTAACGTATAGCCACTCATCTTCCTAAATTATTAATTTTTGTTTTTTTGCTGAGTAAGTTGTACTTCATTCTATGGATAGGCCATTGTTTCATCAATGTAGCATAATCTTCAAAACTGAAGAGACAAAGTTTTAACTGAAACTCTTTTATGATGACAGACATTTGAAGTATGAACTTTGAGATAATCTCCCACTCACTTGTGCAATTTAATCTCCACTTCCTAATAAACATGATGCTACCTGAAGCTTTAGAAAGATGCTTTTTCATTTACCAATGAAATGCCTAATATTTCTACTTTAAAGAACTAGAGTCTGTCTCACATTTTAAATATTGAACAGGTTTCTTTTTTTTTTTTACAATTTCATGTCCATTTATATTTATTAAATAATACTATAAATTACAAAAAGAATGGTTAGCATAAATTTTTCATTTGTTACTTATCTTCTTCTTCTTTTTTTTTTTTTTGCAATACAATTCAGTTCTACATATCAGCCACGGATTCCCTTGTTCTCCCCCCTCCCGCCCCCCTCACCTTCCCCCCAGCTCACCCTCCATTCCCACCTCCTCCAGGGCAAAGCCTCTCCCACGGACTGAGAGCAACCTGGTAGACTCAGTGCAGGCAGGTCCAGTCCCCTCCTCCCAGGCCGAGCCAAGCGACCCTGCATAGGCCCCGGGTTTCAAACAGCCAACTCATGCAATGAGCACAGGACCTGGTCCCACTGCCTGGATGCCTCCCAAACAGATCAAGCCAATCAACTGTCTCACCCATTCAGAGGGCCTGAGAGGCCCACAGAAATCCACAAAGATACCCCCACAACAGACTGCTGGCAATGGTCCAGAAACAGCCTGAACTGACCTACTCTGGTGATGGGATGGCCAAACACCCTAATTGTCGTGCTAGAAACCCCATCCAACGACTGAGGGATCTGGATGCAGAGATCCATGGCTAGGCCCCAGGTGGATCTCGGGGAGTCCAATTAGCGAGAAAGAGGAGGGTTTATATGAGTGAGAATTGTTGAGACCAAGGTTGGATAAAGCACAGGGACAAATAGCCAAACGAATGGAAACACATGAACAGGTTTCTTAATCATTGTTTTCAATTCACTACTTGAAAAATCACAGTCACGCTCTTTGTAAACATAATATTTTAATGTTCTCAGAATACTGTTTTAAGTTTTTTTTGGATTCACACTTACAATAATTTCTGTTACACTTAATAAAAGTAAGAAAATGAAAGCAAGTCTTGTTACTAGCCTTTTGGGGGTTAAGGGCTTGTGGTAATACTTAAGTGACCACTAATATTTAAAAAAAAAAATTGCAGACCATAAACAGTAGGTGCTCAACAATGCAGGCATGCAGGTGCACATAGCCACCTGTCCTTACACCTGAAAAATCTTGGTGAGTAATTGTCAATTCAACTTTTTACTTTTTTCCATTTTTAGAAAACTATTCCGGCTGTTTAAGTCTACCCCTGGTTAACCACAGCTAATAGAACATGACGGGAGTGGAGCCTGGGAGAAGTCCCTTGGGCAAGAAGCGACAGATATGTGGAACACCAAGAAACCAAGTCAATTCTCAGTCGGGGCAATTACACTGACACCTCAGAAGAATAGCAGTGGAGTGTCTTGACAGTTGGAATCCAGTAAAGAATTATCAAAAATGCTGTGTGCTAGGTTCACGCCTAAGGCAGATGACCTGGTTGACAAGCTTGCCCAAGCTAACTATATTAATGCTTCAGATCAGTGTAAGAGGAACTAGCAGCCATTCTCCTTAACTAATCATGTGAACATTGTTGACAGGTTTTGTGCCTGCCTTCCAGTGGCATAATTATTCATCAGCAGGGTGAAGCGAAAAGTTCATGCAAATTGATTAGAATTTGAGCATACATCTTCTTTCTCGGCTACTGGAAGAATATATTGAAATTTGCTTTGTTTTCTTCATTTTATAGTTTTTTTTTCTCCAGGAAGCAAAACTTTCCAACAACAGTTAATCTATATCTGTTTAAAAGGAAGAAAAATGAACCTGTAAGATGTATCTGTAAGCTTTGAGAATTATGCTATGCAATATTTAAGTTACAGATGTGGGCCACAAACTTTTGTGAAAAAAG
This sequence comes from Peromyscus californicus insignis, assembly GCF_007827085.1. Lineage (NCBI taxonomy): Eukaryota > Metazoa > Chordata > Mammalia > Rodentia > Cricetidae > Peromyscus > Peromyscus californicus. The sequence goes on from NW_026294458.1 coordinate 52,817,387, forward strand.
CATAAGTTTAAGTCAAAATTTAGAATTACAGGCTGTTAAAATGGGCTCAATAGGACATAACTGTTTAACCAGCAATTAAATCTTGGGGCTCATAACTGTGACTGTGAAATTTATGTTTGAAATTTATTAGCTATATTCTTATATCTTATGTCCAATAATTTTAATCACCTTTGTTTCTGCAAATAATTGGAACTTTGAATAATTTCCAAGTTGCCTAACAAGCTATTTTTTCAGAACTTCCAAAACACATGAATGGACATAACTTTGCTGTATTAAGCTTTGGTCTTGCCTTCTCATCCTAAGGAAATAATAAATCTTATCTGTCAAAAATTAAAACGTGTTGTCCTTATCAATAGTATCAACTCATTGAGATTAAAAACTAAAGTACCTTGTATGTTTACTTCTGTATATCTTTACATTACTTGTTGGATAGGTATTAGATTCTCTTTTATGTAAACAAGAAAAGTTTTTTTTTTTAATGAGAATGACTTGATTCTCAGTTATTTTGTAACTCACTTCTTGAGAGAACATTCTGTTTCAATTATGACCCATTTCTTGTGGGAACAAGTAGCCATGACATCTACTATCCAAATGCTTCTATAACGTCTCTAGTCTCTAGTGCCGTATTCAAGAAAGGGATTTTCTTCACTGTACCAAGTCCATAAAGTATACTCTTACCATTTTTTCTTTTAATCCACCAGGTGACATAATAGATGTACATTTTCAACATCTGGGAATGTGTGGGCTTCTTATTAAGAAATGATTGTTGTGGTGATATTTCATTTGTGCTGAAATGTGGTGATATTTCATTTGTGCTCTAATAAATAAAGCTTGCCTGGAGATCAGAGGAAAAACCAAGCCACTATAAGTAAACAATAGTCGTGCAATGTTAACACATACCTTTAATCCTATCACTTAGCAGGCAGAGATCTGTCTGGATCTCTGTGAGTTCAAGACCACTCTGGAAACAGAGCCAACACTAGTTAACCATGGAGGTCTGGAGGTCTGTACAGACAGATGGGAAGTCACAGAGCTGGTCAGGAAGAGGAAGTGATATAGCTGGACAGAGAGAGCAAATCAGATGGCAGAACAGCAAGGCATATAGGCGTGCATAGATAGGAAGTATCTCACATTTGGAATCTGAGGTATCGGTTAGGTGAGGTTAGCTTGTGACTGTTCCTATTCCTCTGGTCTCTCTCAGGATTTAACTCCTATATCTGGCTCTGTAGTTTTTTTTTTTTTTATTTAATAAGACCATTTAGAAATTTGTCTACAAATTGTGGCATTGGATGCTTTCATCTTAATGGAACGAAGTGTAAGCATGCTGAGAGTGATGCCCTGGGAGGGCTTATTTAGAGCTGTTCACTTCCATATTTATATCTGGCATCTTGGAAATTGTATGGAAACATAATGATTGATGAAGAAAATACTAATTTTCATTTTGCTCTACGAGTCCACAGTGACTCAAATGAGAAACACGATGAGAAATGCATCTGATATCAACTTGAAATGTGTTTGTGAATATGAATAGTCCACTTTGCCAAACCTGATGATAAATAAAGGCAAAATATAAAAAGATCAGTAAATATTATTGTATCTCTTGGGGTTTTTTTTAGAGTACAGTTTACATTACTTCTAATCTCTTGCTGCTCTAAAATTATATTATTTGAAATCAGTGGAACATGATTGTTGACACAATTGTTACTTTTTAATATCTCCCCTTAACTTTAATTATAGCTCAATCACTTTATGATTTAAAACAATCCAACAAAAGCTGAATTTTGAAATCACTAAAAATGCTAGAGTGTTCTTACTCTTTCTAATTAGGAATGTTCCTTAAATAAGAAACATACAAGCCTAGAGAAGGCTCACTAGCTAAGAGCTGTTGGTACTCTGGCAGAAGTCCTGAGATTGAGTCACAACACCTAGATGATAGTTCACAACTACCCGTAATTCCAATTCCAGGGGATCCGATGCCCTCTTCTGGCCTGTCTGGCCACCAGGCATAAAGGTGGTGCACATAAAATAGAAAGAAAGAAGCATGCAGAGAGAGGGACAAAGATCACCCCAATGGACTTTCTGTACTTTCCTAGTTCATCAAATTGAATTCCCATTTAGCATCAGAGTTTTGTTCTGAGCTTTGTTGTTGAATCACTTTGTAACTGGTTGCTATAACTGTATCTGTGGCCCTTGAGATGCACATTTATTCACTTTGCTGTCAGAAGATGCCCTGTGACTAAGATTGTATGAGTCCACTCTCTTGATAGTGCTTTCCAGCATACTATCCTGCAAATGATGCTTTTTATTTCCGTTTGTAATCTGTAACATAAAAACCTCAAACACATGTGTACTAGCATAGTTTGATCAGAACTGACACCACGGTTTCTGGTAGTCAGTAACTATATGGTAATTATGAATAAAAAGTAGTTACACATAGAGCAAGATGCAAAATAATAGTGGCAGCTAACATTTGTTAGAGGTGTAACTGTGTTATGTCTAGTACAAATGTCTCAGAATGTTCTCATTAGTAATCCCCTGAGGTATAGTTAAAGGAGACTACCTTCCTGCTCTCATCCATTCTCATGATTTTAAACATTCTGATGGCCAATGTAAATCTCCTGACTGTTACCATATTCTAGGTCCCTGATTTTTACATTCATTCCCACACTGAAATATCCTCGGTGCCTAATGCACTCTTAACTCTTTTCATTCCAAAATAGTTCTTTCCTTTGTTTTTTCAGACTCAGTTAAAGACAAGGCAATTTCCATAGGTAATGGGCTCCAAAAAGCCTGCCCATGCACCAGGGATGGATCCTGATTCTCCTGCCAGGGGCCCCCTTAAGCAAATCAAGCGACACAACTGTCTTGCTTATGCAGAGGGCCTAGTCCAGTCCCGTGTAGGCTCTACAGCTATTGGTCTAAAGTTCATGAGTTCCCACTAGCTTGGTTTGGTTGTCTCTGTAGGTTTCCCCATCATAATCATGATGTCCCTTGCACATTACCTATGGTGGGACACCTTGCACAGCCTTGATGCAGGAGAAGGGGCTTGGACCTTCCTCAACTGAATGTACCAGGCTCTACTGACTCCCCATGGGTGACATGACCTTTTCAGAGGAGTGTATGTGGGCATGGGTTGGAGGGCAGAAGGCTGGGGAGAGGGTGGAATGAGGGAAGAGAAGGAAATCTATGCTTGGTATGTAAAATGAATAAAAAAAATTCTTAATAAAAAAAGACAAGGCAACTTCATCCTTCTTCTAGCTCAGGTAATTACTCCTTAAGGTATCCTAGATTTTTCTCTTTCTCACATGCCAAATTGAATAACCAACAAATTCAATAGATTATATCTTTAAAAAACATCCTTCACCTCCATTGTTAATTATCTTTCTTTAATAATTGTAACAAGTCACATTCATCTCTCACTCAATTAGTCATCATAGCATCCTAACTGGACTTCATGCTTTCTACTCTATTACAACCTATCACATTGGTTCAAATCTGTGTAATGAGTACTTTGTGTTTAAGTTATTCTAGAAGGATTGGGACAGAACAGCCAATCAGTGATTTAATTTCTAAGTGGATCTCAGGCATAGAAATATTTTCTACTAAAATTTTAATTAATCACATGAAATTAATTTCAAAGATTTGAAGATGGTGAAATAATCATCAAGTCTCATTGGTGACATAATGAGTGTAATCTTTGTGTAGCCATAACTCATCAGTATCTTCTATTTTCTGGGTATGTCCTGAGTATATAGCAGATGGCATATGAGAGGACTTCTTTATGTAGCTATGTGGAGGAAGAGGACAAATATTTTACAAGTCAAAAATCACACAAGATAATTTTAATCTCCTTATTCTAGATTTCCATGGGGAAAAATGTTCTATTTTCTTAGCCATTGAATATCGAAGAGTGTGTAATATATTAGACATAGTAGCTGTAAATAAACATTAGAATTTGAACTAAAAATACTTGAATTTTCCTAAATCATGCCTGCCTAATTTCCTAGAAAGAATTGATGCATGAACAACTGTAAAGTAGCAATATCTAAGAACTATTCTTCTGTATAAAATAACTTTAATATTAGTACTGAATACCAAGGGTGATGATTAATTAAAGAGTTTAATAGAGGGATTGGCAAGTAGATGACGTTCAGATTATAGGGAGGGTGAGAAGGGAGCAGTTTAAGGACATGAGATATATTCACTTGGAAGGGGATATAGGTCATTTAGTTACGTTTCTGCTCTGTAGCAAACATTGTGAAATGAATTAGATTTTATTTTTCAATAATAATAATATATTTAAATAAAAAATGAAATAAAGAAGAATATTAATATTACTTTAGAGTGTGTGTGTTGTGTATACAACCTAGGAACTATGCAAGGGTTTCCCATTGCTGTGTTATTCCCATTGTTTAATTCATGATTCATTTCCCCCATTTTCTTGAAATACGTATTTTTTAATTGTGGCATACATCTAAGTACAAGCAAAAATGAAAAACTGCTATTAATTGATTTTTCTGAAAAGCAAATTAAACTGCTTTAATATCAATGTTTAAAATAGAGAACTCAATCTTTAATTAATATAAAAATTTAAGGTAATATATTTTCAGTATATTTAATATTACAAACAATGACAACAAGTTGACTTTAATTTAATATTGTGCTCTTTAATTAAGAGCCATTTTAAGAAAAAAATTGTTTCCATTCAACTATCTAGATTGATTTTATTATATTAAAACCTTTCTATACTTTACACATAGAAATACTAATAAGAAAAAAATGATTATTCTAAAATTATGATGAGGAACTAGAAACCTAATAATGAAAGGAATTATGCCTCATTTCTCATATTTGTGAGACCCCACAAACATTGTGTGCGGGGATCTGTGTGTGAAAGCACATCTACATATCTCATGACTGTTATTGTGACTCACATGTGCTATCAGTATTTATGTAAGAAAGTCAGGTGTATAAATAAGCATATACATAGTTTGTCGACTACTGCATTTTCATACTTCATCATTCTAAACAGGTAACTCTGAAGCAAGTCAATTAATACATAGTTACATTTTGATGTGGAACACTTATAGCTTCATAAAAACCTTAGATAAGCAAAAAGTAATGAATGCACAGTGATAATTAATGTACATTTTAATAGTAAAAGAACTAGTCATTCAGACACTTACATTTCCAAGAGAACTGCTGAAATCAGGTGACCAGGATTATTAGATATATATCATTATTTTGTGGGAGTAGATAAAAGGATAACTTAAATATGAAAAAATAAGATATTTAAATTTGTATTGACATGTGCAAGTAACATATGTGTACAATCTTAACTTTGATGATTGTGAACACTTTTATAACTCTTTGCCTTACAATTATTTCCAATGTATTTTGATCCTACTTTGCCAGTGGCTTTTAGAGTTATAACTTCCCCTGTTAGTTCAAGTAAAGTGTAATTTTTATATGTGTAATAATGCACTTTCAAAACAATTAACTTGCATTTGTCCATTTGTGCTTTGTTGTTACCAGAGAAATCTTATTTGGCAGAATGTCATCCAGTATACTGTAGTAGTCATCATTTTCTTGAAACATGAGTTATAGATATAGGCTTACCTAAAATAAAAGTATATTTCATGATAGCTGGGCAGTATTTACAGTAGAAACTGTGTTTACTAAGAGAGCTGTTATTTGAAATAACAGTTGCTGGATATCTCAGGATAACACTGTGAATTATATGTATTATTTAGAATACTAAACAAATATTTTTCAGGAGCTCATCAAGCCCTTGATTTGCATCTCTGAAATTGTGCAATGTGACTCTGAGAACAAATCCTATTTGTGTATATATTATAGAATTAGACTATAGCAAGTCCAGAAGGCAGATATAATCATTCTTTGAACTGTACAATAAATCCTGCTGTTCTGAAAAGGTTGAAAGCCTATTTGCATTTGGCTGAGGTAATGAAATGCATCTTAATAGATTTAAATATGCAGCATTCATAAATATCAGCCAAATATAACTATTTCCTTGGTATGATCAGGTGGCCTCCTAACATTGAGCTATGCTTCTCTAGTTAGCTCTTGTTTATTTTTCCCATTTGCAGATCAGCAAATATGAACCATTAGCAGACATGGGAGCAAGCCGAGCTTCAAAATTATTACTGTGAGGAAATAAAGAGGAATTACTTGATTTTCAGCAAATAAATGCTTAATGAAAAAACTTATACAGTGTATCAGATTGACTTTCACCTTCATCAGAGAAAAGAACCCTCTTCTGATGTCCCTATAATTTAAAGAAAGAAGCAATGAAGGAAATCTGTCCTCCAAGGTAGGTTTACATGTTTACCTATAATTATGGAAAGTTGCCCCTACTGTGACAACTCCATCTATGAACAATGAATATCTGGCTTAAGTTTTTCATTTCATAGACCTTGACATTGGGGAATATATACTTTTGCTTTTGCTTTTTTTTCCTAAAAGGTTTTAAATTTCATATGGATCCACCACTCTCAAAAATCTTCCCTTCACTACAGCAGACAGAGGGCAATGTCAGAATTAGCATTCCCTCTTCACACACTATTCCAAATGGAAATCTTTATTCAAGCAGGGAGAAATCTGTCCCCTCTCCCAATTTGCAGGGAGCAGAAGGTTTAAGTGGGAAGCGCTATATGTCTATTTGTTCTAAACAACACTCGAAAGGCCTAAACACAATGGTATAAATAAAAAAGAAATGCCCTTCAGGAAAACAAGAGTCCCGTGTTCATCACACCTGGCTTCATTCTCGTCACAGCTGATGTGTACAGCAATGATTAGAAATCATATAGATACTGATGAGGAGCGAAAGGAAGGTTACTTAAAATTCTGCTGCACCTTGTGCTCAAAATATCTTCAGCAGCTTATAGTCACTCTTCGAAACAATTTAGGGATCCAAGCTTTTTTAGCCTGAAAAAGCTTAATTTTATGAATATTCTAGATACATGGAGCCAGATTGAAATTTTAAAAAGTGCAAACATAGCACTTCTTTCTATATTACATAACAGGTGTAACTAGGAAAAATATCAAAGAGAAAAACGTAAGTTGAACGCATATTTCCTGGGAAGTACAGCTTTCCTATAGAAAGACAACTGTCAGATTGGTTTATGTTTGTCTGGCCCTTCATAGTAATAATTGGAATATGAGTCTAGCTTTTTAATGTTATGGCTAGATTACAGCTTCCACATTTGACACCCATGACTGCAAAACTCAGCACAAGGAAGCCAGCTAGAAAGCAATCCAAAAACTAGATTATTGAAAATGAATCAGCAGCATCAACTATCTGAAGGCACAGCATGAAACCTAAACACTTTGAAAGTTAGAAAGCATGTAGAGTGGCCTGGGGGTTCTATGGAGATCCCTAAACAACCCAGGCTGATGCTAAGATGCAGCGTCACTCTCGGAAAACTGACAGTGGATCCCAATTGTCGAGGACAACATCCAAATAGAACATTGAATATACAGAGGTCAAGATGGTGCTTGCATGCACACATACCCTATGTTCTAGTCTCTGGCACTGGAAGGTACTCTGCAGGCTATGGAAAGAGAAACCTGGACACCAATTCAGCCACAAAACACTAGATCTACAATCTCCCCTGCCTGTAATATATGCTGGGGCAATGGTGACACAGAACTTGTGGGACTGGCCGACTAATGTCTGGTTTAACGAGGCCCACACCATGAGAGGGAGCCCATGCCCTATACTGCCTGGATGGCCAGGAACTGGAAACTAGATAGTCTTGAGAGTTAGGGTAGAGCCAAACATGACTTCTCCCCACCTCCTGCCACCCAATAAAAAAGTCAACGGAGTGATTCCTAATGATATTCTGTTCTATCTACTCAAAGATTGTTGTCTTGTCTAGCCAACATCAGAGAGGCTTCCTCTGTCAGAAGATGGGAGTGGGTACAGAGACCCACAGCCAGACACTATGCAGAGAGAGTTTAAACCAGAGCTCTCCAAAGGCAGCTCCTCTCCTTGGAGCTCTGTGAATTCTGTGAAAGAGGAGGAGGAAAGATTGTAAGAGTCAGAGGGGTTGGAGGATGCCAGGAGATCATGGCCACTGAATCAACCAAGCCGGCCTCACGTGGGCTCACAGAGACTTTATCATGGGTTCTGCCTGGGTCTGCACCAGGTCTTCTGCATATATGTTATGGCTGTTAGCTTAATGCTTTTGTGGGATTCCTACCAGTGAGAGCAGGTGTATCTCTGACTCTTTTGCCTGCTCTTGGGACTCTTCCTGCTATCGGGTTGCCTTGTCCAGCCTCAGTATGAGGTCATTTGACTTGTCTTATATCTTGTTTTGTTGTGTTCCCTTGTTGTTTCTTGGAGGCCTTCTGTTTTCTGAAGGGAGACAGAGGGGAACTGGATCTGGGGAAGAAGGAAGTATTGTATGATAGAAGAATATTTTTAATAAAAAATTCAAAATAGAAACTTTCCTACTTTGTTGTAATGTAATGGATGAATACATAGTCTAAAGCATTAGAAGGTAAATGTTTTTTGCCCTAGAAATTATTAGCCATCTGGTCACTTATCATTAGGATAATAAGCATCTACTCTGAAGAGTTTATGTTGATGTGGGGAAATGTTTTTGCAGCATTGAATTACAAAGAGTATGGAAGATGTATATGTAGTGTGATTACAAACATACAAAATAGATTATATACTCATGTGCTTAAAAATACAAATGATGGCTTAGAAAAGTAATTCTACATATTGTCACTCAGGATTTATCTAGGTTATTGTGAAAGATTATTCATATTGTATTGATATAACAGTTATCTAACATCTAACAAATATCTTTAGTGAATGTTTCTTGTGTTTTAATAATTATGAGCAACACAAGACTACATTAAGTTAATTATTAAGTTAATTGCATCTTTGTATGGAAAGATTTCTCATGGTCTTCATAATCAAGTTTTGTAAAAATCTAGAAACTTGTATGAAGAGCATCGTATCTTTTACAAAACTAACATGGAAAAATGTTTGTGTCATTTTTTTTCACATGCTTTTTTCCAACATAACACAGAGGACTTAAGTGAGACTTTTTCTAGTCAGGTTGTTCTTCTATCCCTAGATTAGAAAGGATGTTATAGTAATAAGACAAGATGGAAAAGTAATCCCATAAAGTATCAACATTACATTCTGGTTTGGAGCTTGAATCTCATACCGTCTTCAGCAGGTACCATGCATTCCTTTAGATCTGTTTCTCTTTAATCATTTCCTCATATTACTTGTGTTGAGGTGTTCTGTCCGCACAGAGTGAATATGACTTTGAGAAATTTCTGTCTCTGCAACATACTGCTTTGTCTATCTTCCTATCCTGCAACATCTGCCAAGTGCAAAATAAATGTTGATGTTAACAACTCAATAGTATTAAATATTAATGCTGCTAAAATTAAATAAAAATCACTGACTGGAATTGTGGTATAGTAGTTTCTTCTGAGATTAAAGCCTTCCTTCTTAAAGAAAACACATAACTTAATAGGATGTTAAAATGGAAGTGAAACAATAGGATGTTCTAAGGGGAGGTGAAGTATTCCATCTTGCAAATAAGCTCTTTAAATTCACGAAGTAAATAGCATTATAGATTCAGGAAGTCACAGAAACTGACCAGATTCACACAGTAAAGACTGTGGAAAGACTCTGAAATCAGCAGAGCTCCTTAGAAAAGGCGGATCAGTCAAGAGACCAACTGAATTGTCTAGGAGAGGTCTGACTAGCTGATCAGCCTGGAAAGGATGCTCTGCAACCTGTTGAGCTACCTACAGGCCTTATAGTGTGTTCCAGGTTTCCAGATTTATGAGCTGTTACAGGGGGTGGACTTTGGTGATTCAGCAATCTTTGAGTAATTTATGCTATTATAAAACAATTTCTGTCTTGTAAATAACTTCAGTAAAACTAATTGGTTCAACAATGGTGGCGTCTTATGTTTCTGTGGTTGTGATAAAATTCCATGTCCAAAAGTAGCTTGGAGAGTAAAGGGTATATTTCAACTTATAGCTACACACCACAGTCCACTATGGAAGACAGTATGGAAACTCAGGGCAGGAACCTGTATAAAGGAACCCACCCAGAAGCCATGAAGGAATGCTACGTACTACTTTACTCCTCATGATTTTCTCAGCCTGTTTTCTTATAGTACCCAAGACACCAGCCCAGAGGTGGCAACACACACAGTGAGCTGGGTCCTTCTGTGTCAGTCATCAATGAATTAAATGTTCCATGACTTTGTCCACACAGCAACCTAGTGGAGACATTTTCTCCAATGACATTCCTTCTTCCCAATAACTCTAGGTTTTGTCAATTTGATTTAAAACCAGCCAGCACCAGTTGTATCTATTCTTTGTTCTGTCATTAATTCCCTACTTGGGGTAAGAATATATTTTTTAATATTTCCAAGGAATACTGTTATGAACAGGGTCACATTTTTCTTTGTATATAACTCCTTTCTTGCATTTAAAAACTGTGTTCACATGGATTGTGTAAATTTCTATTGAACTTCTATGGAGGGAAATTGATCAGTATCTTTAAATTATGATTCAGGGTTTTCAAAACTGATTATTTAGTAGGTTTAAACCTCTGCCATAAGGGACAAGGAAAATGGACAATTATATAAAGTAACTGTTTCAGGTATTGAAAGTATTCCGGCATGTTTTTGATTCTTTGGTGACAGAGAACTCAAAAAAATGAGCTCACATTCACCTCTGTCTTTTGCATAGAATTGCTCATCAAACTTTTTTGCAGAGGTGAGAGACTGACAGAAGATGTCACCGTCTCTGAATGCAGAAAATAGAGTCGGTGCGGAGCCAACTGTAGTTTTTAGGGAACATATGACAGAGAATAGTTCACAAACTATCAAACAATGAGATACCCTCAGGACTTTTTAAAAAATTCTCTCTCTCCTCTCCTCCCATTCCATTCCCCCACCTCCCCTCTGCCCCACCTCTGTGTCCACCCCTGCTCTGTTTCTGTTCAGAAAGAGGCAGACATCCTGTGGATATCAACAAAGCATGGAATATCAAGTTGCTCTCAGACTAAGCACCTCCCCTTGTATTAAGGCTGGGCAAGGCAGTTCAGTATGAGGGATAGGTTCCCAAGAGCCACCCAAAGCATTAGGGACAGACCCTACTCCCATTGGTAGGAGTCCCAAAAGTAGAACAAGCTACACAACTGTCACATATATGTAGAGGGCCTAGGTCGGTCCCATGCAAACTCCTTGGTTGCTGGTTCAGGTTCTGTGAGTTTCTATAAGTCCAGGTTAGTTGTTTCTGTGGGTTTGATTGTGATGTCCTTGACCCCTCTGGTTCCTACTGTCCTTTTCCCCTCTCTTCAGCATTATTCCCTGAGCTTGGCCGAATGTTTAGCTGTGGGTCTCTGTATCTGTTTCCATCAGTTACTGGATGAAGGCTCTCTGCTGAATTGAGGTAGTCACCAATCTGATCACAGGAAATGCCCAGTTCAGGCTATGTGAAAGAAATGACTGGAAGGGAAGGGGAGCATTTCAGGGTCAGGTAGAAAGCTGGTGTAAGCGAAACTGCCAGGAATCCACAAGGATGACCTCAGCTGAGATTCTGAACAATTGTAGATACCCTTTAAAATTCTAATAGTCCTTGAAATGAACAGCTACTAGAGCTGAGAGTTTATAAATATTCTGAAATATCAGTAGAGATGGAGAGAATAGGAATTTATGCATGCATAATGGACAGAGCTAAGTAAAGATACTAACCATTCAGTACAACTCCAGAGAGAATACATCTTTTCCCTTTTTTTGTCAGGCATTTTGTTGATCATATTAAAGTTCCTAGTTGGCATCCCGAAGAAAACATCCAGTTAGCCTCTAGAGTCCCTTTATGTGACCTGAGTGCCCACATTAATTAAATAGTCTATTAAAAATAACAACAAACCACTTACCTATCAACCATCTAGTCAAAATAACAAACAAAAATATCATGGCTATTAGATATTTTAATAGAGGCATTGATAAGCATTTGTGAGATTGTGTCTCCTAGAAATGAAAACAAAATTATGTTTAAGACAGTTTAAATTATCATATATCTGTCTGCTAGAAGAATGGGCCCAATATGCAAAACAATAACAATATAGAAAGATTTCTAGGGTGTTGTAGAATATTACTTGAACTATGTAAAGATGTGTCATATTTGTTTATGTTGCAGAATATTACCTTAACTATGTAAAGATGTGTTACAGTTGCTTATGCTGCATTTGTTTAATAATGTAAATACGTGCTTTGCCTGCCTAAGGCATTTATTTCGTCTAATAAAAAGCTGAATAGCCAATAGCTAAGGAGTAGAGGGATAGGCTGGACTGGTGAGCAGAGAGAATAAGTGGAGGAGCAATCTAGGATTGGGGGAGAAAAGGAAAGAATGGAGAGAGAAGGAAAGAGAAAAAGAGGGAAATACCCAGGGCCAGCCAGCCAGGCAGACACCAGACAGACAGACACAAATTAGAACATACAGAATGAAAGAAAGGTAACAAGCCCTGAGCCAAAATGTAGATGAAGAGAAACAGGTTAAATAAGTTATAATAGCTAGTGGGACGAGCATAAGCTAAGGCTGAACATTCATAAGAATAATGCTTCTGTGTCATGATTTGAATCCTGGTTGGTGGCCCAAAAGAAAGCCTGCTACATTAGGGTAATAAAGTTAGATAAATAAGGAATAAAGGTGATTTTAGAGGGAGGGATGGAACATAACAGTGTAAACAGCTCATCCTTCATAAGAGTAGACTTTAGAAGTAGATATATGCAGACTTAATGACTCATGGTATGAGAAAGGTTTGAGTCAATGCTCTAACAATCATGCCCGTTTCTTAGGGAACTAAGAAGTTAGGCTGTATGTTTAAAATGGGAGAGAAGACTAGGTACTGAGATTCAGAAAACTGAGTGGTTGTTAGCAGTCACGTGGAAAAGACAAAGGTAAAGGTTGTCCCAGAGTCCAGGGGAACCGCTTCAGCTTTGTTTTCTGAGAACTGAAAGGAGACTGTGTGCATTGTAGAGGACTTCCACACAAATCTGTTCACTTTTAAGAGTGCGGGAACAAGGCAGGAGAGGTGGTTCATCTGTTGAAGGCTCATAATCAAAATGCCAAGAGTGCAGGAATAGATAACAAATTTAAATGGAGAACCTGTCTTTTAAATCAGAGAAAGGTAATACCGGTCACAATTTGTGAAGGGAATGGCTATGACAGAAACGATGTCATTAAAATTAGTGGTGGGGTAATGGTGGCCCGAGATTATTGAAGGTGAGTATTGAAAAAAATGCCAAATAGGTGGCCACATTTATGGAATGATTATCTATGTTGATATTTAAGTCATTGGGACTTAATGATAAAATATTGGAAATAATGACATTGGCCAAGAAGCTTAAGTCAAAAGAAAGAAAGAAGGCAAAAGATGGAAGGAGGTGGGTGGGGAAGAATGTAAGTCAATAGAAGAGACACTGAAACATCAGCTCTGAAAATGAGAGAGTTTATATTGTAGGTGGTGTCCCTTCTAAGAAGTTGTCTATCATCATATCCTCAGAAGAGACCAGAGAGGGCAGGGCTATCATTCTCGCCTTGTGTTTCAAATCAGAGAAACTGCTTTCCCCAAGGGCACACTGCTACTAACGAGGATCAAAACAATTGCTTCTGATGCTACATTCAAAATCTGCCAACCCTGTCCACCTGTCCAAACTGGTGCATTTCCTCACCTCAACTATGGTAAACAGAACTGAGGAATTAACCTCCAAAATTCAACTATAAAAGAAGCTGATGATTAGTTTGGAAAGATGCATTTCATTCATTAAAGCAACACAGCTGATATTCTTTCAGCAGAATCCATGTTGTATATAAATGCAGATTCCCCCCTTATGTTTTAGGCTGTGAATTGTCACATTAAATGCCAAGATAGCTCATTTTGAAATCACACCAATATTCTCTCTCTGGAGTAGTAGGAAAACAAGAGTACACTTCATAAAAATTTGAGACATGAACTAGATATTCTTTCTGCTATTCCTAGGACACACTTGCAAAGAAAAACAGTGGGATGTCCCCATAGCTGCCTGCTTGCTATTTATTACAGAAAGTCAGTGGCACCACTTTCATTTAATTTATGTTCAGTTCTATGGGAACAGGTTTTCATTAGTTACCGTAGACAAAAATAACAGAAATAATGGAAGTCACCTTGATAACTCCACTTACACTGTCACTTTCTTTCAAACAACTGAAATTTTATGAAATCCCGTGGGATGTTATTTTTTTTTTCAGAACTGTGATATTGTTCAACAAATTTCTTGTAGGAATAACACTATTCAATACTATATGCAATAAAATTTAAAACAGGATTTCAAATGAGTAATATCATAATGATTTCATCTATTAGATATAGTACTATCTTAAACATCCATATAACTTTTTATCTTTTTAAAATAGCTGGAATGTATATTTCTTGCTAACATCATTTCCATATTATATACTTACAGAGAGAAAGGAGATAAAGTAGATAAAGTACATTCTAAAATAAAGATTATCTCTGGCAAAGTCTAGGACACCGTGTACAATAAATACATGTGTCCTTCATATAATAACCAAAGATTAGGGCATATAGAAGGGCCTATCCACTTGCCTAGCACACACTCCTATAGAGAGTTTTTTTACTCATATTTCTTTTATTGTGGGAGAGGAATTCTTGACTCTGGTGGCAGCCTCTCCTTGCACCCTCTCCCTGGGCGATAGACAAGACATTCTTGTTTTTAATCTCTTGGTTATCTTTTCAGTCAGTGTTCTCTTGGTATGCTGAACCATTATGGAATCTGTGATTACCTTTCTTAATTTTTTATTGCATTTTATGCATACGTTTAATATGTTTTGATGAAATATCCCCCTCTCCCTCACCATTTCTCCCTTCTAACCACTTGTGCTTATTTTTTTTAAACCCACTGAGTCCACTTAATGATCCCTGTGTTTGCATGAGTGTTGCCTCTACTAGACCATGGGATGTTTTTCAGTGGTCATATCTTTGAAGAAAACTAATGGTCCTTCCCATAGTAGCCATTAACCTTTCTATTTTTCATTAGAAAACAAACAGGCATCTAAGGACTAATAATAAAATACATAAGATAAGACAGATAAGACAAAAACAAACAAATCAAAACATGTCAAAACAAACAAACAAAGGAAAAGGAGCCAAAGAAACACATATGAATGGAGAGGTACACACGTTCACATACACGCATCCCATAAAAACAAAAACCAGAATCTGTAATCTATACACAATGGAATGACCTGCAATATGAAAAATAAAAATAAAAATCAATACCCCAAATTGACATTGTGAGACCAAGAACCTCCAAAGATGTGGTGAATTTGTTTTGTGTTGGTCATCTACTGCTGGGCACAGGACCCCATCAAATCCCCTGACCTAGGGCTCAGTGAGCTATGTGGAAAAGGAGATGGAAAGACTCTAAGAGCCAGAGGAGGTGGGGGATACCAATGAAACAAGGCCTTTAAGACAATACATGACTGACACACATACAAACTCACAGAGACTGTGGTAGCATGCATAGGGTTTACACAAGTCAGCTTATTCATTTTTATTCCTTGAAATTATTATGGCCCACAGTCATGCATTTGGAATGGATAATAAGTTATTGTCAGTTAGTGTACACAAACATTATACGATAATATGCTCACTTTCACGTCCAACTCTGACCCCTCTCTGAATATGTATTTGCATCTATACCTATTTCATTAATTAATGATTGTTTTTCTCCCCGTGTGTAGCAGGTAACTCACCATTTAAAATAAAGCTCCTATCATCCTGTTTGAAAGGGGTCGCTTCTCAACAACATGGTTTACAGTTCTGAGTTTTTACCCCCATGGGTCTTCCTGTATGTGTGGCAGTAGGGAAGCCCTTAGCATTAAATAATTCACAGCTGTTCACACCACTTACCTCAGCCATTTTACTCTCCTAAGAAACATCAGACAGGGCTAATATAACAGTCTCAGAATTGCTCTGGAGTCAGTAATTTTTAAGAAGCTTTTTAATAACATTTTTTTAACATTTTCAATAACCATTTCTACTCATACAAGACCATTGTTAGTTCACAAAACTGAAACTTAACTGAAGAATGGAGATTGTATGAAATGAGTCCCCAAACAATATAGTTTTGATACCTTGTGTCTAGGAAGGATAATAATAAATGCTGTAATTATAGTCAGCATAGAAGTGCAAATCTCTGCACAGCCTCACAGAGGCCAAACTAACTCTGTGAGAATGATGATAAAGCATCACACTCTCCAGATCCAAGAAGGTCTTTCACCCCCATTCTGTTTACACTTACCATACATTTACCAGTGTTAGGAGGAGAACCTCTTTAAGTGTGCCTATAGTTTATCTGAGAAAATGTGGAGCATATCCAGGAAAAGCACAGTATCATTTCCTCAAAACCCACTTCTCATGAATCCAGATGAAAACACAGATGCATATGTACACAGGCATATAATTACAAGAGATATCAATGCACAAATAAATACATATTTGGGGCCAATAAAAGTAAGCATACATGTTTCTACTTGTTTTCTGAATGAAGAAGCATAGGTTTTCTCCACCTTTCTAAGTGGTTCTAAGATGACTCTGTAATGACCAGCTCAACATCTTTAGTGCCTGAGGCAGCAGTATAGTTCTCAGAAAAGAATCAGAAGCCTCTAATTATTGGTTTAAATATTAAGGCAACTTCATGTAGTTAAAAGGGAGGTTTATTTTGTGGGGTAACTTACAAGTGAAGGGATAGGTTACAGCATCTGGGAAAGGTGTAGCGCAGTCTAGCGGTGTTTTCTGGAGAACTCTGCTCGGTCTTCCTCCAGCATCCAGGATCCAGGAACCAAGAGAGCTCGCCCATCCAGATCTCGGGTCTTCAGGGGTCCTTTCTCGGCTCTGCCTTATAGGCATGACAGTTACCGAACCCTCAAAGGAGGTGGTACTTCCAGGTCAAAGCTGGAACGGCTACCCACTACATCTAATCCCCTTTTTATAAACATATTTATGTTTTATGTATATGTGGGTGTGCATGCTACATGTGGGTGGGTACCTACATAGGCCAGAACAGGGTGCCGTATCCCCTGGAGCTTGAGTACAGGTAAGACACCCAAAGTGGGTGTAACCTGGAGAAAGCCAATGTGAATGCTTGGGACCAAACTCAGGTCTTCTGGAAAAGCAACAAATACTTGTAACCTCAGTGCCGGGCCATTGCTATAGCTCCTGTTTCCTTTTTATTACACGATTTTTGTCACTTCTGAATATTTCTTAATAAAGAGAAAATCCTAACAAGAATATTTAAGTGTGGTTTCCCAAAGAAATCTGCTAAACTGATTTCATCTCCAGGTCAAATCCCGTCATGACAGAAATAATTTCAATAACAGTCCCCATAAAACAAAAATACTACAGCAGATTACCCTTCATTTATGAAAATATTTCACCAAAATGTAAGCATAAGTACCACAGCCAGACTCCTCAGAGCCCATTATGCCAGGACCTGGCTTACTAGAGTCTGTGAATACCCTTATTCATAAAACCTATTCATAAGTATTCACCAGTTTTTAATATTGATAGTTTTTCTATCAGGAAGGGATGACATAAAAATTATTATTCTCTTTGTGTGTTGCTAAAGCTCACAAAATTCATTGTTTTTAATCAAGCCATTTCCCTTTCCAATCCACAGACTCTTATTTGTTCTTAGGCCTGTTAGTCATTAGTATAAATTAGGATAGGTCTACAATTGTAATGACCCATGCCTTATTAACCTCCTTCCTTTAGCAGGCACAATGATTGAAGAGATATCAGTTCAGCCCACACAGCCTGCAAAATTAACATCAGTCACTCTGCAAATAATCGCAGGGATTTTTTTTAGAGGCTTTTAACACAGAAAGAAATTCTTAGTCATACAAGATGATTATTAATTCATACATTTTGAAATTTATGGCAAGAAAGAGAATAAGAGATCTTTAGCAAGTACGTATGCACCTATTCAAAAAGATGCTGCTTCAACTGTAGTGAATAGATTCGTCCAAACACTGAATTCTAGGCGTGTGAAAGACCTGGTAATAGGTTTTAAATGGAGGCAGCATGAGTTAATGGACTAAGCTCTAGGACTTAATGGAATCAAGGCCTGAATTTTAAATCTGCTCTGCCTCTAACAGGTTTTATAAAGTTTAGGAGTCACTTAAACTTTTAGTACTTTTGGCTTGTTACTTCAGCCAGTAGCATCTGAAACACTGTCACCCTCAGCCAATCTTGTAGTCAATGAAGAATTTATGAGAGCATCTGTCTGGTTCTAGATATGGCCATATTTATATTTTCAGATTGATTTCTTCTCTTTTTACCAATTGGCTTATTTTAAGTATAGCTAAGTAAAGCTTCCTTTTTCAATCTTCTGACCTCTCACATTGCACCTTTGTAAACATAGCACATCTGATGAGAGGTGACAATTTTCAGTCCTCACATTTGAAAGCACTGTATTGCTTGTGCAATTCTATTGAAAATGGCATGAAAATGCATATCGGATGATACTTTAATAAAATTGCATTGTAGATCACCTTCTTGTCATAGTTCCTTTTCTGTTCATGATTGCTTGAGAAGGACTACTGGGAGATAAATGCAATCAGTAAGCAAGTTTTAAGCATTCTATCCATGGATAGATGTTACTTTGTTTTTAAAATAATAATAATTTATATATTTATACATAATATATTATATAACTACAAATATTAAAATGATATATAATATATATTTTAATAATACTTGTAATTACCATTATTAGTGTGCACCATGGAGGTCATAAGACTTTGTGGAGTCAATTTTCTTTCCCGACCATGCTTTTGAGGGGTTGATCATGTGTTTTTACATTTGTGTGGCAAGGGCTTTTTACCCACTGAACCATCCCTCTGGCTCTGGGTAGTGACTTAAACACATGTTAGAAATATAAGGTTATGCTACTTAAGTTTATGCTAATTAAGACAGTGGAACTTTTCCTTCTGCCAGTACTTAAACCTCACTAACAGAATATGGGAATTGCAGAAACAAAACATGGATATAGGAATAACAACAACAACAACAACAACAAGACAGCTCTGTCTTTATTTATAATTAATTCTTTACATCAGTTATTTAGTGTGGTTCCTGTGCTCCTTCTAGTACTATAGCTCACATGCTGGAGTATGAAATCTCAAGGGAAAGACCATGTCCTGACTGGTATACACAATGTACTCTTCATTCAATGTGGAAATATTGGTGATACAGAATCACCAAACAAGACACTACACCTATTGAAGACATACATGGTCAAGGAATATGACCATGATGTAAAGTATAAGTCAGCTTTGAATCACATTCAAAGAGTCATGCATACTGTAAATCACATAATGTTTCACATGAATTAGTTCATTTCAATAATGAACCTATTGAAAAATACAATAATCATATTTTTGTAATATGATAACTAAGAATTCTGAATTACTTTCCTAATATAATGGGCTAGAAAAAGATGACAGAACATGGATTTCATCCATTATATTCTACCCAGAAATAAATCAAAGGAGCTCAAATACAATCTTGTAGGTTGAAGCAACACTTCTGCATCTGATAACAAAACATGTTCATTCTCAGAAAAGAAAATCCTCTGCCATCCAATTTTATTTTGGTTATGGTATAATTATATCTCAATATTCTGCAAAATCTGTCTTATGAGGGCATACGATACTATGAATTCATGTCTTAAACATGATTTGCAAATTGTGTTTCATATAAAGGAAGAAGTTTTGAGGAAAGGTATATGTGATTGTGTTGTCAATTTGATGGAACCTGTGCCCATCTGAGAAGGGGATCTTAAGTTGGTCTGTGGAGGAATTGTATTAATTACATTGCTTGAAGGGAGAAGTACCACCCACAATAAATGACACCATTCCCCGTGGTAGTACTTTCTCATCAAACTATCTTTGGACTGCCAGTCCCCAAATAATGACATGGAAACTTGTTATTATTTACAAAAGCTTGGCCTTTTTTTAGGCTTGTGAGAGCTAGCTCTTATAACTTAAATTAACCCATTTATATTAATTTACATTCTGCCATGGGGAGTTACCTCTCTTCAATCTTGCATCTCCTGTTTCCTCTTCATGTCTGGCTTGCAACTCCACATTTCTTCTTTCCAGAGTTCTCTCTGCCCAGAAGTCCTACTTTTACCTCCTGCCTAGCTATCGGCTTTTCAGCTTTTTATAACACTGATCACAGCAATACATCTTCACACAGTATACCCATAATAGCCCACAACACTTCCCCCTTTTTGTCTAAATAAAAAGGAAAGGCTGCTGGGCGGTAGTGGCACACACCTTTAATCCCAGCACTCGGGAGGCAGAGCCAGGCGGATCTCTGTGAGTTCGAGGCCAGCCTGGTCTACAAAGTGAGTTCCAGGAAAGGCGCAAAACTACAGAGAAACCCTGTCTCGAAAAACCAAAAAAAAAAAAAAAAAAAAAAGAAAGGTTTTATCTTTAATACAGTAAAACTATATACAATAAGGACAACTATCAGGTGAGAATTATATTCACAATGTTCACTACAGACGTATTTGGCAAATTCAGAGAAAATACTCTATTATCTATCCTCTCTTAGTGAGTCTACAGTTTTGTACATAATTTACTTTTTATTGTAACTTGTATTACCAATCTAAAAATATCTTTTAGACCTTAAACATTTTCTTAGATAAACAACTTAAGCTTTTATGTCTCTCAACCCTATGAACTTTACATCTCCTTTGTGAGTTTCTTTTCTGAATTTGATGACAAGGAAAACTGTAAGATTATAATTCAATCTTTAACCCCATGAGAGACCCAAGAAGGATAACATATTTCCTGAGTAAACAGGAAGTGCAGAACAAGCAACTTCCAAAACTAAGAAACAGCAGAGACATCTGGTTGCCTGGACAGTCACTACAAGGTTCCTCTGCAACATTAGGGCATCCATCATGGCCTACAGGTTTAGAATGTCTGAAAGAACTTTCTGTGAAGCCGCAATTTTGAAGAACTGTCCTACCCTGCCTTGGCAAAGTTTGCCAGTTACCTTCTTTTGTGTCCTGCTCGTACAATTTGAACAGCATTCTGTCAGCAGTCAAAGCAAAGGCAGTTTCTTTGCCCAATGGCTAACCTTGCTGCACATGAAAGCAAATTCCATATGGAGGTTCTTCAATGCCCATCAACCTCTTTTGAAACAAAAATTGGTGCTGCCAGGAGCAGCTGTGTCTCACTGTCATGCAAAGCCTTATGTTGTTGAAACATCTTAGATGCCATTTCTGTAGATCTCTAAAGTGCTTGAAGACCATCTATCTATCTAAAATATATCTCTGTCTGACCTTGAAAACATGACTACAAGTTTGATTGTTATAGATGACTAACCACTAGTCTGCATTTCTTAATTATCCTAAATGGTTTATAACAGCTTTTTTAGGACTAGAACTTCACATTACATTTTTTAAATGAGCTGCATAGATATAATATCATAAACAAGAGTAGAAACTTATGTACAGTATAACAAAAATAATCTTAAATTTGTATCAATATACAAAAATCCATACCAATGTAAAATACTTAAAACTGGTTGTTCAAAAGTACACTCAGGCAACTCTGCCTTTCTTCTTCCCAGAATTCTCTCTGCCTGCAGTTCCTGCCTATCCTTCTGCCTAGATATTGGCCATTCAGCTTTTTATTACACCAATGACAGCAGTACGTCTTCACACAGTGTACAAACGTCCCACAATGATTCCCTAGACAGAGTAGAGAAAGCAAGCTGAGTACTAGAACTTGTGTACTCATTTTTTTCTTCATCTGGTGGCTGTAATAAATCCGTAATAACTCTTTCAAGTTCCTGCCTTCTTGACTCCCCTGCCACAATGGGATGTACTTTGAACTATGAACTAAAATAAACTCTTTCTATTTTATGTTACTCTTGATGGAGTGTTTTATCACAGCAACATTAAGATAAAGTAATACAGTTTTAAATAACCACAAATAGTTTTTTTGTGTTTGTGGTAGTTTGAATAAGAATGGCCCCCATAGGCTCATATATTTGAATGTTTAGTCACCAGGGAGTGACACTATTTGAAAGATTTAATAGGTATGGTTTGGTGGAGAAAGTGTGTCACTGGGGGAGGTCTTTGAGGTTTCAGAGCCCATGCAAAGCCCAATGTCTTCCTCTCTGCCTCTGGTTAAGAATGTAGCTCTCAACTACTTCTCTGGCATCATGCCTACCATGTCCGTTGTTATGCTTCCTACTATGATGATGGTCTAAACTTCTGGAACTGTAAGCAAGCTCCCAATGAAATGCTTTCTTTTATAAGAGTTGCCTTGATCATAGTGTCTCTTCACAACAATAGAACAATGACTAAGATAGCACTTTTGGAAGGCTCTGTGCATGTTACCTTAGCAAAGATCACAGATCCCTGCCACATTTTAACATGCAAAGACAATGAATTCCCCTTTCATGATAAATACAAACCTTGGACATAACACTTTATTTAAACTCAAAGGCTTTTGTTCATTTTATATGTTCAATGGAATTATTCTGAAAGGATAATTTCACGGCTTAAAATGTGCCTCAAATTTCTAGTTATAAAACAAGCTAGGGTGAGGGTTAAGAATCAAAAGAGTTCATTTGACCATATAATCCCTGGCATCTATTAAAACAGATTACATAAATTGCACTCAATAAGACAAAGCCTTGCCATTATTTAATTTGTAACAACAACACATGTTCACCCTTGCAAATACAAAAAGATAGTCCAACCGTTAGCAGTATTAAGTGCAGGTACCATAGCTAATCCTTTGAAAGAAATCCAAACTGTTCAAAAAGACTCTTATGGAAGGTACAGAGTGAGATTGTTAAAAAAAAAGAAAAATATGCTGCCCAAAATGTCTCATAATCAAACATTTAATTGGTAAAAGATAGTTGATAATCTAGAAAGCCATTAGGAAATTGGAAAAGGAAAATAAGGATGCAAATTCATAACTATCATAATAGCCAAATGTCTTTTTATTTAATTCTTAAAACATCAATCTTACCCTTATGACTACTAAAACATAAATATAATATAAAATATAAAAATATTATATCAAACTAATTATTTTAGTTAGCTTTTCAACCTGTGCCAAGTTGCTCTTCTTATTAAACTAATAGGGTTCTTTTTTGTTTTCATGAATGGAGCTCAAAGGAAGTTTATGACTATTTTCAACATATGAAAATATAATTGAAATTAGGTAAGGGTTTCTACTCAAGGCACAAGCCTTGTAACTTTAATTCATTAAGTAACCTTGACACTGGCAATCAGTTTTTTATGGATAAAATGAAGAAGCAAAAGTTTTAGTAGATTTATGTAATATAGTGTATGCTACTTGTAATGCAGATGAAAGCATTTCATATAAAAGGAAAATAAAAGTTAGAAAACATGGAGGAGTCAGACTGACAAATGGATGCCTTTCCAGGCAGATGGAGCATCTCCTGGGCCTTTGCACACAGCATGGGAAGGGAGCAATAGAACATTCCATAGACTGAAATGTTGGAGGTTTTACTGGAAAATCCACGTTAAGGTAAAGCAACTAAGAAGTTTCAGACTTAGATTTGATTTGCGTTATAGCATGTCACCAAGGCCATGCTATAAAATGTGATCTCTGCCTTGCAGACCCTGGGGGGGGGGGAATCCTTAAAGGACTTTAAGCAAGATTAGATTGAGGAATTGCCTTTTCTGTAGACACCTGACCATGAGTCAAGGTGAGCCTGCATAGATAGATGTCAGAGTTACATATGTATGTTGTTGACACATCAGTGTAGAGGTGATCACCTAGAACAGAAGGAACAGAGGAAGTTGATCTATTGAGTTTAGATTGAAACTATTGTCCCAAATACACAATCTAAAAGAAATGTAAGGAAATATGAAGCTGAAAGACACCCTGGGAGTGTAGAGAAATAGGAGAGTCAGAGAGACACAGAGAAAGAAATCGTAAGTAATAAGCTTCAAAGAGAAAAAGGACATATCAAATATGGTTATAAGGATGGCAAATATTTCAGCAAATAAGTGAGTTATTACAATTGTCCTTCAAAGGCAAGATACAGTTTATAACAATTAAAGAGAGCCAGAGATTTACTCAGAGGTAGAATGCTTTCCAGCATGTGTGAAGATGCAGGTAAAAAACTATGAAAAAAATAAAAAGGAGAAGAGACAACAGAAGAGGGGAGGAAAGACAGGCAAGAAGGGGAAAGCAGGGAAATGGAGAAGTCATTGGCCAATTGTTTCAGAGCTTGCATGGCTATGATTTCTTTTTGCAATTATTTGACATTTTTTGTACATGTACATAATGAATTATAACCATTTTAACCCTCTCTGTCTTTTGGCTCCCTACTTCTCCCACTAAAACTCTTCTTCCCACCGAGTACCCTTCACACATGCATGTCTTTATTTTGTGTGTGGCCAGATGAGTTTGATTTGAGCTGTATGTCTGAGTGTGAGTGAGTGGTTACTGGAGCATGGGCAACTTCTCAGTGGTTACACCACAGAAAATAACTCCCTCCTCCATAGTAAATGCTAATGGCCAGCAGTTCCTCAGAGAGGACTGTGAAACTGTTCATGATGCTATGTTGACTGACTCAGTCTTGTGAAGGTCTTGGGACAGACAGCCGTACAGATAACAGGCAACATAAATTCAAGACTGCAACAGGTGTGTCCTTTCTATTTGCTACACAACCTCCATCCTCTGGCTCTTAGATATTTTCCATGCCCTCTTCAGCTGTGTTACCTGAGCCTAGCAAAGAGTAATATAGACATCCCACTAATAGCAGAGTACTCTATAATCACTTACTCTCAGCATTTTGGCTAGTTATAGATTTTCACACTAACATTAACCTGATTTTCATCCCAAATATTCCTCCATGCTTTCTACTCTATGTCAATAGCAAATAATAATTAAGCACTGTATGTTCAGGCTAAACAATTTTTGTTTCCTTTCTAAGCATTATATTCAATTCATTAGCAGATTCTACACTTCTAGTACAACGTGTTCAAAATCAGTTTGCAGTTAGTTTATTTGTCAATATTCTGGCCAATCTCCAAGAACCAGAAGCTAGACAACCCGGAGACCTAGGAGAGACCAAACATGACTGCCAAAAAAATCAATAAAATGATTTGTAATGATATTCTGCTATACACATGGATCAGAGCTAGTTCAGTTTTCATTAGGAAGGCATCATACAGCAACTGATGGGAGCAGATACAGAGGCCCATAGCCAGACACTAAGCAGAGCTTTGGGGAGCCCTGCAGAAGATGGGGAGGAAGGATTCTAAGAACCAAAGGGGTCAAGGACACCACAAGTAAATGGCCCATAAAATCAAATAAGCAGAGCTCATAGGGGCTCACAGAGACTGAAGAGACAATCAAAGAGCCTGAGTGGGTGTGACCTAGGCCTTCTGCATGTATTATAGTTCTGGTGTTCTTGCAGGACTCCTAACAGTGGAGGGCATGTCTCTGACTCCTTTGCCTACTCTTGGAACCCTTTTCCTTCTACTGCGTTGCCTGATCCAGTCTTGATATAAAGGTCTAATGCCTAGTATTATTGTAATCTCTTATTCTGTATTCTGTTGATATGCCTGGAAGGCATGCTCTGTTTTGGAGGAAAATGAAGGAGGAATGAATCTGGGTGAGAGAGGAGATGGGGTGTGTAATTGTGAGGAGTGGAGGGAGGGGAAATCTGTGGTTGAGGTGTAATGTATGAGAGAAGAATTAAATAAATAGATAGATAGACAGACAGATAGACAGACAGACAGACAACAGACAGACAGACAGACAGACAGATAGATAGATAGATAGATAGATAGATAGATAGATAGATAGATAGATAGATAAAATCACTCTAGCCAATCCAACATTATGCCTCTTACAGATTTGTTACAGCTTCCTAGTTGGTCTTCTCTTACCACTCCTATACTATATATATCTTTACCCTAACTGTGTTTGTAGCCAGTATGAACCTGTCTAATCCCGTAAGGTCAAATGTCATCACCTGCTTTCTGACAGATTAAATCAGAACCTTCCCAAAGCCTTTATAACCACGCAAACTCCTCTCTCATTTCTCTGTCTTCCTTGTCTTTGGTGTTTGATTTTACTTGCTGTTAGGCTCCTTGCAACTATCAAGTTACAGGCATACTGTAACTGCCTGCTGGGAGAATTTTACTAGGTAAGAAAAAAATTTTAAAAGTTCACCGATAATTTATGATTAATCCTTTAAAGATTGGAAAATAATGGTACCTAAAGGGACCGGGCAAAAATACATTTTTTTGAAATGAGCTACATGTTAAAATTATTTAGGGTTGATTTCAAGATTTAAGTATTTATTTTAGGTATATGAGTGCTCTATCTGCCTGTATGCCTGAACATCAGAAGAGGGTGTTCAGTCTCACTAAAGATGGTTGTGAGCCACCATGTGGTTACTGGGAATTGAACTCAGGACCTCTGGAAGAGCAGCCAGTCCTCTTAACCTCTGAGCCATCTCTCCAGCCCCCTGGGTTTGATTTTAGATGGAAAAGACTGATTGTAGCTTTGTAAAATTTAGTGTCTTTTGAGGTTAAAAAATGTTAGAAGATAGGTACAATTATTTTGAACATAAATTTTCAAAAAAGAATTTAAATTTTAACTCATTTATCTGAACTGAGATATAGGTAAGAGACAAAGTGACTGTGACTTTCAGTTGCCCTTGAATAACTACAAAGCAGAAAAATGAAGGCAGAGTGTGTATTTGCTTCACTACACTGGACCTATGACAGTATATCACTATAAACTATGTACTTAATAAATAACAGAAATTACATCCTCAAAGTTCTGAAGACCAGGCACCTATCATCCAGATGCCTGCCCTCGAGATGTCTGCCATCCAAGTGCCAGCATGTTCACATTTTGGAGAGCATCCTCTACTATATAAGCTGTAGTCTTATATTTTCACACTGCACAAAAATAATAATCTTATTCTCTGCAATTTTCTTAAATTGGCACTAACCCATTCTTGAGGGACCCACTCATGTAACCTTATTGCCTTTGCACAGCCCAAAATCCTTGAACTATTGTTTGGAGAACAGAATTTCAATGAAATAATCTTTCACAATCAAACTTCCCATCAAAAACAGAGTGTCATATCTGTTCATGACATTATGCCCATTGTATGACATACATGCCATTAAATTTTGAGAAAATGTTGAAAGGATAAAAACCTTGTGAAAAATATGGACAGATCAATAAAGACTTGCCTGTTTATACTCTAATTTATATAAAAAGATAATTTGTACACCAAAGCAATAGCATTTTACAAGCAAAAAAATTTCACCAGAATAACAGCATCATGACATAATCAATTGAATAGGGGAATGGAATAAGCAGCCAGCCACTCTGGAATCCAAGTGTCAGTTTGAAAGAAGGGGCATTTCCCAATCCCAAGGCTTGTGTAACATTTAAGAAATAATGAAAGGGTTTTTTAAATGCCCTGTCTCTTGAATAACTCTCTGTACCTTGTCCCTTGGTGATTGTAACAGGCTTTAATGTTTCCATGTTTGAATCTCTGTACTACTGAAAGAGTCCAGTTGAGTCGGACTCATGCTCTGTGATCAAACTGTCCTTTTACGTGTAGAACTTTGATCTTGATCCCCAGCTGTCATGTCCACACCCTCTCAGGAGAAATCTGGCACAAGTTCATTTATAGATCACTAGAGAGAACCACTCCATAAGCTCTTCTATGTATGTCAGACCTCCTCCCTCTTCTTAAGAGGCCAAAAGTCCTCAGACAGGGTCTCAGGATTGCTTCAACTGGAGAAGATGTCATTTCAGAGGCAAACAGTTTTGAAATCTTGAACACTAACATTTAAATGTATTGTTTTTGGTCCCCAGTGACGTGAAGAATCAATGTTACCTGGATAGTTATTTATAGAAAATGTAAGTGCTGTACAATATTGATGCTGTATTCTGGGACAGGTAATTCTTTTGCAGTCAAAACTTTTAGATTTCCATAGAACATCACATGAGTCCTCTGTCTCCCTCCTTACTTCTAAACATATAAAAGTATTTTATGATTGAATTTACTAATTCAAGATATTTATCAGCTACCTTGCAGGTATAGGCAGGGAAGAAGATGCATTTTCTTATTTACATTTAGTGATTTCACTGCTGATATTTTTCATGATTATTACTATTATTACATTATTAGTTTTAGTGGTAATTTTGCTTATTCTTATTCAATATGATTTATGTTTTGTAGGGGATATTAAAATACAGAAAGTAAAATCATTACAAATAAAATAATTACTGCTTAAATATCTAAACATGTATGCACACACATACATACTCATACTGAAATATATGTATATAATATATATTATATATAAAATACATTACTTTGAAACATGAACTAAGACTATTCTAATTAATTGTCTTACTTAATCTGAGGATGTATTTACTTTCTGCCTAAGAACCAAATATGAGTAATTAGAAATTCTAGCAATAAAATGTCACTATAAGTTATTATAAATTGAAGGCTAGACATTAAGATTCAGATAAAGCATAAGGATATCATGCAGCCTACTCTTAAGATGTTTATCAGAATGTATGTTAGCCATATTTGGAGAATATAGTAATATTTAGAAATTTAAAATTAATGTATATGTTATTTGTGGTCAATGTGTTTGTAGACTGAGAGAAAGTTTATTGAATAAAGTGCTTGCCACACAAGCCTGGAAACCCAACTTCACCCCAGAATCCAGATAAAAGCAGTAGTCCAGGCATGTGTAATACCAATGTGTCTCTACTAGGAGGTTGGAGGCAAAGACATATTCATCACCAATAGCTTGTGGAAATGGCAGCCTGGCTTACACAGCAATGAACAATAGCTGAGACTCAGTCTCAAACCAAGTGGCCAGTGAGAACCTGAGATTTCCATCAACATATGTGTTGTAACATGTGCATGTGTCTGTAAACACACACAAAAACAATTATACACAGACAATTATGCTTTTAGTTTCATATAACTTACTTTGTGTCTTGGATATATTATTAATAAATTTGTAATAAATCTCAATTTTAAAGCTAGTTCATGTAACAAATTTTTGATAAATAATGAATGATTATTCTCTGCCTATCTTCTCTAACACATGGTCATATGTGTGAGAGATCAAGGAAGACTTTCAAGAGTGGAGTAGGTCATTGGACCATCTTCTACATGAATGGATTACTATTGTTATTGCAGTAAGTATTATGACACTGAGTAGGGTAGAGCTTGGACAATATGGAATATTCTGTGTTTGAAGGATATAGGAGCAGTACAGAATAAAGTAGTTAGCCTTACAAAGGAGAGAACAAAATAGCAGTATAACTACTTGCTGCATACAGTTCTGTACGATTGTTGTTCTAGGTGGTGTGTATGGAAGACCAGCATCATGACTTACTTGCTTTCTTTCACTTCCAAATGAACTCCCAAGCCACTAAAATGCTCCACCACATCATTGAAAAGGATTTGAAGGGATTGCTTTTGCTTAAGCCTGTTCATTTGCCAATGTAAGCAATACAAAAGATTGTATCGGCAGATAGTTGATGCATTATGAATATTATTTGTCTCCAAATGCAACCCAAATAGGAGGAATGTTTAGGGATTTATGATGCTTTGAAAAATTTGTCCTTTATGTGCAGTATAGCACTTCTAAAAGTGAAAATGCTGCTGGAAATTTCCTCATATTGCTTAAATATATGGAACTTCAAAGCAGCTGGATATTGCAAATAGCATTGCATAAATTACATCAACTTGAATAGAGCAGATTTGAAATGACTAGGAAGAGCAACTATCATTGGCTTTTCAAAGAAAGTGTTGCTGTTTGACAAAATACCCTGTACTTCCCTCAAACATATGCTAATTTATAAAATTTGTGTCTGTTCTTCATGGATCATGTTTCCATTCAAGAGTTAGGGATGTTTAGTCAGAGAAGTTGTACTGGTACCTCAGCATCTTGTACAATTCTGAGTTAGAGATACACAAGTTAAAGGTGATGATTGATGCTTTAATAACAGTGGGATAAAATTATATATATGTATATGTATATGTTTATGTGTGTATATATATATGTATACACACACATATACATATATAATTTGGATCTTTTTAAATTTGGACAGCTTGCAAAAATATTCTCTTTAATGATTATAATGTAGATAACCAGTAATTTCTAAGGATTGAAAAAAATCATGTCTCAAACTTGTGACCTACTTGTGACCTAAATTCAAACTTTCCAGTTGCTTTTTAAGTCAATACTATTTTATAGAAATAATTACTTACACATTTTTCCTAATTCTAAAACTTTAGTTTTGCTAGGGAAAACTAAATCAACTAAGAATGACATTTGATTTTTTTCTTTTACAGTTGGTGAAACTTCTGACTTAATATATCTGTCTTTATATATTTCTTATTTATATTTATATTTTCATGTAATTTTATTTATTATGTCTATAAATCTTTGCTAACCTAATGGAGGAAATGGTGTAGGAGAGAGTATTTGGATCATTTGATATTTACCCTCTCATTTTTTCTATTATTGTTCATACTTGTATTGTTAGATATTATAATTTGAATATCCTTATGTGATTATTGACTCAAATCAAGGTGAAGCAAGACAGCAGCAAACTGAAGTCATAGGCTATTTCCACTTGCTGTCTAATTTTCAACAACTTGACACAAATGTAGACAATGCCTGGAAAGAAGGAATCTCAGTTGTGTGACTGCTTCTATCAGGTTGCCTGTGGGCATGTTTGTGGGACATTTTCTTGATTAATGATTGACATGGGAGAGCCCAGTTCAGTGTGCCATTCCTGGGCAGGTGGGATTGGGCTGTATAAAAAAGGTAACTGAGAAAGCCAGTGAAAAGTATTTCTCTGTGGTCTGTGCTTCACTTCCTGCCTCTAGGTTCCTGCCTTGGCTTCCCAGGGTGATTGGCCGAGAGCCAAGTACACTCTTTCTTCCTTGAGTTGCTCTTGGACAGTGTTTCACCACAGCAACACAGACGTGGAGTAGGAAAAAAAGGGCTGCTGAAGCACAGTTTGGTTAAGAACCCCAAATAGAATAAAGATGGGGTACATGCTAGCACAGAAGCACCTGCAAAAAGACTCATAAACTTCAACTTGAGTGTAAACTCAATGTGAATTAAGTGTGACATGCCTGCCTTAAAAAGCTAATGCCTTTGAAGGCTCTATTAGCTCCAAAAGAGGACTGAGATCAGACGGATATAGGTGTGGGAGAATCATACTTTAAAAGCAGTAGAAGGAAGCAAGAGATACTTAGATTATGGGAGAGAAAACTCTAGAGGCAGATATGACAGCTGCCTTAAAATAGTTGAAAAACTCTAACACAGAAATCAAGATTAATCAGCGGCAAATGGCTGAACCTATTTTGCATCAGCCTTTGACCTTTCAATGATGAGGCTATGTGACTCTGTGACCAATATTAACCTCTTCAGGTAAGCAATGATTGTGATCACTAAAACATAATTAACTTAATGTTTTATGGCCTGTATTTTGAAACTTACGCTCACTGGTGACCCTAATGTTATCTGTGTTCACCAGCAGTGGTAAAAACACCTGAAAGGCAATGCAGAGGCAAAGAGATATAATTGGGCCTTGGGGATTTGGAAAGCTCAGCGGGGTTAGTCCTTTTTAGAAACTGTGCTAAGAATAAGGTTAGAATCCCCCAAATCTTAGTGTGTATATATTCTCTTCCTGGCTAGAACCGAGATGCAAAGGATACTATCTTGGGGTTATATCGTTCATCCAAAGGCTTTGAAGAGTGGATAAGAGGCCAATTCTTAAGCCTATTAAGTGAAAATGATGGCATTGCTGACTGCAGACTCTCAAAATATCAATAATTGCTATGGTGATTTAGATCACCTTCAAAGGTAACATTGTCACTGCCACCAGCAACAGTGTGGGATTTAAACAGAGCAATGAATTCCCATCTATACAGTATTAATTAAATGATTGCTCAATTCCCCAGATTAGTCCTATTTTTATCCCTGAAGACATGTTAGTTTTATAATAATAATGATCTTTAAAAAAACCCATTGTTTATAGGATACAGCAGAATGCTTAGTCATTGGGGAAAATTTCCAGCTAATGAGCAGCTAGTTTCCCCAGTTTAGAAGAACAGGATTTATAGAATGCTAAAAGTGTGAAGGAAAAAAATTGCCATTTGACATAAATGATGATTTTCTGAGACAACACTAAGGTTATACAGAAGGCACAAAGTTGCCTTTGTACAAACCACCTAGGTAAGATCACTGATTCTTCAGTTCAAAGAAATTAGAATCCTGAGGGACTGGAACAATAGACATAAATACTGGTTTCCTGACCATCAAAACTCTTCTCTTCAAAGCAGACAGCTTAAGGAGATGAAACAATTCTGAGCCCCTGTCAAAAGACCTTTTGGCCTCTTAAGAAGTAGATGGAATTTGACATGCATTGCAAAGATTTCTATAGTAGTTCCCTTGAGGCTCATTCAACATGCACTTTTGACTGACGGTGGTTACACTAAGATATTCAGCTCTGTAAATCTGTGAGAGTATTTTTATTTATTAAAATGGAGGAAGAGAAAGGGCATAGTCTATTGAAATAGTACTCATTTCCTCATAAACCGTATCAATGGCCTTGCTTTTCTGCAAGCAAATAAACTAAATACAAATAACACAAATTAAGGAAGTCTATGATGCCACAGTGAAAGCTGATTCAATTTGAGAAATCTTTGGGAAAAGGCTATATAGGAAATCTGAAAACAAATAATTGTTTATAATAAAAAATGATAATTGGAGGTCATCCTAGCATAATAGCCTGTTTTGAACCTTCCTACCAGGTTCTATCTTGCTTTTAATCATGAAAAACTTACACTTACCATCTAAATAGCCATCTGTAGTGTAAAATCAATAATATTTTCCATTATTTTTTCCATTTCAAAAAGTGAATCGACTTCACCAAGCTGCATTCTAGGCTGAAGTAAATGGCTTATTATAAAGATAGGATTGGTTTTCATTATGTGGACAGCAGAGATGCTGAGCTGATCAGTGGTGATGGATTCATACTTTCTTGCTCTCTGGATTGACAACTAACAATTGGTGCATGTGTAAATTGTACTGAGATTAGTCAACTGTGTAGATGCCCTCTGCTAGAACTAGACCCAGTCAGTGTTAAGGAAGGCTCTCAGCTTGCTTTGCTGTAGAAAAGTACAAGTAGGACAACTTGGGGAAACAAAATTCTAAAGTGTGTTCTTTCCTCTCTGGCACTTTTTTTTAAAGCAAGTAAATTTAGCATCAACAGATTGCTTTATGCCTACTCTCTGTAAATCCAGGTGCAGGAATCTATGGAAATAAAACATGAGTTATTGCCCCTGTTTCAAAGAGGTAACATTCAACTCTCATTCTCCTTCATCCCTGCTTTAGTTTAACCAAGGACAGGAGAGAGAGAGAGAGAGAGAGAGAGAGAGAGAGAGAGAGAGAGAGAGAGAGAGAGAGAGAGAGAGACAGAGAGAGAGAGAGACAGAGAGAGACAGAGAGAGAGACAGAGAGACAGAGAGAGAGACAGAGAGACAGAGAGAGAATGAATACTAAGGACACTTGAGGCTGATCCTGATTGCTAGGCTGTCTAACTGTGAAAGGAATGCTTGACACCAACCTACAGGCTCAGCCTTAAGATGTCTAACACAGCTGCTTGCCAAGATTAAGCTTGGCTACTTAAATATAAATTCCTTAAGATTGAAAACAAAGAGTGATTCTGTTTTAATTTAGTCATTCTAATCATATTTCAAAAGTTTAGTAGCCGCATATGGTATGTGGAACTTTATCATAGAGTTCAGAGATTGGTTATTCCCTTCACTAAAGAAAGTTGAGTGGACAGCACTACAAGATTCCCTAGAATATGACAAAGTAGTCACCTGAAAGTCAAGCACCTACAGCTTGAGTCAGGCTTACCATTATTTTATATGCTCTAGAATAAGCTACTTGTTTTGAAGATTTAATTTTCTTCTTTTTTCAAAGGAGAAATATGAAAATTCATGAAGTCTGCTCAAGAATGATGCATACATAGTAAGAGAGTTCTCTTACAATATGCAGCTCAGAGTCACCTGGGGTTGCCTGAGCAGATACTTTTTATTTTGAAAGTTTCTGAATGTAGAATTGCAACCCAAACTGAAGTTTGCTTTGTTTCTTTCAAGGGTCAAGCTCTAATAACACAAACAAAACTCTTTAAAGTGTTTTTACTGATAGTGAATACTGCCCAACACATAAAAATGCAGAGTTGAAAGTGTATATATATATATATATATATATATATATATATATATATATGATCTGCATTATCATCCTTCTCAACCAATCTACCAGGGTCATTTGAATTGTAAATATTAAACTTGTTTTGGTAGCTGTGACTGAAATGAAAGTTTAACAGAATACCATAGTTACATTTGTGATTTTATTGAGAGTTGTTTTCACTAGGGAACTCTCAGCCTGTCGGATTAAAATGGTAAAGAGACCTTTTACTGCGAGAGCTTTGACAGTTATCCCCTTAGCAAAGTTTGCTTTTGTGATAATTACACCTACTCTTGTTTACCAAACGAATCACTGTTCAGTGCTGCTTTTAACCTTGACGGCTTTCCCTTTGATGATGATTTTTTTTTTTTTTTTTTTTTTTTTGCTTCGAGGAGATGTTCAGAAATACATTGCACGTTTTGCACTGCTCTTTTTCAAGTAATGTTTGCTCTTGGTTTTGTTAAAAGTAGATTTCCAAAGTTCATGTTAGGGGGCAGATGAAGTGGGGAGAGAATAGCAGTCATATGTCTTTCATGTGCAAAGGGGAGCTGTGTGGTGGTGAGTGAGACTAATGACAGCTAATTTCATGCTGCCCTTGGACACCCCTAGTTATCTCCAAACCCACTGTGCATTATGAGGAGAGGTGAAGTGATTTCGAGAACAATGGTGAAGATGAAGCTTATAGTCCCTCGTATTCGGGTCAGAGAAATGAGGTAGGTTTCTTCATAGAGTGATAAAGATCATCCTCAGACAAAGAACATAGACATGACAAAATTCAGGTTCCTGTTTTCTAAGCTCCAGTAATTTAAATGCAATGCTTATTAATACTAATCCAATCTTTCAAGTTCCAAATAAAAGGTCTTATGAGGTATGAGGTATTCAGTTTCCTAGTCATTCTTCGGGGCGGGGGGGGGGGGGGGGGCATGGCGGACAAAAGACATCTTTATGATTGTGGTGGCAGCAATAGGAAGACATGAAAGCCTTCAGAGTGTCAAGACGTTTATGAAGCATCCATCACAGGAAAGGCACCGCCGAGGTTCCCTGGAAGAACCTAAGAAGAAGTTAGAAAGCAGCAGCCATGATTTTGGCCAAGAGCAGAGAAAACAGCTGATGAGGCAGTTGGTATCAGGAGCCAGAATTCAAAGGAAAAAGACATCAGAGGAAGTCCTGGAAATTGAATATTGCTATTCCAAGAAGATGGTCTACCAGGAGAAAACAGCAGGCAAGGGAGGTGTGCAAGGAAGCAGACGTGTGTCTACTGACCTTCCTTGTATTTCCAGCCCCCTTGGCATAATAGCACAATCCACTTTCTTCTTACAGTGAGACTCATAAGTCATTGTCTATGATCTGGGTTTTCTTCCCAAGCAGCGGGCACTGGTCTGTGATGCCTGTTACATGGCCCCCAGGAAAAGAAACCCACAGCAATTACTGGATCAGCATGGAGACAGAAGTTGGTATTTTCTGTATGGGAAATACATACAGAAAGACATACACTTTGCAGACTCTTTCATTGCAGCGCTCAAAAGGCAGAGGGAGGTGGATCTTTGTTAGTTTGAAGCCATCCTGTCTAAGAGTTCCACAACAGCCAGAGCTACATAAGCGATCCTGTCTCAAGGGTGAGGAACAATATTTTCATGCAAAATTTCAAATTCTAAGGAGGCCAGGTGTTGTACTTTCCCTTTCTTACAATCGCTGTTTTTTGTTTGTTTGTTTTTTTTGTTTTTGTTTTTTGTTTTTTTGAGACAGGGTTTCTCTGTGTAGCTTTGTGTCTTTCCTGAAACTCACTTGGTAGCCCAGGCTGGCCTAGAACTCACGGAGATCCACCTGCCTCTGCCTCCCGAGTGCTGGGATTAAAGGCGTGCACCACCACCGCCCAGCCCTACAGTGTTAACAGAGAGACAAGATGGTTGGCTCCTCAACTGATGGTGAAGGATGGGCTCCACCCTTTAAGACCTCTAAGCTGAGCAGGGGTCTGACTACTGTTCTGACAGTCTACAGAGACAACAAAGGTTAGCCTCAAGGTTGAGTAGAAGTTCAGGTTCAGCGTGCTGAATGGAAGTTTGGGCATAATAAGAACACGCAAAACATTAAAAGAAGATCTACTATACAAGGAAATGGGAAGAGTCTTAAAGAACTCTTGGAATGTGAAAACAATATAAAATAGCCCCATTAGCTATGTTCCTTCCCATGGTCATGAGGTTAGCGTTGGACTGAGCTCCTTTAAGATACAGATTCCCCAGGACACTGAAGTCCACATGGAGAGAGAAACAAAAACGTTGGCCTGAATGTTAAGAAGACCTGCTTAAATGCCAGCTCTAATGCCTGCAAATCAATGTTGGGCTGTGTGGCCCTGTATTAAAACTGATGACTATGAATAAAAGTGCGTGGTAATTGATGTAAATAAATCTAGGAGTAGATTTCAGATGTGATTTCATTTGCTGGCATCCCTGTGGAGTTTTGGGGTACATTCTTGTATTCATTTGATCACTGATATTTTGAGACTAAAAACAATTCTATTATTCCCTTGTCTACTCTGTATTCTGCTGTGTGGCAGAGCACACCATTTGTTGCTTTTCTTTCAGAAAAAGAGCCTAGTGCTGCAGTAGTGGGCTATCTATATTAAGGTACAATCATTTGACTCTTCTCAGAGAGTTGCATATGCATCATTGGTGTGTGTTTGTGTGTGTGTGTGTGTGTGTGTGTGTGTGTGTGTAGAAGGGTCGGTTGGTTCTGGTGGTCTCTGATACGATATCCACAGCAAAAGATGTTCTGTGATTCCAGGACATCTTTGACGTTATGGTCATCAGCACCTGCAGGGTCCTAGGAACCATCAAAGCAAAGCTTCCGGATCAGAGAACTCCGTGAGTACATTCCTAGTGTTTTTGTGAGTGGCTAAAATTTTATATGATGAAAATATGTATTCACGCTGCCCTCCTGGTTAATTATAGGGCCAAGAAATAGGCAGACACATTGATGCAGCTTTCAAGTTAGCAGGGAAAAAGCTAGGGGGATTATTACAGACGTCTGGATGGTGTCCTCAATCGCCCTGCAGCTATTGAATCTCAGCTGTCTGCAATCAAGAACTGAGTCACAAAATGGCTTGTATTGTGTAGTTATTTCGGTTTGACAGACTGTCTTTCAGAATGGAAATTGTGAACAATGCACCAGGTTTTTAAATTTCTATAAGAAAAAAAAACACACATTTACATGCAGCTAAAACTTTAGTTATAATAGCACTAAGTATAATTCCACAAAAATATTTTAATAATGATATGAATATTCAGTAAAACCTCATTAAGTTGAAAAGTAAGGTGCCAACTCCCATACCACAAGCAGATTTGAAATTAACTGTATTCAGATAAACCAATAATTTTATCAAAGGAAAGTAGGGCAATTACTTTGCATAATACACAATTTGGGAAAAAAAGATACCCGATTAATTAGGCATTTCTGAAAACAGCAGATATTTTCAACCACTTATTCTGCTAAAACTGTTTTACTGAGTTCTCATTTTCCTGATGCAAAAATTCAAATTTGCAAATGTTTATGTTTACTTGTATGTGTGTTTGCATATGGCTTTATCTAAGTATTTTATATTTCACCCATTGGCACACATAGGCATTCACAAGAAGGAT
Organism: Peromyscus californicus insignis; assembly: GCF_007827085.1. Lineage (NCBI taxonomy): Eukaryota > Metazoa > Chordata > Mammalia > Rodentia > Cricetidae > Peromyscus > Peromyscus californicus. Next base: position 52,855,458 of record NW_026294458.1, read on the forward strand.
GCAATGCACATTGGAGGGATCCAGGGGAATATTTATCTTGATTATTTCTATCAGCATTGAGAATGTCCTTGCCTCTGCTCTTTTAAAGAAGAGTTTTGGGGAAATCAATGAAAGGAAGCCTCCTTGTTTTTGAAATGCAGTTTTCTTACTGTTCAGACAATATGTTGCCTTTACGTTTTCAGTAATGTAACAAAGTAACAAACACTATTTAAAGGAACACTGCATGCTGATTCCTCGGGAAGGCAGCTAGATCTTGAGACTTTCTGATCAGGAATGCCAAGAGAAAGAGGAATTTGTCATTCTAATATCAGCCTAATGAGGTTGAGGTGCTCTTCCTTTTTGTTCTTGTTTTTCTGTGAAATCATTAAAAGGAAGCTAAAATGGACTCTTGTTTCCACACTTACAGCTGACTTCTAAAAATGCATAGTTTACAAATTAGAGATTTTGGATTTGAGGGTTTTCTCTTGTCTCAAGTGGCTTAAAAAAAAAAAACTCTCACCTTCCTCCTCATTTTAGTCTGTAGTTTCTTTCATCTACCCAAGGACAGTTGAAATAAATCAAAAGTTATCTCCCTCAGGAATTATCTGAAATAAATAAACAAACAGGCAAGACTAATAATTAGCCAACTCATTGAATAGGCTGGTGAACCAGCTAAAGTGGGAAAGAAATTATTCAAGTTCTAAACCTTTCTACTTGCAAATTAGCCAAAATCAATTGCAGTTTAAGCTTTGCATCACCTTGATTGATTTTAAAATGGAGCACTTTGCGTTTACATTTATGTTGTGTTGTGGAGGACTTGGCAATGGACATCTTTTCTAGCGTGGACTGCATTTAACTTTCAAAATAGCTTCTGAAAACCAAGCAAACTTTACAGGAGAGTGGATTCTAGTTTTCCTGTCTTGAGATGGCTCAGTGGGTAAAGCACTTTCTGTGCAGACATCAGGACCGGAATTTAGATTCCCCAAATTCATAGAAAAGCTGGGCAGGCATGGCAGACGCTTTTAACCCCAACACTGGGGAGGCAGAGACAGGGGAGCTCCTGGCCAAGGGGCTGGGATTGAGAAGCTCAGGGTTCTGCAAATGACAGTGCCACAACAAGTCGAGTGGAGAACAATTGAGGAAGATAACTGACGTCTACTGCGGACATGTACAAACAGGTAAACCCACGCATGCGCATGCGCACCCACACAAGCGCATCTACACACATGAAACACATTTAAGCACATTTCAAAGCACATGTAGCCTGAAGACAAAAAATAAAAATACAGGGTTTAGATTTTATTTCGCAAGTAATGTAGTTATTTATGTGTCCTTGTAAAAGCATCCTCACGCCCTCAAAGAAGGTAAGAAACAGTGTTGGGTTGTTTTTTTTGTGTTGTTGTTGTTTATTTGTACTTTTCCCCCCCTGGAGCCAAATATGAATGATATGGCCAAGTAATACAAATACAGGCTAGCCCAAATTACAGATTCAAACATGGTAATCATTTCCAGAAGTTCCTATATTAGCAGAACGGAGAAAGTCATGAATTAAGGTACATTTCAAACACACTGGTAGAAACGCCAAGCAGGCTGTTTCCTCCAAAGTCGGGGAATCTGCTGTGGACCACGGATGGGGACAATATTCATAGTGTTTTGGTTGGTGGAAAGTAGTGGTCTATAATACATTCCAAAAGGTTTCGTACGCTAATATAAGGATGGTAGGTCAGAAATTAAGATGGGTAAGGAATGACGATTAAGGACTAAACACAGCCCCCAAATAAATTGCAGATTGGCTCTAGGTCTACAATATTCCATCTGCTCCACAATAGTTGAAGTGTTAAGCAGTTAATCATCCCTATAGGCAGAAGGTATATTTCTTTCCAAGAATAGTAATTCACAGATATTTATAATCTGCACTTGATTTTACCTGATTCCCTCAAGCCAGAGAAAACTATTTTTTTGAACTTTAGGGTTGAAACAGACTTTAAATGGGTAAAAAAAAAATGTTCATACATGTAATTGACTTAAAATTTGTTAGAAATTAGGTTATAATACGGAAATCATTGGTTTTTGTAATCAAAGGATGGAAATTTCAACGCAGTTATAAGGACAATAATTGCAATCTTGAACAAATTTAGTTTCTATTATCATCTTCCTTCATGACTGTGGTTTTGCCATTAGAGCTGATGATAGGTTGGGTTTTTCTAACCTTGACAAAAGAAAGGATAATCTGGGAGTAGGGAGCCTCAGTTGAGAAAACGCCCCTGGAGTTAGCCCATAGGAGATTTTCATGATTAATGATTGATACTGGAGGATGAATTCTACTCTCATTGGTGCTAGCTGTGAGTGGGTAGTGCTGGGTTGTATAAGAAAGCCAACTGAGGGAGCCAGTGGCAACAGCCCAGTAGGCATCATTCTTCCATGGTCTCTGAGTCAGTTCCTACTTATGGATTCCTATGCTGAGTTTCTGCCTTGATTTCCCCTACTGATAGACTTTAAAGTTTAAGATTAAATAAACCCTTTCCTTCCCACGTGCTTTTGGTCATTTTATTTATCATAGAAACAGAAAGCAGAACAGGATAGTTGAGTTTTTGAAGATTTTTAGAAAATGTGAACTAAGAACAGCAATGAATAAATTTCATATTTATCTCTTAAAAAACAAAGACACTTCACATATTGTGTGATTAATGATGTGTTAGTATCTTCACATGTTATTGTTCCTCTCTTCTGATACCCTTTTTCTACACACTCTATTTTTCTTACGAAACCTAGAGTTTATCTACAGCTATCACACCTGGTACACCTATTGAAAATGTGAATTTTGGAATTACACATGATACTGACAGATATAAGTGGCAATTGAGGTTATAATGGACAGAAATGACAAGATGCCATAGCATAGATGTGAATGTTTATATTTTATTTTTCTAACATGTAAAACAAACACTGATTCACTAGATATAGACCTTCTTTTTGTGATCTGAGGATATTGTTTTCTGTTTCTTATAATGTTTCATGGAGAACATACATTCTGTATAATGAAAATAGGCCAAAAATTAGCTGAGCAGAAGTTTAAATGTATTACATTATTTTGATCAGTATTCACTTATAAATATTGATAATTCAGCTTATTTTAAAACACACTCTCTTGGTTGAACTGGGATTTTAATTTGTAAAAATTGGCTGGAAACAAACATTAGCAATTAGCTTCTAGTGTGCATAAGCCTTCCTTGTCAAATATTTACTCTTCTGAATCATTATCAATGTGTGTTTGTCTGTGTACAAGGCTTTGTAGGCAGTAGCATTGAAACAGGTTCTGACTTCAGTTTGCATTGTCATATATTTTAGGCCTGTTTTCCACTGGATAAAACCACTTGTGTCTACTCCTCTCCACATAAAAAGTCCAAATCTGACATCTTTGAGGGCCAGGAGAATTTCTCTCAAAAGAAGTATTTTTAGCAGATCTTGTATGCTCGAAGAAAGCTCTTTGATGTCCTTTGTAGTAATAGCTTGTAAAAACAAAGACTAAGCTGCAACTTGAAACTTGCCTTTTTTCTTGTATATTCTTTCTTTACTTATTAATAGAAATCATGTCAAATGGAAATGGTTTTTATTTTGAAATCAGAGATAAAAACATTCTTTTCTGAGTCCAGGCATGAGGCCTCAATCAGCACTTGTGAAATATGCATTTCAGGGAAGCCTAACCAATTTAGATGATCTCACTACATCACAAACTAATCTATAGCAAGATTCTCTAGAGTGAGGCATGTTGATGACAGGGGCTTGTACTATGGCAACGACTGGCAGTTATGTTGCTGTACAGCTCTGTTTTATCATTGCTTGTTAGAATTGCTGAACCTGTTTTGAACAAATATTTTAAGACATTGTTGCATTTACTTAATACTTTAAGAAAAAAATGAATATTTGGAATGTGACTACTTTTTTACTGTTAAGCAAAATGTGCAGAATCTGTCAATTTGGACAACCCTGACCCAGACAGTCTTTGCTCACTGCTTTGTTTTCAGAGAAGACCAATGGGCCACAAACAGATTTGCCATCCAGAATCCTGTATCACACATCCAGCCCGGGAGCACACTTTGGTCTCTCAGTACTCTGATATCATCCATCACATAGCCCAAGCTGGGTTCAATATTTTCCCCCCAACCTCCCACTCTTTTTCCCCTTCAAAAGAAGTCTGGTGTATAAATAATGTGAAAGCAGAGGTGATAGTGAGGCGAAATAGTTTTTACCAGTAGAGTCTGTGTGAACTCCCCATGTACATCCGATTCTTTCTACTGAGCTGAGTGCATTTTATCAAATCATCCACGATTGTATTTTTGTCTCAATGGCAGCTGTGTGTCCTAGAAATAGAGGTTCACGATGTCAGAGAAGCATGATGGGCAGGACAATACTTTTATTTTTGATCACTACATTTCTTTGTTATATTTTGTCTACCTGTACTCAATTTGTTCAAACACAGACTTCACTACATGATCAGGTATTGCTTTGTCTGAGTGGAATACCCATTCTGAGCCCGGCTAAAATAAGCTTTCATGACTTCACAAGAGCGGATCTGTGGCACCTTCGTGCTATCACCTCATAGCCCAAGCTCACTCCTATAATATGTAATTCTTTTAATTTTTGAAAGCTTATTTAATTTTATATCTAGTATTTAGGTTTGTGATATATTTTGTATCTTTATTAGTATCTTTATTGAAATATAGTATACACACAATGAAATGGGCACATTTAAAAAGTATACGTTTGTAAGTTTTGACATATGTATATACTCATGAAACTTCCACCTCCAACAGCCTATGTCGTTTGCTTTCCCCTCTATCTCAGACAACCATTGATGTGACTCCTATTGATACAAACTGGTTCTCATTTTTATGGTAGTTTATATTAATGGTATTAGAAATTACCGTTATGTTGGCATAAGTCTACATTAGTCAATGATAGAGTACATATATTACATTGGTCACATAGTATTATAATGAAGCTGAAGTACAACTTAGCTACTAATGCCATAGCCATTCTGATTATCACAGGCCAGTGTTAGTGATGATGGTGGTTTGGACAAACCTACTTGGCTAGCAGTTGTTATTGTTGATTTACAAATAGTTTATCCCAGGCTATGATTTCTATTTCATTTTCGTTTAAAAATTATTATTTTTTTATTTTTGAAACTAAAATGTGGTTATATCATTTATTATTTACCCTCTTACTTTCCTCCCTGCATAGGAATATATACACATACATATGTGTATTCCTAAATACACAAATACAGCTTGCTGAATCCTTATGATGTCATTTGTATGTGTATGACTTCAGACCTGACCACCTGGTGTAGAGTACCCAATATGCAGGCTCTTCTCTGAGGAAGATTATTCTTCCTCTTCCTTAGTTGTCTGAGTTCTTTGTCTATGGTTGAGTCTATGAAATTTCCCTCTTCCGTGTTAGCATGTCTATTAATATCTCTGGAAGAAGAAATAGATGTACTTAATGTTCAAGGCCCATTAAACATGTCTGCTATGAAATAATGCTGTTGTACAAATAAAAGTTCCTGTTAATAAAATGCTGATTGGCCAGTAGCCAGACAGGAAGTATAGGCAGGGCAAGTAGATGAGGAGAATTCTGGGGAGAGGAAGGCTGAGTCAGGAGTCTTCCAGCCAGACATAGAGGAAGCAAGATGTGAAGGCAGAACTGAATAAAGGTACCAAGCCATGTGGCTAAAGATAAATAAGAATTATGGGTTAAATTAAGTGTAAGAGATAGTTAGCAAGCTTGACTAACAGCCAAGCAGTTACAATTAATATAAGCCTCTGTATGTTTACTTGGGGGATGCGAGTGGGAGAGATTAGTCTCAACAGCTGGCCAGCCAAGACACAGGAAAACTTCCAACTACACATGTCCTACTTGATTATAGGTTTAGGGACTTTGGGAAGTTGTAATTTTATCAAGAATCACTAGACTGTACCTGGGTTTACTTGTGGATCTTCTACTTTGGTCTATCTATGTGCCTTTAATTGAATACCAAAACAAAATTATTTTGTTCATTGTAGTATCTCAATAAGTTGTATACTCCCACAAATATTACAAGCTCCATAATGTATTAGTAGTTTTGCTTTAACCAACCAATCATTTAAGCTTTAAACTGTAAGAACTATCACTTATAAATTTCTACTAACATTATATCCAGTTCCCTTCACTTTTCTATCAGTATTTTTTATTGGTCATTTTTAGTTTCCTTGAAGTCCATCAGGATGTGTAGATAAAATTCTAAACAGTCATAGTAAATAAGTAGCACAGAGCCAAATACAGGGGTCATAGCCGAAGAGATCAGAGAATTAGCGAAGAGCCATCGACTACCCGTTAGCTTACCACCAAGCCATAGTTTCTCACATGAGAGAGCTTCTTCCTGCCTAACCTGTGCTTTTATTGCTTTTCTGTTCTGCTTTCTCATTGACTCTAAGCCCAGTCACATGACTTCCTCGTCACTGCTTGTCTATACAGACCTCCAGGTCTCTATGGTTGGTACTGGGATTAAAGGCTCATGTCACCACACTTGGCTATGTCCTTGACCACACCGAGACTCTGCCTGCCATGTGATCAGATTAAGGGCATGGGCTACCACCACCTGACTTCTGTTCCTGGCTCACTATGACCTCTGATCTCCAGGCAAACTTTATTAACATACAAATAAAATCACATTTCAGCACAATTAAAACATCACCACAAGGATAGATGTTGATGTCATGTGTCATTTCCTTGCTGTGAAATTATGCTGACTACGAATCCTTGCAAATTTTTTTGCGTCTGAAAAATAAAATCCTTATTTTACTAAAAATATAGTTTTTGCTGAGATTAAATTCATAGTTGATGGTGTTTTGTTGTCTTTATTTTCTTTTAATACTTCAGAAGTATTATTTCTGCTCTCTCTTTTGGCTTAAGCTTCTTCCAACAAAAAACTGGCCATCATTCTTACTGCCATCTCCCTTTACCTTATGTGCAGCTCCTCTGCTTGCCTCTTGGTCTTGTTTAGAGATTATTTGAATCCTCGTCAGCTATATCTTCATAATTTTAATTAACTTTAGAAAAAATGAATCATTATTTCTACTACTATTAGTTCTCACCATTCTTTCCTCCTTGATGATACCCATATGGGTTCATAATGTTGCTTCAGGGTGTTCCACAATTCATCAGTGCTCAGTGACTTATTTTCAGTCTCTTTGTGTTTCATACGGCACAATTACAACTGGTATGTTTGCAGATTTTGTAATCATTTTTGTTGAAATGTGTAATTTTCTGTTAATACTAGTCAGTATATTCTGTTTATTCAGGCATTTCTAGGAGTTTGATTTGAATATTTTGTATCCTTAATATCTTTAATTTGTGTGCTCAGTCTTTCTTCTAGCAGTATGAGTATGTAGAACAAAGAGCTATTCAATTAGACTTTAGTAATTTTACAACCTATCATTTTTTTCACAATTTCTATGTCTGTATCAATTTTTTTACATTATGTTATATTTAAATGATTGTTTTATACCTAATCCTTTAAATTTATTTTCTGTGTGTGCAAGTTCATTTGCATATATGTGTACATGTCTATATGTATACATTAGTGTGGAAGCCAGAGGTCTAAATTAGGTGTTGATTTAAAGGTGCTACCCTCATTTCTTTTCAGTTACAATAACTCTCATTGCCCAAGAACTCACCAAATAAGCTAGACTGAATGGCTGATGAGCCCCAGGGATCTACTTGTCTCTGCCACCACATTCTGGAATTACAAGTGCTGAGACTAGCTCTATTAAGTTTTTTGTTTGTTTGTTTTTTTAATATGCAGATTCTGTTGACTGAAATCATGTCCTCATGTTTGCTTACAAGGTAAGTACTTTTTAAATTAAATTTTGATTTTTTAATTATATTTATTTATTTGTGTGTGTGTATAAGTGTGTGTGTTGTGATAATTAGGTCTGACATAATTCTCTGAATGCAGTAGGTTGAAAGTAACTGTGAAAAGAACAAATATTCACCATAAAAATTGAAAACAGTTGGACAGTGTTGGTGAATGCCTTTACTCCTACAACTCTGGAGGCAGAGGCAGGCAGATCTCTATGACCTCTTGGCTAGCCTGGTCTACAAAACAAGTTCTAGGACAGCCGGAGCTACAGAGAGAAACTCTGTCTTGAAAAAAAAAAGTTGAAAGCAACATTTGGATTTAGATTGGAAACATTTGGCGTTGTGTGCTATTCTGGGTCTATAAAGTAACTTCTTACCTGGAAAGACTCTAAAGTCCAGTGGCTTCTCAAGGTGCCATTTTCCTCCTGCATTAAAAGAGATGATGCTTTTTAGTTTTGTGAGGTATACCATTTCTTAACTGTTGATCTTAGTGTCTGGTCTATCAGTATTCTGTTCAGGAAGTTTGTTTGTGTGCCGATGTGTTCTTTCAAGGCTATTTCCCACTTTCTCTTTTTATCCAGTTCAGTGTATCTAGTTTTATGTTGAGGTCTTTGAGCTACTTGAACTTTAGTTTTGTCCGGAGTGATAAGTATAATAGATCTATTTGAGTTCTTCTTCATACAGACATCCAGTTTGACCAGCATCATTTGTTGAAGATGCAGTTTTTTTTTTTTTTTTTTCCAGTGTGTGTTGCTGGTTTCTTTATCAAGAGCCAGGTGTCCAAATGGGTGTGGGTTATGTCTGGATCTTCAATTCTGTTGATCTTACATGTGCATTTTTATTACAATGCCATGTGTATTTTATTACTCTATAGTACAACTTGAAATCAGAAATGGTGGGACCTTCAGTAGTTCTTTTATTGTTCAGGGTTGTTTTGGCTACCCTGGGCGTTTTGTTTTTCCATATGAAATTGAGATTGTTCTTTCAAGGTCTGTAAAGAATTGTGTTGAATTTGTGATAGGGATTGCGTTGAATCTGTAGATTATTTTTTGTAGGATTGTTATTTTTAGTATGTTAAATCTAAAAACTTACAGGAGGGCCCCATTCCTGAGGACAATACCCACACCCTTATTGAACACTGAGAAGTCGAGCTGCTGGCTACATGGATCCTTCAACCTTATGTTCTAGTCTCTCTGGTGCTGGGAGGTACTCTGCAGGTTACCAGAAGAGAAATGCACACACCAACCTAGACATAAAATCTTTTACCTACAATCTCTCCTGCCTGTAAAATATGCTAGGGAAATGGTTGCACAGTATTTGTGGGAGCAGCCAACCATTTTGATTTGACTTAAGCCTCACTCCCCAAGAAGGAATCCATTCCTAACACTGTTTTGATAACCAAAAATCAGAGACTAGATTGTCCAGAGACCTAGAATAAAACCAAATATTACTGGACTTAAAAAATGTATCAATAAAATGACTCCAAATATTAAAAAATGATAATAAAAGTAGAGGATGAAACTAAGCTATTTGTTTCTTCCTGAAGGAACCCCCTGGAACTCCTAGAAGAAAAGTTTTCATAGCAAAGAACCTGGACCACAAATATGGCAGAGAGAAAAACCTCCTACAAGGCTCAAAGCATCAAATGTTGCTTAGATCAGGTCAGTGGTCACAGACTTTGGACAAAGCCACAGACTTCCGTGTTTCCTAAGAAGTTCAAAAGGCAAAGTTGTAGTCCAGATGAGAGTGGTAAGGCTGTCATCACCTAGAGGAAACATAAGAGAAAGTGCTTTGATTCTAGCCACTGTCAAGGTCTCAGAACACCTGATTTCAGAAGAGTTCAGTCTGATTAACATCAAAGAATACATTTTATGATACTCAAAACATTATGCATTAGATTTCACTGTGTGATTCTCAGATCCCAATACTTCAGAGCAGAAAGTAGAGTTTGCACACTAAGAAAAATGAAGTTGTGTATGCGATCACTGTGGACCATCAAGAGACCCTTAGGGATGTCTCTGAGGATAGATGTTACAGTCTAGTCTATCCTCAGGAACTGAAGATCCTTATCAGCATTAGTTATACTTCCAGACACAGATGGCAGTGATGTAGAGGGGAAAGAACTCACCTTTTCCTGATGATTATGCTCATGGTAGCTATTTCTTAGACACTGATCTTAGTTTGGATGAGTTGTTCCCTGTTCGTGAGAATAGCATTACCCATAGACATAGGACCAGTTACCTGTTCATCTTCCAAGTAGTAGTATACATAGTGGACTTGTCCCTTCCCCTTATTGATAATCCTTGTACAGGTTCACACCTCAAACTGGAATGGCAGTTATGAGTCTTGGTTAGGAAAATGGAACCAGTATTGTCAGTGATGAGGGCAAAACCTGTCAGTGGCAGTAGCAGATTAATCTACGAGTTGTGTAGATGGGCTTGTCTCTGTAGAAATTGCTCAGATGAAATTCCCTACATGATAGAGGAGGGTGGACTTGAGTTACTGGTCCATTTTTAGTGACAGTGCACTGAAATCTTCCCCACTTCGTATTGGGCTGCAGCTAAAAAACTGAATGAGAGGTGGCAAGTCAGTCAAAAAGCATCTCTAGTGGATGAGGAGCAGCTTCCAATCTGTTTTTATACACTTGCTGTCCTTTCTAGAAGAAATTTACAGTTTTTTAAGCTCTGAAACATGGCTTTCCCCTTAAGGCAGTATGCATTCTTGAGCCCTTTACATTAATGCCTTAGGTAAATGGTCCATAAACCAGTTCTCAGTTGATTGATAGACATTTGCCTTCACTTCAATTCTTTCTGCTATAATGATGTAATGGACTTCTGATACTTAAATAATTCTTTCTATAAGTTAAATTCTCATTCAAATGGTCAACGAGAGAATATCAACACTTAAAATTTTAAGAGAATGCTCAAGTTACTTTCTGAAAACCTGAACTCATTTAATAACCAGTCATTGCCAGTATGGCCACATGAGAGTTTTGTGTTACTATGTTTTAGACTTTGTCATATTTTTGTGTGTTTTACTTGGAACATTATTTCTGTGTGGTTTTCCTTTCCCTATTTTTCTCCTGGTGTTTATTTTGTTACTGTGTGATTAGCTCCTATGGGCCAGCCTCTGTGCTGGTTTCTAACAATACACCATTGAGTAGGATATTGTGATTCAATCTTAATGGACCACACCATCATTATAATTATAAAAATATTCAATTGATTTTAAGTGTGAGTGATTGTAATTACCTACAGGTCAAAGACATTAATATCCCAGTATTATTGTATTTTGTTTTAACAAAAATTCTTTTTAAATAGTAAAAAAATATTTTGAAAAGTGATGCAAGAAACAGAATCGAGGAATACAAAGCAGGTGGTCATTTCAGTTACTTTCCTTACAGACTAAAGTAGAAATAACTGTTTTTTCCACACCCAGTTCAGATATTCTGGGCCCTTTCTCATTGATTGCTAATAGGCAACTGTGAATCTCCTATTTCTTGGAAAGCTGGCTTGCTATAGAGTTCTTTTCCTTTGTGTGGACAGCATGGCTACTTCCTTCTAGTCTGATGAGGTCTCCTGGGCCTTGGGGCAGGACCTTAGCCCAAAGCAAGAGTCTCCCATGAATTTAACATTGTTCATACTTTGGACTTAGTTTTGTTTGTCTCTATGACTCCATCTTGTCACATTTGTGTAACTTCATTTTTGTTGCTCATTTAAAATGACCATAACATTCTTTCCTCACCTCTCTGACTATCCTGTAGAGTTAAGAAAATTTTAAGTTAGAGAATACTCATTATTTCTCATAATATAGAAAATTATAGAAACTTCATTCACTGATGAATGAACTCATCAATGATGGGCTAGCGGATGAATATTATTATATAAGAAAACCAACTTTCTCAGACTCTGACTTTGGTCTACTTTGCCCCTCACACATATTGATTTCCAAAACTAGCTTGTAGAGATAATTGAGGTTTCATAGAGCTGACTTAAGGGCTAAGTGAACTTTGGTCAAGATGCAAAATAATTAAATATAGGTAAATTTCAAATCCTATTTGCACAACCTTATTTATATGTTCAATTTCTAAGATTTATTTCAAGAAGTAATTTCAGTGACTCATCTGAAAATATGTAAAAATAGCTCCCTTAATATATATTATCTCTCTGTGGAGTTATTTATATTTCACAGATTTAATTTAAGGAGGAAGACCCTAAGGGGACTTAAAAATGCATCCAATTATGAAACGTCTCTTGGTTTTATTAAAGATTTTAATGATCTGATATCAAAGGGCATTTTTATAGCTTTTAAATTATATTAAACAGGTAAACACTTGTTCTAAAGTAAAATGTCAATTATGTATGTTTTCTTTACCATAAATAAACAAGTACAATGATGTCTGGGTTATCTGTGACTACAGATCATTTTTTTTAAAAACAGTAGAATTTCAGCTCTGTCCTCATTTCTTCTTTGAAAGCAACTCTAGATGACAGAAGAATTTGTCAGTCTATGTTCAATACAAAACTGAGGCTGTGGTGGCTAAGATAAGAAAGGAATCAATCAGAAATCTGTTAAAATATCAGTGGCAAATTTATGTATCTCTTTTCCTGTGGACAGATGGAAAGTGCTAGAGAAAAAGCTGTTTCAGTATAACCAAACTGTATATTAAACCAGAAATGAACAAGATAAACAAGAATTAGAAACAAACAAACACAAACAAAATAACCACACACACACACACACACACACACACACACACACACACACACACACACAATACCATGCTATATTCTTGGCCATGCAAGCTTCTTTTTTTTTTTTTGGTTTTTCGAGACAGGGTTTCTCTGTGTAGCTTTGTGCCTTTCCTGGAACTCACTTGGTAGTCCAGGCTGGCCTCGAACTCACAGAGATCCTCCTGGCTCTGCCTCCCGAGTGCTGGGATTAAAGGCGTGTGCCACCACCGCCCGGCGCAAGCTTCTTTTATTAAACATCATGTAGACCTTGTTTTCTATTCATGATCATTATGTTCATTGGTGCTGATTTGAACTCTTTAGTATTTTTTTTTATCTCTTATGCTGAGAAATATTGTCATTGAAAAACGTGACAACTAGTGGGCACTATGGGCAATGAAAGATTTGCTAACAAAAAAGAATCTTCAAATGTCTGTAACATTTCAAAGTTTCCTCAGAAAGACACTAGAGTTTGTGATGTTTGTTTTTTTCCTGCTCGACATCATTGACCTACATAGGCCACTGGCCGGAGCTTAAGAGAAAAAAAAGAGTGTTTTATCACAGAAGCCAAGGATAGCTTTTGACATCTGTGCTAGATCTATTTCCTCCCTGCTGTGCTTAATTTCAGAATTCAGTTCTATCATTACAATAAGAACCTTGTTGGCTTCTCTGTCCGTGTGCCACATTACATCAATTTTCTCCAAGAATCAGGTACAATTTCTAGGTGCCACTGTCCCGTGGATTTATTTAAAATTTTAGATCTTGCTACCCTGCTGCATGAGTTGATCTTGTACATTGGGGGACGGCATGTGACCTGTGGAAATACATTATTTCTTGATTCTTTCCTTAAATCTTAGGCCCTGGAATGACCAAATTCTTCTCCGTCTTTGATGGCCTCACTTGTGATTCCGTTCTCATCTTGTAAAAACTATCCTTCCACTGGGAGAGAACTGATCATTTGCTTTGTGCAAGATACCTTCTCCATCTAAGCTTGCTGTCATAAGCAAACTAGGTCTGAGCATGCAGACAGTGTGCATATTTTCAGTGTCATCCTCCATCCTGTATCATCTCTTGAATTCCAGTTTTAGGCTGCAGCTGAGAATATTAACTCTGAACCTCATTACTGAGTAGCTTGCATTGCTGAAACAGTAAGGATGTCAGCATCCTTCAGAAACCACTGCTGGGAGAATTACTGATGCTATTGAATTTTGACATTACTCAGAGGCACAGAACAGATACCTCTATGCTATATATACTCTCTGATCTTAGAAAGGAGTAACTAGGGGAGTTCCAGGTGCTGAACAAAAGGGGTGCTTATTCCCTCCAGAGTAGCAGAACTGACATCCCCTCTTGTTGAGTTCTCCTTTGTAGCATTACCTAATAAATGCACTTCTGAGTTCATTTTTATTAGTTTACTAGTAAGAAAGAAAATGGGTGCCATGTAATCTCCTCCATCTCTAATTTCCTCTTGAGCAATGGTAGCTGTCTATTCTGATCTGGAAGGCAGAAACCTGAGTATTGTTTTGTATTCACATAAGGACTAAATTCTAATCTTTTAACTTTCAGAACTGCATCCCATACCCATCTTACCTTTTTCTATTCTGATGATTACAGGTTTCTCATAGAACATCATCTGGGTTTCTGTAATCAACTGCCTGATTTGTCTCCAGTGGCCCTGGAGAGATTTCTGTATAGGACGATTGCTGTGCGATGTTCTGTATGGCAAATGTGTTGCTGATTAGTCAATAAATAAAACACTGATTAGCCATTGGCTAGGCAGGAAGTGTAGGTGGGACAAGGAGGAGAATAAAGCTGGGAAGTGGAAGGCTGAGTCAGAGAGACACTGCCAGCCGCCACGATGAGAAACAGCATGTGAAGATGCCGGTAAGCCATGAGCCATGTGGCAAGGTATAGATTAATGGAAATGGATTAATTTAAGCTGTAAGAACAGTTAGCAAGAAGCCTGCCACGGCCATACAGTTTGAAACCAGTATAAGTCTCTGTGTTTACTTGGTCGGGTCTGAGCGGCTGTGGGACTGGCAGGTGAGAGAGATTTATCCTGACTGTGGGCCAGGCAGGAAAACTCCAGCTTACAGATGATTATGTTGTTTTCTTTCTTAAATTCTAAGACTCCCCATCATATAGTACAGAGCTTAAGAATGAGAGAGCAGAGGTGCGATGTGTATAAATTTTGCTGAGTAATTCCAATCTATGTGTCTTTTCCCATATTGGAAAAGTCAAACCCAAAAGACATCAGTGGCTAATATTTAAAGCAGACGTATTTTAACAACTGAATATGTATTTACATTTCTAAATGTCTTATGGGATGGCATCATTTTATGTCCACTTAAGAAAACTGAAGCACAGAAGTTATAACTTGTGTAAGATTATAAAACTCAACCCTAGCAGAACAAGAAACAAAATGGGCATATTGTAGATCCCAGATCTGTTCTCCACAACTTTCTATATTTTTTAACCTCACAATACAGTGTTTATTTCTTGCTTCTCTGTGTATGCAAATATTGGTGATTTTTGTAGATTCCTTGTTATATTTCTAGTTCCTGTCTCCTGGTGTTTAAAATCTCTTCTTGTGTCTTATTTAGGATTCTTCCAGGAAGGGATAATTTTGTTTTAACAGAAGCAGAGTTTTTTAAGGTCCAAGTGATTTACTGCAGCAGGTGGCACAGATACTTATATGCAAAACTTTAAAATAAGATAGGTGTGAAGGAGATCACCCAGGAACAGTTCAGTGAGACATAGGAACTGGAAAAATATACATATATAGCATAGTATTGTATTTCCTGATGAGGCACAATGTCACATTTTTTTTCTTCTAGTAAAATATGATCACATTAGCCAAATATATTAAAATAGAATGTTTCCTACAAGAAGTTCACTCATTCACTTACATTCATTCTCTAATAGCTAAGTTATTGACCCTTAAAAAAATAGCCAAGCATCAAATTATTCTAGGAAGAAGGCCAATGGATTATCTGCAACAAATGAGATAAGTAAATAAGGCACTTCACATCCTCAAAACTGAAATTGTAGTACTGAAAAATAAAATAAAATAAATAGTGCTTCAGAGGTATAATGTGATATAAGCTTGTGGAGGAAGGACTTTACATGGGAAAGCTGACTCTTCGTGTACTTGTTGCTGAAAACAAGACCACACACACCAAAATATTTTTATACAGAAAGTATTTTAATATGAAATTTTCAATAATAATAAATTTCAGAGTCATACTTATTACTGCTACTTAAAATAAGCTTCAAAAGACACTTTCTTACACACACATTTATTCACACAAACATATACATACATGCACAGGAACACATACACACACATGAACACATAAATGCATGCACAAACATACACCATATATTCTCAGATATGCATAAATAAGCACACACACACACTCGCAGAATTTTTTTTTTTATTTTCCCAGTTGTTCATTATAGATAATATAAAACACTAATAAGGAGATTCTTGTAGATCTCATCCATTTCTCTGACTTTGGGCAATCCTTGTGCCTTTCTTAGGGTCCTGTTTTCTAGGTAGCCTCCATGGAGTTGTGAGTAGCAGTCTAGTCATCTTTGTTTTACATCTAGTATCCTCCTATGAGTGAGTACATACCATGTTTGTCTTTCTGAGTCTGGGTTACCTCACTCAGGATGATTTTTCTAGATCCATCCATTTGCCTGCAAACCTCACGATGTCATTGTTTTTCTCTGCTGAGTAGTACTCCATTGTTTATATGTACCACATTTTATTTATCCATTCTTCAGTTGAAGGGCATCTAGGTTGTTTCCATGTTCTGGCTATTACAAACAATGCTGATATGAATATAGCTAAGCAAGTGTCCTTGTGGTATGATTGAGCATTCCTTGGGTATACGCCCAAGAGTGGTATAACTGAGTCTTGGGGGAGATTGATTCCCAATTTTCTAAGAAAGCGTCATATTGATTTCCAAAGTGGCTGTGCAGGCTTCCATTCCCACCAGCAGTGGAGACTCTAGAATCTTAGTCATACTGTCTTACCCTGCAGCTCTCCTAATGTCAGTCAGGTTCAAAGGCCCCATTTTGGTTTCCCCTATGAAAAGAACTTTCAAACATCCTCACATTACTGGATAAGAAGCACTATGCAACCTTATCTGCAGAGAAAAAGATATGAAGTGTGCAATGATTTGAGTTATTTTTTTTCTAGAAAAAAAATCATGAAGAGGTAAAATCTGTTTTAAGCATACAGTGTAAGGAATTCTAGTTTCTTGACAGAACTTTGCATTTAATATTATTTAGTTTTAGGACATTTACGTAAGCTAATGAAGAAATTTGCTCATTTCTAATGACTGTCAGTTCTTACATCTAATCCTGGTAATAGGTCTTCTACTTTACGTCTTTCCATAATTACCTTTTAAAGTTTAAGTATTTTATAAATGGAGTCATGTGGTTTTGTAAGACCCCTCTGAAGGACTTGTGAATAAAATGTTACTACTTCTTATTCTTGCATTCAAGTGTATATGACACACTTCCTCTAGAGTGGGACAGTTCATCCCTAGAGGAATTGTTTTCTATGTGAGTAAATGAGAGAGTTCCAACACCATTTTATCCTTTTACTCTGTGACCTTGGAAAGATTGTCTCATGTCTCCTTTTTTTTGTAACTAACTTGTTGAAAACAATAACATTTACTTGTTTTACAAAGGTTTATTATTAATTAATTGTTAACATTCTTGGAATGTGTCACAGAATATGGTAACAATAAAAGAAACTTCTTTAATTTTATTTTATATATCTTTTATTTATTGCTGCTGTAAGGGTAATTGTTCTACATTCTGAGAAGCATAACAGAGCTATTTAAATTGTGCATCTTGAACAATTAGTGTTGTTGTTCTTTGTAGATGTAATTCTAAACTGTCTTATTAAAAAAGAAACAGAGAGCCAAATAAAGAGTTAAAAGTCCAGAGATTGAGCAGTTGCCAAGAGCTAAGACCACCTTATTTTACCACTCACTGCTGTCCTTCCCCTGAGAGAGAAAAAGACCTTCTTCCCATGTCCTGTCTTTTTGTTGCCTTTCTTTTCTGCCTTCTCATTGGTTCTAAACCCAACCACATGACTTCCTTGTCACTGCCTGTCTACCTCCAGGTCTCTATGGTTCATACTGAGATTAAAAGTTTGGGTCACCACTTGGCTGTGTCCTTGAACACACAGAGATTCTGCCTGCCATGTGATCAGATTAAGGGCGTGTGCCACCACCACCAGACTTGTGCTAAATGGCTTGCTCTTAACTCTGATCTCCAGGCAACTTTATTAACATACAAATAAAATCACATTTCAGCACAAATAAAATATCACCATAGTTCATGAAGTGTTCCCTGGAATAAAACTCTCTTCCTAGGCAGCAAAGAGGTGATTCTGCTTCTATGGGCATAAGTTCAACACCTTTGTGAATGGCAGCTTCCTAGGCTGGGGTTGGGAACACATTTTCCTTTTGTCCAGAGGATGAAGAACACATGATTTCTCTCATGAACCGCTGTCCTCCTCTTCTTCCTTCTCCCCTTCGTTTTTCCCTCTTTTTGGAATCACCTGAGTGTGGTTTCCTTCTTGAGACATTCTATCTTCATAACAGAGAAAAAGAATCAAGTGTTTATGGGGAAATTGCACAATTTTATACATTGTAACACTAGAAAAGAAGAATGACCTTTAAAAAAAAGTTCTGTATGGAGGCCAATTTCTCTAGCAAACTTCAAAATAATCTCTATTCATCAGCCACTCTGTCACTTCCAATAGATCTTTTTTTTTTTTTTTTCAAAGCTAAATGGAATGGTTTATTTACTCTAGATTTGTCCTGTGAAACCTAACTGGTTGACCTACTTGGGGGAGAAACTTTGGAAGCAGTAGGTTTTATAGTCCTCAAATGGCTGCTGAATAGAAGTACACTTGAACATTGAGCGCTGTCTTTGTGTTGCGTCTTTTTTTCTTTTCTAGAATAATTTTAAAAGCCTCTTGTGGAATGCTGGTAAAACTTCCCAATATCTTTCTGACTACTGTGATGGATTATAACGGAAACACATCACTTCTAATGAACAAATGTCATTTACTACGGAGCTGCATTTTCCAAGGTATCAAAAATATGTCCCCTGGTAAACAAGGTGCATGTCTAGGGGAACTGTTTACAGACTGGTCTTGTCAAGTCAGTCTCTTGTAAAGGCAGTTATTTCTGGTACAAAAGTTTTATTTTATGTTAAAAGCAAAAGGGAAATAAAAGAATTCAAGAGAAGGTATTTAATGTGAATATTTATATTTTCTTCCAGATTCATTTAAAATATCCCAGCTTTATGGCTCAAAACTTGAAGTGGTTTTCTCATGGTAACTCTGATTACATTTACCCAGCTTGCTTTTCTTTAATGCTGACCATAATGTATCTGTTATTTGTAGTAGCAAGAGTATAGTGGATCTAATGAAACAGTTTGTAAATTACATGTCTCCTTTCAGAGTTAATCTAAAGCATCATCATCCCCGTATGGTTTTTGCATATGCAATTACTCCATGCTTTGTAAACTCAAAATACTTGCTATACTTACCATACTCTTATGCAAGTAATCAATAAGACTCTCTAACCTTGATTTTAGTCAAATATTTCAAAATTT
Source organism: Peromyscus californicus insignis (assembly GCF_007827085.1). Lineage (NCBI taxonomy): Eukaryota > Metazoa > Chordata > Mammalia > Rodentia > Cricetidae > Peromyscus > Peromyscus californicus. The sequence goes on from NW_026294458.1 coordinate 52,874,717, forward strand.
TATTTTGTTTTATTTTGATATCATTTTGTTGAATATTTTTATTTTTAAAATTTACTTCAACTACTGTACAATTACACGCATGTCAATGGGCATGGTATATGTACAAATCCATATATTCACTAACCAATGAATATATTTTTGTTTCTATACTAATGAATGATTTCTTTAATAAGATAATAGTGTGTGGTTTGGAGAAGTGTGCCCTGAGTTCACTCACATTCTAGAGGCTTCTTCCACAGAAATGAGTAAATGGGTAGATGATGGAACATCGAAGAGGTAATAGGGCCTACTATAAAGCTCTCAGGTCATTGTGCATGTGTCCTTGGAGGGGATTATGGGACCCTGGTCTCTTTCTACTTCACTGGTGGCTACTGGCTCATGTGATGAGAAGTTAGTTTAAACACACACTTCCAGCCTTTGTCACTGAGTGTTCTCATCAGAAGTCCCACCTGATAAGACCTCCTATCCAGGGACACAACACCTAGTACATAAGCTAAATAAAACCTTTCTCTTAATAAATTAGTTCCCACAGGTATTTCAAATGGTAATGTGCAATGAAACAAATGCAGAGGGCAAAGTGTAGTCAATGTCCAGTCCAATATTTTGTCAGTGATTTATGATTCTAGGTGAACTTTGAATGTCCATGATACATCATGCAAAATAAATTTTACATATATCATTTTGCATTTAAAAATAAACTCATAACACTTCAGTGTTTCTTTTTCTAGATTTCTTTTATTGCATCTTATTTATCTTTTGAGTGTGTGACCTGAGAGCTTGCAATAGTTTGTTTTTTTTCCTTCAACTACGTGAACCCCAGATAGCAAGGTCAGGTCTTCAGGCCTGAGGGAAATTGGCTTTACTCTCTGAGACATCTTGCCGGCCCCTATCTACTGTTTATGCAGCAATGCTTTCCAAGTGAAAAAAAAAAGGGAAAATACCTCTATGCGCTGTTTAATGGTATTGAAATCTGTAAATATACAAACAGCAAAACCATTCTTTCCCCAGTATAACTGGTGAAAGAGGAAAAGTGATTATAAGACATATGAGAAAGTAGTGGTTTTGAAAAGTAAGAGACAACACAAATCCAAAATGTTGGGAACCAGCCACATGTAAGTTTATTAACAGAAATTATTCAAAAGGAGAAAAACCGACTATATCTCTTAGTGACAACTCCCTCCACCAAAAAAAAAAAATAAAACATGTAAATGATTTGTGATAGTTAATGCTCATTGTTGGTTTGACAAGATGCAGAATCACCACGCAGACAAAGCTCTGGGCAAACTTGTGAGGGATTATGCAGATGGGGTTCAGTGAGACATGAAGATCCACCTTTAATGTGGGCAGCTCCATTTCCTGATCTTGGGTCTTGGATTGAATAAAAGGGAGAAAGTCAGCTGAGCACCAGCATTCCTTTCTCTGCTTATTGGCTGGAACACACTGACTGCCTTCTCCAAACTCCCACAGCCATCACTTCCTCACCATGACTTCCACACTGTATCTTCAACGGTAAGCCAAATTTAAACCTTTCTTGCCTCAACTTGTTTTTTGCCAAGGTATTTTATTATAACAGTGGAAAAGCAATTAAGACACAATCTAGTAAAGATCACTTACCAGAAGAAAATGAGGAGTGATTAAAATCTAAAAAAAAATTTGTGGTAGGCTTTTCTGTCTTGAGATTATGAGAAAGTTTAATTTTCTTCTTGTAGTTTATTTAATTTTTAAAATTTAAAGGTAGTAATTAATATGTAAGGATTATGCAATTATTTTCATTATTATATACTCCAGGATGGTAATTTATATCACATTTAAGTCTTCACTAATTATATTTTCTGTATTCCAATCTGTTTCTGCCACTTCTCAGCTGTATGTAAACATCAGGCAACAGGTATAATGTCTTATTTTGAATTTTCTTTTTGTAACAAAATATTTACCTACCTCATAGAATTCACTTCTGCATTAAGATTAGGTAAAGTTTAAAGAGCTCCCCACCTGCTGTTTCTTTACTTTGATAACTATTATCCGTCGTTACAGTTATACACTTAAAACTTTTTCAAGAACAGGTGGCAAAATTGATTCTGTCATTTGCTTATCTCTTCATGTCGACTCTAAGAACAATTTAAGTGGCCAGATTCAGTTATGCATTTGTACCTTGCACAAGAATTCAGGACCTAGGATCAGCAAGGACTTGTTGTATTGCTGCAATCATGCTGGTTTTTTTCTTTCCTTGTTTCTTTTTTCTTTTCTTTTCTTTTTTTTTTTTTGAGAACCATGACTTTTTTTTATCCTTATGTAAATTTCAACATCTCCCTATAACAATAACAGATAGTATTCTTCATGTGTCAAGTATTATACTTATGTAATCAATTTTGTCTTCCTGCCCACAAAGGAAAAACCATCTTTCTCTGTTTACCATTGATAAATTTATCACACATCGCAAAACAACATCAGTTAGTGAAATTTGGTCAGAGGTCATCCTGTTTAGTAACATCACATTTACCTGAAAAAGTTTTAACTTGTCATTATTTTCAATGGCCTAAATCATCCTGAGAACGCCTTACAGGAGATGCTGAATTTTGCACAGTAGCCATTCCAAATAACAGAATAATATATTTGTCTGTATTCTGCTCTCTCATACTCTGTGCTTTTGAAATTTACCTGCTGTTTAAATTCCATAGCTTGGCACTCTGATATTAACCTTGAGCCCCAAACACCACAGGATTTACCAAACATACAGACAATGTCCTGTTAACTTGCTCTCTGACTTCCTTTCTCTGTATTTCTCAGACATGAGCTGGTAATTTTCTGTGGTGGGCACTTGCAGATAATAGCTTGTGCCATCTAATTGAATGAGGAGTTTAAAGAACATTAAGCACTTAGAGGGAAATTATGTTGGGAGAGAGTGCCCATTCCAGGCTGTCAGCTAGCCACAGGGGCCCTAATCAATAGGCTGATCAACAGTTCTGGGAGAGACACAGAGAACAGAAAACTGTAATGAGTAGGGAAGCAGAGAGAAAATCAGATTCTTCCAAAAGGGAATAGAAATAAAAATTCAAAAACCCAGATTAACAGTCAGTGACTTTATGTTCCAGAAACAAGAATGAAATGCCTACTGTGTGCATAACACTGGGTAATGTTTCAAAGGAAATGAAACAGCATTCTTTCATCGCTCATGTAAATGCATTTATCTAATTATTCTTTATCAATTCAAAACTCGGGAGTCAGATATCGGGTAAGAACCTGAATGATCAGAGAAGAGGCAGAGAAGCCGCCAGTGACCTCCTGTCTCCTTTGTCCCTCCATTGAGAAAGGGCTGAGACCCTCTCTAAGCCCGACCCTACTACCTCCTGTCTATTTGTCTTCTGTTCTTCAAAACATGTACGGTTAATTTTGGCTAGCTACTAGCTACTTCTGCCCTCTGATTCAAAACAAACTTTACCGTCAGTCTCAGGAGCGTCAGAACACAATCAGAACACCACACAATAGTGGTGTGTGTAGGCGACTTGGGAAAAGGAATTTCAGTTTCTAAATGTTTGATTTTACTGTTTTTATCACTGTGATACTCACAATGATACTTCCTCCTGTGCCACTAAATGTAACTTTCTGTTCTCTTTTTGACAGATGACCCTATTTAAATAACAATATTTGGCAATTAAGGTGAGCGTAGAATAAAAAATTGGTATTCAGGGCAGGTGAAAGGACAGAGGTTATGTGGAAAGAATGGATTTCTCCTAACTTCATATTGTCTATTTAAAAACTCCTTAACCATATCTGGGTTGAAGCGTGGCTGGCTTATTTACAATCCTATAACATATGAAATCTTTGAACTCTCTTTAGAGACTAGAGTATATTGGGAAATCATTTGGCTAGGAGCAAAGGGGAGAAAGGAAAAGAATGATGAAAGATATAAAATACCTATGAAGAAATATAAATTTCATTCCTTTTTACAAGTATTGGAGAAAATAAAAATACCTTCCTTTATTTTTTAAAAATCTGAACCAAGCCTACAGCATGTATCAGTGGCAGATGAAATATTAAAATCAAATTTTAATAAGCAAGATTCCAAAAAGGCTTTACAAAGCTCAGGAGATTTGAGCAGGACTGGCCAGTTCAGGGAATTCCACAGCTTGGGAACATGGCAGGTGAATGCTCTGTTGCCCATGGATGAGAGGCCTGACAAGGGGGTTGATGAATTTGAGATTTATTATTAGAAAGTAAGGACGGAGTGTATGCGTAAATGGAGGCCAATTCTGATAGGAATAAAAGGGAAGTTCCACAGAGGTAATGAAAAACTCTGAGCCAAATTTTAAAGTCAGTGTACTGACTGATAGCAGTTGAGCGTAAATCTGCCATAACTGGAGTAATGTGATTGAATTTACTGCCATGAGTAAATGCACGGGTTGTGGTGGGCTGAACAAGGATGTGCTTCTGTGAGAGATAGAATTTTGCGAGTTCCTATATTAACATAATCTCATCATAACAGCATGCATTAGGACAGAAAAGGAAGCAGATACTTTGCTAGTAATCATGGATTAACTGATTTAAACCCTTGGAACTGCTCAATGAAAATATTTTCATTTGATAAAGCTTTTTAGACAGTTAACTGTAAATGATTTTGGAGAACAAAGAGTAATGTGGAAATAAAAGTTTTATGCAGCAATAGTGGGGCTTTTATAAAGCCATTTAAACTGAAAACGGCAAACGTGGGAAACATCTAGAGGCACACATTAGCTGCTCACAGTAGAAGGTGGAGGAGAGGATATGATATCAGCAAGCTATGGTGTTCCATAGACAATTGCTTCATGGAAGGAAAGACCAATCTGAGTTCTGAACAAAGGCTGGTGTTCCAAATAGAAAATCTACACTGGAGTATTAGAATTCAGCATCTCTCATTGGATCTTTTCTGTGTCCATGATTTTTCAAGCACTACTGTAGTAATTGTTGGTGGATTTTAAAGGGGATCCAACTTACTCTATAGGCGTTTTAGCACACACATACACATACACACATAGGTACACACGTACACGTATGTCAGTAAAAGAAAAAAATGAGTAAAGAGGCAGCTTGTTCAACAATTTCACTATTTCAATTTAAATGGTAAATATTATTAACACAATTGTATTGTTACAGGTACTCCAAAACACTGGAGAGGTCACCGAAGTGATGGCAAAGTTTTCTCTGGTTGTGAAGCTTGTGCTTAAGTGGAGAGGTGTTGCTAAAGCAACACAAAACTATGCATATTGCACATCAGATCACACAGTGATGAGTTATATGGAGTAGGGCACAAGAGAAGGTCTATGAGGATGGAGAATACGGCGGGAGGGTTCAAGATGTTAAACTTAAAATTCAGTGGTTATAAGTGAAGAGTAGAAAAAATGTTTGAAAGTAAAAAGTTTGAGGATTTCTGGGGGCAACACATAGCATACAGTGTTCAAGGCAGCACAGAATACCTAAGGTTGGACTGCACAGGTGAACAAGACATAGAAGTCCAGCCAGGGACAGCTTCTCATCTGTGTGTGTATTTGTGAACATGAGCTTATGTGCACTAAGTGTGCAGCGTCCTGTAGAGGCCAGAAAGGGTGTCCGATTCTATGGAACTGGAGTTATAGGTAGTTGTGGCCTGCCAAGTGGATGCTGAACCCAGGTCCTCTACAACAGCAGCAAATGCTCTTAATTTCTGAACTGTCTGCTAAGCTTCTGCACCACTACATTTATATTCTTAGGGGACAGATTGCTTGATTACACAAGACATCTGAAGCCAAAAAGACGTGAGAAGGAGAAGTTCAGGGTATAAACGTTGTGCCTGAATGTGCTGCAGGTGTTCAGCTCTCGAGTCAAGAGCTGTCATAGTAAGACATCGTGTTTCCATAGAGCTTGTCATTGGAGGACATCATGTTTCCATCAGTAATATTAGTATCTGCTAACACACTGTTTAGGACACAAGAAAGAGAATTATCTCTAGATAGGACTATTATTATTATTATGTGAGAAGGGAAATACATTCTAAGACAGCTCTTCTGAGACAGTACCTGGGAACCCAGTTATCCTCTTTTATTATTATATCGTGTCTATTCTATTACTCCCCATTTCCTTCTTCAGTAAGGCTTCCTGTTTTAATTCCCTTTAATAGGCCACTTTCTAGTTTTCTGGCATAAATACACTCATCCCCACATAAGAACACATACATAAAATGTATGTGGCTGGAGAGATGACTCCAAGGTCAAGAGTATGCAGTGCTCTTATACAGGATTGACTTTCATTCCCAGCTCCCACTTTGGGTTGCTTGCCACATCCTATAACTCTAGCTCCAGGGAATCAACCCATCTGTCCTCTGTAGGCACCTGTAGTCAAATACACATACCCTCCTTTATGTACAATTACACAGAATTAAAAATGCTCAAGATAAAATCAATCTAAAAATAGAAAAAGAGATTTGTTTATGAAAGACAACAAGGAGTATTTATCTTTCTGAGCCCGAGTTACATATTTTGTATTGATTTATGGCTGAATAAAATTGCTTTGTATATATGAACCACATCTTCCAAGCTATTAGAAAAATGACTCTGTTTGTCATCCACTAAGGTTGAAAATATTTAAATGAGCACATGGGTCAAGACAGTATTTAAGAATAAAAAGTGTGTTTTAGTTTCTGTTTTCTTAAATGTTGTTATTAAATCAATTATACTCCTAGAGAACCTTACAATGAACTCATATTCCATAGCTATTTAAGTTTATTTTAAGGTTATCATTGACTAACTTGAGTGTAGTAACCATATCACAGTATTTTATACCTTGAATCTTTAAATTGCAGCAAGTATATTTGCAAATTTATTGCTAAGATGTATGCAAATAATGTTGGAAAAAATCAAATGCACAAAATTTGTCCTTATTATTCAAAAAAAGAAAATCTAATATTTTAGTTACTTAAGGGAAGCAATGCAATAAAGCAGTTTGACACAAGTGAACACATGTTCAGATGATCATTTTCTTTCTCTCAATCCTTTCAGTCCAAGACGCTAAGAATTATAAAGAGAGTAAGAAGCATAGCACGCAAAGGTCCAAGGACAGAATCAGAGAGGATGAAGAGTACAGCTTGTGTGTCATTGTCTGTTACATACTTATTATTTTTTCCTCTCCTCTTTTTCTTGGTTCGCCTCTCTTTGTTCTGGTTAGCAACAAATTTGAGTAACTTTTACAATTCTAAAGATGTAATGAGTGAGAAATGCCAAAGAAACTTCAACAATAATAGTAACGTGGTAGGCATTCTGTTGTTTGCTTTGTTTTGCTTTGAATCAGTGTCTCCTTCTATGGCCCAGGCTGCCCTCAAACTGCAGCTCCTCCTGCCCAACCCTCTAAGTTCTGGAATATAGTTGTGTACCACACTGGTTCTTCATGTATATTTAGTTAAATTTTCAGATATCAATTTAATTTTTCATCTCTACCTGTATCCTTGTCCATGCTTCCTTGTTTTTAAACCATTCCTCCCTCTCTCCTTTGCTCCCCCTTTTCCCTTTTCTTTCCCACCTTCCCTTCTTTTTACGTTTCCCGTCCCCCCTGCATTTCCCTTTCCTCTCTTCTTTCCCTTCCTTCCTCATTTGTGTCTTGATCTCTTCTGCTGTGGGATGGTCTGTATACTGTAAATGTGTTGTTCTGATTGGTTGATAAATAAAATGCTGATTGGTCAGTAGCCAGGCAGGAAGAATAGGCGGGATAAACAGACAAGGAGAGTTCTGGGAAGTGGAAGGCTGAGTCAGTAGACGCCAGCCTGCTATCCAGGGAGCCCCATGTAATGGCACACAGGTAAAGCCATGGAACATGTGGTAACATATAGATTAACAGAAACGGGCTGAGTTTAAGGGTAAGAGCTAGTCAGTGGTAGGCCTGAGCTGAGGGCCGAGCAGTTTTAATTAACATAAGACTCTTTGTGTTTACTTGGTTCTGAGCAGCTACAGACTGGGTGGGACACAGAAAAACTTTCCGTTACACTCTTCTCTCCCTCCCTCTCTCGACCTTCATTACTTCTTCCCAACCACTCCTTTCCCTACCTCTCCCATTTCCTCCCTTCCCTTTCTCTTTTCCATCCTTGCTTCCTCTCTCCTTTCCTTCTCTCCTTCCCCTTTCCATTGCTTTCTCTTTTCTTTACCCCATCTGGCCCCGTTCATTTCTTCTTGTTTTCTTTACTTCTTTCCTCTTCATCATTAAAAACAAAACAAAACAAAATCCCCCCTCATTATTCGTAAGTAAAATCATTCTTTCACAGGTTTAAAATAAGTGTATGAAAAAGATTTCACAATTTATTATTAGTGAGTGAACCTGGCCACTTCTAAAATGTTGTCAAAGAAAAGTAAAAAGATGACACGGATGTATGCATGAAAGTTTTGAAATCAGGGCTAGTGAACTGTCTCAGTTGGCAAAGTGCTTGTTGTGCAAATATGAAGATGCCAGATGGAGTTCCAGGACCTATGTTAAAGTGTAGGCTTGTACATGTAACCTCAGAATTAAAAGTAGAGGTTCCCTGAAGCTAACTGGCCAGCCACTCTTCCCCATTATTGAGCTCCCAGTTAAAGGATATATATAGTCTCAACAGCAAGCAGGAAGGGCTAAAGAAACAACTTAGTGATTAGATGAGCTTGCTACTCTCTCAGAGGATGCCAGTTTGGTTCTGAGCTCCCAAGTCAGGCAGCCCACAACCACCAGTCAAGCTTTAGGGGATCTGATAACCTATTTTGACTTTTGTAGGCAGCCCTACGTAAAGCCCTACACACATATACACATAAAAAAAATTAATAAGTATTTAGAACTGACCTCTAGGCTCCACATTCATGCACACATGTGCATGGATACTGAAATAGATGTATATGCATGAAATTGTGTACAGAAAAACATACACAAATACACAAATATTGAAATAAATGGGTTCATAGTGCAAAACTGTCTCCTACCAAGAATGGGAAACAAATGAAATTTTACCTGACAATGCCTATACATATATATGTATATATATATATATATATATATATATATATATATATATGGAGTTGTTCCATTTATATGTATGTATACATATATATGTATATATGCTATATTCCTTACTCTGATATTTAAGAAATCCCCACAGTACACAGAGAAATGTGACCTCTGGCATATCCCCTCCATCCATTTAGATTGCAAATTTTCATAATCAAAATGTGTAACTCATGCAAATGCAAACTTTCATTTATCCCTAAAATACCTACCACTTTGGATATTCAACTATTAAATCAATGGTATAAATAATAATTTGAATATGAAAATGGAACTCAACAGTAAAAATTTGCCTCTAGTCACATGATACATATTTTGCTTATATCTCCCTTTCTTTCCTTTTAGTTCCAACAAGTACTTCCTTTATCTCTTATTTTTTTTTTTTTATTTTTTTTTTTTTGGTTTTTCGAGACAGGGTTTCTCTGTGTAGCTTTGCGCCTTTTCCTGGAACTCACTTGGTAGCCCAGGCTGGCCTCGAACTCACAGAGATCCGCCTGGCTCTGCCTCCCGAGTGCTGGGATTAAAGGCGTGCGCCACCACCACCCGGCCAATTATTTTTAGCTCAGTTATACAGTTAAAATATTCCTACAAACATTTGTATAATAATTCATAGAGCTGATTATTTTGCTTCAGAGTTATTGTAAAGTTTTACCACAGATACAGTATTTCTTTAGTAGAAATAAAAATTTTAAAAAATAACTGTCTTCAGTTGTGTATCTACTCATGAACCCTCCATGTTCCAATTGATAGTTAAAAACACATGGTCACAGAGATGACTCTGGTTAAACATTTTGGGTCACACAAAATAATACACCAATGAGGAAAGGAAATGAGGCGTGTTCAAGAGAGATAACAGAAGGTAGGTGGTAAGAATAATTTAATATTTAATACACATGAACAAAGTTGTCATAGGAAAAGTATAATTGATATAAAAAAGAATAACCACATAATTGTTGAGTTTATCAAAATTCTGAACACCTAATACTTCCCTTTATCAATGTTTAAGAGGAGACAAAATTCCTAAGTGAAGAAGAAAATTTAAGGAAATACATTCAGATAGCTTTATCAAGACTAACTTTGGACAGAATTTCACGGAAATGTATGGGGCAAAAGCATAAATAGAAACACAGAATTTCTCTTATTTCATTGGGAGATAGGCAGATGTTTTGTTTAGAATTGTGAACTACTTATGAGAGATCTCTGAGTTAACTTGGAAGTGTATAGGTTCCAAATTTCAGGAGTCAGAATGTTGTTGACCTTTGGTCTTATAATCATAAGCCTTTGCCTCTTTTTATGTCAATTTACCATCACAGAAATTCTCGAGTGGAAAGGGAAGAGGGTTTCCTCATTAAACAATGAAAATTTCTTCTTTGGGTCCTTGCAAAGGCTATCAAAGACTGTAAATTTACATGCAAGAGGTCTAAAATATAAAAAAAAAGTCAGAGGTTTCAAATACTATCAGATTATATTAACACTAACATACATAACTTTCAAAGCCTTCTTCTTGCTGGTGTGGACACAACAAATCATACCATTTTAAGCATGGGTTAGGTTTGGTATTTAATTTCACTGTATACTCCAAGTTGACATTGCTATCTTAACAAATGGGTCATGTCTTCATATTTCCACTGTTTGTACAATTTGCATACAACTTTGGTCTCTTAGGTTTAACTGGTAATTACTAGATATGAACAGAAGGAAGACTTAAATTTTATTTTTTTCCACAGCAGATTTTAACATCTTAAGAAAAATCATTAAAGCTGTTATTTTTATTCTTAATATTCCTTCTTTGAATATTTTCATGACAGCAGTCTTCATTGAAATAATTTCCTTTTTCAGTCAAATCAACAATTGGGTGAAGCCTAATTAAAATTTTGTGACTAGTTTTTAACAAAACAGAAGCTGCTGTGCTGCGTGAAGAAGATGATTTGGAGAGAGCCTGAGCTTGAAGAATGTTGTAAGGAAACAGGGCTGTCATTTACCTCTGGGCTCTGCAGATAGGAAAGCTAGCAAATGTCCATCATTCAAGTCCTTACACTGAGCACAATCTGCTGATTCCTATCCACATTCACTGGGAAGTGATATTCCTTATGCAGCACCAGACAGTGAGCTCTCTGCAGTATCAAACCATGGTTCCTGTCATGATGCAATCAACTCTAACATCTGCAAACTGTCTTAAGTGACTTAATAATTAAAATTGTTTCTCATAATGTCAGTTCTAAGAAAAGTCTCTTAAAATGTGTTGTTAACGTTTTCCTTAAATACTTTGGTAATTTGCTGTCTTGGTAAAGGTATTCATGAAATTCTTTACTATCTTGGTTTTAATTAGAGAGCAGTTAAATTCTAATTATTTTAATCTTGGCCTTTTCTGACAAGTTCTTAAATCCATTTTACATTTATCAAAGTTATGCGAATTAAGCTTAACTCAGAAAACTCCAAGGAGGAATTAATTTTCAAAGGTTTAAAATTGTAAATATGTTGTGTCTAAATTCTTGTATTTATTAAAAATTCATCTTCAATCATTTCAACAAAGCATTTATTTTCATCACAGTGCAATCAATGTAATTTGATCCGAAGTGACAAGCTATGGAAATGAGTCTGCAAATAGCTATGCAGGCAAAGACTGCTTGATTCTCCCTAAAAGAAAGTATTTCATTCCTTCTTAATGGGTTTCAACACCCAAACGCTCACTTTCTCCAAGAGGAGTAGAGCAGTGAGTGAAGATTGCTAAACAGTTATTGTTTGCATGTTGTATGCTACAGAGGCTCATTGTTAGTGTTTACCTCCATTTTTCTTTTGTTGTGTGTGGTGCTGAGTATTGAACATGGAGTATTATACATTCTAGTCAAGCACTCTACTATTCAGCTGCAAACCTAGACCTGGCATTTACTAATAAAAGATTTTTTTAAAGTTCTTTAAACCATCATTTGAATATACTGTTTTATCACTGGAATTTCAGAATTTCCTTCTTAAATCACTGTGCACAGCATTCGTATTATCTCATTACAATAAATAACTTCCAACAGAGATCTGTCAGCTAATCCCTGTTTTTCTTCCCATAGACTGTATTTCCAAGGAGTAGAATGATCCAATTCCAAAAAAAGTGAATATGTAAATTCATGTAATGTATGCTGCCTTATAGTTTCTGATAAAATTTATAAACCTATCATTGATAGTACTATTAGCTTCCTAGTCTTTACTATCTTAATAATTAAATGTTTTAGTTTCTTAATAAGCGTATCTCACATTACTAGTAATGTGTACTTGAATATCAAAAATTGATAATTTCTCAGACATTTGTAACTCTTCTTTTTATTTTTAGTTGCTTGACAGTTTGATACATCCATGTGATAGGTGTCAACCCTCCCTCTCTCTCTGCTTCATCCCCCTTCTCCCATTGGCACCTTCCTCCCAAGAAGGCTCCTCCTCCACTCACTGTGTGGGGGCTACTAAGTTTAATCAGTTACTTGCCTGAGCTTGGGTTGGAAGTGACTCAGTGGAACGATAAAAAGATGTGTTCCCCATATTACCTAGCCACCATACTCATGGATTCACTTTAGAAGTGTAAGTCTGTCAATATTTCATCACATATGAGGAAAAGGACCTCCCTTTCAAGAGGGACTATCAGTAATTCTCAGGTTTTGTGAGGGGAAGTTAATGGCAGTTGTTTTTTTTAATTAAGAATATTTTTTATTCATTTTACATATCCATCACAGATTCCCCTCTTCCCCCCTTCCACCCCTCCAGCCTTCCTCCTCCCAACCACCCCATTCCCTCCTACAAGAAGGTAAGGTGTCCCATGGGGAGTCAACAGAGCCTGGTATATTCAGTAGAGGCAGATGAACCAGACTACAACCCACAGCTCCAAAGAAGTTAGCTAACAAGGAGGACCCAAAGAGGGACACATGGATTGCACTGGGAAGGGAAAATAGATGAGATCTCCATGAGTAAACTGAGGATGAGGGGAGGGCAATGGAGGGTAGGGGATAGGGGATGAGAACATAAGGGAATGGAATGGTCAAGCTGGAGCAGGGATGGAGTGGGAGAGTTATGGCAGTTTTTAATCCTCCCCTTTTGGGGACAAACATTACTAATATTAGATTTGTTTGTTTGTTTATTTGTTTTGGTTTTTGATTTTTTGAGACAGGGTTTCTCTGTAGTTTTGGTGTCTGTCCTGGAGCTCACTCTGTAGACCAGGCTGGCCTCGAACTCACGGAGATCTGCCTGGCTCTGCCTCCCAAGTGCTGGGACTAAAGACATGAGCCACCACTGTCTGGCAAGATTTTTTATTTTAATTAGTGTTTTACACAATGTTGTTTCCCATTCCAATATATGCAAACTGTGCTTTAAATCACTGGTTTCCATTATTTCCCCATTTCTCTCAGCTTGAGTAGAACTTTCTTTGTCTTTCTTTTGGAAAGCTGTTGGTACTGGGTAAGTAGATAAGGCTAGCCTCATACATGTGATGATTCCTGCTCCTTCATCTTATCAAATGGGGTGCTGCCACACCAGTAGAACACTTTCTGGGAATGTCCTTATCAATGTTCTCTGTTATCTAATTTCCTCCCTTCCATCTTTCTGGGGCAATATTTCTTAATTTTGGCTCAAGAAATTCTGGAGGTTTCTGCATTAGTCTGGATATTTACATTAGCATTTTCATATATTTAGAAATTCAAAGCATTCTGTGTCTCTTTGTGCTATGAATGTGATTCATTGGTGGTGTGAGGACCTGAGTTATATTACTATTCGTACATGGAGGAAGCAGAGAATTAACTCCTTCAAGTTACTGTCTAATTTCCCCATGAATACCATCGTAGGTGACCCTCATCCACTCAGATATAAATAGTTGCAATAAAAATTATAAGTAAATAATACTTTCTTGATATTTTCATTTTTTCACAGTTCTTAATCATTCTCTACTAAGTAGAAGTATAAGTTAGTGACAAATAGAACATTTCTTAAAATGGCATTTCTCAGGGCCAGATATAGACATTACTTGTCACTGATTGTCAATTTGGAACATTTAAAATTTCAGTTCTAATCATAATGTAGGTTGATGTGGTTACTAAATTCATCCAATAATTGTCAATTTAGCCTCCTCTCAATACTAAAAGAGATCTTTGTTAGGAAAATATTCATAAATGTAGTATTTGTATTTAGTTTAAAGATATAAAGGTCTTACCACAACACACACACACAAATGTTTTTTCTCCACAAATTCCAATTATCAGAGTTTCCTAATTTAGCTGAAATTAAAAGCAAGTTAATAGTTGTAGGTAGAATCTGATCTTTGATATAAGGTGCTATGTTTTGCTATAAAAATAGAATACAAGTAATACCTTGAGGAAAATGTTACAATGACTACTTAATCAAGAGAATAATATGAATGCAAACAATTTTAAAATCAAAATTGTTACAAATTCTCTGATAGTTATTTGAAGTACAATGCTTCCAACAAGCACTTAATAAAAGCCTTTCTGAATATCGGATGTCTAAGAATCACTGATAAAAAGGAAATTTTGCTAGATTTCAACCAAGTTTTCATCCTGTTTTCCAAACATGACTTACCAGTAACAAATCATTTCTTTAAAATAGACTTGCAGATTGCTAAGGGTTTCAATTTATCTCCTTTAGTACTCACATTAAAATTTAATTATTATTTTGGAATAGCAAAAGAATTGGACAAGAGAGAATTAGGTGTGGACCTGATTGAAGCACATTATATGTTTGTGTGAAATTCTTACTAAAAACAAAGACATAAAAATCACAGCATAGATATGCCAAGGGACATCAAGGAATACAAGAGACATGCCAATAATATAAATTGAGACACATGTAAGTTCAATTCTTACAGACACTATCAGGAGCCCTCTCTCATGAATCAGTTTTATGAAATGGCTTTCATACACAGTAGAAGGATATATTGTCTCTTCAGTATTTACTTCTGCTAAATTGAATTTTGTCAATTTAAAAAATTATTTTTTGAGATTATCATATGCTTGCACCATTTGCTCCATGTCTTACATCCCTTAAAATTGTCCCATATAGCCCTACCTGCTGTCTTTCGATTGCATGGCTCTTTATTTCACTAATAAATCATCTATCATCATATATCCATTATTTCATGCATCTATTTACATAAATATATGAATATAATGTGCTGAGTCTACTTAGTATTTCTTATATGCATATGTTTTCAGGGATGATCAACTGGTATTGCATAACCAATTAAGTGGCTAATCCTTAGGGGAAAACACCCTAATTTTCCTCTCTCAACAATCATTCATTATTTGTACCTCTTCTTCAAGGGTTGGTGCTTGGTGATACTTCCCTCACTCACAGTGGCATAGCACTTGGAATTGTCATTGTTCAGATATTTTTTAAGCAGCCATACTGTTGCTGTATCATGGGTCTAGTTTTCCTGTCATCTCTAGGAGACAAAGTCTCACTCAGTGTTGACTTCCTGTCCTCTGGAAAGGTACTCTTTCTGCCTCATTTTTGACAATGTTCTCTGAGTCGTAGGTGAAGGGGTTTTGTTGATAATGTATCTGCTGGGTCATTTATTTCATGAGCAACTGGTATCTGTATTTGGACCAGTTATGGCATTCAATAAGGATCTCTATTTGCTGCAAAGATGTGTGTGTGTGTGTGTGTGTGTGTGTGTGTGTGTGTGTGTGTGTGTGTGTGTGTGTTCTTCTCTCATACACTACATCCCAACCCCAGGTTCACCTCCTTCCTCTCCTACCAGTCCCCACACACATTTCCTCCCCTCAAGATCCAATCCTCCTCCTTTCCCCTCAGAAAATGGCATACCTCCAAGTGGTATCAACCAAACATGGCATAACAAGTTATAATAAATAAATCTAGGCACATTCCCTCCTATTACAGCTGGAGGAGACAACCTCGTAGAAGGAAAAGGGTCCCCAAAGCAGTCAAAAGTGTCAGAGATAGTCCCTATTTCACTCCCACTGTTAGGAGGACCACAAGAAGACCAAGCTCCACAACCATAACATATATGCAGAGGACCGAGATCAGACCCATACAAGCTTCCTGCTTGTTGGTTGAGACTCTGTGAGCCTCTATAAGCCCTGGTTAGTTGATTCTGTGGGCTATTTTCTTGTGTCCTTATCCCTCTGGCTACTACACTCCTCCTTTCCTCCCTTTCACAAGATTCCATGAGTTCTACCTAATGTTTAGCTGTGGGTTTCTGCATCTGCTCCCATCAGTTGCTGGATGAAGCCTCTCTGGTGACGATTATGCTAGGCTCCAGTTTATTATTATAACAGAGCATCATTAGGAATCATTTCTTTGACTCCCCCCCCCCCAAAAAATCTTGTTAGATTCTATCCTGGGTCTCTGGTTCCTGACCTCCAAGTGAGAATATTTTTTTTTGATGATGGATAAGTACTACATACTTTGCTACAATTATTTCCCTTCAAATATATGAAATTTTGTCTAATTTCATATATTTTTACAACATAAAAACGTGGCTCAAAAAATTGCAAAGTAGTTTTCTTTTTACAATTAGAAATATTGATGACAATATCCAGTTAGCAAATAGATGGTACACAACACTGCTTGAGATTCAGTTGTAGAGTTTTCCTTTTTAAATAATGATAAGTATTTTAATAAACCAAATGCAGTTTTTCTGTAAGGAAATTAGGCTACCCAGAGAAACCTGTTTTAATTTCCTATATTACAAATCAATAAAGTGCAATTATTGAAAAATAACAACACTTTTACAAACAATAATGCTGAAATGAGAAAATATCACTTCACAGTAAATGGAAAATACTATTTCATAGTGTAATAATGCGCAAATTCAACAATTATTAGTTTTCACTCAAGTGTAATTAACCTACAAAGTACACATACACAAAGTGTATGATTTAACAAGCTTTGATTTATATGCACATTTCCTACATAGTAACTATAGTCACAAGAGTGAGAAAATGTGATAAATCCTAATTTTTCCTTTTTCCCTTCCATGGTCTTTCTATTATCACTCCTATCTGTTCTTCCATATATTACCACCAGATGAGTTCTTATCATTATGAATAATTTTAAATTTCCCATATCTTTAGACAGAATATGCAGCATTTAAATATTTTTTGTCTGGCATTTTTAACTTAGTCAAATTATTTCTTGATTTACTTTTATTGTAATATATTTCAAGAGCTCATTGAATATATTTATTTCTAAGTTATATCCTATTATTTAGGCATGACAAGAGATTCAGGTACTGTACTACTTTTTGTAAGGAAGTATATGTATCTCAGTAGAATAACAAAACATGAATCACTTTAAAGAAGTAAGATAAGTTATATTAAAATTCACAGGACATCATGATGGACAATTTGAGTTCTATGTTGAGGAATATTTTTTTTTGTTTTGGTAGACATAGTAGGCTAAAAATATACTCTAAATCTCAATAGAAATAAAGTATATGGGCATATTATAGTATACGATTCCCAAAGGTAATAGAAAAATCTTTGAAGATGAAGATTAAAAAATGATCTACCAAAAAGAATAATTATGAAATAAATGTCAACATAGTATGATGGATTTAATGTATATCCATGCAGTCATTTAAATTCCTCAAGTCAGATATAAAAATGATAAATTTGTTTTTCAAGATATAGCATTTCTTATCCTACAGACTGAGCAGGTTATATTTAGGAATATTTGTGATATATATATACATATGCATGTAACAATAGTTAATGAAAAAAGAGGCTATGAATTTGAAAGAGAGCAAGGAGGGATATATGAGAGGGCTTGGGAAGAGGGACTTTATGTAGTTATATTATAATCTCAAAAATAAAAGAAATAATTAAAAGAATGGATTTATAGTAAATAGTAATAAGGAGAAAATTAAATGTAACTATATTGCAACTGTTATGTGTAATTGTGGGATCATACATTAAAACTTATCAAGGGTCTTTATTCTATGTATCTGGTTAGCTTTTTGTTATACTGTACTTACTTTAATGTTATGATAAGAATGCTTCACATTTTATGTTTAAAAGATAATTTGGTCCATACTTTACATTAGTTATATTACAAAATTTTAAATAGTCTACATAGATAGAATAACCATATTATTAAAAAATTCACTGTTTTGCTCAATTTTTGGTATTACATGGTGAAAAATTCAAATGAGATGAATAGGAAAACAAAGATCAGGAAGAAAACATTAAACTTAGCTAGTTTAATGTTTACAGAGGTTACCCAAAGACAAGAGTATTGAGACAATTTTCTTAAAGACACCCAGTGTGTTCACTGCCCTATTTTTTAAAAAGGAAAATTACTGTGACCTCATCAACAAATTATGAGACCATGATTTGTTACTATATAACAATAAAGCAATAAAAATGCACATTTGTTAATAAACTATGTAACTGTAGTTCAGTTTCAAGGTGTATAACTTGTAGTTATAAGTAGTTAAGTTCAGTCACATCCAATAATGTGGTTCTCCTTGCCTTATAATTCTTTGTCATTACTGTAGCAACTTACTTTGTTAATAACCTTGAGCCAAGATTAATGTCCCAGAGACGAGATCTGATTGAAAAACTAAAAGATTTTGATGCATTCTCTTGCCTTTAGCAAATAATGCACCTTTTCTCTGAGGTCTTTAAGTTTACTTTACCTTATAATAATTCACCACTGAGGTATTTGCTATGACTGTGGTTAGCTGCTGAGGAAACAGGCTTCTTCCTATTTATAAGGAAGTGATGTGAGGTCCAGAAAACTTTACAGAAATTTGTAGTTTTAAAAAGTGTCATAATCGAAAAGTGATCTTAATTTGGGGCGGAGGTGGGGGGATAACCAATAACATAATTTATATAATGTAATCACTAAAAACATACTGATGCACTTAATAGGAACCTCAACCATAGCACTAAAATTAAAAAAACAAAATCATTGAAATAACTACTAATTACAAATAAAACTAATATTCAAATAAAATTGAAAACAATTTAGGATACATTTTATAAAATATATAATTATCAATGATAGATGGCATTTACTATAAATTTTATACCAAGGGCTTTGGGAATAGTTTTCAGTTATTTTTAATAACTATATAAAATAGGAGATAGGTTCTATTACTAACTAATCTTTCTGAAAATAAAGTCTATGAGCATATTTCCTTTTAAAAATATCAGTACATACCTGCAATTGGAGAGCTTAAATAGGCATATTATGAGTTCAAAGCCAGCCTCGGCTACATAGCAACATCATGAATTAATAAAAACACAAAACACAAATTCTTAAAAATATCTCTAGGTTCAATTTATACAAATGTATTAGAACATTGAACGTAGAAGAATTTCTGCTTTAATGATCCTTAAATTGAAGAACAGCCAGGCACAGTAGCACAAGCCTGTAATACTATCACTCTGGAGGAAAAGACAGGAACATCAGAAAGTCATGGTCATCTTCTATAGACAGTTCAAGGCTACCCTGCTCTATGCAAGACACTATCTGATGTAGCTGGAGTTTTCCTGTGTCCTGCCTGGTCCACCACTGCTCAGACCCAAGTAAACATACAGAGGCTTATATTAATTGTAACTGCTCAGCCATTAGCCCAGGCTTACGACTTACTAGCTCTTACACTTAAACTCAGCCCATTTCTGTTAATCTATATGTTGGCACGTGTTCTGTGGCTTTACCTGTGTGCCATTACATGCTGCTCCCTGGACAGCAGGCTGGTGTCTCCTGACTCAGCCTTTCTTTTCCCAGAATTCTCCTTGTCTGCTTATCCCACCTGTACTTCCTGCCTGGCCACTGGCCAATCAGTGTTTTATTAAACCAGTATACAAAAGCATTGTCCCACAGCAATCTGAACAATTACAACAATAGTATTACAAAACAATCACAAAAATTAGTAATAATAATACAGAAAGGAACACTGGGATGACTTGGCTAATAAGGGTGCTCAGTGCCAAAATTCCAGTGATCTGATTGTTAAGGAAATTATAGATTGCTTTGAGTTGGCCTCTGGCTTCCATAAAAACACCATGGAGCATGTATGTGAGCTCATTAAATAAATAAATGCAATAATTGTATGTTGTTTTAAAATAAAGCAAATCAAATGTACTTATGCATTCTGCAAGTGTTTCAAGGAGTTTGAGATACATCATACAGGTGCTAACTAATGAACAGTCTCTCCTAAGTCTTGTGGAACGGGAAACGAAGCAGGCAAGCTAGGAATCAGGTAGTCAGAGAAATAGAGGTATGAGCAAGCATGGGCCCAGGACCTATATGCTGATCCATCTAAAATGCAGTCATGTATTCACACTCTTCTGCTTGTCCTAAGTTGAGATTCATAGCAAATCAATCCTTGCCAAACATGAACATGGTTTAGCTTTTTGCCTGTCTCTAAACTCAGCCTGTAGTGCTCATTCTCAATGGAAAATTTTCAAAATTGATCCTCACAAAATTGTTTGATGAGGGTGAGATGACACAGGATAGAGAATGGAAGGATGCTGTAACAGTGAGCATTTCAGAGAAACACAGCCATGTATGCCTATCTGCATGCATAGCACTTACATCTCTATGGAGAAAGATTTGTTTAAAGAAATTGCCTCAAAGGCTTTGGGGTGCTATAAAATTACAATCTGCATGCAGGAAATCTAGAAAAGAATTCGTACTATGTCAGGGAGTGGCCTGACCTGTTGAACAGCCCTTGAAGGGAGGAGTGAGGTTTGAGAAATAATAGATATGAAAAATAGAGACATAAAGGATATCACCTAGTGTAAGAGACATAAAAGAAAGAGACAGAGACACAGGATAGCTTCAGGAGAGATCTGGGTCAATACCATAGTTGCCTGAGTTTATTCCTAATAGGAATGGGGAGAGGCAAAAGACCTCCCCCTTTCAAGGTCAAGGTACAAAGTACAAACAAGTGTAGACATTTCCTTAATTTTCAAAACACCTGGTAATCATGCCTTTAGGCAATGCATCTTGTAATTAGGCCTTGAAGTATGAGACATCTGATAACCATACCTTTGGACAAAACGTCCTTTTATGCAGTCTTGCAGGGCAAAGCAAATTCAGACTCTCTGACCCTGAGTCAAGATGGAATGAGGCCTCACTATGGAGTCTCTGTGGGCCCCCACAATACTGCACTGTGATCCTGACGGCAGACTACTGGTCTAACTCTTTCATAGGAGCTGAGTGTTCTTGAATGGGGCCCACCTACTTGCTGGTGATTCACCCACTTTACTCTGGTTGAAATGTTAATCCCACCTTAAAAATAATACTTTGAAATCCACATCCAGAATAATATTTGATCAAATATCTGTGAGCCATGACCCAGCCAAGATGCCCCATGAAAATTAACAATCATCACAGAGTCCAGGAAAGAGATAATTTAAGTAAGTTACCTTGGTGAGCAACTGGCTTTCTCTGGCTAGATAGTTCTGCATACAGAGGAAGTCACATTTTAAAGGTAATCTCAGTTAGAGGATGAAGAGCTGATAAACAAATCTATTCTCTCTCCTGAAATTATTATGGATGCACTTGAAGGACTACAATCCTCAGGTATCTTAATGTGAGCAAATTAAGGAGCTTCAGTAGCCTGGACATATTCTCTTTACAAAGAACATGTGTTCTAGGAGAAGTTGATTGCAAACTTATTGCCAGCCTGTTCCCAAGGTAAAGAGAAGTGCAGTGCGAGCGAATGAGTTGAGTGTTGTGTGTGGGCCCCCAACAATATTTGCAAATACGTTCAGGAAAACAGTGGTCTGTTGCTCTGTCCTGAGAGCCAGCTGACATGTCATCAAAGAGTGCAACTTTTATGTAAAGGTAAGTGAATACTCATCTTCAACAATACCCTTCTGCTGGAGGAGCCAAGGGGTGACATACTGTGTCCCATTGCCGGACTCTCAAACTGGGGAAATCCAGAGCAAGCTTGCTCTATCCCTGGTTAGGTAAATGTTTCAGGTCTGGGGAGGCCCAACGTCTACCACAGGTTTTGAACATGATCCTACTTATGTGTTACCAAAGCACACTTGTAATCACATGAGAGAGGGGGTGAAGTGGGTGATCTGAATTAAAGTAGCAGGTGTGAATTCATTACATTATGTGAGAGGGAGTTTCAGGATATATTTAGCAGCAAATGTGACATGCATTATAGTAGCTTAAGGAAGAAAAGTATTACTTAGTGATAATTTCCAAGTCATTGGCCTGGGAGACAGAGGTGGTAGAGATGCCAGTCCTTAAAACCTTAAAACACAGAACTCAGAAAGAAGTAGGATTTGGTGAGGCATGTAGTGAAAGAGGTTTGACAATCACCGTGACATCAGGCAAAAGATGACTTTTAGTGTTGGAATAGAAGATTGCAGAGTAAAGAAAAAGGGTTTTGAGTGTTTGGCATAAATCAGGCTAAACCATCCAATTATTCTTTATGAATAAATTTTATTGGAACATAACTGAGACCCTTCACTTACCTATCATTAATGACAGCTTTCTGAGAAAACAACGGACTTGACTGTATATCTACGAGGTAACAGAACTTTTAAGGCAGACACAAGCAAAATTTTATGTAGCCTTTTCCAGTAAAGCAAAAAAAAAAAAAAAAAATGAACACACACAAACTCCTCTAAAACCCACCTTTTAAAAGGAACCCTGGTGGAGATGAAGTGTTTACAGTTTGGTTTTGGACAAAGCATCCAGAGAATGTGTGGGGTATATATAGAGAGAAAAGACTGAGCCCAAGCATTTAAAGTAAGGGGAAAAGAAAGGACACATCTTATTAGGTTAAAATTGACACTTAGCAAGCATGGAAGTCATTACCTTTAAGTTTAAATTTATCCATGGCCTTTATCTTTCTTGGTTACTAATTAAGCTTAGTGGGGCAAGAGAAAATGGAAGAACATGTTCCTATTTTCTCTCCTGCTCCTCCTTTCCCTCTACTTTCTTCTCTCTGTCATCAGGAAAGAAAATAGTTAGTAGAGAAAATAGCAAAGATCATTCTAGAGTAGTCGTAACCTACCTACGAGAAAAGCAGGAGACATTGAATGACATCCTGGGATCAGGAACCCTGTCATTGCTTTATCAGACTACATTTTCTTCAGAAGATGATCAATCACACAATCTGTTTTACTTCCACAGTTCTTTATACTCTGCCAGCCCCCTTTATTGAGTACATGCGGGCTTTTCCCCAGATAGATAGAAAAATCACAGTGTTTGGCCTAGGAAATAATATCTTGTTTCCTTTGCCGGTGTTGTCTTCTTGCAACAGTAATACAAATGTGCAGTTTATATTAAAGACCCAACGAACATGTCACTTGTTTGAAAAGAAGCCCTCTATTTGACTAGAAGAGACAGGGGCCAAATAAGCCAGATTCTTTCCTATGCCAGCCAGCAAAGCAATTACAGGGATGGGTATAGGGAAGGGCAAAGCGGTCACTCACCCAAGCACACAGGTGTTATGTCCTTGAAACTGATGATTGTACTTGGGAGCCTGCCTTGGCCTGTCAGCCAGACGCAGCAGCATGGGATTTCATAAATGACCCATATTGAGGTTTCTGAGCACAAGTTGTGAAAAGAGATGACTCTTTAATTCTTTTTCCCCTGATAAGGGCTCATGGATCATACGATATTCTGATTTCATAATCCTTAGTAAATGCACTTTGGAGAAGCAGCAGGTAAACCTCCTCCATTCACTGATGAGTTTAAAAATGCTGTCGTTTGCTTCACTGTTGAAAATGGAACTCTGTCCGTATTTAAGCAGTGGTGTTCTCTTTTGATGCTGACAAGCCATGAATTGTCAAGATTGAACATCTTGCCATGAATAAAGATGACAACTGAATAAGTGACTCAGAAATAAGCTTGACAAGAGGGAAAAAGCTTGAACATAGAATTTATATATACTTCTTCCGTCATTTGGGGACACCATACAAGTCAAGTTGCCATGGTCAAACAACAGATGTGTGCACAGTAGCTCTCATGATGCTTGCATTGCCAAAATGACCTTTTCCTGAGAGTTCTTGGTTTGGGGGCTGTGACTCAGTTCTCTGACAGCTTGGATGCCATCGGAACCACTTCAACAGCCGAGTCTCAGAGACCTGATCAGGCAGTAGTTGGAGATCACTCCTGAAGAAGCAGTGTCTTTACTACTACTAGAGTGAAGTATGCTGTTGGGTCTCATTGATTTGCTATTCCAGAGATAGATTTCCGCTAACAGACAAAGAGTTCTAGGACGGAGCAATGGAGCAGATGTCAAAGAGGAAGATTTAGAGGGTCCCTGTCACTCAAAATACCCTATATTTTCATGGAAACCAACAAGAGTTAAAATATACACATCCTCAGTTTCATCATTCTTAAAAGCTCAGTATTGCATTGTATAATACGGTGTGGAATTCTCAAGGCAGAGGAGGAACTTAGTGTCATCTATTCTTAAAATGAACAATGCATAGCCTTTTATTTATATGCTGTTACAATAAAAAATCATACACATTGTTAATATACTGATCCACATGTGAAGTACTGTCCTTTCCATACTGGACATCTCTGTTGTCCTATAATTGGTGTAATTTTTGACTCTTTCATTTTATCTGTCTATCACTGACTCTTTCCTTATTGAAATTTTATGAATGAATTTAGGGAGAGAGAAGTACCTCTGAAAATGCATATCAAAAAAAATGCTTGAACAATTTGCAATTGCCACAAGTTAAATGTATGACAAAACAGTGTCCAACTTGCTTGCAAAGGGTTTTAACAGGTCACAGAGGCTACAGGTTTGGTGTTTCCTTATATTTCCATGAATCTGCTTTCATGTTCTTCTAAGAACCTACTGAAAAATGCAAGATGATCAGAATGATGCTGTCAAAGACTGCAATATCAATGGCACTATTTTAGGGAAGAAGTGATTGCTAATTTCTAAGACAATTCGCTGCTATTTGTCCTCATAGTGTTACTGACATTGACAGGGTGGAGGGCAGGGTTGCTGCACAGTATCCCACAATGTGCAGTGGAGATTTTATACCATATGAAGAAATTCTAACCTAAATGCTTGCTATGAATATAATTTATTCTTCCTTACACATCATAGAGGTATCTGATATGAATACCTCAGTTGGCAGAGGTACAAACATGTTGAATAATATTTAATAAATTTGTCAATATTATTAATATTAAACTCAATTAAATTTAATGATGCAGTAGGAAGAATGATCAGTTTAGGAGCAAATTGAATTTTTATCTTAGGTCTATAATTGATTATGTTGCCCTAATCTATTTGCTTAACATTTCAAGTTAAGTTAAAACAGTTTCATGCTAACATAGGACAATCATTCTAACCATTTAATATTCAGTGAAGAATCAAGCACATCAAACTTGATATTTAGTATAATAGTTCTTTTTAAGAATTAGTCTGCAGAGGGTGCCTGGACTGGTCTACTCTGGTGACCGGTCTAGAAAATAACCTAGCTGTCATCATAGAGCCTTTGTCCACTGACTGATGGAGACCGATGCAGAGATCCACGGCCAGGCACCAGGCTGAGCTCCGGGAATCCAATTGATGAGAGAGAGGAGGGATTCTGCAGGCAAGGGACGTCGAGATCATGATGAAAGGACATGCAGAGATGACCGGCCACACTAGTGGAAGCCCATGAACTGTGGACTGGTGACTGTGGAGCCCCCATGGGACTGGACTAGGCCCTCTGGATATGGAAGACAGTTGTTTGGCTCAAACTGTTTGGGGGGCACCCAGGCAGGGGGATCGGGATCTGTCCCTAGTCTATGGGCAGGCTTCTGGGGAATCTGGTGCCTGCGGTGTGACGCCTTGTGCAGCCTTTGTGCAGTGGGAAGGAGGTTAGACCTGTCTAGGCTCAGTGTGCTGGGCTCTGCTGACTCCCCATGGGAGACCTCGATTTGGAGGATGTGGGGATGCGAGGTGGCTCGGGAAAGAGGGCTGGGGGGCGGGAGGGAGGAGGGGGATCTGTGGATGGTATGTGGAGTGAGTAGAAAATTTCTTAATAAAGAAAAAAAAGTTAAAAAAAATAGAATTAGTCTCTGTGTCTTCCATGTTCTGACTAATTTCTGAAGACTGAAATGAAAACTTTAAAAGATTTAAATCTCGTATCAGATATTCTACAATGTACTATTTATGGGCCATATGTGCAGTTTCCATTGTCGTGACATCTTTTATGAAGTCAAGATGATATGGGCTACTATTTTCTTCATCCTTTGTATTGTTGTTTCAGCCTTATAATGGAAGGGATGCATCTGCATTTGGGTCTATAGGCTGTTACCTGTTCTTTGTGTACAATAATGTAAGTACTAAATGCTCCAGATGGTACCACAGATGCAGAAAGGTTAGGAGATGTAATCAATTGTCATACCAGAGAGGCATTCAATGTGATTTCGAATTTATTGTGAGTCCCTCCTGACTAAATTAGAATGTCATGTTCTGTGACAGGATCGTAGTAGATTAGATGCTTGCACTTCTCTGCTCTTCTGGATAAAAAAGGGGAGAAATGCAGTGTGAACTGCCTCTCTTGGTGCCTAAGCCTGCTGTGGCTGCCTAATAATGTGTGCTCTTCTTAACTCACAGTTCAAAGTCTTGACGATCATGTCTTGATATCTGGTCTGTGGGCTGAGGAAATGAATCACAATATTATCAGAAAATGCCAGAAAGCTCTGCACACAGAACAAACTGAAGAGAGGGAGAAGTTTCCCATTCTGAAGGAGCCAGCTTAAAGTTACCTTCAGTTTGTGCAGGAAAAATAGTAAACAGAAAGTGCTGCTGGGAAATTAGGTGATAGATACTCCTTCGGTAATATGGGGCTACTTCTGGAAATATGAACTTTAACTTGAGAAAACTTGCGTTTAAAAAGTTTTCCCCCACAGAGGTAAATAAGATTAATGTGTTATATAGTTAGGCACAGTTTTAAAGCATGTATGCTATTTGAAAATGATTAATCCTTTAACAAGTCTAGGTTAGGGAAATTCTTTTTAACACCTATACTTTTGACTGAAATTTGGTTGCCCACCACAAGGTGGAGGATCGACTATTTCAGTGATATTTAAAAAAACTCCAGAAGAAAATGTTTTGAAAAGAAAGTTATATTAGATTTTTAAAAGATAAATATAAAAGAGGTAGGCCCGGTTTAAAATTGGTTTTATAAAGTACTCCACTTGACACCACACTGTGGTAACTGTGAGTCTAATTCTGGAGTGGAAATACTATCAGACTTCAAAATGGCTCTTGTGAGCTTCCGAGCAACTGAACTCAAGTAGAATGCTCAAATTTGATGAACTTCTGCAAGTTTTGCATCCCATCTGAGTGACCAGGTAGTGAAAAAATAAGTAGGTGTTTACCCGATAATGTTAGCTGATACTTGACCGTTGACGAAGCGAATTTGTAAGTTAGCGTGAAAAACATTTACATTAATAACTGTTGCCTTGAGTGCGAGGTACAAATGGTTTTTGCAACAGTTTCCTTAGAAGACTATTGTTGAAATTTAGAGAAAGCTGGAAGTGAGAAAGCATGAAGACTTGTAATTGTCTTCCTCGGTATGCTTGAGTTTATGGAATATATTTTCATCTTTTAGTCATAGTCCTGTTTTTAAATAACTCTGTTCTGCTCCATGAGAGGCATTTCAGTTCTAAATGTATGCAACCAAATTATCTCTTAACCCTCATTTTCAAACTGCAGTTCAATCAGGATACTCCAGATGGCACACAATGATGATAAAATTATGCATATGTTACATTGAGGGATTGAATATGCAAACAGAAGGAGCCGGTTAACTAAGGCTTTCAAATTGCCTTCAGGACTTTACCATGCTCCTACATAATGAAAAAAAAAAAATGCCGATAATGTGTTGCTTGGTTTTAGGATTTGACATTTTTTTTAATATGGCAAATAAAATGCAATTACAATATGCAACACTCCATACAAAAATTTGCCAGTGTCAATACAAAAGCAAATGTTTCCCTAACAAGTCAGTATATAAGGGATGCGTTGACTGTAGTTCGTAACCTATGGTACCTGGACTACACCATGCTCCTAAGAAGATAGGTGGATAGAGACACAATCAAAATTGATGCAGTTCCTACAAATAGTAATTAAGGTCATCCGCTTCTGTTTGCATAATTTTAGGAAAAACAACTGAAAACATTATGAGGCATACATAGAAAAAAAAACAAAAAGAAAAAAGAGAAATCATTTAGCCTTAATTACTACACAATTACCGGCTCTTCTACTACTGAATACCTCTTTTACCACTCTGTAGTTCTGTATTGTGAAATCTACTAATTGGATGTTATTTTTGGAAATGAGGATAGTTAAGGAAGTGATATATTGGTCAATATATGATTATATTGTTGTCCTCAGGAGAACTGTGTTGATCCAGTAAAAAATCCTCAGATTTTAGTCAACTAAGCTTAAGTAAACTTGTAAGAGTTGTATAGTTTCTAAAGATAGAACAAAATCATTAGTTGATTATTTGTAAAATATTCTATATAAAAGACAGTATTTCATATTATTAATGTTTTTTAAGAAGTAAAAACAGGATAGAGTATGTATGCATGTGTATGTATGCGCATAAACACACACACACACACACACACACACACACACACACACACACACACACACACACAATCTCCACCCTTCACGGTCTATTCCAAAGTTATTATTTAAAAATGTTTAGTCCTGCTGCCTAAGGTAGACTTATATAAATTGGGGACTTCTTTTTCTCAGTGATCTAAACTGCAGAAGCCCTTTATAAACATGGGAAATTGGATGTTTATTTTCCCTATACTTTCATGCGTTGATGTTGATGAACATTTCATGCCAAAGGAGTCTCCAAAGTAAAACAATTCAGAATCCATGAATAGTAACTGAGCCCCTCCGTTCTCCTCTAAACTGGAGACCATTATTCTCCATTTAAGGCAGACAAATCATGTTTCTGTGCAGCACACTGCTCTGTCATCTTAGTGAGTCTGGTTGGTGGTTGTTTCCAGTGAGCTGGGCTGGAATATTAAGCTCTTTGCTTCCTCTACTCTCTCTTGCTGTGCTGGGAACATTTAGGGTCTGCTTGACATGGGCAAAAAGCAATTCTGTTGTTCATAAAAAAATATTTGTAAGCTGGTGTGGGTGCCTGTCTATTCTTTATTTTGTGAAAGAATGTGCCATTTCCCAGTCTTTGACTCTCCGGCAACTGGCTTGCTGAAAGTGAGCTTAAATGTATCGTCGTGCATAAACAATCAAATGTGAAACACAATAAAATCTGCTTTTCTGGGTTTGCTTTTCACACTAAATACATCAGCTCAATCCATGAGTCCATGTAAAGGCAGATTTCTTTCTTTTTTTGTCAGAAACTAATTTTACGTGTCATGTAAGAGCCTGAGGATAACAGAAGTTTATCATGGTAAAATATTGTTTTTAATATTAAAAATGGACCTGTAACATTTGTAAAAAATATAGCTATCACTATTCTTGCAGGCTGGTGTAACCAATTCCCCCATGCTGACACCTCATGGGAGAACAGGGAAACCATCTCCCAGCATGGGCTCAATTGTGACACAAGTTGACCAAAGTATATTTGGAGCCTTGTAATCCATTCTTTTTGTCTTAATGAGGAAAAAGGTTATGTAGTTCTTAAACATAATGCTTTAACCACAAGTATGCCGTTTCTTTTGAAAGCTGTATGTGCTGTGATTTTTAGGCTTGCTCTCATGAAAGGTACACAGCCAAACTCTGGGCATTGCATTTTTGTCTTCCCACATCTAAGATTCCATAAGTAACTATTCCCCATAAAAATATTTAGGTTTTGGTTATGTAGTGATTTTTACTTTAAAATATTTCTATAGTTTGTCATTTTTATGTAGTCAGTAGATATCTGTAGCATGAATTTTAGAAGGTCTTATTAATAAAATAAAATACTTCCTAGTTCCTCTGGTTCATCTCTAAAACATATGTTACCTTCAAGGTAAAGAGGAGAGAACTCCCAATCTGACATGCTGTATTTCTTCTGGAAACACACTTTAGCCTTTGTGAAAAGTGATGCAGTAGTCACATGAATGAAAGGAAACAGCTTATGAAGGCCTTCTACAATCCAGGTACTCTATAAAAATTCTAGATCAGATACTTCCACTTTTTATACTAGAAGACAAGGCATGGAAAGGCCAAAATATGCCCAAGATCACAAACCTAGAAAATTCAGGCACTGGTCTTAAAAACCAATGCAGTAAGACCACGAACTTTCTTCCTGTTGCTTAACCACATTAGGAAAAAAGTAGATCACAGTTCCATTGTGATGGCTTGAACTATAGTGTTTCAAAATTTAAGGGATTATTTTGGACATTTGTAAAAATTCTTTGAAATAACCGAAATTTAAATTTAAATTCTAAACCTTAAATGCAATGTTCCTAGAGTTTAAACAAGAGGCAAACACATGTTCTGTGAAACACTGAAACTTAGACACTACCTTTGAACATTATTAGCTACCATAATTCATATTCTATTTATCAGTTACTTTATTTAAACAATGCAGGTGCTTATCCTAAGTACCCTCCTGTGATAGTGCAGAAATAACAACTGAAGTAAAGAACATACCCTCAAAGAATGCAAAGCTCCTTTTGTGTGCCTTAAATGTGCAGAACCATATGAAGGTGAAATACCAATAATAGCTCTCTTGGAAATATAAATGTAGATATCTCCATCCATTCACCCACTCTGCAGATAATTACCAGGAAAAACGTGGCTTTTTTCCTTGGTGAGAGGGAATATAAATTCAAAACAGGTGGATTGACTTGTGTTTTTTTTAAAGAAAATTACTGAATTCATACATTTTTAAGAACATCGAAGTTAGATGAAGTTACTTTCAAATTAGTTAAAATGCAAACCCTGGCCTGCTTTTACAATCAATTTTTCAAAGAACTATGAGCAGGACTTTAGAATTTAAAGATTGTAATTCAAATGAATATTAATGCTCAAGTGTGGAGAGCACAGAGGTAACTGACCTTGGACCTCACGCAGTGTACAAAGTAGCTGCTTAGCTGGGAAAACCAATTTTTCACCTTTTTTTGTCAGAAATAGGAGACACTCCACTATAGGCTGAATTCTGTGCCTTGTAGAGGTCAAATCAGTGTCTGCTTGAAAAATTCATGATCCAGAAAAGGTAATTTTTAATGAATATTTATGAGCGATGTCCTTTCTTATCAGAGCTGTGCAAGTTTTCTGAAGCTTGCCACAAAGACTGGCTTGTGATTTTTAGCAAAAACCTGTGAATCAAAACGAGGGGAATGGACTTGATATGCTCTCATCTGACTCATTTTGGCTTCTTCTGTAATGCATCATCACTACATATAAAACAGCGTTGTTCAACGCTACTCCTATCCCCAATCCCCACTGCTACAGCACTCTTTCTGTTGCTTTTAGGATCCAAATACTGACATAAAGGAATATTGAAAAGACATAATATTATTTCCATATTTTTCCCTCAGAATATTTCTTCCTATAAGGTTGCTAATGACCTAGACCAAATGATTATAGAGCGTTTTCTTTTCTTCTGGGGAAAACAGTTTTCTTCTTGGACATGGGGGTACTCACATCCCATAGGTAAAATCAGGAAGCTGAGGATGCTGAACAGAGTCTATAACCAAAACATGATTGTTCATATGTGCTGCACTGACTGGTGACATCAGTAGGAGCCAGGAGATGGGTGTCTCATGAGCTACTTCATATACTCAAACACATGCATACACTAAAATGTTCATTTACGAATATAAAACAGTGCTTTACCCTTTCACAAATTTAAGTACCATTGGATACTATTAAAATATCTTTTAAGTTATCTTTAGTCTAATAGATTATAGAAACAAACTACATCACAAAACATTGAGTTTGACTGTAAAACCTCCAAATATTTTAACCTTCCCTCTCTGCTGTTTTATATTCTAAAAAGCTTTCATAATACAAAATGACTACTTTTACTACGTATGGATTTTTCCCTCAAGGTAGCATGTAATAGACACATTATCATATATTAGTCTTCATGTGGTTTTATAAAATGTTTCTCTGATGAATCATGATGACAACCTATTTATCATTATAAACATTAGAGGAAAGTATGGTAAAATAGACTGTCATACTTTATAGAATCAAAAACTTTCTTCACAATGCTTATTTTTAACATATAATCAACACTTCTGATGTGTTCCTGAGGAATAACAAATATAGCTATGTTCCTCATTTCCTGTATCTATTACTTTTTAGTAATTTAATGCATTCAAAATTAAGGTCCAAATAAGTTTTTGTCTGTGATATATGCATGCCTGTGTGCATGCATACGTATATAAGGCAGAAGATTTAAGGTGTCCTTCTCTATCACTCTGTTTTAATCTCTTGAGAGAGGGTCTCTTGCTGAGCCTGGAGCTTGCCATTTTTTGAATATCCATTGAGTATAAATATTACCTTAAGCTCATGTTTCTATGTGAATAATTCCTTCCCTGTGGCTGGGCTTTTGAAATGCAGAATTAGAAATAATTCATGAAACAATGATGATATGTATAATCTACTAGTAATATTTTTGAATGTGTGAGATAATGCAGACATTGGGTCACTGCCCTATCTCTATTTAATTTACTATTCTGGTTACTACCAAAACCAGACAGATCTTGAAAAAAAGATACTGCAAATTCAAGTATCTACTTACTCCTACTGCAGTGGCAGTTATACATATGGTATTTACATTGAGAAGATTAACATGGCCTCAGATTTTTGAAGTGTGACTATCAATAAGTACATGAATTCCTTTTCATTTGTAATTTTTAAAGTGATGAGTAATAATTGTAAATATTTTAGAGTGAAGTGAAATCATTTGATACTTGTATACAAATAGGATTTATTTATATAAATACAGTATATTAATATAAATATCTTTATAGTCAATACTGAGAATAGTTGGATCATATAGAATTCATTTTTCTTTATTCCCATCATTCAAGGTGACGAGAAAGAGTTAATACTTTCATGACTATTCTCAACTCAGGCTTGTGTTTACTCTCCCTCATTCTGTCACTGTTTAGTCTTGACTATATGGACATTTTACAGACTGTACATCATTTTATTGTACTGATTATACCATGTATATAGACCAGATCAATAAAACTATGTCAGCACACCATTAGCATTTCTGAGTTATATGTACTCCATTGCAAATGAAACCTGTGAAGATTTAGGGTTGGGTCAGTTCTGCATTCTGTGATGTTTTGAGATATTTCCTAGCAAGTTCATGGTGCAGGAATGCCTCCCATATACTTACAAACACTATGAAAGTAGCATGATACCTTGTATTTGTATTTACAGTAGAACACTGTATACTTGGAAATATTTGTCCCCCCATCTGAGTGATGGAAAGCAGACTGAGTGATATGGAAAGCAGACTGATTTGAGAGTAATCAAGCAGTTCTGGGCAACAGTAAAAGCAGGGTTTGTACGTGTTCTGTATAACCCAAAAGACCGTATGGAATTAGACATATTGGTGAGATGTGATGTTGTTATATAGATTTTATGACTTGTTTTACAGGACTATAGTAATTTATACCCTAGTTTTGTTAATAAAGATAATTCACCATTTGAAAAATAGCTTCTAGCATTAGCTTCTAGCATGCCAGTGGACTCTGGGAAGGACATTGTCCTAACTATGGGATTCTTGATTATAATATAACTAAAAATATCTATTAAAAGCTGACTTTTATCAGATGAGAAAGTCATGAAATTGGGAGGCCTGAACAGCATCCCATTGTAAGAAAAGAGGGATACACTTGGTGTAGTAGTAATTGTATATGTTAACCTGATTGAGGTCCAAGATTCTCATAGAGCTGGCCATATATTTCTAGGTGTAGCTGGAAATATTATTCCTAAAATGATGAACAATTGGATTGGCTAACTAAAGAAGATCACTCTCACCAATGTAGTCAAGTATCATTTAATCTATTGAGAGCCAAAAGGCAAGGAAAAATTGAAGGTATGGTGAATGTGTTGTCTATACTTGATTCTGATATTCAGTTGTGATGGTGCTCCTAGTTTACTAGCCTTCAGACTTGAATGGGGAGTTTGTACTGAGTTTTATCAGTGATTTCCTTTCTTCTCTAGTTTGCAAATGGCAGGCCAGGGGACTTCTCAAGATCTATACTTGTATGATACAATTCCCATCATCGCTATAGCTGTGTATCTGTCTCCAGTCATTGCAGTTTCTTTAGAGAAGACTACTTGATACTAGCAGGATGTAGCCAAGGTTCATCAGTAAGCACGCAGTTGGTCCACACTTAAAGTCATTGGTTACTGCTATCATTTGACCTTCTTAAGCTCGCAGTTCTGACCCTTTAGAACATCCCTATGACCAAGTGGTGGGTGAAGGAAATAGATACATTTTTTTCTTAAAGATGACTGAGATTAGTTTGTACTTAAGTATGGAATTATTTTGCTGCAGAGCTAAACTCAGGAATCTACCTTAAAGAGTGGCTGTGAATGTCAATTCTCTCAGTGAGAACAGATTCATAAAGTCCACCTGATAGCTGTTTGGGGATAAACTGTGGTTTGAGGTAACAATATCTGCTAAAGTGTGGGGCATATAGAAGAGTTTGGATAATTGGTCAGGAACTCCGAAGCAAAATGTGTGGGACCATAAGGCCTTTAGAAAAAAGCAGACATTAAATAGCCAAGTAGACCAAAATAATTGAACTATTAGATGCCGGAAAGCTTCTGTCATTGGCCAGCTCGATGGTTACAAAAATACAGCAGCTATGACAGTGAGTTACAATTTAGGTAAGAAACCAATAGCATGGGTCCTGAACACCACTGCCTAATTTATTTCTGCTTAGTATCTACTGTTTGTAAGAGAAACCATTGCTGAGACATCTCTTGTATCAAACTTTTTAATCAACACGTCACTACTTAGAAACTGATTCCACTGAACCCCTTGTTCCTAGGAAAGGGAAGTACCTTGTTCTCTTGGCCTAGAAGCATAGATTATTATGAATTTATCATTCCTGTCTATAGTTAATGGCTACTTTTGTGGGAATGTAACTTGTGTAGCAAAATAGATTCCAAGCCAATAGAAGCTACACACTTGTTTTCATCCTATTTGTCTTGTATTTCTGATCAATCTCTAAGAAATTCTACATTTTCATTTTTGTGGGTCCAAAAAATTATGCCACAAATTCTGCAGCCTCCTAGACCATTCCTACATGAAGATTTATTAACATTTGATACCTTAATATGGATTGCGTAGCAGAGTGGATCCAGTCATCCTAACACATTCTGCAGTAGCCAGAGGCTTCTAATTTTATAAAACATGAAATACAGCTGATGGCAAGTGTATATGAGACACTGGTTTCCAAAACGTATGTATGTTTTACAAAGAGAATGCTCCTTTCAGGAAACCAGAAAATAAATCTAAGAATGATCTTATTCATCACTGCTCTCAAAGATATGCTTGGAAAATCTGTGCTTCTACTCACTGTGATATTAAATTCTGATTTTAGAAATCCTGATGCCTAGTATAAAAGTCTAGGGGACAAAAGTGGACCCCCATTTCAGTTTAAAGCTGTCTGCCATCAGATCACTCACACTGCAATAAGATATTAGCAAGGAAGAAATGGAATCACCATATTTAAAGGTTTAATCATGATCTCAAGAGAAACTGGAAATGCTGTTGTAAAATGAGGATAAGATTAGATGTGGCTCCCAGATGATCCATTTGATAAATCTTTGTATCCTTTTCTCAATTTGACATTAAATTAACAGGTACTGCAGCTTTGTCTAGACAAATACCTGGTGAATGGGGTTCAGAGTCCTCCATGACAAGGACCTGGATAATCCCCATATGAGCCATCTAGACTTGCTGAGGTTCAGGCAGATGTTAGGGAGATTCTTGAATGATTAATAGAAGCTCAAGGTTTACATAGAAGCTTTAATCCTAAGAGCAGCTATAGCAATAGGACTGTGGTTTTTCTTTATTAGAAAGTATTTATTTATGATTATTAGCTTTGTGGGGAGGGAAACATACGTGTGGAGGTCAGGAGACAACTGTATAGATGTTATTCTCTTTTCACCTTTACATGAGCTACTAGGATCTAACTTGGATACACAGGCTTCCACATCAATCACCTTAATCTACTGAGCTATTATGTCTCACTGATTATAGGTACTTTTTTTTAATCAACCTTTCTTATATTCATCTTCACCAGAAAAAAATGTCATACAAAATCCTAATTGTGACATTTGCAGATATGGTGAATGTTTAAAAACAAATTTAATTAGCATTTAGTCATAATCTCACATGTCGTGTTATGATACGACATTTTTCATGAACTTTCCTCACATTCACCCACTCTCCTCCTTCATTCTGTTTTGTTACTTTCACTGGTTCCTGTTCTCCTGGAAATACATACATACATACATACATACATACATACATACATATATACATACATGCATGCATACATACATACATATTACATATATATGTATACATAGATGATAGATAGATAGATAATACATAGATGATAGATAGATGGTAGATATAGATGGTAGATAGATGATAGACAAATCTATATTTTTTTTCAGTGAGAAAAAACTTATTTGTCTTTCTCAATCTGGCTTGTTTTGCTTAACATGCTGATCTCTGATTCCATCTACTTTCCTTCAAATTACATATTTTTATTAAAAAAAACCCAATAGCTCTATCCTGTGAACTCTGAAAACAAAGCAAGAAGATCTGAGCAGCATTAGGGACAGGGTAGAGAAACTGATACTGTGGTTCCTGGCTTAGATCTGCTCACTTTGGATCAAGGTCTTCATTTCTCAGCTACCCTCGGGTGATTCCTCTGATGTCTCACACTGAGTCATTATATTATCCAGCTTTAATGATAATTAAGCATGGGATTAAAACACCAACTTTCTTCAATAAAGAACAGTTCTGAAGAGCTATGTCTCATCATGACCTTGCTTCCATTGTAAGTTCAAAGTAAATTACATCCCCATCTGTCTTAGTTACTTTACTATTGCAATAATAATACACCATGACCAAGCCAATTTACAAAATGAGGAATTTAATTTGGGACTCACAGTTCCAAAGGTTTGGTTAACATCCACTACCATCATGGCGGGAAGCATGGCAGCAAGCACGTCAGCATGACGTTGGAGTAGTAGTTGAGAGATTACATTATCATCAGCAAGTAGGAGGTAGAAAGAGCTAACTGAGATGGAGGGAGGCTTCTTGAAATTTCAAAGCCTGGCCCCAGTGACACACCTCCTTCAACAAGGCCACACCTCTTTATCCATCCTATACAGTTTGACCCTTGGGGACTAAGCATTCAAATATGAGTCTGTGGAAGACATTGTCATTCAGATCACCATACTGCCTCTGCCTAATTCAATTACCAGCATTTCCTCCCTCCCAGAGATATTGATGTAAAACAGTGGATATTTGTTGCACCCACAGTATCTGATATATGGTACTCTGGTGGCTAACATTGTCACCTCAGTGGGATCTAGACTCAGGCAAGAGTTAAGCCTCTAGGCATTCCTATGAGAGAGTTTGTAGACTGTGATGTGATAAGATATAGCCTGAATATAGCTAGCATTATCCGTGGTCTGGGGTCTTGCACTAAATAAAAAGGAGAAAGCAGGCTGATCACCAATTTTCCTCTCTGTCTGTTTCCTGACTGTGGACTCAGTGTCACCCGCTGCCTCACATTCCCATCCACCATCCTTTTTCAACCATGGTGGTACCCTCAAACTGTGAGCCAAAGTATTGTTCTTTTACTAATTTTTTTTTGTCATAGGAATCAGTAAAGTAACTAATAAAAGTAGCTACTCAGTAATTTTTTATTAAGTGAATTTATGCCAGATAAAATTAGAAAAGTGCTGACACAATAAATAATCATTTAGAAGCAAAGGTTTAGAGAGATGTATCTCCACTGATGCCATCACACTGTGTTCTGTATCTATCATATGCTTTGCCTTAGCTCAGTGCCAGGGACTGCAGCCTTAATACGACACACTTTCTGCTTTCAAGGAACAACAGAGGCCAAGACTTTGCTGCTAAGGGCACCTAGGAAGGCCAGTTGTGTAACACAAACCTTAAAAGGTCTTATTAATAAACAAAACAAAAAGCCTGGAGCCGGATATTGGGGTGAAATCAGAAAGATCAAAGAAACCGAACAAGCCAGCCACGTTCTTGCCTTTAAAAC
Source organism: Peromyscus californicus insignis (assembly GCF_007827085.1). Taxonomy (NCBI): domain Eukaryota; kingdom Metazoa; phylum Chordata; class Mammalia; order Rodentia; family Cricetidae; genus Peromyscus; species Peromyscus californicus. The sequence continues at coordinate 52,912,964 of NW_026294458.1, forward strand.
ATCCTTAGCTTCAAGAGAGAGACTTCCTGTTTACTCATGCCTTATATGTCTTTCTGTGCCCTGCCATCTTCCTTCCTTCTAGTGCCGGGATTAAAGGCATGTGCCACCACACCTGGCTCTGTTCTCAATGTGGCCTTGAACTTACAGAGATCCAATGGATCTCTGCCTCTTCAATGCTAGGATTAAAGGTGTGTGCTACCACTGCCTGATCTCTATGTTTAATATAGTGGCTGGCTCTGTCCTCTAATCCCCAGGCAAGCTTTTTTGGGGTGCACAATGTATCACCACACAGTTGTTCTTACTAATATGGCCTGCCTTAAATAACACAGTTTGATAGTGATTATTTTGCCTCAGTATCAGGGCCCTATTTGTTCAGCTTCCAAATTAATGTTCTAAACATTTACTAATATTTATGTAGTAGAAAGAGGCTCTGGTGTATTATTTTGTGCTAGTCAGTAATAATATGCTGTACATTTGGATTTTGGAAAAATGGGCTTTGAAAGTTTTGTCTATAAAGAAATGATCCATAAAATATGAATATGTTTGGCTTGAATTAAGATTATATGATTTATACATGTATTGAGCATTGTATGATTACCTCAATAATCAGTATAACTTTATTTTTGTATCAGTTAAAAAATTAGGGCTGACTCTCGAGATGGCTCAGAAGAGCTAAAGTGCTTAATATGAAGCCTAATAGAGTTTATCCTCCAGAGTCCATTTAATGGAAGAAGCAAAGTGAGAGCCACAGTTACCTCCAAAACATGAGCCACAGCTTGCATAGACTCACATACATACACAAATGTAAAATCCATCAATCATCAATTAATCAATCAATAAATGTAAGAAGAATACTTTCCAAACAATTACCTAAGATTAGACATGATCAGCATGGTACATTCATTGATTAAATTAAATGTATTAAAAAGCTAATGTTGTCCAGGTAGGAAGCAGTTCACATTTATGGATTGGAAATGATTGCAATGGAATGTATTGTTTAAGTTAGCTGCTCGTTTTCCTCAAACTGGATGCATTTATGCTCTAAGTGAAACAAAAATACTGTCTTACTCTTCTACTTCCCTTCCCCCCAGGCAAGATTCACTTTGACCAACTCCCTTAACTCTAATCACAGCCCAGCTCTGCTTCTTCTGCCTCTTCCAAGATCTGATTTCTTTGGAAGACATTCTGATTGCTGTGCCGAGGCCTGAATTCTTATCCCTGTGTTCTCAGTCACACATTTCATTCTCCTCACATTTATTTCTCAAGATGTGCCTCTGTTATAAATACTGCAGAACTTGTGAAAATGATCACTGCTGACTTTCTGAAGAGTCACCTGCTCTGATGGCTCTAGGTTATGCATTATCTAATATGTAATTTGGAAATTTGCAAATTGATATTTACATATCAACATTATGAGGAAACACTATCTCATGCAGGGCAGAGATCATGTGAGGATTCTACATAGTGCAGACTTGATAAATATCAAATGACTACATCCAAATTAAAACTGCATTTGCTCACATCCTGGGTCTATACAGATAGGTGTGTTTTGCTCGTGCAGATGAGGAGTTGACTCATGATTATGAACTTTGACATGTCTCTGGCTGATTGAAAATAAATTGTGCATGACAAATGAGCCCTTGTGTAAGTATGAAGTTTAACGGTTTCTTGTCACTACCTACAACCAAGGAAGATTGTTTTCTCTGTGTGCTGTTTATCTAGCAACTCCTGCTATTACTTAAATTAATAAATAGCTACTAGCAGGTCAATCCTGGGACTTTTGCAGTAGAAGAAAGGGAAGCAAAGATGTAAACCGAAATTACAATTCACTTCTCATTAAAATGCAATCAGTATACTTATTTTTCAATTATGATTTTCCTTACTGAGGAATAGAAATAGAGAAAAACTACTTAGATCACTGGTGCTGTAACTGTGGTAAAGCACCAAAGTGGGAAATAGTAAATTACCTACTTCAATTACTGAGGAATAGACAACAAAGACTTCGGTTAAAAGGTTGAGGCAATGTTATGGTGAAAAAATCTCTAAACATACACTTGAAAAAAAACCTTGTTTAGCTTTTTCTGTATACTATGAATGAACAAACAAAGGAGACTGTTACTTAGGCTACAGGAAGTAACCTAAGCACTACGGTTTAAATATGGAAATATATTTGCTATTCAAATACACTTTTCAATTCAATAATTTTTTCTTTGATTAAATTTAACTGTATCTGGTTATTGAAATAACTTAATAGATTTGTTTTATAGAATAAGGGATGAAAAGGAGTGCATATTTCCAAGGTGACAAAGGTTGACTAAAAAGCCACCTTTTCATGGATCTTCTCCTCAGTTAATGATGGTGAACCTCAGTTTGCTCACTAATGCCCTAATAGCATTCAGGTAAATAATCTATTCTGGGTTAACATCCCAGGGCAAGGTCCCACTTTTTAAGAACAAAATTTACTTTCAGAGAAAGAAAAATCAGGATAAATGTGAACATTTTTGAGAGTTTCTAATTCAAAGGTGACTGATTCAACATTAAGTAAACCTTTTGAAGTAAGTATTCTTGACAGAGAAGCTTTATAAATCTTCGAGACCATCATTATTTCTTTGATTTAACAAAACAAAACTTTGAAAGGGTCTATGAAATATGATTTTAAATATTGAGATGAAAAACAATCAATATAAAAGTCATCCACAATAACTATAAATATGACATATTTGTATATTTATTAACAATATGGTAAAAGCTAAAAAATAATTCAAACACTTTCATGGCTCATCTCCCAAATATCTTGTTATTTCTTTTTATCAAACCAAAACAATCTGATTTCTGGGAATAGAGATATAGCATATCATGATTATAAAAATCTTACTAAAAGTCAGTTTAGATATTTTCAAGAAAGACAGACAATTTTCTGGATTTTGTAACAGAGCAAATCATATTTCAAATAGCTTGTAATCTTCATAAGTGATATTTTTTCTTAAAGTACTTATTAAATAGTAAAGTGATGAATCCAAGGGAGTCTGTTTAAGAAGTATTAGGGAAATTTATTAAGGTAAATTGAGGAAATACACTCACGACTACAGAATGGAGTAGACAGCTGAAGCTGTCCTCTCATCTGATGAGAGTGAATCCACCTTGCATGCAGGACCAGGGAGAAGGGGCACGTGACCCTTCTCCTTCTCCTTTTAAGAGGTCATGTACAAGCCGGGCGGTGGTGGCGCACGCCCCTAATCCTAGCACTTGGGAGGCAGAGGCAGGCGGATCTCTGTGAGTTCGAGGCCAGCCTGGTCTCCAAAGCGAGTTCCAGGAAAGGCGCAAAGCTACACAGAGAAACCCTGTCTCGAAAAAAAACAAAAAACAAAACAAAACAAAAAAAAACAAGAGGTCATGTACAAAGGCAGGAAGCACCACCTCCTTCGGGCCCTATAGCCCAAGGTCTAGGGCAGAGCATATACCACTACAAAACAGTTCTGATATTTTAAAGCTTAGACATAACAGAAAATATACCACTTAAAAATCATGAAACTTGTTTATTTAACATCCCTAGGTATCACATTTTTAATTAGCACTGAAATATGATTTCTAGGTGTATCTATGTGTCTCTCTCTGTATTTATTCAGACCCACATCCTTATTTGAGGTTCTTGTCATGTCTTCTTCTTGAAACAGAGTTTTATTACGTAAACCAGAGGAGCCTGAAAGACACTCTCTATAGCTCAGCCTAGCCTCAAGTTGAGATTTCTTCTCCTTTACCTTACCCAGGTCTGGGTTTACAGGACCGTGCCTTCATAGTTGACTTCATTGTCATTTCTTATACACATTCCACCCCACAATGTATTTCTTTCCACTCATTTTAAAAGTATCCTTCATTTTCTTCTCTTTGTTATTTCCCTTATTTAAACAAATGAAAATTAAAATTAGAAATAAACAATTTCTAAAATATTAAACTGATGAAACTCTTAGAAAATATGCAACATACTGAAAATTATATTGATGTTTTCTTCCCTCTTCTCCTTTCCCTTTCTTCCTGTTCTTATCTGTCTCTCCAGGAAGTACTGTGAGAAACAGAGGGAACGGTAAAACATCAATCCCTAAAGTGTTTGCTTTTCTCAAAAGTGCTGGATGTCGACTCAACAAGTATTTATTGAGCTTCTACCCCTGTCCTTGGGGATGCCGATGATATACAATCAAGTGTTTTCCTCAAAGGTATAACTTGATTCATTTTGATTTAAAACTGGCAAGCTAGAGAGTCCACTCAAGGCTGCAATTGCTCTTCATGTATAAATATTTTTCTACTGGTTGGAATTTCACATATACCAATGTCAGGGCTTTAAAACTCTTTGGTGTCAGCCCCTCCAATAAATAATTGTCAACTACATAAAAAAATCAGTTGGTTATTTAATGTAAAAATAATTATTTTAACTTTGGGAGTATGAATAGACATTTCTATTTTGTACAGAAGAAAATTTATCTATGGTTTTCTCTTTTGTTTGTAACTTAAATCTTTTTCTCTGGCTGAATGAATTACACTTTTTTGCCCTTTTCATTTGCTATTGAACATATTATTATATGAATACAGAAGGAATAATATAATACAATAAGGAAATAAAATAATAGTTAACTCACATATTCATTCAATAAATTCTTAGAGAGCATGAAGTTCTTTGCCAGCCACTGAAGGATGTGTGGAATTTGTGTGTTTCCTTTGATTAAATACCTGGCTTTTCCTTTGAGCCAAAGAAATTCACCCCTGGGGGACAAACATATAGGAGATACAATATTGAGTCTTCTTCACCCTTTTGAATCACGGGGGCAGGAAAAATGAGGAACAAAGAAAAGTGTTTGGGTCCAGCAATACCATTTGAAAAGTTATTGAAGGGAAATAAAGAAGATTAGGGGGAAAAAAAAAACTGTATTTGAAAATGACTTAGTAAAATGTTTGTTATGCAGGCAAAAAGGCCTGAGTTTTCTCCCCAGAACCTGTGTAAAAATGCTAGGCTTAGGGACAGGTAGATGGCTCAGAGGTTAAGGGCACTTGCTATGTAAGCATGGGATCTGAGTCCAATTCCCAGAAGCCACATACATCGCTGAGCATGACTCCCTAAGCCTCTCCCCCTAGTGTTGTGAGAGTGACAGAGGAAAGAGGACCACTAGGGTTTCCCAATCACCAGCCTAGCTCCAGCCTCAGTAAGAGACCCTTCCTCAAGGGAAGGAGGCAGAAAATTGTAATGTAGGGTGTCCAATACTCTCCATTTACCTCCTCACTTGTGTACACAGGTGTAGTACCTGCACATACATGTTCACACATACCACACACACATTCACACTCATTGTCTTAGTCAATGTTCTATTGCTGTAAAGAGACACCATGATTAGCGAGAATGAGGTGGGTTTATATGATCGAGAATTGTTGAGACCAAGGTTGGATAAAGCACAGGGACAAATAGCCAAACGAATGGAAACACATGAACTATGGACCACAGTAACTCTTATAAAGGAAAGCATTTAATTGGGTCTTGCTTACAGTTTTAGAGGTTTAGTCCATTATTGTCATGGCAGGAAGCATGGTGGTACACAGGCAGACACGATGCTGGAGAGGTAGCCTAGAGTTCTACATGCATATTGGCAGACAGCCGGAAAAAAGAGAAACACTCAGCCTGGCTTCAGCTTTTGAAACCCCACAACCCCACCCCCCAGTGACACATGTGCTCCAACAAAGCCACACCTACCCCAACAATACCACACTTCCTAATCCCTCTCACATAGTACAGCTAACTCCTTAATGACCACATATTTAAATTTATGAACCAATAGGGACCATTTCTGTACAAACCACTCTACTCATATACACCTGTACACACTCACACACTCACAACAACAAAGCCGGAAGTCAGTGAAAATTTTCAATCCCAGTGCTAGGGGGACAAAGACAGGTAGATAGCTGGGGCTTCCTGGTTAGCTATCCTAGATTATTTGGAAAATCCCAGGCCTGTAAGAAAGTCTGATCTAGGAAAGAGGCTTTCAGAGTAACAACATCTGAGGGTTAACGTTTAGCTTTTATGGACATGTACACACACATGAACATTCACAAACACACATAGTCATATTAAACAAAAGGGATTTGCCATCGGTATTTAGTTTCAGAAGGGGCAATAGGAAGAAAGCTCCCTTCTTCAGGTGGCTTGGAAAAGGAGGCTGATGGCAACTGGGGAGATGGTTTAGCAGTTAGGAGCACTGAGGAGTCTTCCAGCACACACTTGGTAGCTCACATCCTGCTCTAACTCCAGTCACAGGAGATCCAATACCCTCTTCAAGGCTCCAGGAGCAAGGCACAAGTGTGGTGCATAGGTACATATGTAAAGAATCCACCTAATACATAAGATTAAGAAAGAAAGAAAGAAAGAAAGAAAGAAAGAAAGAAAGAAAGAAAGAAAGAAAGAAAGAAAGAAAGAAAGAGAAAGAAAGAAAGAAAGGAGGAAACAAAGAAAGAAACAAAGAAAGGAAAGGCTGATGCATAAGCTTAAAAAAAGATTGCTGAATTTGTGAGTAGAGTGAGTTCTACAAAAGAAAAACTGATAAAAGGGGAAGCCAATTCAGGGTATGAGGCTTCTATGCACACTGACAAATTCAGATCCTAGTGTTTTAAGGCTCTGAGAAATTTGAAAAGATAAGGCAAAAATGATCCCTTCCAACTGTATGGAATACTTCATGATGTTTATCTTTACTTCAATCTCAATGATTTCATCAAACTTTCTGGGAATGCCATATGCCATGTAAGTGTAAGGAGAATTTTTAATAGATTTGAAGCTCTGTGAAATATGATTCAAATAGTAAGAATCAAGCACACAGAATACAGGTAAGATTTCAGGGTCCTAAAAAATAGCTCAAGGACACTTAGGAGCTAGGCAAATGCCTGGAGAGCAGAACTTAACTACAGAGGTGGATTGGGGAAGGACTGATGCTTGATAGGAAGAGCACAGATACTTTTATTTAGAAGCACACAATGTTTATTTTGAACATTTTTATTTAGCTGAATAGAATTAAAGGATTCATTTAGATTCATAGAGAGAGAGAAAGCATAGGTAGTCCTAGTGTTTTAGATATAAAAGATTTTGAAAATAAAGTGATGAGTAGCAAAATGAGGATGAGTAACGTACTTCTTGGTAACAATGAATGCTTCCGAATGAAAATAGGTAAAATGACTAGAACACAAACTTTAGGAAAACACAAAGTAGAACTATAGCCACAACTGACAAGGAAAGTTAAGCAACATTACAACCAAGCACTTTCTCTAATATAACAGAAAATAAAATTAAACATAGACAGTTTTTTTTTGTTTTTATCAAAGCAATAAAATACAGTTTATGTATATGTAGAAGGAAAAAAGAATTGGTTTTAGTACTATGATGGTGCCAACATGATCCAAGGACCTATATTCAAATAACTCCCAAGAGCTGAAAAGTGTGAGCATGGTCTTTGCAAGGCTTAGGATTACCTTGAGTGAAGTATGCTCTAGGGACATCCGAAGGAAGCATCAAATGCACCCCTGGGTGGAGCAAAGAGTGCAAAGGCAATGGTAAGTGTCACCTGTCTGGTGAGTATAATCTGATTGTACTTGCTTGAGAACCAGTAGTCTCCTACAAACCCGAGACTCCATTTTCTGTCTATTTTTGACAATAAGTAAATTAATATCAACAGACTCAAATGTCTGCCTCCCAATTTAGGACAATTGTTACAATAAATAGATATGTTATGCTCACTTCCTTGTTGGTGCATTTATGTCAATTAAGGTTACAGTAGCATATCGTCATCAAACTCCCAGGGTAAGAAAACAGGGAGGGAATTATCAAGAAAATATACATTTTATTCCCAATGCAAGTTTTGTAAAGAACATATATCACCCTTTCTATGATCTTCTTTGAGGGCTTCTCAAACATACTATATGAAGTGTTTGGCTAAAAACCAGATCCCTACCCCTTAGATAAATGCTACAATGTGTATGGATGATGCAAATGCTGCCATTTGTTCTTATCCATACTCAAATATATCCAACTTGTGCTGTTAACTGGAATTTGTAATGAGTAATTAGAAGCACTGAGAGAAAAAAGGAGCAGCCTCCCGTAATCATTCTCTCAGAGATCCTAACTAAGCATAAGAAACACTGGGATAGGACAGTATCCTGGCATCGATACTGAACGTCCCAGCTGCCCTCATACAGTATTTCTTGGAAAGGCAACATCTGATTGCCACCTCTCAGTCAGTTTAAGCACAAGCTTGCAAAAGAGCAATAACACCTCACTTGTTCCTGAAGAACTTCCTAAAACAATCTTCGAGAATCATGAAAGAAACTTAGGGCCTGAAAGTGGGGCGGTTTGAGTCTCCAACTGTTCAAGCCCAGAAGTGCATAGCACATTCCTCTTTTGACCATTTTCCTCTATTTTCCACTAAATCTGAAAGGCACTCTCACTTGCTCTGCTGGTGGGGGTTTTACCCAGCTAATAGAAATAAAGTGTGCTGCTCAATTTATCTAGGCCTGATTATATTGGAAGGCAGCTAAAGGTGAGAGTTAGTCCTATATACTGAATGGCATAGGAGCCCCTGCAATCGAGAAGAGGAGACATTCAAAGGGCACGGTGAAGCTCAATTTACAGAAATAGACTGAAAATTGCTGCCAAGTGTGGCCCAGCAGACAATGCTTATGCACAGCTATCATAGAGCAGGTTGCTCAATTTGAGGGGGAAAATTGTGTAGCATCAGGCAGGGATGGCTTCCAGTCCATCTTCTGAATGTAGAGAGATGTCACAGGTGTGGCCAACTCTTGGTTAACCTGCCAAACTGTGATTCAAAATCATTTTCTTTCTTCTAAATGTCTCCACACATCTCAGCAATTCTCGTCTTTAAGATGTACAGACTGGCATTATTGACTCCACTATTCATTCATATTTGATTTCTGCTCTTAACTGTCCAGTCCAGTTGTCCCAGTATAAAAATCGAAGAATTTCTTCCTATATATTTCTTCAGTACTCTGTTGGAATCTCCCTCAAGTTCTTGGTTTTGAACTAAGTTATTTTCATCAAGGTTGTTGGGCAAAGTTATGTCACATTATGCCAACACCTTCTGGACATAAATCTTATCCCTTTACCCCTAATAAAAAATGTCTCGGTCTTATGTCCCAAGGAATGGTTCCAGTGCTTTGTAAGATGACCTTCCATTTTGCAGGCCAATGCTTATTTGAGCTCCCTCAATTAATGTCTTCCTGGGAGGCCTTGTTTGGAAATGACTTTTTGCCATTGTGACAGACTTTAGCTTTGATATTCAGGCCGATTTGCCCTCCTCCTGCTTTCTCAGCTACCAGGCACTTGAACTTTCACTCACATTTTTCTGCTAAGCTTCTGCTGACAGGGCCTCTCTAGATGCCATTCTGGAGGTTGACTGAAATATAACCTCACTCCAGGCCAAATGCCTCTAAACTGAAAACCATTTTTACAAAGAGAAAATCTCAGATATTTCAAGTTTGTCTTATTTGGCAATGTTGAGATAAGAAGAATAACAGAGTCTTAGGTTTGTCTTTTCCTCTTTCTCTTTTTATGTGTAGTAGGAGAGAGAGAGAGAGAGAGAGAGAGAGAGAGAGAGAGAGAGAGAGAGAGAGAGAGAGAACGCATAGTTCAAACAGGCAACAATTCTCACAGCTATTATTTCATGTAGCATACTATGGAAAATAAGAACAGAATAAATTGAGTAACCATCACAATAAATGAGAGAGAATAGATGATTAATGGGTGGAAGTATACAATATATATATTTTCATTAAAAATAGTACATTTTAATTCAAGGAACTGTTGAAAGCTTTTTGAGTTTAAAATAGAAACATAGACTCTCACTTAAATTATTAACTTCACATATGTCATGTAAAAGTATATATTGATGAACAAGAAAACAATAATTTAATCACTTGTAAATTTATAAAAGAAAACCTAACTTATTTCCCACTTAGTTATTAGAATTCAACATTAGAAGCTTTGCTTGGTTCTAATAAACATGGTAATAAAAAGTGTATTTAAATTTGCACATATATGTATATGTATTCTATGGATGAATAGAAAAAGCAGTGGCAATAATTTTCTTTCTTTTTTTATAATAGATGGTTTGTTTCATAAATGACCATCTTACAAAACAAACATTTTCTTAATGAAATAACTGGCATGTTATTGCACATAGACAGTTTCTTGGGACATATGACTCAGATAATTTTATTATACAGAGATTATTTCTTGAGCTATTAGCTTGAGGGGTAATTACTATAAGAATAAGTTAAGGAATACAAACCGGCTGAAGTTGTTCATCCAACATGACTCATAATCTTCCCCAGCTTCTCTGAGAATGATAGTTTACCCAACAGACTGGGGATTCACCAAGCTCTTGGGAGGATCTCATATCTCTGATGGTGACCACTTGGGGCAGATCCCAGCCCAGTCAGCCTGATTGTCAGAAAAGCACAGTCTTGGGAAGGATGACACTAGAGAAGTCGAGGGAGATCCCACAAGGACACTGTGGCTTTAAGTGTGACATCATCATTAAATGTGGCTTGCTCTGCCTTCTCTAGAGTTCCTCTTTGTATAGTTATGTATTCTGTTTTGATACCTATGTATTGACTTCTTGAAAGAGGACAGCGTTTGTAAATGTTAAAAGATGGTAATTTGTTTCTTCTTTTGAAGTCCTATGTATTTTAGCTCAAAGAAAAAAAAAGTGGCATATACAAACCAGAGATCTATCATATCTAGCTTCAGATGGGCATTCATTGACTGAAACTCGTAGTATTAATAATCTATACATTTTAAGGTTTAGATTAAGTATTACCCTTTTTCAGATATTAGAATTAGCTATGTGTCACTCATTTTAAAGAAAGAAAATGTCTGTTTTAAATATTGTAACAGAGCAAGCAAGATAGCTGAGTGGGTAAAGCACTTCTGCTAAGCCTGAAAACCTGAGTTGGACCCTTGGGGAAAACAGACACCTGTAAGTTGTCCTCTGACCTCCATATATTCATGCCTTTATACATTTGTGGATATGTATGTATGCACTACCCTGATGCAAACAAATAAATAAATGTAAAAATGTGCATTTTATTAGATAAATTACAATGAGAATTTAAGTATAAATTTCTTTAAATTGGAATTTTTTTTTACTTAATTCACTCTATTTCTACCCATTTAATTCTATTGAGCAATTATTAAATAAAATAGTATTCTTAATTCCAGATATTTTGTGGGTAAAATATTTATTCCCAAGCAAAACAAGCATTTTATTTTCATTTTGGAATATAAAACACTTTATTATATTTTTAGACAAAGTCACACTATCTACCTGCCAGTATTCTTCATCAGCAGGAAAAAAATACATTCACATCGATTTCTCTCCAAGCCTCTAACTGCCTTCCTCTGCTTCCTTATTTGAGGGTTCTGTGCACTGTATCAATTAAACGTCACCTTACATCTATAGGTCAGCACAATGCCCAGTGCCAATTATGAAGGAAACACAGCCGGTACATTTGAACGTGGTCACAGCATTTTATCCTGTATGCCTGAATTAGTTTAGATATAAATTAAGACAGGGCTAAAATGGATCACTACAAACGAGCGAGGACTTTTCTTCTCACCTGCCTAGAGTAAGCTCCTGCTCCCTTATTCTATTTTCTTACTTTGTCTGGAGTACTGTTGTCAATCACACTGAGACTAGGTCACCACTATGGCAGTGTTTTCACCTACCAGAAAATGCAATGAAAAACCTGAAGGAACTGACTTTCTGCTTATAACAGTGATATGGGCAGCTTCCAATTGTAGCAGAGACCTCAGACATATGACCACGCCTTGCTGTCAGGCAAGGGGGATGCCTTGTGACCTGCTACAACTTAGAGGTGAGCTTTACTTTGGAAAACAAGGGAAGTATTGAGCTGCTATGACTTTGAATCTCATGGTGCCTTTCTCTCTACCTTCAATTCTTTTTGTTTCTTTCTATTTTGATTAAGGTTTATTAATCACCCTTTGTACCTCATTTTGAGGATATGCAAATCATGAGGCACTACAGTGTAAACAGATATTAAACACTACTTCAATTCCTAAATGGAAAGCCACTTAATTCAAAACATTTACTTTAACTGGTTAAATAATACATCTATAACCTTAGGGAAATATGCATTTTGTATTTAATTGATTAGCTTCCTAATTTACTGAATGAAATAAAGAGCTATTTTATAAAAAGAATTAAATTGTTTGTTCTAAAGATAGGAATAATTGGAAGATGACTTTTTCTCCATTCATTATGCATCTGAGGACACACAGTAGGTATTCTGAGAATCTGGTGGGACTGTGATATAAGACATGCCACAGGACAGAAGAGTTTAGATTTGTTTGCTTTGTTTAATTTCATTTTGTCCACCTTGTACATAATTTCAAAAACTCTTTCTTTAATTAATGCTTATATTCCATGTCTTTTACAAAACATCATATTACAAATATGTGATTACACCAAGCATAATTAATACAGATACATTCTATTTTGAACAGTTCATTTAAATTGTATCTAATGCTCTTTGATTCTATTGTTTTCAAAATGGCATAATTTGACAGCAGGTAGTGTTATACAGCATCTCCTTTCTTTCAGTGAAACACATCAAGTGATTCTCATAGTTTAGATTTCCTAATAAATTCAAGTCTGTTGAAGATATGTATTGAAAAGGCTCTAGAGAAAACATCTGGTATGAACTTAAGTGTAGGGATTGTCATTTCACTTGTTATTATTATGGGATGCCTCTACTTTTCACTTGTAAAAGCATTTCCTCAAGGCACACACTGTGGGAAGCTTATATAAACATACATCACAATCATTCAGTATTTTAAGGTAGTTGAATTTTGGGGGCACAACTGTAGTTCCTCTGATTGTTTTGACACTGTGCTTGTCTCTTTCAAAAAAGAAAGTGTAATCTTTTTTCTGTCTTCGTTACTAGTTCCCTGAGTGTTTCTTATGTGTTTAGCTCATATTTACTTAACTATTCCAAGATCTGCCTCCCCTTCTGAATTCACCCAGATTTATATCCATGTTTAAAAACAACAACAAGAAAGTAAATAAATAACAAATGAAAAAATGCTTTCAGACCAATTTGTGCTATTACCATTTTTTCTTCTTTCTTTCTTTCTTTCTTTCTTTCTTTCTTTCTTTCTTTCTTTCTTTCTTTCTTTCTTTCTTTTTCTTTCTTTCTCTCTCTCTCTCTCTCTCTCTCTCTCTCTCTCTCTCTCTCTCTCTCTCTCTCCTTTCCTTTATTTTTATATTTTGAGAGCAATAAAACCTTTCATGGACCACTTATGTATGCATGACCAAGGACCTAAGATGCCAGACACTGTGGCCATCAAAAATCCACCAAATACAGTGGCTCAAAGTTCCTTGTTTCATGCCAAAACAGATTAAGGATGATCACACTCACAGAGTATGCAAAAGAGAAGTAAAGATTAATAAATATTTCCCCAAACAAGTGAGAAATGAGGGAAAGTGAAAAGTCAAGAAACAAGGAGACAAATTCCAAAGTCTGAAGGACTTCCAAGAGAGAAGAAATTATCAAATTCTGTCTTCTATCATTTTTATAGGGCCATGACAGAAAATGGACAAAAGTTGGGGTGATTTGTCTTAGCATGAGTTAATATTGTGGTATTTATCATGGACTGAACCAATAGAGAACTCACACTCTTCATCCCCGTGGCCTGCCTTGTAGATGATTATGTTCTACTCATGTGCTGCCCACACAGTTAATGATGGTTAAAAAAATCCTTCTCTCTGTCTTTGACCTGTGCTTTGAATTGCTGACCTTGACAGTCTGATAGCTGTTATTCCTTGACCTCAAAATGTCTTCTTTTTGCTAATAAGCTATTTCCTTGTGTTTTCTCATTTACATGGACAGCTTGTAGCTTTGCCACGGCAGAGAGTTAACTCACAGCCATCAGGGGCTACCTACAATTAGGTAGTTTCTTGTCCATGTGCGTCTCAAGTGGTCTTTCAGATGGAAGATTCTTATTAGCATTTACTTGAAATTGAATCTGTTACTATAAGCTTCATTGAAGGAAGGCTCATGAAAAGACAACAGTGCTTTACAAATGTTCACCACAAGGACTTGTTTGGGGTAGGGAGCAGCAAAAATGTCTCATCCCTCTAGCTTGATTATTTCATACCAACTACTTGTTCTCTTGATCATCTTCCTTGGTGCTCCAGACCTTTTTCTTTTTTCTTTCTTTCTTTCTTTCTTTCTTTCTTTCTTTCTTTCTTTCTTTCTTTCTTTCTTTCTTTCTTCCTTCCTTCCTTCCTTCCTTCCTTCCTTCCTTCCTTCCTTCCTTTCTTTCTTTCTTTCTTTCCTTTTCTTTCTTTCTTCCTTCCTTCCTTCTTTCCTTTTTTATTTTATTACTTTTTTATTTAAGGTTTTTTTTAAATCATTTTACATACCAACAGCAGATCATCCTCTCATCCCTCCTCTGGCTTCCCCCCAGCCTTCCCCACCCCCACCCCACCTCTATCCCCTACTCAAAAAGGGTAATGCCTTCCATGGGGCATCTACAAAGCCTGGTACTTTCAGTTGAGGCAGGGCCAAGCACCATCCCACCCCCACTGCATCAAGGCTGAGCAAGGTAATGGGCTCCAAAAGCCCAGCTCATGCACCAGGGAGAGATCCTGATCCCACTGCTGGGGCCCCCTCAAACAGACCAAGCTACACAACTGTCTCTTACAAGCAGAAGGCCTAGTCTGGATCCATGCAGGCTCCAAAGCTGCTGTTGATCTAAAGTTTGTGAGTTCCCACGAGCTCAGCTCAGTTGTCTCCGTAGATTTCCCCATCACGATCTTGACACCCCCCACCCCCCCTTGCTCATGTAATCCCTCTTCCCTCTCTTGGACTGGACTCCCGGAGCTTGGCCTGGTGCTTGGCTATGTATCCCTGTATCTGCTTCCATCAGTTACTGGATGAAGGCCCTATGATGACAGTTAGGGTATTCACCAATCTGATTACCGGGTAGGCCAGTTCAGGCATCCTCTCCACTATTGCTAATAGTCTAATCTGGAGTCATCTTTGTGGATTCCTGGGAATTTTCCTAGCAACAGATTTCTCCCTAACCTCATAATGTCTCCCTCTATCAAGATATCTCTGTCATTGCTCTCCCACTCCGTCCCTCCCCAAGATCAACCATCCTGCTCTCTCATGTTCTCATCCCCCATCCCCTCACTTCTATCGCCCCCTTGTGACCCCCAGTTTACTCCAGAGATCTCATCTATTTCCCCTTCCCAGGGCAATCCATGCATCCCTGTTAGAGTCTTCCTTGTTTCCTGGCTTCTCTAGAGCTGTGGGTTGTGGTCTGGTTATCCTTTGCTTTACATCTAGTATCCACTTATGAGTGAGTACATCCCATGTTTGTCCTTTTGAGTCTGGGTTACCTCACTCAGGATGACATTTTCTAGTTCCATCTCAATGCTAATACTTTATCTTCCTATTCACCCCAGTCTTTTCTTTTCTTTTTCTTTTTCTTACTGTAACACATGTGAGGAACTTGAAATTTCAACATGAGTCCTTTTCCCTTCTACCTGTAAGGAGCTGTCTCCTGCACTGTTCTCATTTGCCACATTAGAGCATTAATTAGCGTATTTAGGATACTTGCATCTTAATGAAAATGTGCTCCTACAGAGAAAATGTGATTGAAATGGTGTCTTTACAACATCACCTATTTTTAACAGTAAAAATTTCAAAAAAAATGTAGCAAATACTCATTCTATAATTCTATAGACTACATTGGTTATGTTCTCTTTACTGTGTTTTGGTTTATAGCTCCCAGATTATAACTATGGCTGAGGTTAGAGGGGATAAAAAGAGGGAAGATAGAAATGAAAAGAAAATAAGGAAAGAAGAGAATGCAGAAATAAAGCAAAACTAGAAGAAGAGTGACCTTACAACACTCTAGTTCTTTGTCCTGTAGAATTGGGCGATGGTCCATGTCAGGTTAGTAGGTGCTTGCAATGATATGTGAAAGTGTCCCTGAGGTTTTAAGTTTTCTGTGAATGTGTTGAGCTTCCGATCTTCCCACCACTAATTTCAATCATTACAGAAGATTAATGCCTCCCTCTCCACACCCTGAAACAAAGAAATTGACAAAATTTCAAAAGTATTTTCGTTTACTGAAAGTATAGATGGAGTAATGCCACTAGTTAGCTTAAGAAGTTTACATTTTCAAGTTTAAAAGACTGTTTGGGAGTACAATCATTGTTCTGGACTCTCGAGGCCTCTGTCTGAATTTTGCTATAGCATGGTTTGTCTAATTTTAACCTTTAATTTCATTGAGTAGATAATCATCTTATACCTCCAAATATCAATCCGATTTCATGCCAACTTTTCCCACCTTTAACACTAACATCATTGATGTTTATTGATCTGAGGCTCCTGCATCACCGTACTTAATTAATTTCAAACACAGCAGAATATTTGGGGAATTTATATTCAGGATCTCATTGATTTCTTGTCTTGCTAGTTTTAATCAGATTTGGGGAAAAGGTAAGATTACGTCAGGGCTGTCTACTCATCTACTGATTATAAATGGTGTGGGCTCAATCATTAGAAACACTTTGTTTGAATAATGTTTCTAAACTTTGAAATGATCAAATGCACATTTGCACATTCACATAATAATATTTAATGCACTAGTTTAAAAATGTGTGCTCTAATGAGCACGTACATTTCACACGGTCATTTAAAGACACAGGGTTTTGTCACAGTATATACTCCAGTCTTTATTTTACATCTCCATTCTGTCATGTGGCACTGATTTGGGGGCAGAGTCCCACATTAAAATGTCTAATGCTCATCTGAAATCCATGGGGTCCTGGCATAGCTTTCCATGCTCTGTCTTAACGATAATTCAGCAAGTAAAACATATCATTCCAAACTCCCTTTTAAAAGGCAGGCTTTTGAAAGAATGGACCTGCTCATGCTGTTTTGTGGTACAACAGTGACAACCAGTGGCTGCTGGCTTTCATTTTAGGCTGAAGATTTATTACAGATTTTATATAGATGAAAAAGGAACTGGATCTGCCTAAAAATAATCAGCCTTCGGAATAGCTTCATTGTGTCCCCACCACTTTTTTTCGGTTGCTAAAAATAGGTGTATACCCACCACTTGTCTGAGAAATCATTTTCAAACTGAATGTCTAAAGTATAGATTAAAATGGCTTTACTAAGAGTTCACTGAAGATGCTAACAAAATGAAAGTGATTGAGTAAATCTTGATGGAGTTCATTCTATGTAAAATATGAAGCAGATTCCTTGTAATATTTTTCTTTTGCCTTTAAGATTAAAAAAACAAAACAAAAAAAACTGGTAAGGTATGAATATAAGTCGAGAATTCCACTGGAAAGCAATTGTGACTGTTGGATTTATCTTCACCTTACATCTAGGAATACTCCTGTCTGCTTTCCCAAAATGTCCATTAATTTTTATCAAATGAAATGGTTTTTGCAGGGGTAAAGCTTTGATAGATGTAATGACCAGAATACTGTGTGGTTTGCCTAAGGATTTTAAACTTTTAAAAACTGTAAACATCTACTCTTAATGATTTGATCTCCATATTTATTTTCCATTTCTTTGGAGATTCCTACTTATAAATTCCTGAAGCTCCTCTGAGATGGAGCTACTTCTAAAACTCTCAAACCCCTTTTTTCTTCATTCTAAGATCTATAATGTTCCTACTGTGCCTCTAACTGCTCTCTCTCTCTCTCTCTCTCTCTCTCTCTCTCTCTCTCTCTCTCTCTCTCTCTCTCAGCTCCAAACCTTCATTTCCGGCTTGCTGGCAGTACTGTAAGAGTGCTTATGGCAAATTTGCTTCTGTAATCATAACTTGAACCCATCTGGGGATGAGGTTGGCTACAAGCTTAGTATTTCCACTTAACATATTCATGATTAGCATGCACAGAAGGAGTAGAATTAGGATGAATGTTTTTGGAACAGTACAGATAAATCCTCATAAATGTAGTACAACAGCTCGGGAAACGCACAGTGCGGGAATGTAATGAAGCTGAACTCTGTAGAGAGTTTGGTATTCTCAGTACCATGCCTCTCCTAATGAACTCATTTAGATTAGAAAATGGATTTAATATTTTATTGGAATTAACCTGAGCCAGTAAAGAGGATTACAATTTCTTTCCATAAATATAGTGACATTACAGGGTGAGGCAGTGTGTTACATGAATATTAAGCACTTTATGAACGTTGTCATGAAGCCAAAAGGAGTAAGGTGATTATATTTTAATATAGTGTTACTGTTCTTACAATAATTTAATTTGAATAGTGTATATATATGTATTTATGAGATTTAAATCAGCATTTTGTTGCTTTTTAGAGCTAAAATGCTCTGTGATTAAAATTGAGCTCAAGACAGAGCATGTAAGCAACTGGCTTCTGTAGAAAGTTGGTCTTCCCAAGTGTGAGATTAAGTGACAAGAGAGCTTGGCAAGGGAAGGAAAGCTAAGTCTGACTTTGACCAAAGGCAAGGATCGTCTCTCTACCACTACGGACAAGTGAATTCATTTGCTGAACCCTGACTATCCCCATATACATGGGAATCAAAAAACAGAACATTACTACACTAATGGCTGAGTTATTTTCTTCTCTCCCTCATCTTGTATTTTGTTTTCAGCTCATATCCATGTCCATTTTGTATGATGAAAAGATTTATCATACTGTTTTCTCTATGAGATCCATGTAATAATTGTGTCATGAGCTATTGAGGGACATGGATTCTCATTGTATACCCTCCATCCTCAAGCCAATTTCTGTCGCTATGTTTTGAAATGGAGCTGATATATGATAGGCAAGGGAACTAATATTCCACTTTTGTAATCTTATAGAGCAAGAAAATAAAGTGCTACATGACTCTGATCTAGCCTTAAACAAAGGGCATGCTCTGGCCCGGGAGTGCCATTGTTACTCATTTTGTAAAGTCAGCCGCTGTGCCCAAGTGCACCCAAGCATTCACTGATTTTACAGGATAAGGCACAGTAAACAGTGTGTGCTGGAGGCCAAGGCTAGGTCTTGAGGCTGTACAGAAATCTTTTGATTAAAGCTGAACACGCACATGCAGTCTTTGAGGCATGTAAGCCAAGAAACCCCTCTTTTCCTCTACTCCACTCATGGTAGGGGAAAAGAAAAGCTTTGTTTCAGCTTGGGCATGGCTTATTAAGGTGCTTCTCATTGTGAGGTTCATAGATTTCTCTCCAACTGCAAAGATATCTACAAAGGATACTCCATTAAGCGGCAGCCACATTGGTGCTTTGAGAGATGCCATTAAACTGGAGCTATAGAATACAAAATCAGCTCTTTTCTCAGAATATAGGAAAAGTAGACTCTGAATCTCGGACTTCAGCACCAGTGCTGAACAACTGAAGACACTAGCATGCAGGTTCACTGAACCTTGAAGGGAAAGATCTGGAGGGGATAGCTATAGTACTAATAAAGGCAAGCTTGTTAGGGAGCTGTGGAATGATGGGCAGTAACTGCAAGATTGATGAACTCTGAAATCATCTTGGAGAAGGGCCTCTCTGCATGTCTGTGGGGGGGGCGTTATCTGCATTTCACTAACTGATGAGGGTAGATGAGTTCACTGTAGGTGGTATCATTCCCTAGGCAAGGAGTCCTGGGCAACGTTAAGAGTGGAGAAGGCCAGTTGAACATTGTGATATATGCATTCATTGTAGCCTGCTTTCTGGATGCAGGTGGGTGTTGTGTGACCAGATGCTTCAACCTCACACTTCCTTGACTCGCTGCCATGATAGATTGCACTATTGAACTATGAGCTGAAATAAACCTTTTCCCCTTAAGTAGTCTTTTATCAAAGAAACAGGAAAATAAAGCAAGACATCTAAAGAAACAGGAGGAAAAGGAAACAGAAGAGGGACAGGGAAACATGATGAGGAGGAGAAATTACCAGGAGTTTGTAATCTACTGGGCTTACAAAGATCCAGAGCTAAGTCTTTGCCCATGTTATTTTCATTTTTTTCTCCACTATTATCTACTGCCTGCTTCTCCTAGTACATGGTTTTTTCCTTAACTGTTGAAAAGGTTATATATTGAAAGTAAGATATTTTTAGCACAATTAGCCCAAACATTCATCTGCTTCCTACAGGAGGTAGATATGGTTATGGTATATGAAAGTAGGATTGAAATTTATGAACAATGATATAGAAGTAAACACAGGTACTCAGAAAATCTTTAGCATTTTATATTGTCTGAAATGTTCTGGCAATGAGATATAGTATACTCTACAACTAGGCATATTATCTTGAAAAAGGATTTCCTAAATTCTTTTGTCAATACATAAATAGTTAACCTGGCTGAAAATTTAGAGAGCTCCCTTTGCTGAATAGAGAGCACATATTTTGTGTCTATGCCTTTTTATTTTCTGTTAAGGGAAAAAGATACAGGAGAAATAAATGATACAAATGCACTTTTTATGCCTCCAAGGATGACCACTGCACAGAAAGTAGAAGGAAGGAAAAAGTTAAGAATCTATTGAAATACTCTCATTTCCCTTCACTTTGGGCTGTTTCCTCATAGAAGTGCTGCTGAGTTAGATAAGTGTATAGCCTTAATCCCTGGTTATGTTTTCTTTTTCCTTCAGGAGGAGGTGACTAGCAGGTTGTTTTTTTTTTTTCCTCAAACTGTAAGTCAGCTTTCACAAAAAATCAACAGCACACACACACACACACACACACACACACACACACACACACACACACACACACACACACACACTACTGACTTCACAGCTAAAAACAGTGGGGTAAGCAGGCAGAAGTTAACCAGGTGATATGGCCCAAGTACAGAAGAGAGAAAAGCAGAAGTGGAGGAAGTACCTCATCTCCTGCTAAGCCTGCCACAGTGTGCTCCTCTACACCAGTCCTCTGGAACAGGAACAACACCCTTCCCCCCACCAAGAGTTATGCCCAAATCATCACGTCCCACACCTGTCAGTTTAAACCTGGTTGGAAGTGAAGAATTTCAGAAGCAACAAATGAAGAACATTAAAACAAGTTTATCCCATTTGTACTTATTTGCTATGGTCTTGGATGCAATGACTTATTGCCTATTCTTAGTTGGCAGTTAAATACATGCATACTCTAATTGTTTTATCTTCATTTTGGCTTGAAATTTATAACCTTATGAAATGCTTTTTAAATCTTCTTCACATTAAGGGTTGCAACCTGGAATTTCTCTTTGTTTTGCATCTGGCTAGTGTCATTTTGTCTATTTACCTTCTAAAATGAAATCTCTATGAGTCAAGTACTATCAACCTACTGTAGTTTGGGACATCTCTTCCATCTGTTTCCTACATTGTGTTTCTTTAAATTCTGCATGAAGCATTATTAAGAACAACCATGGGAGTTTCACCTGGTTGTTGCATTTCAGTGTGAAAATGATTTTTTGATTCATAATAGGTTCAAAATTTTATATCAGGATGAATTTCTAGGTTCAAATTATACTTTGCCACCAGACATATTTGCTGCCTTATGGCTTACGTCTCTCCACGTGAAGGGTCTGTACCTCTGGAACTCTTTTGTAGGCATAGGTATTTTCAACTTGAGATTAGGTCTGCCTGTAGTATACTGTAAGCAATCAATGTTTTTTTTTTTTTTGAACTTGGAGTTGTAAAATAGTTGTTGCCACTGTTCTTCATATTTTGAACAGAAAATATCCCCTGTGCACTAACTAACATTGATTCAAAAAGTTCAATAATAGTATGTGAATTAATTAACTTACTTACCATTGGATATTTTCAATCCACTGTCTTCTCCATAATTTCAGGGTTTTGTTGCATTTTTTGGAAAAATCTAGTATGTGAACTTTGGGCAATGTGGGGAGGGGAGTTAATTTTTACCATAGGAAAAACTAACTTGCTAAAAAATAACTCTGGCATAGAGGAATGTTTAAAAGTGGCAAAAAGAAAACTTGTTTGCCTCAAGTGTTCTCTGAACATAGAATCTTCTGTCTTGCTGCTGTGCAAGGGTGTCTTGTTGACAGGAAAATCACTCTATTAGCAAAAGGATGCAAGGACACAGTAATCATCCTAGAATTCAATGTTGAGAATTGATGGTGAATGGCAAAGGCCAGGAATAGATGGATAGATGATAACAAAACAGGTCCTATTTCAAGAGGTAATGAAAGAAGCCGTGGACCTGATGTACACTCCCATGTGCTATAAAATTGAGATGTACACTTCACTTCTGCACTACATAAGCATCTGCACCATATCTAATGCTCCCAGGTCTACTACTGTGTCTTTCATGTCATGGAGAGAATTTTTTTTTTCTGACTGGAGAGTAAGAACATGCAAATAAAACTCTTACACCTGCTATGACATCAAGACCTGATTACCACACAGGAGCAATGAGTCATGCTGATGTATATTTGCTATCTTTTCTCTATGTGTGTGGATATTTGTTCCATGAGTACCTCAGTGGGGCTTTCTTGGTACCCTGAAAACCTGTAAGCCCTGGGGTACTTGACATCATAGACTTCTGCTTGGTGTTGTTAGGGTTAAGTTCTTTACTCCTGTCTCCTCCAGGAGACATGCATGATTCTTTTGACAAATATCAAGTTAGAGTTAGCTGTATTTTCCCATCATTTTCTCTGTGGGTCAAACGTTCCTCTGGAAATGTTTGATCTACTTCTTAACAAAAAGCCTCAACACTTAACCTCTACCTCTTAACAAAAAGCCTCAAAAACATACATCTCAAAGTAGATATAATACTAGGAATGTGGATTGATAACAGTTGAATTTTATCAACTTACGTCAATTTATACACCTTTAATCAACAAAATTATTTATTTTACACATATATACATATATATACATAAATATACACACATATATATGCATATATACATATATATATACATATATATATATATGCACCAGACTTTGTCAAGATTTTTTAACCATACAATTGCAAATTGATATTTCAAGTTTATATGTAGTATACTTATTTTGGTTCACTTTAAAATCATCATTTATACTGCTATCTTTACTTTCTAAAACTTTGATAATGCAATGAATTATGTAACAGAGTCTTCTCCAATTTGGGCTACATGAAAATTTAATAAGCATATCTTTTCTTTGTATATCTGTGGAATTATTACAATGTCAACTGGCTCTATGTGAAGAACAGATAATTAACCATGCTATTGAAAACAACTTCCTACTTAGATATCAGACTATGGTTTAGAAATTTTCTGTATTCATTCAAAAAACATGTATTTAGTTTATAATTCAGTACAGATGATTTAACTGCCTTATAGAACAATTAACAAAATTTAATATGCCTTTGTAGAGTTGGCAAAGTTCTTGATGATCTGAGAGCACTCTGCAAAAAAAATATAAAAATCACTTCATCAGGTAAGTTAAAGCACTTGTTTTTTTTTCTAAATGAAAAGTACCTGTTTGAGAGAAATGGTAAAGTGTCCAGGTGTACAGTTTTCTAAAAGGATTTGGTTGGACTTTAGTTCTCCAGGAGCTCCAGAGTGGTTAACTACGTTCAATGTGCAGTGTGCAAAATGTATATGGCAGGCTCTGCTGTGTTTGGTATACTCAACTCTTTATGATTTATGATAATTTACTCATCATTCAGTGTTCATAATTGTTTCAATGATTATCTTGCTCACAAAAGAGACCTAACATTAATTAATAAATGATTAATCTAACTTTTAAGAATTCTAAGAACATGGCATGGAGGAATGTCAACTAAAGTGGGTTCTTACACATCGTTGAAACATCTTTTCAAGAAAGTAATGATTGTTATTATCAAAACTGTGAAGACATTTTCTATCTTTTCACCAGTATTGTGCTTTTCTTTCCAGAGCACAAAATTATAGTTCTCCTGGTTGCCAGACAGGGACTGTATTTCCTCAAGCCTGATTTCTGTGAGTCCAAGGACCAAACACTCATTCTCAGTAAAGGATAGAAGCACAGTTCCTGTCTGTCATTTCTGTGCCAAAGAGTTTTCCATATCACAATGTCATGTCTGCTCTGTTTCCCTTCTTACTGCCTGAAAGGAACATCTAAAATCAGCTCCTGTAGGAATGCTCAAAATTTCTGATTTCAAGATTAGATTTAACTTTAACAATATTAAATATCTGAAAAGCTTTTATATTTTGTACTGAATTCATTGACATATACAGTATTAGAAGTAAAGATTTATAAAATTTGAAGTATTCATTTGACTATAATTACAGACATAAAAGTGAATTTTTATGAAATTTTTATTTCTAAAGTTATTAACAAGATTATTTTTGTTTTACATTCAGAAATATCTTTATGTCTTTCTCATTTGTTTCTCTAAACAGTTGTGTGTTATGTCATGTAATTCTGATAGCTGTGTCTATTCAATTGGAATGAGGGTAAATGACAAATATTATTTTAGTATCACTACAAAAGTGATGGTACTTCACAAAACTACTGAATAGGTCTTATAGATTCTTCAAGGTTCATGGATAATTGCTGCCATGCAGAAAGCTAGAGTCTTCAGAAAGGAGGGATTATGGGTGTGTTCTCGAGTCGATATATGGACATCCTGTTCTACACATAAGCTTCCCTCCATCTCTTCCTCTCCTTCCTCTGTGCCTCCTTTCCTTCCCTTCTTCCTCTCTCTTCCCCTTTCTTGCTTTCCTCCCTTCCTTCCTCTCCTTCCTCACCCTTCTCTTTCCTCCTCTCTTCCTGTTTTCATCTTCTCTTCTCCTTTCCTTTTCTTCCTTCAGTAGGAATCTAAAGACATATTGCATTTATCAAGGGAGAATCTGAAATATTCAACTCTTTAATTCTAGTTCCTATTGTTGCGGTTAAGGTTTTACTATTACAATAACTGTGAAGGAAATTTTTAGAATAACAAATGCCAGTGCTGAAGAAACTCAGTGTTTCTGTGTGTCTAATCTACATCCTGAGTATTAGAGTTCATTTTACCACATATATTGTACTAATATAGCTTCATTTGAATGAGATCAACCTAAACCATAATAGTTATATTAATTTTTAGGGTATTCTGAGAGGAAGAGAAATAGCCTGCCTCTGTAAAGAGACCCTAGTTGGTTATCCAATGTTATGTGGTCAGTCCTGAGATCATATACATAAGTGTAACATTATACTGTCTGAGCAGGTTTTATTTGTGTATTTAGGAATATATATATATATATATATATATATATATATATATATATATGTGTGTGTGTGTGTGTGTGTGTGTGTGTTAATATATTGCATACATATTATACCATTATATATAGTATAGTATAATATTTGTAACTTATAACATACGATATATAAACTAATATAATGTGAGACCATGAATTTGACAGAGAAGCAAGGTGGGTGTGCATGGGGTGGGTTGGAGGGAGTGAAAGAGAAGAGGTTGATGAAACAGCAACTTTTAAAAAAGATGTATCTTGTGTTCTTACAGTTTTTTAGTTCCTTGTGCTAACTACAGTTCAGGGAGCTTCATAATGAAAGCACGTCTTAAAGAAACTCTACCAATGTTTAGCTATGAGTTTGTTAAGGCTGTTCTATGAATAGATTTTGCAGTGTTTTCTTTGAATAACAGAGGCAGATACCTAAGCTTTTGGAGGTACAAGGTCCTGGTACCCACCTAGGTCCAAACGTGGTGTGGGCTGCAGCACAAGGGAGAAAAACAACAGTCCTGGCCAGAATCTCTGTCTAAAACCGTCGTCTGTTCAAAGCTGCCCTAAAAGAGCTACTTGAGTAACCACTTTTGCCAAACGACCTAAAATCCCTTATGAGTCTTTGCCTCCCAAAGTGACTGCCACTTCTTAGTCATGTCACAGTAATTATCACACTGGCATCCTGGAGGACACAAATTCTACCCAGACCACCGCATGTGGAATCCTAACTAATTAATGCTTGGGGGCATAGAAAGCATATAGGAATTTTCAAGCACAGGAAGCTAAAATCAACTATTGGCTCGGCAGTTTCCTCTATGTACTAATTTGTGCCTTTTCTGGGGGAGGCATGAACAAAATCTTCCTAGCAGTGTACCAACAACAGAGTAAAAAATAATTTCACCCATGTCTATCCTACTGATGCACTGAATCTATTGGGTTTATGTGCAGGATCATGACTTACTCAGAGGCAGATAGTTCACTAAAATGTCCATCCTAGCATGGGCGATGCCTCATGACAGTTTCTCTTCCCCTAAAATTGTTTCTTCATGCACAACCCTTTGTGCTTGCGTGTGGCATGGTGAGTCATGTAGCTTTCAGGAGCTTCCTGGGTTTTATAAGCTTCATTTACCTCTTGAGACTTAGTAGTCTCCTACTTCATTTGAGGTGAGAATGGTCCAACATGGAGGAAATAGCTTTACAGCTACCTCTCATAGATGCGTAACATCCTCCTGGTAGAGTTGTTGCGGTCTAATCTCTCTCTTTCTCTGTTTCTGTCTTTCTCTCTGTCTCTGTCTCTCTCTGTGTGTGTCAATCTCTTTGTTTCTGTCTCTCTCTCAGGTTTTAGAGAATGAGAGACAGTTGCATAGGAAATTCCAGAGTGCTCAGCAGAGTGTACATTGAATTAAGGGCTTCTATACTTATTTTTGAGTATTGTGTATTTTACTCAAGGGTTTGATTATCATCATCATCATCGTTGTAAACCAGAATTACTTATTTAAAATGACTACAGACTTTCCCCTTTTATATCTCTTCTCTCCTTGTATTCTGCACATGCACTATATTTCTAAGAGTTAGGAAGCATACTTACATCCTCCACTGAACACAAAATTAACTACAGAGAACAGAAAATGGCTTATTTACCCCCAAGCAAGTGGAGATTGCAATAGAACATAGAGATGGGGAAAGCAGAGTCTATTTGGATTCATTGATCCCGTCTTCCTTGTCATACCTTTCCCAAAACACTTTCTCTTTCTCTGTGTCCTTTGAGCACCAGGGACTTGGGTGTATCTCTTCACTCTGCTTTTCTTTTTGGGGTTCTCTCTCTCTCTCTCTCTCTCTCTCTCTCTCTCTCTCTCTCTGTTGCCCACTCCCTCCCTCCCCTTGCCTCCCTGCCTTGCTTTCTTTTTGTTTCCTTGGTGGTTTATAAGGTATAGGATAAAACACTTGGAATGACATTGGAGACAAAAATTTTATACTTGCCTTGGCAAACATGAATAAGAATAAAGGGTAAATAAGATAAAAATGAGAACAGACCCAGTGCCATAAATTTTGGTAATGAGACAGAAAGAGTTTAGGATCATCTAAGAGGAAAGGAGGAAGGTTTCAAGAGCAGTACAAAAATATTATTGAAAGGTGTGGATGACGTTGTCAATTTTCAGTTTCACAGAGAAACTTTATAGAATTTGTGTTGCTAGTCTAGTATTAGTAAAGAGAGAGACAAATTTTTTTACACTTGCAATTGGATAATACTATAGGTATCTTGGCATATATATACATATGTGTGTGTGTGTGTGTGTGTGTGTGTGTGTGTGTGTGTGTGTGTGTGTGTATGTGTGTGCTGTGGGATGACTTTCTGTGGGATGTGTTGCTCTGATTGGTTGATAAATAAGAGTGTTTTGGCCTATGACAAGAAAGCTTATAGCCAGAAGGGAAATCTAAGCAGAGAAAGAGAGAGAAGAAGGGCAGAGTTGTGGAGACACAAACCTGATGCCCAAGGAGCAACAAGATGCCAGCAGGCCGGTAATGCCACGGCCACGTGGTAACATATAGATGAATAGAAATGGGTTGAATTAAGTTGTAAGAGCTAGCAGCAAGAAGCCTGAGCCATAGGCCATACAGTTTGCAAGTAATATAAGCCTCTGAGTGTTTACTTGGGACCAAGTGATAAGGGATGCGGGTGGGAGAGATTCGCCCCAACTGTGGGGCCAGGAAGGACCAGAGAAACTTCCGGATACATGTGTGTATGTTTATATATATCTACACACACACACACACACACACACACACACACACACACACACGTGTATATATATATATATGCCAAGATACCTCAAGATACCTACAGTATTATCTAACTGCAAGTGTAAAAAATCTTTGTCTCTCTCCTCTCTCTCTCTCTCTCTCTCTCTCTCTCTCTCTCTCTCTCTCTCTCTCTCTGTGCTTCCTTTCTTATAAATTTAATTCAGGAAATGAACTAAGAGTTCTGGTGTTCGATACTTTATTAGGTGTGCATTTTCATTTATAGCATATATTGCTGATGGGCCATTAAGTGGGCTGCATATATGACTTTGAAAGAGGAGATTATTCCCATTTGTCCTTGAACTATCAGCGCATTGGTGTCAGCTGAGGATCACATGTTTTCCTAATTATTTAGACTTTGTACTTTAAAAAAGTTTCAAATGATTAATAGTAAAGAGGTAATTAAAATGGTTACACTATGGTTTAAGAAATGGTTGAGGTTAATATGATGGTTTGGAAGACCAATTTTTCTCCTATAGTAAACGTATAACTTACAAACCAGGGAGGGATAGATCCTGATCCCGCTGCCAGGGGCCCCTCAAACAAACCAAGCTACACAATGGTCTCCCATATGCAGATGGCCTAGTCTGGTACCATGCAGGTTCCACAGCTGCCGGTCTAAAGTTTTTGAGTTTCTACAAGCTTGGTTCAGTTGTCTCTGTAGATTTTCCCATCATGACCTTGACCTCCTTTTCTCATTTAATTCCTCTTCCTTCTCTTTCCACGGCTCGGCCTGGTGCTTAGTTATGGATCTCTGCATCTGCTTCCACCAGTTACTGGATGAAGGGTCTATGATGACAGGGTATTCACCAATCTGATTACTGAGGTAGGCCAGTTCAGGTGTGTGAGATGGCTTTCTGGAGCCCATTACCTATGGTCTGATGCCTTGCTCACCCTTGATGCAGGGGGAAGGGGCATGGTCCTGCCTCAACTGAATGTACCAGGCTTTGCCGACTCCCTATGGGAGGCTTTACCCTTTTGGAGGAGGGGATGGGAGGTAGGTCAGGCGTGTGTGCCAGGGGAAGTGGGAAGAGGGATGAAAAGGGGATCTGTGGTTGGTATGTAAAATTAATTTAAATAAAAGGGAAACATAACTCACTTTTTTTTTTGGGGGGGGGGGTTCGAGACAGGGTTTCTCTGTGTAGCTTTGCGCCTTTCCTGGAACTCACTTGGTAGGCCAGGCTGGCCTCGAACTCACAGAGATCCGCCTGGCTCTGCCTCCCGAGTGCTGGGATTAAAGGCGTTCGCCACCACCGCCCGGCATAACTCACTTTTATAAACTATAATAAAGTTCCTTCTTAAGCACTCAGTAAAACAATTCTCTTTGGTTAAATTTTTTATCAGTTCACATATACAAAAAAGAAAAATAAAGACTTGTAATTCTGGGATCAACTACAACAATTACCCTGAATTTAGTCCCCAGAGGAAAAAAAGAAATTTAACTTCAGCTACTCAAGGGGAATCTGTTTTTCACTTTTTTGAATCACTAGCATTTTCCTGAGGATGAATCCAAACCTAGTTTTAAGGACTCAAAGCTTCTACCGTGTTCATTCTTTTACTGTTCGGCTCTGAAATCAGATGTACTATTTCAGTCTCCACGGCGAAGTTTTCCAGAGTCTGGGCTTATTACCATACATCTGTTTAAGCAGACTCCTATTTTCTCCTAGTCTGCTCCTCTTCCTTTCTTTTGGGTTTTCTGCATGATTTCCTTGTCCTCACTGTCTGGCAGCTTTGTGTTTCCTTGTGCATCTCAGAGCAAGCTTGCTTCCTCTCAGCATTGCTGTTTTCCTCCGGAGGCATTTAAATGGCTTGTTGTCTGCAGCCCACTATACTCTGGGGCTGTGGATGGAAATAAGAAGGGGGCTTGTGGACATTTCCCATTGTCCTTAAATATCAAGGGAGCCACACTGTGATGAATTAACTGCAGATTGTAAGAAACACAGGGACAAATAGATATGGTCTCCTTTTCTAATCCATGCTATACGATTTTCATGATGGATTCTCTGTGATTCATCTGGTTCCTTTTTTTTTTTTTTTTTTTTTTTTTGCACAGTTTTGCAAAACCAGCTGAAGCACATTTTATTTTCCTGCTGTGAAGCCTCTTGTACAAAAGCCGAAACCTAATATCATTCGCTTGCTCTCACGCTAAAACACTGGAATTAAGCATGTATAATAATTTATTTAACATCCAGTCACATCTGCTACTGTTCTATTTATTGTATTTTTAAAGGTGAACCATAAAAGTGACCTGAAATATCACTACGTACTACTCCCTGTGTTTGATTTTTTTCTGTCATGTATGGAGTAGTGGCAACTGTTGTTTCCTGGAACACTCTCAATGCTTTTACATCTTAGAGACTGGTCATATGGAAAACAGCTTGTATGCAGTCTCGTCTCTCTTTTAGTCCAAGGCGCGAACAAATCAGTGTGTGTTTCATACAGCACATACAGAAATATGATTCCTAGCCTCTTTGCTTTTGGTTGCCTGCTGCATGCCCTGCAAAAGAACACCTTGGCCGCTCTTCTCCATTCCCAGTTACACAGTTTTTCAGATGACTGTAATAAAAATTCTGCAGCTTCCTTTCAAATTCTACATTCTTTACATGACATCTAGAGGCCAAAATTGATGTGAGCATAATTAATCTTTCCACGTGGCTATGCAGACCCTAGGTATATCAGGGATGGGAATCACACTGTCTGCATACTTAAACTTACAGAACATCCCAGCACCAATCTATATTCCGAGCAGGGCACAGCTTGATCCCATCATCCTGCAGATATAAAAGATATAGAAAAGAAAGCAACCTTATAAGAAAAGAAACAATTTAAAAGACTGAAACTCCCTTTTTCTCAGTTTGCATTTCATATTCTATAATGTTTGCTGTTAATTTCCTCGCAAATTTTCAAATAAACCAATAAGTGTTTCTGGCATTTACTCATAACAGTCAAGATGCTGATAGGAATAAAAAATGTAAATGTAAAGTGGCTCATTAAATTTTCTTTCCTTCCTATCAATTTTTTAAGGGTAAATATATTTTTGCTGTCCCTAAACTGTTCTCAGAGCAATATTCTGACTCCTGCTGTAATCTGCATACCTTCAGAAGGCACAGGCTCAGAGTAAGGAATAATTGTTTTCATCTCTTGCTTGAGAAACAGTTCTTTCTCTATATTCAGGCAATAATCCTAATAGAACAAATATAAGCATAGGATCACTAACATTATATTAAAGGAAATAGTTCAAATTTCCTCCTTACATATTTTGAATCTTGGAGAAGGTGAATCTTAGACTCTTCCAATCAAATAATGAAGATAGATTAAAAAAAATTTAAAACCGCATGTATCATAATAAAATTTTTGTCCATAATGTATACAGTTCATACACACAAATACATGTAATTTCCCTCCATATACATAAAACTAATATATGCATATAGTTGTTAGGTCTTCTGTAAATACATATTAATATGGTCAGTCATATTTTATCTTGCATCACACAGTCTGAAGTAGTTAATATAGGGAATAAGTGACTATATCTGATTATATGTGCACATGTGTGTATATGTTCAATGCAGCTTTTTTAAATAAGTGGAAGTCTATTATGAATCTTGAATTTTTTTGCATTTTGCAATTTGCAATGTCATGTATTTCAGCTGTTTGGTTTCCACTGGGGCATGAACCCACAGCTTCTTACATTTCATCACTTACTGACTTTCTATCCATGTCTGCCACACTGCAGAGCCGATTTCTTGTTGATTGGTAACTATGATGCTTCTGTTTTACCATAAAATTCCGAGGTAAAATGTCTTTCTGGAAGATGTCCACCCTCTGATTTATGGAAGTATTTTCTAGATTACGTACTAAGACTAGGATTTCTCTGTCACAGGAAACATGCATATGTAATTTTGCTAAATATTGCCAGATGGCTTTCCAGCGTGGCAGTTCCAATGCATACTGCCAGCAGGGCAGGAAAGTTCTTTTCTAGCCATATCCTTGCCAATGACTGAAATTACCTCATTCTCTGGTTTTCATCATTCTCATGAATAAGAAATTATGACTTATTGTTGCTATAATTTCTATTTGACAAGTATTAAGATTAAATAACTCTCCATGTTTGTAGTCACTAATGTGAATTGTCTTTTAAAATTTTTACTGTTCCCTCAAGTTTCCTGTCATTTGCAATGACTAGAAAATATTTTCTTTGTAAATACCTTATCCATTTTAGATGTAGTAAATAGGCCC
Organism: Peromyscus californicus insignis; assembly: GCF_007827085.1. Taxonomy (NCBI): domain Eukaryota; kingdom Metazoa; phylum Chordata; class Mammalia; order Rodentia; family Cricetidae; genus Peromyscus; species Peromyscus californicus. The sequence goes on from NW_026294458.1 coordinate 52,945,244, forward strand.
TTGGATGATAAATGGCCTCAATTTTTAAGGTGCTGAAATCAATTAAATTTCAATTTTATGTTTTTTTAATATCTCAAATATTTATTTTGATGTACCTATATAATAAATGTCACCATTCATTTATTTTTATGACTTCATAGCTAAACCATTGATTTGGAAGACACTTGCATTTGCCATGTAAAGTAGAAACTCAGATATAGTTTTCTTTGTACAGTAAGATACCTACCTTCTCTTACAGTGTCATTAAAATCCTCTATTTTCTCCCTGGCTTCATGCTTCTGTTTTATTGTGCATCAATATATGTGCATAAATCTTCCTCTGTATTCATTAACTTGTTTATCTTTTCCTCACCAAATATACCTGTACTTTGTATTAAGCATTTTGGCTATGTGTTCTAAGTGGTTCAGGGAATCACACATCTTTCTTCTTTAGTATTGATATTGCTTGTCTAGATTTGTGTTGGGACACACCTAAGATCCTAGCCCCTAGATAGCTAAGGTATGTAGATTATGAGTTTCAGTTCCCTCCTCAAAAACAGAAACACAAACAAAACAAAACTACCTTACCTAGATGTGAACTTTTGCACCATTATAAATATTATAGGTTACTGAGTTTAGAAAAATATGCCAGATTAACTATATTGTGATTGGCACTTTGAATTTGGGAAAAAAATTTAGTTTTTCCCATATATGAACACATTATTTCACATGTATGAATGTTATTTTGTGTACTTATTGAATTACTTTTTCTGAGGAGACATGATCAAACGTATTCATATTATACAGGGCAGCAATGCTTCACCAAAGAAGCTATCCAACCCAAACACAGGTTGGTGAGTCAATATAACTGTAATTAATGAGGCAATTCCACGTAATTTATCTGGTAATCAAGAGAGGTTTATTTCTGGGATAAATTACAGCCAATAGGGATTGGTTATAGGATCTGGGAGAGATGAGGTACCATCAAGTGGAGAACTCTGCCTTGGCCTCCCATCCAGCTTCCAGGACCATGAAATATCCGGAAGGGGCCAGCATGTGCGCACCTTGAGTCTTAAGGGGCTCCCTCTCAGCCATGCCCCAGGGGCAGGTCATAGGCAGGTGTGGCAGTTACCTGTTGTTACTCTCTAGGGGGAGTGTTTCAAGGTCAAAGCTGGAACAGCTACCCACTACAAGTCAATGAGTTTATTGGACTGACTTACTGAACCATGTGACCCACAGGAGCATGACAGACTCTCAGCTGCTTCCCTGAAAAGTCTGCCCCACAATGGTTAATAACTTACAGAAGCTGCATTATTGGAGTTCCATGAGTAAGTTTCAGCGAGTGACATCAAAAAGCCTGCTCTCCCCAGGAAATGGTTTCCTGCTTGTATAACCTCGGAAAGAAGGTTCATGATTTGCGTACGTGTTGTGAGCCTTCCCATTCCGTTCACAGGGGAAGGTTCCAATCCATGTTAAACACGATTGACCTATACAACACTTCACTTCTTTTGCCTTTCACACCCTTTCTAGTCTCCCTTTTGCAATAGTCTCTGAGCTTTGGAGGGGGATATAGATGATTGTTTTCTCCCAATTATAGATGATCATTGGAGTGCTATGGCTCAGTAATGGTTCCTTCTTCCCAGCAGTTGACTAGTTATGTGTCTCCACAAAAGTGCTGCCCCGTGGAAAAAAAATGTTTCTCTCCTCAAACAATGATAACCTTAATCTATGGACATAAACACAAATATTTGGAAGGCAATTTGATAGCTATATCGTATCCTCATAACAGAACAATACCAAGAGCATCCCCAGTTAGTACATCTCCAGCCACAGGTATTTGTCTTGGCTATGGTACCTTCCTTTGGAGTGGCCTTTCAATATATTTAGAAAGTGGTTGATTTCAATGATAACAATTATGCCCATGTTGAGCCTGTGGGTATATCATAACTGGCAAGCTGGTAGTCTAGCAAGCTGGTTCCATAACAGACCAGGACTATATCAGTGAAAACTCTTCTCCAACACCCTGCATAACATCATCAAGTGTTCTGCCAGGCAGGCAGCAGAGAGTTTGTTTCTATCAATTACAACTAGATTTCTCTGTGTTCTGGAACCAAAGCATGGTGTATCTTCAATATTAGGAATTTACCATCTAGTTCTGTCATTCATTTCACAGCAATGAGTTACATGGTAGTCTCAGGGAGCTTCCTGGCCAACAGCTACTAGGGAGATAACATACTCCTGACACTGGGATTTTTCAGTCAATAACACTTGGCTCCTGGGAATGTCATTTTGCTAACTGTACAGACTGCTTTAATTCTACCTCTTTAGCTATTGTTTTTACTGGCTTTTCAGATGCCTTTCTAAATCCTGAAGAGATTTAAGTGTTACCCTTATAGATGAATTCTGCAGGGAGTGAAGTAAGCCCCAAGTGAGTGAAGTACTGAGAGAATGTATGTCGTTGATATGAGCACAGCTATGTAGAGGACTCCAGTACCCCAGCCTTACTCGAGATGTACAGAGCCTTACTTGGGTGAGGTTCAAGAGCAAATTGACAGAGTTTTCCCCCAGGGTCTTACCAGTGTGTGCAGTGTGTGTAAAGACCAACTGTGCTTTCCTCCTCATCCCAGATATACACAGCACAGCCTGAGACTCTTCACTCAGCGACCTTTCCATGGTACTTAATAAACATGCTGAGTTTCCAAATTGCAGAGATAGCAGACTCCAACCTGATCCCAGCTTTCCTGTGAATGTGTCTGTGTGTCTGTCCTTTCTTAATTACATTCCTTATCCAGAGTTCTAGGACCTAAGACCAGCTATGGCAGAAACCTTTTTATAAGATATCAACGAATATATGGTCTTTGAATTTAGCATCTAACAGGATACAAAAAAAAAGTTAGTGAAAACTAGTTAAGTTTAGAAGAGCCTATCATTCATATCTATGTTTTTTTGTCAGAAGAGCAACTTTAGGTTAAAAAGCATTGATGGTCACTGCCCAATAAACCACCTGGCCTCTTCCTGGTAGGGGGCAGCTTCATATCGCCTCATTTCTGAGGGGCATCATGGCTCCAGCTCATACTGCTAGCCAAGCTCAGGAACAAGGGGAGACAGGGCTGTGTCTTTTCCTGTTGCCCTTTCAGGTGCAGCTAATTCAACAGCTCTTGGGTCCCAGGGAAGCATTGTAAACACTGTGGCTGTTGCCCCTTCCTTATTTACCGGGCTACCTGAAAGATCCCCAGACTGGGGCAAATGATCTTTTCCCCTACTATACTTTCTTCTGCAGGAGAAATATATACAGTATATACATTGCACTATGGGGATAACTGCCTTGAACAAGCAACACGTGTTTCTATGCTCAGTCTCTGTACTTTCATGGCAATCAAAATGATCCCTTCCATCTTTATATCCAAGCCAGCATCTAAGGAGTTCTATTTTACTTTCTTTTAAGAGTTTATCCTAATTCAAGAAGTTCAAAGACAGATAGATACTTCTTTAATCATCATAGGATCATGAAATAGACCATTAATAATATAATTATTTAATAAAGCTCACATCTGCACAGTGAATCATGGCTTTCCTTCTGTGATGTGGTCAGGTCTGAGAACTATCTCCTGTCACTTCTATCCCATGCCTTCCCTCCTCACTGTCTAATTACTCCCATATATTTTCTGTTTGGGGATTCCAGAAGGAGGAGAAGCTATATATGCTCTTTCCTTAGATACTATCAGTTTTATGAAATTGCAAATTAATATCTTTATCTCACACTTTCCCTAACAAATCAAATGTTAATAAATGTGGACAGTAGCATCCTCATGTCTTTTTTCCTATTGTAAGTCCTCTATTCCATGGATAAGATTTTGGGAACAGACAGCTCAGAGTTAGTTGAAGTCTTATTATTACAGTTGTAACCACATAGCTGCTGCTGTAGCCTGAATATAATCCCATGCCATTTGTGCTACCTTTGACTCACTTGGCAGACTCCACTGATAAAGGTATAATGCCACCTGAAAAGGCTGCCACATACCACGTGGAAAAAGATACACCTTATACAATTGCTCCACCCACAGTTTGCTCAGTCTTAATCATTTGTCTTATCACACACTGTGGGGTTACATCTTACCATACCTCATGGGGAAAGGTGGCCAGTTTGAGACTATTACTGCCAATGTTCCACTCTCAAATATGGCAACCTTGGTTACATGTCTTTTTTACCCAACACAAGGGTTATGTAATTGTTCGTCTCAACCTCATTGTTGATATTATTGGTGTCTCTCTGGGCACTAATTGTGGTGAATGATTTTCCTGGGAAATAAACAAATGTATCTATATCCCAGATAGGCACAATGGAATCAAAGAAATAATTCTATTCAAGTCTGGATTGGTGAACATGTGAGCTCATTTTGGTTACTTATAGAACCATGGGTCAGGAAGTTATCTATAAAAAGATGGGGGACATGGGAAGCTGCTTTACTGAAAAGTCCGTGCCAGCACATGTGATGACTCAAAAAATGCTACATGGATAAAGTTTCTTGCGCAAGTTACAGATAGCTCCACTAAAAAATCTCTCTCCCCTGTAGGTTTTTAAAACATCAATAACCTCAGTAAGGGACTTTCTGAATCTTACAAATGTCTAGTAAGTTCTTACAACTTTCTCATGAACACGTTGTAACTTCTCTTTTCCTGTACAAGGAAGTCATTTAATCTGTCGCACAACTGAGAAATCTGATTAGAAAACTCCAGTTATCTTTTCTCTGGTTTCGAGGTGAAAGTTATACCGAGTAAGCAGTATCACATGAAAGGGTACCTTTAGTATAGCTCCACACTGATTAGCAGAATACTTCCTGTCAGCAATGTCATTTTAATCAAAGGGGTTAGCAGGAGTGATTACCGCTCTTTCAGAGGACCAAGATTCAGTTCCCAGCACCCAGGCTGCTCACAACTGTCTATAACTCCATGAAGATCCATCCCCCTATATTATCTTCTGCTAGAAACTGCATGCATGCAATGTATATACATAAAATCAGGCACATATGTAGACATACAAAATAATAAAATAAATAAATATAGCTTGCAAGACCTGTGTGACAATTTCTTATATTTTCACCAGAAAGCATGTGAGCAATAGCTCTTTCGACGACACTTTTGTGTCTGTGTGGCAGCCATTATCATCATTTGAGCCAAATTTGGTGTGTGGATCTTGTCAGGATAATTGTAAATATACTATATTATCAGCTTAGTAAAATTTCTATATTGTGCAAGCTGTAAAATTTGTAGGAATTTTTAGTCATTTGATTAAAAATATATTTTTTATTTTATTTTAAAATTATTTCCATTTTAAGTTATTTTTTTAGCAGTGCTTGGGATTGAATTTGAGGTTTCATGCATGCAAGGTAAGTAAGTATCCTACCACTGAGCTATCTCCTCTAAACTTTTCTTTATTAAGTAAACCTGATGGGTCTCTTTTCAAACTTTGCATAAGATATTCATAGAGGTGATCAGAGTCAGAATAATAGTTCCTATTTGGGTTAGGGTACTGAAAATTAAAAGTATGGTGTGGAGTAATGTCCTCTAGAAGATGTGCATGTCTACTTTGCAGAATCTGTGAATTTCTTTCCTCATATTGGTATAAAGAGCTTCACAGATGTGATAAAGATTGACATTAAAATTATGTGATTATCCAGATGAGCTCAATGTAAGGACCAATGCTCTTAACCATTTACAAAACAGATAGTCAGATAAGATGCAGACAATTATTTCTTCTGGTGATTTAGGATATAAGGCCAGCAATTGACAAACAAGACCTCAAGAAATGAAAAAAAGCTTATTTCCATACAACACAGAATAATGTCAATCAAGTCAAGAGACAACCTATTAGAAAAGCCTAGGCAGTTATGCATCCAAAAGAAGGTTAATAGGGAGAATATTCAAAGAACTAAAAATATACCAAGAAATCAGACAACTCAATTCAAATTGATTATGGAACTTAACAAAAAGTTTTTCTTCAAAAGAAGACATACAACTAGCTAATAAGTATTTTCTAAAGTGTTCAACATCCTTAGCTATAAAGAAATGCAAACTGAAACTACTTTTAGTTTATATCTCTCCTCAGTCAAAGAAGGTCCATCTTAAGAACTGGTGACTAGAAATGCTTCTGTATTCAGAAGTTGATAAATCATACCTGCTACCTTAAATCTGCTCAAAAGCTTATGGCTAAGGAGGTCATAGATCATAAGGATGAACCTGCTACTACTGTTGTGTTGCTATGTGGACATGTTCTCAAACTGCCTCTAAATACTTATGTTTCCAGCATTAGAGATTTCGTGGGGTTCTCAGTCTTGGTCCTTTTGCCAGAATTCCTTTGTTTGTTTGATTTTGTTTTTACAAAGGACACCGATTAATGAACGAAGAACTATAAATGATCAGAGTGCTGAGAATAAGTGAGTACTGAGTGCTCTGCCTTAAATGATATATGTTTGAATTACTCCCTCTGAGGCTCCAGGAAGAGTGGGTAGAAAGAATGTAAGAGCTAGAAGATGAGAAGGACTGCTCTGAAAGATGTCCTTGGACATTCTATGGATGTTGCATCAATGAGCTCACTGTAGCAGTGTTTACTTTCAAAGATCTGTGTAGCCTGAGCCCACCAAAATTATATCATGGATGAAACAGGGCATCCTAAATGTTCTCTGGATGTCACTGTCTATCCTCCAAAGCTGGCCTTACAGGAAGGTAACCAATCAACATATTTTTTACTATTTTATGGTGATAATTAACAAAATCCTTCATTCTTTATGGAATGCATTGATACATAATTATCTATCATCACCCTACTGTACAATGTACTGTACATCAAACTTTTTGGTTCTATGTAACTGTGACTAATTGCCCACTTTATAATCATCATACTCTTACACTGTCATATTCTCCCTAGTTTTTGATATCCATTATTCTCCTCATGACTTCTATTACATCAATTGTTAGATTCAATACATAGAGGAAATCATGTGGCTCTTTTATTTTTGTGTCTGGATTACTTCACCTAACATAATAAACTCTGGTACTATCCATATCAAAAAGAACAAGATTTTATTCTTTCTGTGACTGAATAGAATTCCATTGTGTGGAATCACATTTTCTATAACCATTATCTACTGATGGACATGTAGGCTGTTCCTATTTCTTAGCTAAAGTGCTATAATGAAAATTGAAGTGTGGCTATGTCATTCACTTATGAATTTGAATTTTTAATGTTTTGTGGGAACTCCATACTGTTTTATATAATAACTGTATTAATTTATGCTCCCACAAAACTTTGCAGAGTTTTCCTTTTGCCACACCCTGGCCAGCACTAATTATCATGGAAGATTTCTCATTGGGGTTCTGATTCGCATCTTCTTGACCCATCGTGATGTTGACCATTTCCTCTCTTGGCCATTTTTACACATCTTCTTTATGGAAATATCTATTTTGAGTCTATTTTCCATTATTGACTTGTTTATTTGGCTTTCTACTATTATACTTATATATTCTGTACTTAATCCCTTGTTAGAACCTTAATTTTCAAGCATTCTTTTCTATTCTTCAGGTTGTTTCTATACTCAGTTGGTCATTTTCATTGCTGTATGAAAGCATTTTATTTTAAGGCAATGTAATGTGTCTACCTTTAGCTTTAGTTTTTCTCTTGTTTGCTTGTTTGATTTGGTCTTTGAGGATCTCGTCCTAAATAAGCATCTGTGTTTCCAATGTCCTAAAATTTGTCTCCTGCTTTTTTTTCTTCTTCTGTAGTTCCATAGTTTTAAGCCTTACACTTCATTTTAAACTTATTTGAGTTGATTTTTGAAGTATATGAGACACAAACGTACAATCTCATTCTTCTGCATGTAGAGACACTACATTCCTAGCATCATTTATGGAAAATATTACCACTACTCCAACATGTGTTCTTAAACCTCCATCAAATCTCACTTGACTCTAAATACATAGATTTATTCATAGGCTCAGCACTAAAATGTGTCTCTCTCTCTCTTTTTTTTTTTTTTTTTTTTTTTGGTTTTTTGAGACAGGGTTTCTCTGTGTAGCTTTGCGCCTTTCCTGGGACTCACTTGGTAGCCCAGGCTGGCCTCGAACTCACAGAGATCCGCCTGGCTCTGCCTCCCAAGTGCTGGGATTAAAGGCGTGCACCACCACTGCCCGGCTCTCTCTTTCTTTTTTAATAAGTACCATGATGCTTTAAAATTAGGTAGTGCAATTTTTCTTGCTTTGGTCTTTTGTCCATGATAGCTTTAGAGTATGTCTATGTACATTTGCATGTGTGTAAGTATGTATGTGTGTGTTTGTTTTCTTACAAATTTTTACACCACTTGTCTACTTGCGTGAAAAATGTCACCAGTAATTTGATATGGATTACTGAATATGTGGATAGATAGGTTTGGGTTGTATGAACATTTTAGCAACATTGATACTTCCGGTCTGCAAATGTGGAATAGCTTCTTTGTTTTTGCCTCTACGTCAATTGTTTTCATCAGTGACTCAGAAGTTTCCTTCTTCGGGTCTTCCACCTCTATTTAAATTTATTTTGAGTCTTTAATTTTTACAGACACTATAAATGAGATTGTTGTCCTGATTACTATTGTAGATAATCTTCTATCAACATGTAGCAACTCTACTTACTAAGTATTTTATGGTGAATTCTTGTTCCATATGTTTCCTGAATTGCTTTCCTAGTTATGTTAGTTTTTGAGTGTGGCAGTTTTTATGATATCCACACAATATCATGACATAGGCAACCCATAACAATGGAAATTCTGCTTTTGCAATTTTCCTGTCCTTCATTCTTTCTCTTTCCTGGTTGATCAGTTTAGTCCTTCATTTTTCACTCTTAAATGTTAGATAAAATTCAGTAGTAAGAATATATAGGCCTCCAAACTTTTTTAGGGGGATATTAATTAGAAAATTTATTTTTAAATTGATAAGACACTTTAAAGATTGTATATTTTTCCTTGTTTTAAAATTGCAGGTTTCAACTTTGTAAGAAATGGTGCCATTTTTCTATTGATAAATATATTGGCCTCAAATAGTTCATAATATTCAATATTATCATATTATGGTTCTTATGAGTTACAATTATTTTGCTGCTGGTTCTGGTAAGCTGTTTTCTCTCTTTATCCTCCACCAGCCTTCCTAGAGTGTTAGTATCTTCATTATTTTAACTGCAATTTCTTTTTGATCATTTTCCCAATTATTTTACTTATTTCATCAGTCTACACTTATTTCTGTTATTTTACATATATTACTTAATGTAAAGATGTTCTGTTATTTTTATGACTTTATTATGGAAACTAATATTACTAACCATTCAAAATACAAGTTTAATTCTGCTGATTGCCAGTATCTTCAATGGTTTTTCTACACTGCTAATACTATATATTTGAATTTCAAGATTTGCTTCTACAATTTATTTCTTATTATTTTAAAAGTCCCATTTCTCTTTCCCCACATTTTTATAGATTGTTTCATGTATTTTTAAAAACATATTGACTGAGTGTGTGCTATGACCTATAAATTGTTCATTTATAACAGAATTTCTAAAATTTGAAATAAAATTTCTTATAATTACCAAATCTTACCTTTTATTTTTGCAATCCATTCTGAATACCATGAATCGGTAGTAATTATGATTGAGGAGAATTGTATTACAATAAACTCCAGTATCCAAAATGGAAGTCCTTTCTTTGGTGGGACTTTTAGAATGAAAACAGATTGTTTTTAGACTCTTTCAAGAACTGATTGCATCTGAGACTAGGACACAGTGTGAGTCAGATTTAGTTCATTCCTCAGAGCCCAGGATACAATCTTTTTGTTGTCACCACTGTGACATTGATTGTTTTTATCTCAATACCTGACAGGTGGGTCATGGTTTTAGGTAGTTAGGGTTTGCCACTACATTTGACTTGGAATACCCTGTAATCCAAACACCACATGATGTATGGGCTTCTAAATATTTTCACTGCTTTATAGAATTTTGCCAATGCCTCTTTCTTCGCAAGTTTCCTAGGCTCTGGGGTTAGAACAAATACTGGCTTTAAAAATCATTAGTTTTGCTACTGGGATGTTTCTCCTTACAATTTATTTAACTGCCAACACCACTCCTGAAACTCAGCTTACATTGGTATGAAAACGAAGGCCTCAGTGTAGTGATGCTTCTTAACAGACTAGGTGAACTCTATTCTCTTCCTCATCCATCATCTGGTATCTGGTGGCCATTCTTGCCACTTGCATCATTCTAATCTTCTCTGTCTTCAGCTCTCTTCGTCTTTATTTTTTGCTTTTTTTTTTTTGGGTGGGGGTTGCGTGATAATATAGTATTTTGTAAATATCAGTTGTAAGCATTAGAATACATAATTCATGTAGTTAAAATTACAAAAGAATTGTTATATCTTTTCTTTCTACAAGCTACAAGTAGTCCTATTGTGTTCTTTCCAATAAGGTTCTTAGTTTTTCTTGGATCCTTAATGAATTACTTATAAGGCCTATAACCATAACGGCAGGCAAAGAAAACAGCAACAACATCTGAAGATGTGCATCTTCTATTTGATATGAACAGATTGTCGCAGCATTTTTCTATTTCTTCTTTTAGATTTCCTTTCACCCTTTTCTCATGACACACTTTTTATGAATGACCTAAATAATCAAAGACTATCACATACTGTAGTGATATAGTGCTTAACTCAATGTATCCAGAAAAATTCTTTTTAAGTTTGTTAAATTCATAGACTCCAGGGTTCTATATAGGTATGTTTTTTACAGATCTCTCATGATAAAAGCCTACTAGATTATGATCATTCTGAAGCAAAGTAAGGCAAAGATTTTCTTAAGAAACAGGAAAAGTAAAACAACTAAATTTAAGATACATTTTACAGAACTCTGAAGAAATTGTTGTATGTGTTTTTGCTTTTAAACGAATTAGCTAAAGATACATAATTAGGAAATACTTGTATGTCTGTGTGTATACTAAGAAACGAGGTCTTCATACACTACAATTTCTTGGTTATACACATACCCAAGATTCATCAGACTTGTAGCTATACACAGCTTGAAACTAAGATTATAGTGTCATTATATAGATAAAATGGGTCATACTTGATGACTAGAAAATCACTCATTTAGACTGCAGGTCAAAAATATTGAAGTAAATGATAATTCATATTATAATTGATTGTCAAAGTAACTTCTATAGTACTGTAGCATCAAAGGAATCCATTCTTCAAAGAAAGGCCAGAGTATAAAGATAAAAATTTGCTGCAATATGGGTATCACTACATTTAAAGTAGGTACACAATGTGAATTAGCATCAAAGTAAAGCAAAGGAACTGCAATACAAAGCTCAAACAGCATAAAAGAATCCAGTGCTGAGTCATTCTAGGGGCTGTATGTGCAAAGAAATGTAATTCTGTTAGAGATGCTTGCAAAAGGGAAGGTATAAGATTATGAAAGCTCTTGAATTTCATACCAATGACTTCGGGTCCTCTTCCCCAAATTAGTAGTTTTAAAAGCATATTTTCTTCCAAATAATAAATTTAGCAGAGGTGTGAGGGTTGCATAAAGGCCTTGACTCTGCAGGAGAATCTTTGAACGAAATGTAGGTGATAAAACTGAGCTTGAAATATGGGTGAAGTAGGTTTATCTACTCCTTTCTTCCAGTCAGGCAGAAGTGACTTGATATTCTGGCTATTGTTCCATGATGACATAGGCTCTGGAAGCTTCAGGTAATTTCTGGCTTAAGGTGTTTGAAAGCACCAAAATATTAATATAATGTATCAGATGATTCATTTTTATCAGGGCATTTAAATATTACATATAACGCATTTCTATCAGTAAAACAATCTTAGAGGAGAATGTGTATCCATATTTAGATTATGGTATCTCACCTTTCTTTCCCTTACTGCATTTAGCAAGAAATCCAAGGGAGTCTGCTTAAGGGTATTAGGGAGTTTATTATGATATAAATTGGGGAGAACAACTCACTACACATGATAGGTGAAATTGTCACAGAGTCCTGGAAGGCTGATGTCCTGTCCCATGCTGCTCCTGTTGCTTGAGTCAGTCTATACCATCAAAGCCCATGAGGGATAGAAGAGGCAAATGTACATGCCCCTCAGGTCTTAAGCTAACCTAGGGGCTGGTACCTCAAGGTCATAGGTGGAACAGGTATACACTACATCTCCCCTTTTTGTCTAAATAAGAAAGCTCTAATCTAATACAAAACTATATACAATAGGAATGATTATCAAGTATTGTCCATAAGAGGGGAAAGGTAATAACATAAACAAAAATAGAAATATAACCAACAAGAGCAATATCAAACAAGAAACACATAAATGTCCAGAAATGTTCCGACTATAGGTAAATGGCAAGTTACAGAGATTACTCCAATAGCTGTCCTATCCTGAAAAATCTAACTTTAACCTAAAATTTTCTTAGCTAAGATACGAGAGAAGTATAATTGTAACTATCTGGTCTTCGACCCCATCAAAGACCTGAGAAGGAAAATAATATTTCCTGAGTAAACAGGAATTGCAAACAAGCAACTTCTGAAAAGTTGCAAGAATTGACAGAGACAGTTGGCAGCTTGGGCAGTCACCTAATATTGCTCAACACCATTGGGGCATCCATTTTGCCTACAGGCCTAGAATTTTGAAAGATTGTCTTACCCTATCTTGGCAGGGTTCAGCAGCCACTTTTCCTTGTATCCTGCTTGTCCAGAAGGGACAGCGTGAATACTATCAGCACCCAAGACAAGGGCAATTCTTTGCCCAGCAGGCCATTTTTTTTTTTTTTTTTTTTTTTTTTTTTTTTGCCAAAAAGAAGACAAACTTTCACACAGAGTGTCTCAGAAGCCCAACATTCTCTTGGGAGTAGATCAGTGCTGCCAGGATCAATCGTGTCCCCACTCAACAGAATTCTAAATTATCAAAACATCTAAATGCTATTTTCTCTAGGCCTCTGAAGTGTTTGAAGATTACCTATCCATCTAATGACTATTTCTGAAAATCTGGAAAGCCTAATTCACATAACTATAAATATGACAAGCATGGGTGACTACTAATATTTAAGTCTTATCTACAATAACCTAAGGACTAAGGCTTCACATTAAAGTAAACAATCTGTGAACAAATATACTGTATAAGGACAATGACCTCAAAATTGTGACAATATACAAAATACCTTAATAAAAGGTAGAAATGTATAGTGCAATATGACAACAATATCCTCAATATGTATCAATATACGAAATATCCTAAACTGAGGTAGAACATCCATACAGTATGACAAATATAATTATATATTTGTATTAATATATAAAATATTTCAAACAGGAGTAGGAACATATGTACAATATGACAATTACAGTTTTAAATTTGTATCAATATACAAATTATCTTAAATGGGAATAGAAAAATAGTTTACATTTGTATCAATATACAAGAATCTATACCAGTGCAAATTATCTAAGGATGATACCTTGCTAAATTAGTTTACAAGTAGATACAATAACCTACCTTAATATCCTATCCTATCTATTCCCCCTTTTTCTTTTTGAAAAAGAAATTTTGTTGTTCCATTCCCAAGCCTATTATAACTTATAACCAACACCTAACATGACAATTATTCATAACTCTGAGAAAATAAATCCTTTTGAGAAAGGGGGCATCCTTTTCTTAAAATTGCTTCCTGTTGTCTAGGAGGTGATGATGTCTCTGTGGGATCCTGTAAGAAAGCTAATACAATGGTTAAGTCTAACGATGACTAGCTCTAATGTTTGTAGCCAGTCTCAGAGCAATGGGTAAGGTTTGTCTGGAGTTCTGGCTAGAAGTGATCTCATCTTGGAACTGTCCTGAAGAGTTGTAGTCCAAAGCTGATCACTGAGTAGTGTTTGTCACCTCAATGACATCGTTATGGACCCTGTAGAGTTGTTGTGGGGCCTCAGACTTCAGAGATTGCTATTGGAAAGATTTATTTTTCATTATGGAAAACTTAAACATTATTAATAGTTAAACAGAAAGTTTAAATTTTAAGTTGACATAACATGTGAAGAAGGATTCCAAGGAATCAGGAATAAGCATAGATAGAAATAGAATCTTGACAACAATGGTCCCTAGATTATTGGATTTCTTTTGTCCTACAGTAGTTGACTTTCTTGATATGAGACATAATCTCCTATTTTTTTTTTAGCAACATGCTTGGGATTAGAGAAGGAGAGAGGCATACTCAAACTCCAAAGCCAGCTTGATTTATAATTGAATCAGGACAACAACTATTCTAGAGTTAAAGAGATATTGATGTTAGGCAGTGAGATATTACCCTCTAGAGTACGTTGGTACCAACAGGGCCTTCCCTTCTGCTGTAGATGTCTATGTGTCCAAGGCTTTTTGATTTCTTGAAGATGGATATTTCCATTATCCTGTAAAGACAAGAAATAGAACCCTGAATTGAGTCTTGTTTGTTGAGTTTTCCTTACAATTTGTAGAATTGTATTGGTGCATTAGCTATCATTTTTCCTATTCAAGGGTTTTATCCTGTTCAATTCAAATTTTTATAAATTTAGTTGCTAGCCATAGCTTTTGTTCTCCTGTAGAAACAAAAGCAAAATCCTTTCCCCAACATCATATATATGTATATGTATATATATATATATATATATATATATATACACACACACATATATATATATATGTGTGTGTGTATATTTCCCCATTTCTGATGATTTTCTGTAAATATATATATATATATATGTTAATTCTGTTTTACCACAAATAAATTCAGCAATTTCAATATGTAAAACAACTCTCTTTGCATATTGAGAGTCAGTGACTATATTGAGAGGTTCTGTGACGTCCATTATTTCCATAAGAATGACATACAAATCTGACTATTACAGAACTGTAAGGGCTTTGAACCATTTTATTTAAATCTCCTGATTTATGTCCTGCTTTGTTTATTTATTTGTATCAGTATAGAATGTGGGAACTCCAGAAATTGATTTTTGTTGTACAATGTAAGGAAGGACCGATTTGGTTCTTTTTATGAATTCTATTCTCTTATTTTTGGGATAACAGCTGGTAATCTCTCTCAAAAATTATTGCAAGATCTTTGCCAAAATTAATTATCTTTTCATAAAGATATTTCCTCATTAGTTAAAGGTATTACAATTTCTGTTGGGCCCATTCCTGTCAATTGATGAAATCTTAATTTTCCTTTTAAAATCAAATCAGAGATCTTTTCCATATATGTCTTTAATTTCTTACTCAGTTTTTGTGGTAGAAATATCCATGCCAATATAGTATTTTCCTTCTGCATCAAAATTCCCATAGAGGAATGTCTGGAGGGTAATACGACCAGAATGTAGTTAAGCTCGGGATTCATACAATCCACATGTGCCTCTCCTATTTTCTTTTCTATTAGAATAATTCTTTCTCAGCTTCAGCTGATAATTCTCTTGGACTTTTTAAGTCTTTGTCCCCTTTTAGGGTATTGGCCAAATTTATTAGTTCATCTTTAGGTATTCCAATGATACTCTGTAAGTTGGAAATGCTTCCTAACAGTCTTTGAAAATCATTAAGAGTCCTCAATCAATCACTCCTGATCTGTACCTATTGGGGTACAGTTTTTGTAGATCTATTTTATGTTCTAAGTAATTAATAGAATCTCCTCTTTGTATTTTTTCAGGAGCAATTTTTAATCCCTAGCAAGGCAAAACTTTATTTCTTCAAACATGTTTTTTAAAGTATCTAACTTCAGAACACCTAATAAGATATCATCCATATAATGATAAATTACATATTGTGAAAAATGTACATGAATTATTTCCAATGGTTTTTTGCATGAAATATTGGCTTAGGGTGGGGTTATTTAATATTCCCTGTGTGAGGACCTTCCATTGATATCTCTTGACCAGCTGAGAATTATTATAAGTAGGTACTGTGAAGGTGAATTTTTCTCTATCCTTTTTTTTTTGTAGAGGTATAGTTAAAAAAAGACAGTCACCTTGATGATGAGTTTTCTGGCATGTGTTCCCATTGGACATCAAGTGGCAGTTATACATTATTTTTCCTTATTTGATGATGCTGAGAATGAGGGCAGAGCCTTGGATGAGCTAGCCTCTCTTTCACCAAGCACACGTCCAGCCTGTACTTGCAGTCACCTCTGGATTTACAGTGGTACAAATGCATCCTTTGGTCTCCACGCCATTTCTTGAGATTAATCTGAAAATTTTATTAGAGAAAGGACTAGGCTAAATGATGCTATTTTACTCTCAAATTGTCTTTAAACTAATAGGGAGAATGCTTTGAGTAGATAATCTGAGATGACACAATAATATGCAAAGTTTTCCTATGAATCTTTAACTTAATTAACAAATAAAAATGCTCCCTTCAGTGGCAACCTTAAGGTGTAGTTGCAAGGTCAAAATAAAATTGACCATCTTCTTTTCTTTCGCTTTTTTTTTTTTTAATTTTTGAGACAGGGTCTCTCTATGTATTCCTGACTGTCCTAGAATTCACTATGTAGACCAGGCTGGTCTCGACCCCAGAGATCATCCTGCCTTGGCTTCCAGAGTTCCAGGATTAAAAGTGTGTGCCACCATGCCTGGCTATTGATGATTTTCTTTCATTCAGTGAATTGCAACAATTTCCAGAGATGCTGTTGTATAAAATCATAAAGTCTATAATGAGAAATATTTGTGTTAGCCATAACCTTTTTCACATAGTTATTGTAAAAGGAATAAATGTTATAAAAGAAACTTTAGAGCATAGCATTTACAAACTTAACTTTGAGGGCTGGAGAGATGACAGACACACCGGTTAAAAGCACTGACTGCTTTTCTAGAGGATGTGAAAATACCACAAAAATGCCTTTGTACACCTACTGAATGTTGCTGTGGTCCAGCATTGGTTGGCTGTTTATTTTTGAGTAAGCTCTTATTGGCAGTTGCTACTCACTTCTGCCCCCTAGTGTCATAAGAGAGTATTGTATGTAGATGAGCAAAGATTACAATCCTAAATTTTGAGTCGGATTCCTACTGAATGTTTATTGTGTTGTTACCATGGCAAAGTGAAACAACAACAACAAGTCCAAAAGAGTTATTGTTTAAGTATGTTGGGACCATCTGTGTTATGTAATATCATAAACTGTAAATTTAAAAACACTGATTTGTATTTTTAAACTCTTAAAATGTACTTAGAGAAATGTTTGAAAACAAAGACAAAAATGTGCTCCTAGGCACAAGTATCTACAATAATTTTCAATATAGCCATTTTATTCAATAAAATAATTTATATTGCTATCTAAGGATAGAATTGTTTTTTAAAGCTTCCTTCCATGTGAATATATGTGTGCATGCTTGTGTGCATGTGTGTACCTGTGAATTATATCTCATCTTTTCATTCACATAAAGCAGATCTGTGGTAGTTTGAATAAGAATGGCCCCCATAAGCTCATATATCTGAATGCTTAGATCATGGAGTGGCACTATTTGAAAAGGATTAGGAGGTGTGGATTTGTTGGCGGAAGTGTGTCTCTTGGGGTGGGCTTATGCATTTAAAATCCTATACCAGATCCAGAGTCTCTCTCTGCCTGAAGATCAGGATGTGGTTCTCAGCTATGGCTCCCGGGCCATGCTCCCCACTCTGATGATAATGGACTAAGCCTCTGAAAATGTAGACAAGCTTCCATTTAAATTATTCTTTTATAATTATGAAAAAACAGTCTTTTAATTTAATAACTATAATAGATCATTCTTAGGTAATAGAGAGGGCAAGGGCATCCCATTCTATAAGCAGCCCATAGGCTGAATTATTTTACTTATGGCTCTCAGATCTATTAGCATTATCCATTTTCCAGATTTCTTTTTAATAACAAATACAGGAGAATTCTAAGGGTTGGTAGATTCTTCAATATATTGAGCATTTAACTGCTCCAGAACCAGCTGTTCTAAGTCTTGTAAGTTTTCCTGTGTCATAGGCCGTTGCTAAACCCAGACAGGTTTATTAGTTAGCCATTTTAAAGGTAAGGCCATTGGTACCTCTGAGTGTTCAATGGTTGTTCTCCTATGTTTATGTACAGTCTGAATGGTTGGTGGCTGTTTTTAATAGTGTCTTATAATATTATTCTCAGAAACATGAATTTATCTATGGTCCACTACTGAGATTGGAAGAATATTAATCTGAGTTGTCCATTGCTGTAAAAGATCACAGCCCATAGATTCACTGCTACAGTAGTCACATATAGCCTCAGCCTTCCTCTCTGTCCTTTTGGCCCTGTGCATTCAACTCATCTCATGCTTTGTTTTACCTGAGATAGGGTTCCAATCCCTACAAATTGAACATTTATCTCCTGAAGAGGCCAATTCAGATGCCATGATTCTGGTGTAATTATAGTCACGTCCACACCTGTGCCTATTAAGCCTTCAAGTACAGGATTATTTATTCGTAGTCTTACCTTTGGTCTTTGTTTATTTATGGAAGTTTGCCAAAATATTCATTTTATGGTGTTTCTTGGGATTTTTGATTTATCTATCAAAGCCATCCTATCATCCAGTACAGTACTTTTTTTGTTTGTTTGTTTTTATGTTAGTCACTGGATTATTTAATTGTCCTGGGGAGGAGTTTCCTCCTCAGTGACTGGAAATGACTGGGCCACATTGGATTTGGGAGCTTGTGAGAGCGCGCCCCCCCCCCCCCCCCCCCCCCCCCCCCCCCGCACATTTTCCAATTGTAAAGGGTTGCCTTGTTGATCTGAATTCCTTGGTCCAATATCAGCCTTTGCCACATCTTTTGCATAATCCAGAATGTTGAGGTCTACTGTTTGGGTCATTTCTAGAAGAAGCATTGCTTCTAGGAGTGCCCTGTGTAAAATTTCTTCTTATATGGCCTGATTTACCACAGTTAAAACATTTGGCACCTTGATATCTCTTTATATCTTTGGAAATCACCTCACCTACCCAAGTCTCATCATTATAGTTGAGAGACTCAACATTGATTGTGTGTTTGATCCATTCTTGTATGGGTACTGATTTGATCTTTAAAGGCCTAATTATCTTTTTGAATTCTAAATTAGCATTTTCAAAAGTCAAAGATTGAATTAGTACTCATCTAAACCTCTTGATCTGATATTGCTCTGTTTATAGCTTTAGTCAATCTTTGTAAAAAGCCAGTAAATGATTCTTTTGGATCCTGTGTGACCTTGGTATATAGCTCAGTTGGTTTCCTTGGTTCTGGAATCTTTTCCCAAGTATTTATGGATAATGTATGGTCATCAAAAGTAGATTTTGTGTCTATATTAGCAAAAGAGCCCTCATCAAGAATTTGATCTTGGGAGATCTTAAAACCTCTAATCTTATCTTCCAAATCAAGGGCTTGCATTTTCCTTTTTTATTTTATTTTGTTTTACATTTTGTTTGTCTGCTGAGATGGAATTAGAAAAATAAAATGAATTTACCAACATGATTAAATACTGTCAAGGCAGAGGGGGAAGAAGAGTTTTATAGAAGTGTTATGAATGAGATCCAAAGCTTTAGTTTCAAAGAATTTTTAAATACTAGAAGCAATATGTTTCTATGGCAGCTACCCCTATAAAGTCATATACCTACTCTATAACCATGAATCATCAAAATGAGACTTTAGTGGGGGTTTATTCACTTCTTCAGTGATTTTGGAGTCAGCTACACCTTTTTCAATATGTAGAAATTACAAAGTGTCTATTTCCTCTCTTTTTTTTTTTTTTTTTACAATTTTACAATGTTGTATATTGAGGAGTACTCTGACTTCACAACTATTTTCCCCAAATTTCTATTTCTTATCTTCTTTCTTTACAAAACAATGCTGTTGATATTAAATGGAGGAATTTTTACTTTACTTGAGATAATAACATGCAAAAATACTGTTTAGTTCTTAATTAATATGTATTTTTATGTAAACATATTTTAAGGAGCTATACAAGCTTTCACACTGCCTCAGGAGATTAAAAATATTGAAAAAAATTGAAGAGAAATGAAGTGTAATCATGTTTGTCAGTTACAAAGAGAGAAGTTTGAGGCATAAACAATGGATAAAAGGAGGTCAAAAGAGCTTTGGGGAGAAATATAGATCAGCAAATGTGTGACAACTTTGATTAAATTGTGTGAATGTGAACAATGAGGGGATAAAAAGGTCATGAAGAAAGTGCATATTTAAACATAAATTGTGGATAGTGTACTAGTAAAATAAAAAATCATAGTGATAAATCAGATATGAGGGACAGGAGGAGGGAAGAGTTTAGGACTGTCATGCAATGGTGGATGTGCACACCATAATCTAAAATGAGAAGAAGATTAAGAGTGAAATGGTCTGGAGAGGAGAGAAAGTAGTAGTTATTTTGCAAAAGAGTTTTTGTCTTTGAAACTGATCAGAATATACAATGACTATCTTCTTAGGCTCCATGAACTTGGTGGAGGAGGGGTTAGAATAGCTGGAAGAATCAAGAATAGACTAGAATGGGAGAAGAGCTGCAAAGCGCCATCTTCTAAGAATGACGCTGCTGTGGCAATCATTAACTCACAGCAGCTCTGCCTTTTGGCACTGGGCCCCCAAAAGCCAAGTCCTCCAAATGATTAGCGATAGATGGAGAAGGGGCACATGGGGTCCTACCACTTACTGCTCACCTACAGACAATTAACAGAGTCTGGAAGGGGAAGAGGCATAGTTGCTAGTTTTGTATCCACTGGAAACCTATGAGTAACGAGAAAGCATTATATACATATATGAAGTTGTCAAAGAACTAAATTTATTAATAAAATAGAAAAGAAAGTGAAATGTTGTAAAACAGAAGGTAAAGTTTAAAGTTTATTTTTTTGCTGTTGTTCTATGTTTCATCTTTAAAGCATATATATTATATATATATATATAAATCAGAAATTTAGTGATTATTGAAGAAAAGCAAAGGTGAGTTAATTTATGTGATCATATATGAAACAAAGACTCTATCTTTTATTCAGGGATTTTCTTTACTTACCAAACAGTATGTTTCAAATCAATCAACACATATGAATAGACTCATATTTACCAAATATGTCTAAACCTAGAAGCAACAGAAAATTATTCGTTGAAATAAATGTGTATCTTCTAATGTAAAAGCTAAATAAGCTAAAGTTCTTTCTGTGAGCAAAGTCCCACATCCTGCATTCCTCCCAGACAGAAATATACACATAAGCAAAAAATAAAAATTCAAACAAAGGGATGGAGCAATGACGTAGGGGTTAAATGTGTGTGCTAGTCATCTAGAAGACCCAGGTTTGGTCAGCAGAACCCATATCAGGTAGCTCATAACCATGTGTAACTTCATCTCAGAGGATCTAATGCCCTCTCAGGCTTCCATTAATATACCTACATACACATACCCACATGTAGAAACACACACACACACACACACACACAAAGAAAAAAACATACATACCTTTTTGTTTTTGAAAGCAGAAAGTTGAAGACATTAGGAAACTAGACAACTACATATATTTAACATTCAAATGTATATCCCCTTAAGATTATGATATATATATCCTTGATGTGTGTGTGTGTCTGTGGAGAAAGCACACATGCATGTGTGTATTATATATATATATATATATATATATATATATATATATATATATATATATAGTAAAGAGTAATTCATCCAGTCCAATTGATAACATAGGGTTTGGAGGTTAAAATATGCTTTCAATGCGACAGAAGTTTATGTTTAGGCTATGTCAATGTTGTTTCTTAATAAAGTTAGATAAAATGATCTCTTCAAACAATTTCTGGTTTTCTTTTTCTTTTCAATATTTCCTATATTTGAGAGCTTTTGCCTAATGTTATGAAGTATAAATCTATTTTATTCTTACTGTTGGAAAGTAACTTATATTGAGTATTAAATGGTTAAACGTAAGAATAAGATAAATTTGTGTTCAATAAACTAAGATAATGAAAGTCATCTTTCATATGTTTAAGAGTACAAATACTCTTAAATTTAGGTATCTTCTAAATTAAATAGAAAGCTGACATTTATCATATATTTGAATGCTAGTAACAAGTGATTTTATTTTTTGTTATTGTTTATTTTTGAGGTTGTAATTTTATTTCAACATTTCTTTTTCCTTTTCTCTATCCAAACCTTCCTGTATACCCTCCCAGCTCTCCTTCAAATTCATGGTCTCTTTTTTCACTAATTATTTTTACAAGCATATATGTGTTTGTATGTACAGATCTATTCTTAGATATAACCTGTTGAGTTCATAAAATGTTGCTTGGTAAAAGAAATGTATTAAGTTACTCTTGTCTGCTTCTTTGAAATTACTTACCCAATAATTTCTCTTTATGACTCATACCCAAACCTTTTCCCTAATAGTTATCCAGGGGACTAAATGAATGTACAAGTGCAAACATTCAGTAACTTTTATAATCCAGGAGACATGCTTCAGTGAGAATGTAGTAACAGGATATTTGTAGAACTTGAATCAATTCAGTGTACTTGCAACAAAATAAGTAAGAATCTAAATGAAACCAAATGTATTTCAATAAGTACAATGGGACTAAACACACTAGATTGTTTATCTTAATAGAAAAATGACGACAATCACATGTTGAAAAATGGAAACAAATATCTTTACTGGACATCAGATAGTGTTCTCCTATTTAACTTCTTTAGTTATAGAAAGTATTTTTAGGATTTGGATCTTAAATATTTGCTAATTGTTATTTAGCTTGGTCACCAGCCTATGGTAGTGTTAGAATATGAGTATTAACATAATGAAGCTCTGGAAGGGAACATTAGGATCGTCCCCCTTTCTCTGACTGTCATGGACAGAGAAGTTTCTTCCATCATGCCTTGCCAAAGTGAGGGTATATAACTTTTTACCTCCTTTTAAGATTTTTTTTAAACAAATGTTTTCATAAAGTATATTTTGTGAAGGAAGAAATAATATTCTCCCCCCAAAGTCCTCCAAATAGCCTCCCCACCTCTCTACTCACCCAACTCCATAGTCATTCTTTCTCTTTCTCTCATTCAAGACAAAAATACAGAATCAAAATAATGACAATCAAAGCACACAAACAAATAAACAAAACCCAGTAAGACAAAAAGTACCAAAACAAAACAAAATAAGAAAGCACATGTAAAAAAAAAAAAAAGAAGAAATGGAGTCTGTTTTGTGTTGACCAACTACTCCTGGGCACGGGGCCTGCCTTGCAGTATGGTTGGTATACCTAGTGACACTCCCTTAGAGAGAACTGATTTTCCATTTCCCAGTAGGTATCATTTGTAAACAGCTTCTTGGTTAGAGGTAGGATTTTTGTCTCTGCTCTTGGTAAACTTTTGATGAGTAGTTTCTCACAGCCACCGAGAGATAGCTAATACAGATACAGGACAAATGGTGGGGTGGAATTTAAGATAGCATTTAAGAATGTTCAAAGAGTGGGGAAGAATGAGAAAGTAGAAATGGTGCAACCAGCTATTTGAAGAAACTTACTTGTAAAAGAACACCCAAAATACAGACAGTAGCTGGAGAGAGACAATTTAATCATCAGAATGTTATCATAATGTGTGATAAAACATAGGATGTTGTCATCCTAAAAAGAATTTTCTGAAAGATAAAATAGGAATACAACAGAATATAGCCTTTAGAAAAACAAATGGAGGGTTCGAAGTGCCTGAGGCTCAAAATGTGTCATTAGATGGACGTTATGGTAATTTATCTATTAAAAGGGAAAGATGAGGCAGAAATGTAGCATTGGATTTGTAGACAGTAAAATCCAAAAGGGGTTGTTTTGTTTGATGGCTTCAATTAACTTATTCCCTTAACAATTTCACTGAATGTCTAGTGTGTGCCATATTAAATTCCAGAGATATAAAATTATGAGAAACAATGAACTGGAAATATTCTGTTCATAGGTGTACTTTGTATTTCATTGGGGATTCTTTAGTTACATAAGACTTCAAATAAATATAGATATGTATAATGTTTCTAAAGATAATGGCTACAGACAAAAAGTCAGGAATAGGAGTAAGGCATTCTCAAGAAGCTGTATCTCTATTCACTTAACAGCACTTGTATGGATTGAGAGATCTGAACACTGAGAAGAATGAGGCAGACTTTTAGAAAGGGAGCAAGCAATGCACAAAGTCCATAATGTGAGAATGTACCTGGAATGTTTTGTTAAAAGACTGGTGGCTTCTGTGGTTTTATCACAAGCTGTAGCTTTCATTTTCAGAGATACAGAAAAACAAAAGGAACTTGAAAACTGACAAGTAACATGTTTTTATTTTCTAAAAGCATACTATGTGTTATACTGAAAAGTAGATAAAAATGGGAAAGATCAAATCTAAAGTCTACTTAGAGAAAAAATATGAAAGTTTTTTACTTCATTTTTTTCCTTTTTCCATTTTATTATAGGTGAATTTAAATAATTAAGATGATCTTACCTTAATTAACATTGGAACTAGTAAAGCTAATGAGAACTATGATTCAGTACGTGTTTAGTGCTGTTCATATACTAAGGGTTTGTATACAACATGAAAAGAACATTTATGGGATTTTTTTTATATGATTGAATGAAAGTTAAAGATTTATTTTCAGATTGAGCAAAAATATGGTGATTTCATCTCCAAGATGAAATTTGATTTGAAGGGTAACTCCAGAGACAGTGTGAGGACTATGGATTCTTGTCACATATGAAATATCTCCTTTATGTTTGGGCAAAACTATGGAAAGGGAAGTTCTATGTTAGTACAGAGTTTAGAGGCTAGTTCTGATTTTATGGGGCATCATAATAGATTGTACCTAGAGTTATAAGCTTGGATGAGATTACTGAGAAATGAGTGTGGACAGAAGGAGAAAAAGTCCAAGCAGTGAAACTAGAGCACTTCAGGTTTTTGAGGTCAGGAAAATGAATACCGGTCGACAAAGTCCCTGGAAGGGAGCATCAGTTTTGAAAAAGGGAAGAAAATCTGCTCTACTTAGTGCCCTTGAAGCGACTCAAAAGGTGGTTTAAGAAGGGAGAAGTGAGATCAGCAGTATCAAGTGTTGCTGATGGGTGCAATAAGATGCTGAGAACCAGTCCTTGGATTTAATCATGTGAAAATAATTAATGAAAAACTGAACGATATGTGCTCAAGATAGATTGCAAGTGAAGGAACTGGAGAGAATTGTCTGGAGTTTAGTGTTATAAAGAAAGCTAAAGGAAACTGAGAAGCGGGGGGATTACCACATCAATGGCAATGGAAATTCCCACACAGTGGGGGAGAAATGATATGGTGGAAGGGAAAGGAGCCAGTTCATAGATTACTTCTAGTAAATGAGCAAAATTGCAGCAATAGATAGGTAAGTTTAACATTTAAGAATTGCGTTAAAATATCTGATGGTGTATATATTGCAGTGAATATGAGAAAAGTATGGTGAAAATATTAAAACAAAACAAAACCAAAAGCCGAAAACAAAACAGGATAATGCTGAAACCCTAGATGAGTCTGGAGGTTATGAACGACTGACTACGAGCTTCCTTCTAGTGAAGTGTCCCTTCTGCAGAACAATAATGAAGAAGACCCATTGCTAAGTTGATTAGCAAAGCACGTTACAAAGTTTCTATAATTAAAGGATAAAGTGTGTAGGAAATGTTGAGACTATTTGTTAGGTAGTAATAGTGATGATTTATTTTGATATAAGTCAGCAGGAGGAGATGTATAGATGGAGACGAGAGGATCATCAGACAGAACATGGTAAAAATCATGGGATCACAATATGGTGAAATGAAAGGATTATTGCAGTGAAAATTGACAAGGTATGCAGAAGGCCAGAAGGTTTTCAGTAGATATTAGATCGATAAATTAACATTTGAAAAACTGAGAGAGTGATGGTAAACTTTGGGAGTGAAGATGTGACCAAATGAAGGAGTTAACGGTTGACTGAGGAGAAAGTTGCAGAAGTCAGTTCCTCCAGTACTTTCTTTTTCCACTATGGATGGATCAAAACTAGGAAAAGAAGGCAAATGTTTTGCTGCAAAAATCTTCAGTTAAACAACAACAAAAAATTTATAGTAGATTATAGTACAAGAAAGACAGAGTGGTGCTTTAACAGCATTAGTTAGCTTTGGAAGGCCAAGGAAGCCACCTGAGCACCCCAGAAGGCCCAGTGGTAAGAATGCCCAAAGTATTCCTGGATCTGCAGTTCTGTCATTGTACGGTTAGCTGGGTTGTCTACAGTTAGTGAATGTGGTCAGTTTCTCAGCATTGACAGCCTCTTCAAATCACCTAGGGAAGTTTTAAATTTGAATCAGAAGCCAGATCCTATCAGAAGGAATTCTGACTTAATTGGTCTCTGATTGGGCTAAAAGGACTGATTTTATACACAGCCTGTGAGCGGCCCCACAGTGTTCTCTTTTAGATAACTAACTGGTTGTCATATGGTAAGAAATGTCACTTGAGAGAGAAATGCGTTGGGCAAGAGGTCAACTGTGGCTAATTCAAGCTGCTCCTCTTTCTGTGTTGCCTTTTCTATCATAGCTTCACATCTGATCTCTAAACCTGCTCAAGGAAGTGCTCTGCAGTGCATTTCCAAGGTGCTTTATTGACACAGCCTCAGAACGACATGTGCTGGCAGTTTTCAATTTTTATTATATCTTTAATACACACATAAATAGGCTTAATGAAAATCCATACCAAGGATATTAGATTATCTTTGAATCTCCTAAAACACCCAGCATAGAACTTTCCTCTTAGAAAATGCTTATTAAAATATTTGCTGAATGAGGAATTACATAAATGAGTCTAATAAGTTGCATTTGCCATATTACGAATAGCTGGCAATTTGGATGGGATTTTATGTATTACTAAATTGTCTTAAGATCTATCAGAGTAGCTTCTTGATTTAATTTCAGCCATTGTAAAGCAAAATGATCATCAATAAGTATCTGACTTACTTATTTTATAATTGTAAAACATTTTATAGATCTTTATTATACAGGTCTATGGTATAACAAAAATATGCATTACTGACTAAGCTCTATTTTCTTCAAGGTCATAAAAATAATAGACTTAACAATTATAGACTTAGCAATTCTACCTTTGAATTTTAAACTTTTAACTTTTTTTTTAATGATCAGAGACTAATTTGTTTCTAATGCCCTTAGTTAAGCATTCTGATGCATATTGAATATAACAAGCTGGCTCTTTGACGTACTTTGCTATGAGTTGTATGTGTTCTTATGCTACTAGCAAGAAAAACTTATTTCATATTTATTTATTTATTTATTTATTTATTTATTATTAGCCACTTTTCACCGGTTTCAAATACAATATGTGAATTCAAATTTTAATTGTCTCCTAATGAGAATTTTGTATGTTTAGTTTTACCTTTCAGCTCAAATATCACCACATCTTTCTCATCTAATCAAGACCAATGCCAGGATAACACATCCATCTAAAAGTATTATGGGTGAAACTGAATTCAGTAACATCTTTTAATCCTGGTTTTAGAACTGCTCGGTGTCCTTGAAGAAACACTGTTCACATGATTACTAAATTGGTTGAAAACATTGAAACATTAAAATGTTGAACTGCCATAGTATCCCATAAACACATTCATAAAGAAAGACAGAGCCAATTAAAAAAATAAATTCTTCATGTGCTGTAAGATAAACTGCTGCAAGCAAACCAGTAAAAATAATAGAACTGTCAAAACAATACAATTTCTGTGCACAAACCAAAGCATTCCCAATATAATAATCGGATGAAGATCTAGTGAATAAACACCTAGTCAGGAATGAACTGCAGGGGAAAATACATTCGTTTAGAGCTCAGTTGTTTCATGAAAACAAATGTCTGCTTACAAGCTTGTAATATTTTACAAGAGAAAGATTATACCTCGGGCTTGCCCTCCAATATCTTAAAATATTACAAGCTTTAGACTTTGCTCAGTTAAATGAGTAAACCAAATCTTCACCTATCACAGATTGATAACCTGGGTATAGCCTAGGACACTTCACAATCTGTGAACTGATGGATTATCAAGGCATTTAACTTGATAAATCAGGGTCTTTTGCTATATAAATTAAAGCAAATAGGAGTAAGTGAGCAAGCTGTTGGCTGGTCTAATAGGTATTTGCCAAATTAACTTCTTGTGATTGGGAAGAGATGTGTTGCAATTCCATCCTGTTCGTTAATGAACAAAGTCTGTTCCTGCATTTTGAGTGGTCAGAGAACAATCAGTTCATGAGTGGCATAGTAAAATCATACAAAGTGAAGGACAATACTACTTCTGCACCACATGCTGCTCTAAAGACAGACTCAAAAGAGGTTTACTGACAGCCACATCAAGTGTACAGAAACAAACCCAGAAGAATCAGTGGAGGTCCTTTGGTTTGTGAAGTCTTGAAAAGACCTTGAAAAGAGGTTCCAACATTGAGGACTGAAAAGACAGTTTTGGAAATTAAGATTATAAAGAATGTTTATCAGGGGTAAGATCTTAATTTTAAATCAGCAGATACATGTAGAAATAGTTCATTCATTTAGATGGCAGATTTTGAAAACTCAATTCTATCTAAACATTCATTTCTGGAAAAAACAGAAGTTAAAATCATCACCAGGGTCTTTCTTTGGACCTTTTTTGCATTTCCTAATCCTTTGGCACTCAGTCAAAAGACTGCAGATCGGACACACAAAGTGCATGTAGAACGTGGACAAAATTTAATACAGAGTAAAATGGGGCATCCGTAAGGATAGGGGGAGGCAATAGCCACCAAATGATTATGGAGGAAACCACTCTCACAGGGTGACTGCACAATGACCAGAGTGACTATTGTGCCAGCCTACGTATTAGGTAGGTTTCATATTATTTCTGAAGGGCTTTAGACAGACAGCTTCCCTGAGGGAGTTTTCCTGCCTTAGTAATCAACAGATCCATTTGCGTCAATTGCTATAAGATTGTTCTTGTTTTTATACTCTAAATATCCTGATAGACAGTGGGCTTATAATATTTCAGATTCCTGGAAGCAACTTCATATGGTCATTAATAACCTTCGGGCAGTTTGGGTGCCATATCTCCCCCCAGGACAAGATACATGACTTGGGTCCTATTCCTCTGGTCAGAAATTAGAGCTCTCCAGTTTCAATTCATGGTTTTATAAGCTATTGATTATGAGAGAGGGGTTCAGCTTTAATTTCTTCTAATTGTACAAACATATGACTAGCTACTCATTAGGACAGAGCCAGAGCGATTCATCCATACAGTATTTTCGTGGGAACAGTATGGTTTCTTCTTGAACCTAAGTATGAACTGGAATGAAGATGTCTGGATTTGATCAGGTTTACTTCTCTTGTGCTGTGTGATAGACGGATCTTGCTTCGACTTCCTGCAATCAGGAAATGTGCATCCTTGTTAGTCATGGCAGATCACTCTCACTTACCTTCTGTGTAAGGTGTCTATATCATTTCTTACTGTGTTTCTCTGTATAGATGATAGTGTTAAATATGGTCTCCATACATATACAGCATGGAGTATAATCTGGTTCTTCTCAGCCACATGCAATCTTCGATGCCATAGCTATGCTTTTGGCTACAACTGACTTCTGTTGGATGAAGTATTCTATGGTAGTTAAGCATTCTTTCTTCTAGGAAGCATAGCATTTGAAAGTGGGGTAGCTGTATCTGTTTCCAATCAGTGTGGTTATGTTAGAGATTTCAACTTCTTTTATTAACAATCTAATTAGAGGTAACGAAAGATACTTCATTTTATATAAATTTGACATCTTCCACTGATGTCCTTCTAACATGAATTTGAATTAGATAATGAAACAAGAGATTAAAATACCGAGGAGTATTAGGAAACTGTTAAAAAAGTTATATCTTGGGAGAAAGCAATCAGTAAAGGGATTGCATTGCAAGTGTGAGGACCAGAGTTCAGATATCCAGCTTCCAACTACACAGATGATATGATAGCATTCATAGCTGTAGCATGGGGGAAGTAAATTTGGAGCTCACTGTCCATCCAGCCTAGACCATCTGTGAGTTAAACATGTACACACACATGCCATACTCAGATGCACACACATATGAGAGAGAGAGAGAGAGAGAGAGAGAGAGAGAGAGAGAGAGAGAGAGAGAGAGAGAGAGAGAGAGAGAGAGAGAGAGATGCTCAGCTTTCCCCTGGTGAGCCTTTCTTTTTAACCAGCTCCTGTATACTGGGAGAAACATCATCTGTGAACCTGATGTCAGGTTACCCCAGTGTTTTTATCTTACTCTTCGTGAGTTCCTTTGTCTTATACAGAAAGCTACAAGGAGGATAGTGAACGACTTACAGGAGTCGGAAGACCACACTCATCTCTATAGTGAGATACCCTGAAAGCTGAACCTATTCTATCTTGCGTTTCTTGAGTTCACTACACCTGCTGCAGTGCAAATACCTATTTTTCTTTTTTCTAACCTTGCATATGGAATGCCTATCCATAGGACAAAAAGGTTTGCGAAATGCCAACACCAAATATGACATCTGAGTGTTTTGAGAAGACAGCATATTTTTCTGACCTTACCCCGAGCTTCTCTACTGAGATAGACCATAAAGGATTTCTCCGACCTTCCTCTAAAGTAGGCTATGGGAATTTCCATTCCAGCAGTGTCTTCTCTATTGACAATGGAAATAAGATCGTGATTCTCAAAGATAAATGTCAAGAAGAAATCACATGAACTAGCTTGCTATGTATAACCTCCCACAACTCAGTTTATGACCACTGCATCATACCATCTCATCCCTAATTGAAGCTCTCTGTTTTTCCATAAAAATACATCAATTTCCTACTTACTTGTTTCCTCTTTGCTGAAGGCTTCCATGTCACATAAAACTTAAATAGGGGTGAGGGTGTAGCTTCGTGTCAGGTTATTTGCCCAGTATGGGTGAGCACTAGCTTTTATACCAGTACCCCCCACACACACACACACAAACAAACATAAAAGACCAAAATAAAACATGGAGCAACTTCTCAGCTTTTATTGTAGTTGTAGTTACTTTATATTGTGGTATAAAGGTCTTAGCCATGGACCTAGCACTGAAAAAGAAAAAAAAATACACGTTTTTCTTCTACATGAACCATAGAAGCAGTATAACTATTAATTTTCAAATATAAAAATTATCAAATACAGTAAATTCCCACTTTTGTGACTTCTCAAATAGACTTCTTCAAGTAATATTTGTTTTCTATACAAGTTGATGTTGGCTTGTTAATCTTGACAATCTAAGAGCTTCTCTATTCAATAAATCTCTCTGGCTAATGAAGGGATGCAAATATTATCCTTCATGTATCTTGATAGTTATTTAATCTTGGTTGCTTTACTTTTGTTACATAACTTGTTGGGATCTTATTGGAGGAGGAGATGGAGGGTGGGTCAGGGGTCAACAGAAGGAGGGATGAGAGGGGAATCTGTAGTTGGTATGTAAAATGAATAAAAAAATTAAATAAATAGAAAACTAAGCAGGGTAAGGAATATATATATATGTATCCAGCATTAGGATTACACCTGTATGCCATTTCTCTTTGCGTTTTACCTGGATGCTGGAATCTGATCTCAATGCCTCATGCTTGCAGGACAAGCACTTTACCTACTGAGTTGTTGCCTCAGCCTCCTGAACCTACAGTTGACTGGTGACTCCTGCTTGTTAGAGTAGAAGGACTGGAAAGGTGGGTCAGTGCCTAAAAGTGCACATACCATTCAGGATGGGAAATAATTCATCTCACAGCGCCAATTTCAGTAGATACAATGGCAAATATCTCCAGCTCTAGCAGATCTATAATCCTCTTTCATGTGATAGTGCACTCACATGAAAAACCCTCACATAGACATACACTATACATAATTAATCTGCTCTTCCTGGCTTTTCCTGGTTTTATGAATAGAGATTGGTTTTAAAAACTCAAGTTTCAATGTTCTTTTTCTGTATGTAATTAATTTCCTAATCTCTTTTGTAAATATTTTTAGAAATGCTCTTTAACATTCTTAGAATGTCAAATCTTCCAAAACTCCTGGAAATTAAAATATATATATATATATATATATATATATATATATATATATATATATATATATATACTTGTATAAAATGCATGCTCTTGCAAATATATTTGTCTACATAAAGGGAGATATATATTCTATGTGAGCTCACAGATTTTCTTCAAAGGTGGCCAGAGTATCCAACACGTAATAGGTTCTGTCAAAGATATTTATCATGCACTTTGGCTGCTTAGCATCTGAGCCATCTTCATAGCGGGTTCACTTCTTCCCACGTAGAGGCAGATCTGATTTTCCTTTATGGAAGCTAAAAAATAAAAGCCCAGTGCCCCTGGAACTGTCAGGATATCTATGGAGTAGCTTTCACCAATCAGATGCACATAACCAATACTTTAGATTGTATGAAAAAAAGAAGCATAAGCTGTAAAGAATTCATTCAGATGAGAAGGACAGCTCCGTGCAGTCTATAGAGTTTGTGCATGGCAGCAGATCCAAGGGTGGCATGCAACACTCTCTGTCAGCCTGGCATGAGGACAAACTGCAGCATCTTCATCCACCATAGGCAGCACCGAGTTTTCAACAAGGCTGGTTATCAAGCACAATTTGGATGTTGTATAGACTATGTCAGGGTGCACACACTGTTCAGTTGCTCAACACTCTGGATTCAGCAGGACTCTGTGGTTTATTTACTGTTCTGCTGCTTCTATTTTGCAATTCTTGAGACATTTTCAACAGGCGACCTTGAAATTTGGGTTCTGAAATGTATGTAGCCAAATCCATTATAATTTAGTTAATATGCTTTAGATTGAAACCCTATTTCTTTAGTTTCATAAGCCCTTCAGTGGTCTGGTGAAGTTCAGGAAGAAATTTTTTAATGTACAAAGTAAAATATATGTGAAACTTAAATATCTTTAAAACAAAACAACAATAGCCAACCATTAGGAGATACTGTAAAAGCCAGAAGATCAGGAGTTTGATGTGGCATGTGTCTCCTAGGAACATAGAAAAATAAATCTATAAATATCCACCAACATTATTGCCCAAATGTGAGCAGAACAAGGACAATAGCAACGGGCAAGCCAAAGTAGACTTGGATTAACATCTCAGGTCCCCATGCATATGAAATACTTGGATACATTATTTAATTTCCTAATACATCTGCAACTGAACTGTCTCATCACAAGTACTTCTCATCTTGTTCCCTATATTTGTACATGATTATTTCATTTTTTTCTTTTCTCAAAGAAAATGATATAGAATCATTTCTGATGGATCTCCTTGTCTAACATACCAGTAAATTCCCTGGTTCTCATTTCAAAACACAGATAACATTGACAAGGGTCACTGATCCTTCCCTAGTCAAAGCTGAGTCATTTTCTGTTTGACTTAATGCACAGCTTTTATCTTTGTTCCCGTTACTATGTGTTACCACTTGATTAAATATGACTGGACTGCTCTCACTACAATGCAAGCTCATTTTTGCCACTACTTTATTTTTAAATATAATCAAGCCATATTCTACAGAGCATGAATTCATGGATGATAATTATACAGTGGGTGAATCTAACCAGTTCTTGGAGTTGTTAGATATATAATTCTATGAAGAAAAAAAAAAACATTTCTATCACTTTAGGTTATTTTCACATGCAGATCTCTGTTGCTATTGACTCAAGAAGAACTTTATACAGATTTCTGGGACATTTGTACATCTTCCCCCATCATTCTTCTTATTTCAGTGATAATTTTGTCTACATTTGAACTCATCTTCCCTATGTCACAGTACACAAAAAGTGTCCAAATAGAAAGATAAGGTGACACTGTGGCCACTTGACTAATTTCTCTTCATTGATAACCTTTATGTAGCCTACAGTAAGCACCTTAATAAAACATTTTTTGCCTAATATTATACTATTTAGAATAAGAAGGGTCTTCTGATTTCACATGTATGGAAAATGCTCATGCTATTCTTTTTCCTTATTTAATTTTTTTTTCATTTTACATACAAATCAGGGTTTCTCTCCACTTCCTCTCACCCCACTCCCCATCCACTCCTCATAGAGGGTAAGGCCTCCCTTGGGGAGCGAACAAGGCTGGCATACCAAGTTGGGTCAAGACCAAGCCCCTCCCAGCTGCATCAAGGCTATGTAAGTTATCCCACCATAGGGAATTGGCTCCAAAAACCCAGTTCATGTACCCAGGGTAAGTCCCAGTCCCATTACCAGGGGCCCTACAAACAAATCAAGCCACACAGCTGTCACCCACATTCAGAGGGCCTATGTCGGTCTCATTCAGGTTCCCAGCTGCCAGTCCAGAGTCTCTGAGCTCCCACTAGCTTGGTTCAGCTGTTTCTCTGGATTTCCCCATCATGATCTTGACCATCCCTTGCTCCTATAATTTCTCCTCCCTCTTTTCAACTGAACTCCAGGAGCTCAATCCAGTGCTTGACTGTGGGTCTCTGCAGATGGTTCCAACAGATGGATGTAGGTTCTATGATGACTATTAGGGTGGTCACCAATCTGATTACAAGGGAAGGCTAGTTCAGGCACCCTGTCCACTACTGCTAGTAGTCTTAGCTGGGGTCATCCTTGTGGGTTCCTGGGGATTTCCCTAGCACCAGGTTTCTCCCTAACCCTATAATGACTCCTTCTGTCAACACATCTCTTTCATTGTTCTCCCTCTCTGTCCCTCCCCCAACTCAGTCATCCCAATCCCTCATATTCCCATCCCCCCTCCTCTCTACCCCCTTTCCCAGTTTACCCAGGAGATCTTAACTATTTCCCCTTCCTAGGGCCAGCAATACCACTCTCATACATATACCCAAAAGATACTCAACCATACCATAAGAACACTTGCTCAACTATGTTCACATTAGCATTATTAATAATGAAAAACTGGAAACAACCTAGATGTCCCTCAACCGAAGAATGGATGAATAATATGTGATACATTTACACAATGAAGTAGTACTCAGTGGTAAAAAAAAAATATATATCATGAAATCTGAAGGCAAATGGATGGAACTAGAAAAAAAATCATCCTGAGTGAGGTAACCCAGACCCAGAAAGACAAACATGATATGTACTCACTCATAAGTGGTTATTAGATGCAAAGCAAAGGATAATCAGGCTACAATCTACAACCCCAGAGAAGCTAGATAGAAAGGAGGACCCTCAGAGGTACAGGCACGCTTCAAGCCGTTCTCCATATGTCAGTTCATCTTAGCATCTTCACGGTTGTAGCTGCTCTCCATATGTTTATGTAGAGTCAATTACTTAAGGATATGCTGACTTTTACTGGAGGCTACCCTGGTCAATGGCATCACTGCCTGCGCTTTGCCCCATAGTTCTTTGCTCATGTGTGTCTCCTGACACTTGGCTCATTTGGGTGCTAGTTACGTGTTGCCCTTCATACAAGACTAGACTTTTCCACAGTAGAAAGCAGCACACTATAAATATTTATAGGATTGGATTGAATGTATCAGAGAACCAAGTGAATAAGAATGAGTTTTGATGATTATGATTTTTACAGTGAACTGCCAGCCCAAGAGATGAAGAAGTCTGCTTAATTTTTAATTACTTTAGGGATGTTGTAGGTATCTAATACATATTTATTGGATGACAGACAGGACAAGATCCATAGTAAGGAATACATCACAGTTAAATTCCAGAACTTCCTTTCTGTTAATGGACTATTCTGGTCCTCACACCATACACTTACTCACATACTCTCTTCTCCTCTGAACAGAGATGAAAATAGCCCTCTTGTTTTAGAATGTGAAGGCCTGTGTTAATTTAATTTAACGAGAACAATATAAAAGGAAGCCACTTGCAGCTGTTAATATTTCTTGTTTTTTTTTTTCTTCTGGAAAGAAAATCCTGCTTACCATGGGATGGTTGAATTTGAAATAGAGAAGCTATGCAAGAATAGGCTGCCTACATTGCTTTCTCATGTGAGTAAGGCACTCCTGCAAAACAACATAAAACATACACACTAATGAGAAACAAAACAGAAGGAAATTGATTTTCTGACTGTTGATCCTAAGGAGCTAGTCACGAATTTAACCAAGTATTCTATGGGGCCACCCATAAATTGATCACATAACTCTGATATCAATAGTGGAAAACAAGAAAGAAATCAAATCAATGCTTAGATTTGGAGAGGGACCTCAAAGCAGAGTTATGTGTAAGTCTGGTCTTGTGTGACCTTCAGATCATGGTAAATTTTGTAATATCAATAGTTGAGCTATTAGCTCACTAAGTTTTTACTGCTTCATTTCAGATAGTAATTTAATCTTTAAAAACATGAGAATACATATTATTATAATTAATATCTATGTCTCTGAGGGTTGAAATTTGTCAAGAATGTTTTAGGAGTACATAAAGCCTCACAGATTTGCAAATATTTTTTTTTTTCTTGCCAACTGGATTGTAGGGTATCTTGGAAGCAATTAAATTATATATGTATTCTATATATATAATTTATAATATATATTTTCAATGTAAATATATGTTATAATTTTAAATTTAATACACATATATTGGTATTAGCTATTTATGTTACTTTTTTATACTGTTTTGGTGTGGAAATGGACCAATAAATATTGAAAATATATGATTTCAGGAGTATGCACTTCTGAATTTATTTAGAATGTAGACATATTTCGAGCTACTGTGCTTATTAATTTTTTATTACGTTTGTTTATTGTTTTGCTGTGTGTGTGCCCACATGCACTAGTGTGCTAGTGAGTATGAATGTGCTAAAGGGCATGTGTGGAGTTCAGAAGATTTGTTTTTTTTGCAGGAGCTGGTGGCCCTTGTAACATGTGGGTCATAGGGATTTGATTCCAGTCATGGGTTCAGTGGCAAGCACCTTTACCCACCAGCTCCTTTTGTGATTCCTGGGCCCTTATGCTATAACAAAAACAAAAAACAAAACAAGAATAATATACAATCTTCTGTGCTGAAGTTTGTTGAGTTGCCCTAAAAGTCCAGGCACTGTGAAATCACTCTCAACTTTTGAAAGATAAACAGTAATACGATCCCTTGCATTTACAGTATGATCAGAAGAAGCACATGTCTTAGAAAAAAACATGATAATAATATTAGACATCATGGGAGCAATTTTCTGGACAAGCCAAAGTATTTTTGTTGTATTTCATTTATTTCAAATGCAGTAGTGAAAGAGCATCAACAATTTTTGTATCTTGTTCTGAACAGTTTCATAATGGGTACTTTGATTATTAATACTATCATAGAACCAACTTAATGTGGTTATGCCTTAGACAGATCAAGAAGTTAATATCTACACAATAAAATGTTGGAGATCTCAAAGGAACCACAAAATAAAGAAGCAAACATTGCATTTCCTATTTTAAGAACCTTATTTACACTCTAAGAGTGATTTGTAGGAGCTCGAAAATATCAAGATGCAGATGTAGAATGAAGGTAAAGTGCAGATGTAACCAACCATCTTATTAAATAAGAAACACAGAACCAATGCAAAGAAGAAAGTCAAGAGGTCAGAGCTAAGAGCAAAAACCTTACCCTTCCTCCTGCAGTGGTCCTACCTCTCCAAAAGAGAGCTGCTTCCTGTGTTAAAGTCTTTATATAGACTTTCTGTTCTGCCTTCTCATTGGTTGTAAACCCAACCACATGACTGCCTCGTCACTGCCTGTCTGTATAGACCTCCAGGTTTTCTATGGTTGGTATTGAGATTAAAGGCGTGTGTATCCAATGCTGACTGTATCCCTGAACACACAGAGACTTACCTAGCTCTGCCTACCAAGTACTGGGATTACAAGCTTATGCCACCACCACCTGACTTTCCTATGGCTTGCTAATAGCTCTGACCCCCGGGCAACTTTATTTATTAACATACAAATAACATTTTAATACAAATAAAATATCACCATAGTAAAGTTCAGAAATGGAAGACCCTTGCAACCTGCTACATTTCAGGGGAAAACAAAGTACCTGTGTAGCAACTCCACTCATACCATGTTCTGTTCTGGATTAAACTGGTCAAAGTCCAGTTCAGTCATCAAGAGTTTTTAAAAATATTTTTAAATTATAATATTATTACATCATTCACCTTCTGCTCTATCTTTCTAACTGATCCTGTTCTCTAATAGGGAGCTTGCTCTTTCTCAAATTCATGGCATCTTATTCTTTAACTGTTCTTACAAACACATACACACACATATACACATACACACAACACACAACACACACACATACACACACACTCACACTCCTAAATATTTAAAGACAACTTGCTCAGTCTGTATAATGTTACTTGTATGTATTTCAGGGCTGACCATAGGTTTACTAAATCATGCCCTGTGATCCTAATAAACTAATAGATTTGACAAGAATGATGTTGCTGTTGGAAACTTTATTAAAAAACCAGCACAATTAACTAGCAAAAGATTTTCTCTCTCTCTCTCTCTCTCTCTCTCTCTCTCTCTCTCTCTCTCTCTCTCTCTCTCTCTCTCTCTGTGTATGTTTCAGTATATATTTATGTGTATATAAGTTGAGGAGACAAAATAAGTTTTCCTTTGTCTAATTAAAATATGGGGATATAATTATGGAATGTTCATCTTTATTCCCTCAATAGACACAGCATAAAAATGAAAATTTTCAATATCTGAATCTGTCAAAAAATCATAGGCCAAAAAGTCAATATAATGGCAAATTGCAGAGGAACTGAATTAAGAGCTTATTATAGACCTTTGATTTATTATTTTTTGTGAATTATATAATTTAAATGAAACTGTATAAAATGAGAGTAATTAATTAAAATAATGAGCACTATCATTTGTTTATCTAGACCCATTGAGTGACAAATCACCAGAGAATACTTTTTAAGAAGCAACTATATTTTGAGTGAAACAAAACAACACAAAGCTGGCAACACCGAGCATATCATATTAAATTTCCCCATTTTAAGCCACAGCAATATTTAATTGGGTTGATGGCTGCAAGGAGTTTCCATGCATTTACTTCTCTAATAAAAAAGAGAGAGAGAACAGAAATATTTGACTGATGTGGGCAAAAAAAATAATAATAATCTTCAAATAGCACGTGAGTTCATTTCTGCAGCCTCAATTTGTCTATTAACCTGGTGAGAACTGGTGCTTGCTGGGCAGTAATGCTCCCTTCAGGCTGTTTTCCTCCCCTCTTAGACCCATTAAATGAACCAATTTTACCTGTGCATTGACTAGGAAAAGTTGTCCCACTTTACTACCAAGTTCACTGTGAAGGCAGTTGGCAGAGAGAAAGTGAACGTCATCCAACACTGTGTATTACCTGATGGCTATTCATTTGACATGTTTATATTTCTCTCCAGCATACCAATTAAGAGAGTTCACCTGTCTCTCCTAGAAAATTGCTTAGAATGGGTTGCGAGAATCAACCACAATGCCCAAGGTCATTGTCTAATAGAGTAAATTGTCCAATTATAGAGTAAGTTGCAGAAACAATAGGGGAACATGATAAAAAAAATACTTTAATTAATGTCATCTCACTAATAGACTGGCTCCTTCCTGCTTTGTCTAGATAACACGATTTAGCTAATCTTTTCATTTCTTCAGGGTGCAGTCTTGGCAAGATCATTATTGTGGGTGGTGCTAACCAGTATCTCAAGCTGCCTGTCACAAGCCTATCGAGTGCTTAGAGACAGGAGGAATCCAAAGCACTTGACATCTATTAATGAACTTAATCCTCATGATAACCCTAGAAGATAGAAACAAGTACTATCTCCATTTTATACGAATTAAGGAGCAGAAAGAAGTGACAGTTCAGTTGAGAACTCAAAACATATTCAGACAGAGTAAAATAATTTTTCTCTTGTAAATAGTTAGCACTTTAGTGGATTATGTCTTCCTACAAAACATATATTAAAGTCCTAAACTCTGTTTCTGGTAAATAAGATGTTATTTGAAAAGAGAATTATTTTAATATATAATTAAGCTAAGAGGTCACCCTATTATATGTGGAGTGGTGGAGGTTTTAATTGAAGGACTGCCACCTTTGTCATAAAGTAGATAAAATACAGACAGACATTGGATATGGAGGCCTAGGTACACGCACACAGATCACACAACCATGCAGAAATGGAGGCAGGAATTGCTATGATGTAAGTGCATAAGCTACAGGATGCTGAACTTTTCAAGCCATTACAAAAGCTGAGTAAAGACAAAGCTCAGTCATCCCTGGGATTTTTAGGAAGATAATGACTCCATTACACCTGGCTTCATGTATATCTACCTGGCAGAAATTTTGGAGAATCAATTTTTGTTTGAGTAGAATATGAACTCTTTTATACAAATTCAAATGTATTTTGCAGTTTGACTTCTGAATACCCCTAACCTTCCCTACAAAGTTTCCTCAGGATTTTTAAGATCTAGTAGCACAAACAAATTTCTGTAGTTGAATTCATCATTTGATTTCTTCTCTCTGCTTTGCAAGAACCACTTTCCCAGATCCTTACCTGCCCAGCTAGAGCCTACTCAGTCTGGTGACTCAGCTTGAGCCTTATTTTTTTTTTTTAGCAAGGTGCTCTGTTCTTTTCTATCTAATGCTGCTTTCCCAGTGAGCAGTATCCTGTCCCCATTTCATCATAGCAATTGCAGACTGCTCTTTAATCATTGTTTTGTTTGTTTTTCTTTCATACAGAAAGTTAATATTGTGAGACTAGAAAATGTGTTGAATTCAATTTTTGATTTGCAGCACCTCTCTGTGTTTGGATCTTAGTGTTCAAAGGCTGTTCATTGAATAAATGAGTAAATCTACTCTGCACCTTCAACTCTCCCCCAACACACACACACACACACACACACACACACACACACACACACACACACACACACTTGTCTCAGCATGTAACCTTACATGTCTCATCAAGAACACAAACAGGGATTCCTTATCTTAACTTCCTATCTTCTCTTTGTACTGACTTCATGTAGCCTTATTAGATTTGGAATTTCAATCTCTTTTAGTGTTATGCCTTTTCCCCATTCTAATGTAAATCTCCCCTTTCCTCTGGTTTCCCTCATCACCATTTTCACGTATTTGAGGGATGCTCCATCCTCATGTTTCTGTTAAGGATCCAATGCTCACATTTCTCTTCACAAAGAAAGCCATCAATGAATGTGTAATCTCCATTTCATACTGGAAGTTTTATTTCTCAAACTGCAGTCTCCACCTCCAGTTGATTTAATCCTTTGCAAATGAACAGCTCCAAAACCTCACACAAAATACTAGAAAAAAAATAGTAGGTGACATTTTCTTGCTATCAATCTCTGATTCTGTAATGTCTCATCTTTCTGTTTGTCTCACAGCTAATGCTTTCTTTCTAGTTACTTTCCGGTTTCCTGCTTTTGTTTTTAGTTCTTCCTTACTTATTAGCATTTATCCAGTATTTTACAATGTTATGCTCATTACTCAGAAATATTTATCTGTGTGCATGATTTTTATATTTCTCAGACAACTTTTAATTGCTGAAAAGTCATTTTCCATGTTAATTGTGTGAATCCAGGTCTAAACACCTGAGACTATAGTGGCTCTCCTCACCTCCATTAAACTTACTTTCACTGTTTAGCTAAAGCTTTATCTCCATAGTATAGAAATACTGAAAACACTTTTAAGGACTTCTTTCTTGCTTATTCATACTTTTATTTATGAACTGTATTTGTTAATTCACCTCTTAAATTTATTTTTCAAATGTCTGTTCATGTGGCTGGATTGACACAGTAGCTTTTACAATTTGTATCCTTTAATATGGTTCTGAGTTGACATTGACTCGATTTTCTCTCTGAATTTATCACTACAATGTGACTGATTGGGAAATGTCATATCTTTATATATAGTCCACCAATATTTAATTTTCATTATGCCCTAAGAACACAATCCAAAGTTAAATGCAATAATCCTTCATTAAGTGAAGTTACTTCAGTATTAATCAGGAAAGTGGAAGGTTAGTATATAGTTAGTGTAATTCCAAAGCTCATTCTCATTTCATTTCATCAAATAAGAAACTTGTATCAGTGTTAATTTTTCCTCTGTCTCTGGTTGGCAAAGAACAAATATTTAAGCAATTTACAGTCTCTTGCACTACTTGTGAGGTCTATAATGAAAAGGAAGCTCAGATGGTAACACTGGCATTAATAATAATGACAAATATTTTGAAACCCTACATGCTGAATGAACTTTACATTATACCTTGCAATTTGCAATGCAGTTGTATATATTATAGCTATCTAACCTTACAGCAGAGACAGCTAGGTAGTCAATAAATTCATTTTTCTCTTTTTCATAGTCATAGGGTCACACAGGCAGGTGTGTTTGTGAAATTAAATTGTAACCACTAGATCATGAGCAGAAGTATGATACGACAGAGGTAAACTTCCCCACTTGATTCCGGGTGCACATTTTATCGTTAGTTAGCTGGACAGCAGTATACAAGCAAGCCTACAAATTTACAGATATTTGTCATCCTTAATCTCTCTCTTCTGTACTAACTCATATTCCCTCATCCTTCCTAAGATTCTCTTCTGATTAAGAAGCCCCACTTAGAGACACAACAAAGTATATTATGTAAGTTTCTATATAAAGAATTAAGCCTCAATTTGAAGTCATTTATCTTCAAAACTTACTACAGTCTATAACCACAGAACACACATACACACACACACACACACACACACACACACACACACACACACACACACACACACAAGAGCCAAAACAATTTATGTTAAATTATTTTCCCCAAGACTGAGCATTAAACTCATGGCCCTGTGCATACTAGGGAAGTGGTCTACATTGAGAAGGAGCCCTAGCCTTAGAAAGTGCTTTCAGTACTTATATTTAAACCAAGTAAATTCTGTGTTGTATATTTTGGATAAGCAATGATTTACTTGGAAGAGAAAAATATATATAATTTTTAAGATGCTATTGTGACACACACTTCAGCCATTGACAGGATGTCAGGACAATTGAGAGTTCAAGGTCAGACTGAAAGAATGATAAACAGTGCTGATGGTGGTGCTGGTTCCCTGCAGAAAGGTCAGGAGCCACAGCCACTACTACTTAGTAGCAGAGCTTTATTAGGAGGAAGGTGGGGGAGAGACAAAAGAACCAGGCCTAGGAAAGGGGCACATGCAGAGAGAGGGAAAGATGGCAGGGGGAAGAGACAGAACAGAGTAGAAAAGAGGGTGGGGTCTGAGTCACGTCTTTTTAAGGCGCAAGTGGGCTTACAGAGCTATACCATGCATGTGCTGACTGCGTGACCACGCCTGGAGGATGTAGTCACCAGTACACACTGATGGTGTAAGACGAAAGACCCTTTGCTTATCTCCTGAACTGTGCATGTGCAGTAATGCAGCTGGAGTGAGGGCAGAATTCTAACACAGACTACAATATATATTATAATATATATGCATATAAAATATATATATATATATATATATAAAATAAGTGAAACTATCTTAAAATAAGCAAATATGTACATATCTACATACATATATGCATACACACATACATAAATGATTTCTATCTTGTCAACATTTATCTACAGTCTTAACATTTTTCTAGATTTTTTTCATGCTCAGCCATGTAAACATTTTCCTTCTTAAAAATCATTTCATTTATTATCGTGAATGTCTATGTGTTGCTTGTGTATTTGAGTTAAGGAGGTGTACACTTACCACAGTGTGCATGGTCAGAATACAATTTTATAGAGTTGAGAACCTTTCACCTTTCCATGGGTTTAAGGGTTTTAACTTGATTCTCCAAATCTCACACTATAAAAAATGCCTTTACCTACTGAATTATTATGCCATTCCAACATGTCCTCTTTCAAACACAGTTCATTTATCTTACCAATATTATCAGAATCCAGTTGTTATTAAAATTCTTTTATAAGGACTAAAACTGTTATCCTTCTGGGTTTGTTTTGTTTTGTTTGTTTGTTTTGATTTCTTATTTTGTCATAGAAC
Source organism: Peromyscus californicus insignis (assembly GCF_007827085.1). Lineage (NCBI taxonomy): Eukaryota > Metazoa > Chordata > Mammalia > Rodentia > Cricetidae > Peromyscus > Peromyscus californicus. The sequence goes on from NW_026294458.1 coordinate 52,989,275, forward strand.
ATTCAGAGATGTTGGTTGCCTTGGTGAAACTGAATGCAGTCAAGTTGACAATGAATATAAAGCATCACCATTATGTTTCTGTGTAACCAAAAATTGCAATGTAATTTTATGTTTTTAATAAAGAAAACCCCACTAACTCTTTAAATTTGCATTAAATAAGAGTTAGTTATCTTGATGGTCATAATTGCTTTCTTGAATAAAATGTACACTATAATTAGGCTTTTTTAAAAAATAGTTAAGAAATACTAACAATATGTGAAATTTTTTTCATCTACATCAAATATCTGTTGATTTGGGCTTCCTTTTTGATTTCTCATTATGTCACTTACCAGATGCCCATTTCTCAGTTATTTTTAAGTTTAGCACATAATACAGAACATTTTTGTTAATGTATAAAGGATTTAATATTTGTTTTCTATTAAAGTTAAACAACCATTTCTATCTTTCTTAGATAAAAGAGACAAGGAATATGCCAAAATGTTCCTGCCATTTATGCAAACATGAAGATCATCCTATTTCTGGAGTCCTGTTTATAGCTAAGTGAAGATTCTACCCTAAGCAGAAAGAGTTGAGATAATCAATTTAAAGCTGTATACAAAATAATGAAATTCCTAATATTGATTCTCTTAATTTTTCCCATATTTTTATTACTCTTTTTTTCCTTTTTTTAATTGCTTGTTTTAATTTATGAGATTAGAATATAATCATATCATTTCCCTCCTTCTTTTTCTCCCTCCAAACAGTTTTACAGTGTCTAATTTTGGGTAGACAGAAAGAAAGAAATGGAGATGATGTTGGAATCTCTAGTTAGATTTCTGATATTTTTCCCAGTAAAATGCTTATTAGAACATAGAAGGTCAAAAAGATTTTAAGGAAGTGAAAATGCAGAAAATCATAATGATGGATAAATGTCATTATTACATTTTTTTTGTCCAAACAGCAGAAGAAGCAATTAGAGTAGATCCGGATGTATGCTATGGACTCTGAACTAAGATAATATGTATGCATTATTTTAATAAATTGTAACAAAATAAATTCTGTGACAGGACATCTTGATAATGGAGTCAATGGAAATATGGAAAATCATATATTTTCTTCACACTACTGATGAAAGCCTAAAGTTGCTCAAAATTAATAATAAAATAAGGCCCTTAGAAGGTTGGCTAGAATATCTTACTTTTGTCATATACACAATTCTCATGTAAAATTATTTGTATGCTTACAGGAATGTTAATATATCTTACACAATGAATATTAAAAGATAATTTATTGTTCTGCAGTGATTTTGTATTTTGAATGGTTCATGTTCTAATTTTCCTCAGTTATCAAAGTATATAAAAGCATTGCCAACATAAATCTGAAAGTATTCTACTTAAAAAGAAAGAAATGGGTGGACAAAAATGTGGTAAATATTTTACGAGATTACTGATTTCAACTTTTAAGGTGCCATTTGTTTTGTAAATGAATGGCTTCTCATATAGGCATCCATAAATATTAGATGACCAAAGGACTTCTTACTTTTAAAAATATGTTTTCCAAGTATTTGCTTGAAAGCTGTTAACTATGAAGACTTCACTTGATTAAAGTAGAAGTTTTATTTCTTGGCATTTTGAGAGTGAGAAGAATGATCTTTTATAATCTAAATAACATACATTTGTCACAAATCCCAGTTATTTATTGTTGTGTATCTCAGGAAATTCCAATCAAAATGTCACAAAGTGCCTCTGAAATGTAAGTAGAATAATTAACAGATTGTTATAATAATATATTCCTAGAAATATTGACTGATAATACATAATAGATTTAATAAAAATAATTCAAAATGTTTTCTGAGAGTTCTAAACTATATTTTCTTTTGTGAATTATTGTAGTCATAATATACTCCTTTGTTATAGTCCATTAATAAATTCAACAGTTTCTACTTCAATAATATGTGTACATAAACAAGGAAAAGAAAATTAATGACCCCCAAATCTTAGGAAATAATGAAACAATAAAGGTTTTCTTTATGTTAAAGATATGTAAGTGAAAAAATTGCTGTTTTTGTTCATGTTATATACATTGATTGCATATAATTTTATTTTCCCAAATGAATTATATAAAAATCAAAATTTACATCGAAAGATTTTGTATTTATTGCTTTAAATAAGGTACATTAAACAGAAATAGAAAACATGGGTATATTCAGCTGATACTGACCTAGAATATTTCTCTCTACTAACTTTTCTAGTGCTGGAAGATGCTATGTGTGCTTCCAGAGAGGAAAAGTAATCATCATCTGCAAATTTGGGAGGTACAGTAACAACTGGCCTGGCAAAACCTGTCCACTGGTGTAACAGTGGCATGAACATCGTGGGAGTAATCAACCATTTTTTTTTCCCCCGTCGGAGCTGAGGATCGAACCCAGGGCCTTGTGCTTGGTAGGCAAGTGCTCTACCACTAAGCTAAATCCCCAACCCCTCAACCACTTTCTTATTGGACTGAACTTCCACTTCACAGATGGAACTGATACCTGCTATTGTTTCTCTTCAGAAAACGTGTGTCTATGCAGATCATAGGCCTTAGGGGAGAACATACTGCTATTATCACGTTAAATTGACACAGTATTAAACCAACTCCTAATAACTTTTTGTTATACCCAGATTAATGCATCTCTCCACCCTTGTCAGAGATGCATTTACAGTAGAAGGTGATTAACAACAACAACAACAACAACAAAAAAAAACCCTGACCAAGGTTCAGAGAACAAAGAACTGTGGGATGCTCATCCTTAAATGGAACATCTATACTACAGATCCTCTTCCTAAGTCTTGTGGATCATTACAGAATAGCAAGAGGAAAGACTTTAAGAGCCAAAGGCAGTGAACGGGTACAAAGAAACCAGTCCTTGGGACACAATTGCTATACAGCAGTTGAACTCACAGCAGTTATAACAGTATCCATACATAACCCCAGTGCAAGGTCAAGCTAGAACAAATCCTAGCATGGAGAAGGTAGGTGGGTGTGAACTTCCACCCTAGCAAGGAAGCTATTGGCAATTGGTAGCTGCTGGAAGAAAGTAAGTTTTCTTATAGGTTACTGCTTGTGGATTAGCCATGCTCCAGAGGAAGGTTGCTCATCTCTGAATATGAGAGCAGCACAAAAAAACTTGGTGAGTGAACAAAAAAAGACACAAAGTTCGGAGGGGAGGAGTGGGGGTTGTACCTAGAGAGAGAGAAGGAATATCTTCAAAACTCTGTGCAAAATTCCCAAAGATCTAGTAAAAATCAAAGAAAACATAGCAGCTGAGACATTTTATATATACGCAACTTTTTAAACAAACCAGGATAGAAATGTTTAGAAAGCTTGCTAGTAAATTTTCATATAGAAAAAAATAAGAAGCAATAGAAAAAAAAAAGGATCTTATATTACTCTCTACTGTGGGTGTATTTTTAGCTTGTTTGTTAGCTAGCTATAGAATTCAGTGCTCAGTCTTTCCTATTTTATTACGCAGTGACAAATAATGGAATTTTATCACTATAAAATGTTCTTTCACATAGTTAGATATAATGACCTCAATGAGGAAAAAACAGCCATTGATCCAGAAAAAAAAATGATGGTAACCTTATCATACAATGATATTTTAACAAAGATTATCTGTATTAATAGATTTATATTAAGTTTTCTAATTAAAAGCATAAAAGCAATCATAGAGAAAGGTCACTTTTATTGTTATTTTATTTATTTTTCCTATGTAATTAGACATTTATTTCCCAGCAGATTAGAATTTGCAATATTAAAATACTTAATTGAAGTTCGCATGTTAAACATAAGTGAATAGCATTATGCATTAAATTATAGTGTTAATATAGGACCTCTCTGTCTCTGTCTCTGTCTCTGTCTCTGTCTCTGTCTCTGTCTCTGTCTCTCTCTCTCTCTCTCTCTCTCTCTCTCTCTCTCTCCATATGTATATGTTGTTTGAACCATAGATGGTTTTTTAATAAAAAAACAGAGCCAGATATTAGGGTGAAAACTGAAAGATCAGAGAAGCAGAACAACCTGCCACTAGCTCTTACTTCTACGAAATCCTCAGCCTAAAGAGAGTGAGTTCCTGTTTCCACACACCTTATATTCCTTTCTCTGCCCTGCCATATTACTTCCTGGGATTAAAGGCACATGTGCTTCTCAAGCAAAGGCATGAGATCTCAAGTCCTGGGATTAAAGGTGTGTGTCAATACTGCCTTGCTCTATTTCTCTCCTATACTGGGTCAATCTCATGTAGCCCAGTGTGGCCCTAAACTCACAGAGATCAAGAGGGATCTCTGCCTCCTGAGTGATAGGATTAAAGGTGTGTGCCACCACTGCCTAACCTTTACATCTCATCTAGTGGCTGGCTCTGTCCTGTGATCGTCAGTCAAGTTTATTAGGGTACACAATATATCGCCACACCACACACACACACACACACACACACACACACACACACACACACACACACGGGGTGGCGGGGAGAGAGAGTTTGTGTGTGTACATTGTTAAGACATGAAAAATGACAGCATATACTTGCAAAGACCACAGTAAAAATACTCTTTTTAATGGTTTCTTTTTCCCTTTATTTCATGCTTTAATTTAAGAAGGTATTACAAACAATCAGATAGGGAAATTATGAAACCACATAATAAGTTAAATGCCATGAGACAAATTAGTTTTATGAACATGAATATAATATGTGAAACTTTTCTCTCTCTCTCTCTCTCTCTCTCTCTCTCTCTCTCTCTCTCTCTCTCTCTCTCTCACACACACACACACACACACACACACACACACACACACACACACACAGAATCTTTATCATACATTGTACAGGTGATTTTTTTGAGCCACTTTGCCTGTGATGATTAGCCGTAGAACTTGCAACTAGGCACTTGAAAGTATGCTTTTGGCATCTGAAATATTTACCACAATAGGATATTAATGTGTCAGGGACCAGCCAGACTATCAAACAGTCCTTGAAGGGAGGAGTGGGGATTAAGAAATAATAGATATGAAAAGTATAGATGTAGGTGAAGAAAAAGACAGAGCCACAGGTTAGATTCCAGAGGGCTCTCCATCAATACCACAGTTGCCTCCAGTTTATTCCTAATGGACTTTTTATACACCAGCAATGGGAAAGGCAAAAGACCTCCCTTTTCAAGGTCGAGTTACAAAGTGCAAACAACTGTAGACCCTTCCTTAATTTTCAAAACACCTGGTAACCACGTCTTACTGCAAAGCATCTTGTAATTAGGCCTTGAAGAATAAGACATCTGGGGTAACCATACCTTTGGCCAAAATATCCTATTAGGCAGCCTTGTGGGGCAAAGCAAATTCAGAGTCTCTGACCCTGAGAGTCAAGGTGCAATAAGGCCTCACTATGGAGTCTCTGTGGGTCCCCACATTAATGGACTTTAATTGGACCTGTCTTGAATACAGAACTTTCAATGTAGTGTATTGTGGAGAATATTGGTTTTATAGGCCAGTAAAAAGCATAGCTTTATCTTTTACTTTGAAATTTAAAGTCATTTCAGAAACAACACTCTCATAGCTGAAGCATTTTAAAACTATGGCTGCAAATGGGCCATGGGAAGCATGAATAAAAAGTGGTAGGAGACATTGAAGGGAGACTTTAGCATCTGTATGATGACATGTTAATCAGCTTTATATTACTGTGACAAGTTCTAGAGATAATCAACAAAAAGAAAGAAAGAAAGGAAAAAGAAAGAAAGAAAGAAAGAAAGAAAGAAAGAAAGAAAGAAAGAAAGAAAGAAAGAGAGAGAAAGACTATTTCAATCCATGGCTGCTTGGCCCTTTTGGTCTGGGCTTGTGGTAGCACAGCATATACCAGCATGAGTGTATGGTAGTGTTGACCTCATGATGATCATGAACCAAAGGGAAAGACAGAAAGTGGGTAGCCTCCCCTTAACCTATCCCAGAGCATGTGTACAATAACCTATTCCCTTCCACTAGACCACACCCAAATATTCTAACCTACTCCTGTGTTACTCTTCTTGCAGCTGTGACCCTATACCTGACAAGAAAGACCTTAAGACATTCCTATGGCTCACAGTTAAAGGTATAGAGTCTATCATGGCCGATAAATCATGACCACAGGAGTGGATTCCAGATGTGGTAGTGGGAACTTGCTAACATCTGTGTCAGGGTTCAGTGTTAGAGTCCAGCCCTGACTTATCCAAGGATTCCTTGAAGAGGGGAGTGAGGAATTAAGAAACGCTAGATAGAAATATGGATGAAGAAAAAGACAGAGACACAGGAGAGCTTTGGGAGGGCCCTGGGTCAATACCCAGCAGCCCCAACTTTATTTCTACTGAGCATTTTATACACTAGCAAGGGGAGAAGCAAAAGACCTTTCCCTTTCAAGATCAAGGCACAACACACAACCAGGTGTAGACCCTTCAAAACACCTGGTAACCAAGATTTGGCCAAATCATCCTATTATACAGTCCTACTGGGTAAAGCAAGCTCAGACTTTCTGACCTTGAGTAAGGCCTTACTAGGCAGCTTCTGTGGGCCCTGACACATCTGGGTGGATCAGGAAGCAGAAGAGAATCCTGGTATTCCTCAGGCTTTATCCCCCTCCCCTTTTATTTGTTGTGGATTTCCATGCCACAGCATGCTGTCAACCATGCTTAACATAGCTCTTCCATCTTCTGTTAAATTTCTCTGGAAATAACCACACAGTCCCTCACAACACATGTCAATGTCTGCCTCCTGAGGGATTGCCAGTTCAGACAAACTGACCATAATGATTAATCATCACACCCACCAACAGCATTTCAGACTTGAGAATAAACCTTCAGCATGTGGACCTCTGAGAAACACTTATGAAAGCATAGTAATGATGGAGTGAAAATTAACATCATTTGAAGTACATGGGAGGGCAGAAAGTGGGATAAAGGGAAGATCATCATCATCCTGAACTCAGTTGACTTTGACAAAGGGGTGAAGTCATGAAAAAGACAAAGTATTGGCATTCAGTAATAGCAGATGTGAACATAATGTGACCAACACAGAGAGGAGTTATATGGTACAATGAGCAAATGGACATAGGGAACACCCACAGCATTATCAGCTGGGAAGAGAGAGTGAAGAGCAATTCAAAGAGAAACGACGTGACATGGGGTGACTTCTCAACACACCTCCAGAAGGATAGAAATACTAAAATTATTTCTATCAGTTTAGTAATTTACCCTTAGCATGGCATCATCCCTGATTCCTTATTAAAAAAAAAAAGGCTTCCTGCCACTTGCCATATAGTCCATTTGAATATGTCCCAACACTACTGAAGATGCATTCTGAATGTCTTTATTTCTCAAATTTCTAGGACTTTGTGCTAAAGCAAGATGCCATCTCCCCACCATGCTGTAATATCCATTTTTAGGACAAAAAAATCAGAGATTTCTTCATTTGATTCTATAACATGCTATGCTATTATTCTAACAGGGTTAATTTTTATAATTACCCTGAACAATGATTACAGATTTTTAAACTTGCCTATGGACCTCACCTGTATGTATACACCCTTCAATGTTGCTTCTATTCATTTGCATCACTTTTTATCTCTATTTCAAAAAGCCATAATTAATATCTTCCTTATGATACATTTTCTGTTTCCTAATCAGAAAGGATCCTTAATCAAAAACATCTAGGATGGGAGTTTCAATACTCAGAGATGTAAGATGTCATGCTTTAAATGAAAAATATTGCAGCCAATTTTTTTTTTCATATTCAAAACTTAAATTTACAAGCAAGCCTGTTTCCTGTGTAATTAAGTCTGTTTGTGACTGACTGAGAAAAATGGGCAGTTCCTTTGAAAAACATTGTGAATGCATGTGTTCAGGGTCACATTTTGTTTGAGCTTTATCATTTTTCACATGAAATTAATTTTTCTTTGCTGACTATTGTCACAATAATTGGATATACACTCCACAAAAAGATATTCTTTGATGTTTCAGTCAAATATCTACATTTAAATAAAAACTTACCAGAGCAGAAAACAGAAGGAAATTGTCTATCTGAAATGCATCCTGTCGCTCCTGATGAGCACAGTGTAAATCTGCTGTCCTAGGTCTCCTAGTCTTTGCATTTGATGCTGAAGGTGGAAATTACCAGGAATCACATATTCGTTTTTTTCTGCCTTGTTCTATTTTTTTTCTTAAAGTCTCAAAGCCTTGGAAGCTGTTCAAGATAGCAGGTCCAGGGAAGCTGAGCAATAACTCATTATATAACCAAAATAGTTCATTAAACATGAACTGAATGTAGGAGTGGGGCTGGAGGCAGCTGTCTGGTCATGCTTTGCCACAGCCAAGTTATTTTAAGCTGATGTGAATTAAGTAAGTCTCTTTTATGGCAGTATCTTCTGGGCTCAGGCATATTTCAAGAGAGCAGAAAATAATTAATCTTGGATTCTTTAATATTCAGTATACTCTGAGCTCTGCTTTGCAACAACATATAGGAAATCAAATCTTTCAATCACTTTCAATTGGGTTTATAAGGAATACAACTAAAGTTATAATTCCAACCAACATCCTCAAACAGGTACATATGCATCTTGAAAGAGTGTATTAAGTGTGTTGCTATTTACTAAATAAAACTAGTGTTTTTTTTGCTTTGCTACACTAGTACTTTATACTAGGAAATATGTTTATATATCAAAAATAAACAGTATATGGAACTAGAGACTAAGTAAGTATGGAAATATTGATAATAGTAAAATGTTCTGTGTGTGTGTGTGTGTGTGTGTAAGGAAGTACATTCTTGCTTAGTCTATGCTGAACCGTAATATTGATCGACATAGAATGTCATGTTTGGAGTGGAAAATAATGGGAATATTTTATTTTTTATTCTCTTACATAATTTATTTAGGTAAAAACGTTACAAATTTCAATTATAAGTAGCCCAAACCTGTTTCACCTCAATTGTATTCATATTTTTTGTTGAGAGTTTATCCATATATTTCTCTATATCTTATATTTTCACAAGTGTCATTCTACATGAGAATTATTTCTAGTTTTATTTAGCTTTTAAAGAAATAGCTCATAAAAACCGCTTTTATGGAATAAATCAAGCCTACTAGCATGTATGTTGTCTTGAATACTAAACATTTTCAAATATTTTCTAGGTCAGAACATTCAAGATTTACCCTTTTAGCAATTTGGGCATAGACAACATATTATTAATCATAATACATCTTTACTTATTCATCCTAAACAGAATTTTATATGCTTTGAAAAACATCTCCCAGTCACTGTGCCTTCCCTTGTCCTCACAAGCCTTGCTTTATTTCTGTGAGCTGACTTCAGATGTTCAGGTTCCACATTTGATGTTATTAGGGAGTCATTAATTGATTACCACTTAGCAGTGTTCATATCCTGAGTAATGAGAGCAACACTTCAATGAACACATTGAACAGATGCCTTTTCTACGTACCAACTTCCTTTTACGTGTCCATATACCTAGAAGGGAGACTGCTAGACTGTATGTTTTCTAAATTGGCTGTATGGACTTCCATGGCTGCCATCAGTGTATGAACATTCTCTGGTCTCCACATTATCATCAAGCTTTGCTACCTTTGGCATTTTTAAATGATAACAAATGTGAAGAAATGCTCAATTGCCATCTTAATTTCCATTTCCCTGATGACTGGTGATGTTGAGCACCTTTTTATGATCCACTGGTCACTAATGTGTTTTCTTCTTTTAAAAATTTTTGATAAACATTAGTTGTATATAGTAATGAGCATCAATGTGATTATCTTTGCACCTGGAGCAGTGAGCCCCAATCACAGTCACCTCCCTTTATCTCAGTCCTTGTTCTTGGCAAGCTGTACTCAATTCCTGTCTACATTCAGATCTCGAATGTCTTCTTTTGAGAAATAGCTATGCTTTTGTGCTTAGACATGGCATGGAATATTACTTAGCCTATCATTTTTCCAAATTGAGGTCTGTGAAGTCTCAATGCTCTGAAGAAAAAAAAAATACTAAAACAAAACAACCTCCCACCACAGATGAAAGCATTTTTTGTGTTGAGACAGCTATGGTGGCTGTTTACTACCCAACCACTAACATACTTTATACTTTTGCTACCTATTGCTTATCAGATTAGCACCACACTTTAAACAGATTTGCTATGGTCCCTCCATGAAAACCTTGAGGAACCCTGTTTTTCTTTTACTCAAAACTCAACCCATAAAATATTTGTAAATTACATGCTCACTATGTCAAAGATTGATATCCCACGAGTCGAATTGCTAAGGCAGGCCAAGAGGGGAGTTACTGGTATCGCTGGGTCCTGGTTTCTATATTCTTGTCTTTCTGTTATATTGCTAGTAATTAACTGAGATGCCAGCACTCTGCCTCAGTATATACATAATATATTTTCCACTAAACTGTAATATCATGGAGCTTGGCAGTAAGCAGCCTTGGGGAAAAAGCCAAACCTCTAAGAGCAATTTGATTTGGACAGCAGCACAGATGTGCATGCAGACTATACTGGATGTCCAATCAGGTGGATTGTAAAATTATAGGGAAGAAGTAAACTTCTACCACGATTACAAAACATACTTTACTGAAATGTATAGTCAGACGTTTTCCTGTGTCCTGCCCATCCCGCAGTTGCTCGGACAAGTAAACACACAGAGGCTTATATTACTTACTAATTATATAGCCTAATGGCTTAGGCTTTTTGCTAGCTAACTCCTGTAATTTAATCCATTTTTATTCAACTATGTTTTGCCATGTGCTCCATGTGAATCTTTGATAAGAAAGTGAGACATTTAAGTCTATCAACCAAAAGTCAAAGGACACTAAGAAAATTCTACAGGCATATTCAAGAGATATTATATTACTCTTTTTTAATACTGATTATTTTTTCCTGGTAATAATGAACATGATTTAACTGCCTCTACATCTGTGAGTTCTTAGAGTTAGATTCATAAACTCCAGCATTTCACTTTAATTTTATATTGTTCAAGTAAAGATAGGAAAATTGAGAATTTTTTTTTGTGTGTTCAATAAGTTGTTTTGTTATACTCAGTATGTAACGTGTCTTTATGCCATTGATGCCTGGTTCATTGCTGTTTTACCTTAAAACAACTTCTGGGTACATAGGGTTTCCCTAAAGTAAAGGCTCATATGAAAATGAGCCTTTATATTGTGCAATTATCACATACATATGAGCATGATAGTTGTTCTGATAATCACTAATGTAATTGTTGCTATATACTATTTTTTATAAAGAGTTACTGATTTTCTTCAGAATACTACTTTTTTAAGTAAATTTTTAGTCTTGAGAATTTCACTCATATATACAATGAAATGTGAAGATATGAATCCCAATTCCTCCTCCAACTTGCTATCATAAACCCTAACACTTCCCCCTTCCAACTTCATGTCTTCTCTTTTCTTTTCTTTTGTAGTTTTATGTTTTGATAAGTTACAAAGTCCAATTTGTGCTGCCCATGTATTTTTGGGTGTCAGGCCATTCATTGGAACATGGGAAACCTCCAAGTATCCACACCTTAAAAAAAAAATGAACGAACCTTCATCTTCAGAAGCTTTCATTTCCAATAGATCCTCAATAAAGAATGGGTCCTGGAGAGGGCTTTCCCCATCTATGGAGTTGGAGATGGCTTCCTCTTGTGCAGGTATTTTACAGATAACCCCACTGCTGTGAGTTTATGAGTGCTATAGTCATGCTGTGTCCAGAAAACAGCATGTCACAGCAAAACTCGTCATCCTCTATCTCTCAAGTTCTTTTCTGCCTCTTCTTCCATAATGTTCCCTGTGCCTTAGGGGAAATGGAGTTGATAAAGATGCCCCGTTTAGGGCTGAATACTTAGTCTTTTATTTTTAGCACTTTGACTACTTATACATCTCTATATTGACTACTGTCCACTATGAACAGAATCTCTCTGATAAAGGTTTGAGAGCAGCCAGAGTCTATGGGTCTCAACATAAATATTTAGAAGGCAATAATATGCAACATGATAATTTATCAAAATAACAACTGGGTTTCATCACAAGGCCTCTGATCTCTCTAGCCATTAGTTTTTGGTCAAGATTATTGAGCCAGGTATGAAATTCCCTCCTTTGAAGCAGACCACAAACCTAGTCAGATCACACTTAGCTACCCCATAATTGTCATGATATTATGCACCAGCTAGCATATCTTGCCTTGGAGGTTAGCATTACAAATTGCAGGGTCCTATGTGAAGTAATACTATTGATGCTTTTTTTCCCTTAGCGGCCTACAAAACACTGTCCATTATGATGAAAGCTTGCCAACAGAGAGGAATTTTACTGGTCAGTTTGAGATTGATTTCTCTGTCCAACAGCCAAAATGTGTTGTTGGTAACCAAGGGCAATAGTAATAGCCTGTGTTTTTGAACAAACCCCTGTGGCCTTCCTGACCCATAACACATAGGGAGGTATCCTATGCCTTGCACTGTCATTTTCATTTAATAGTTGACATCTTTTGGGAGTGTTATTGTTGCCATTACAATTAGTCACTTAAAGGGGTCTAAGAAAACATGAGAAAATAAAAATGAGAATAATTAATATATGTACTTCAATTATAAATCTAAATAATAATGGTCCCAATTCTCTCATTATGGCTTACAGTAGCCCTTGTGTGTGGCTGTAAATATAAATTTAGAAGATTTGATGTTGTATCAGTTTTTTTAAGCATTGTTAGCAAGTTTTGTCCTAAGGCTTATGACCTCCTTAGTTATGGGATTTGTTGACAGGTTTCACATTACTGGAATTCATTTCCTCCTTCGGAGTGAGCCTCAAATCCAATCAGGGAGAGGTTGAGTTACTCCCATAGCAGTTGGGCTACTACTGGAAAGAAGGACATATTTTGCCTGGTAGGTTAGTGTTGTAATTCATAGAGTAAAACTGTGGCTACCTCTACTCTCCAGTATCGTGTACAGCATCATCTGGCACTATCAAAATCAGCCAGCAGTGAGGAAGCCTTTAGTTATGTTTCTCAATAATTTTGCATTCACAGTGTGTAGTCTATTCATCTATTATCAAATAGGTCTAGTGAATAGTGAAGAGCCATGGTAAAGTTTGTGCAGATCATTCTCCGTGGATGGAGTGATGTTTTCTCTGGGATATGTCTCCCATATACAATAGCAAAGTCGGGAACAAAACAACAGTGAGATCAGTACAGAACGTCTCCATGGTAAGTATTGTCACGGTGGGGGCATGATCTTCAGTTTACAGCCTCCACTGCACTGAAAGGCAGATAGATGGGTCCTGACATTGTCATCCATCCAATGACTTTGGTCTCAAGGTATTCAAACACCAGTGTTATCCTCAGATGATGATACCTTCTTCCAGTCACAAAGGAAATGGTTATGTGCTTCACTGCCTTAGCTGATGCTCCTGAAGCCTTCTCTATACATCTGTCATTTTCCATGCTTCTCACACACCACAGCTGCCTCCCAGGACTAGCTCTGTCCCTGGGGTTGTACTAGGTTAAATCCAAACTTCCTGACTTGCAGTTGTTTCTGTTCCCAGGTTCCCAGGGTAGGTTGGTTTTCTTTCTTTCTTTCTTTCTTTCTTTCTTTCTTTCTTTCTTTCTTTCTTTCTTTCTTTCTTTCTTTCTTTCTTTCTTTCTTTCTTTCTTCCTTCTTTTCTTTCTTTCTTTCTCTGTCTTTCTTTCTTTCTCTCTCTCTCTCTCTCTCTCTCTCTCTCTCTCTCTCTCTCTCTTTCTCTCTCTTTCTTTCTTTCTTAACAATAAAATCCCTTTTAAAATGATTCTTCCTAGTGCCTTCTGAGTTATGGAGAGACAGATTGGATTCCTCTCCACTGCTGGCATATCCTCTGAAGGAATTGCTATCTCACTAAAACCTGCACCAGGGCCACAGATTGTGAGGGCTGCAGACTTGTGTTGAGGTCAGGAGTACCAGCCATTCCCCCTTTGGCTATGTGGCTTACCTTTGGGGCAAAGCTACTCCTTCCCCCCCTAAGGATGAGTAGCCTGCCAGTTGGCTTTGTGTTCACCTGTCTGCCATTCTATCACTTGTTTCTGAGGTTCTACAAGACTTCCTCTTTCCCTTTAGACTAGAGAATAGTCTTTCTCATAAAGACGTCCAGTTTACCGAGGAACTGTTGTACCATCTAACTCAGAGGTCCACATGACTTTTGTATACTTCTCTTATGTAGCCACCTGACCAAATTCTCAATGTTTGAAATTTTTCTGTATATCTCATCATACTATGAATGAAGTAAGTTTTCCTTTCATTTAATAATATGTATTTTATGTGGGAGGTCTAAAACTGTTTCTATTATTTACATTGTTACTAAAAAAATAATTTTTACTGTGATATTTCACTTTTAAATTTTTTCTTCTAAAATCCCATACTTTTCTATTTTTTTACTTCATTTATCATTTTTTTCTTATTTAACTATTGCACACTTATGGAAACCAATCTTTTTCTAATCTGTTGAAGTCAAATGAGATTTGAAGTATTGATAAAAATATATTCAGATTTGTGTGCCTTGATATCAATTTATTTGGGTTCCTTTTCTTTTTTTAACACAAAAGAAGTCAAACAGCTTATTGTATCTTATCAAATCAAGAACATGTTTGCTGAGGGTAATATCCTTGCTTTGCTGCATTTGAACATTATTCTTTAACATGGCAAGGATGATTTTCTCTTATTCTCTGCCATGAATGAATTCTGAGACAATATCTTCTGACACTCTTGTGTTTGTTTTACTTTATATCTTTAAAAAAAAAAACCGGCAGTTTTTCATGTATAGTTCTTTACCACACTACACTTTAAAGCCCTTTGATTATGATATGTCAAAAATGCTTCCTCCAGTTCCTTCTCTTGTCACCTATCTGGATTGATTTCCTGGAACTCCCTTCAACAAATCTCACACTTAAACAATAATAAATTATGTGTCATTCCCAATGTACAGCACACTCTATCTTACTTTACCAAAAATGTCATGATACATTTTAGGAATACCCTCCTTTGCATATTCATCCTTAGAGTCTAAGGACAGAATTCTTTGAAACTTAAAGAGCATGATAGCATCTTTCTCTTCCCAAAGCTCTGTGCACATTCTGGGGTGGATGATGCTACTGTATACCCATATTATTCTGTGATCATTTTGACTTTCTTACCTTTCCTAACATGCCATTTAAGGTTATATAGGCATTAGTACATTACAAAATATTTCTAGTTGGTTTGAATATGGACACATAGAGGACAGTTTTTCTGTGAAAAATGAAGTTAGCTTTAATTATAAGAAAGGATGGTAAGTGGATTGGGAACTTGATAGTGAGAAGATGGGTTAGAACTCATCCTTCATTTAAAGAGCTTAGTACAGTGAACTAAGGTACCAACCTTAGTTGTCATGATGGTTGCTAACCATCTAGAAAGACTAGGAAGGAAGGGGAAGGGTATTAGAAAATCAGTCAATCTACAATTAGGGAAAGAGGTAAGATGGAAAACACACAAACAGACACAGATAGACATACACACAAAACCCCCACACAGATACACACACACACACACACACACACACACACACACACACACACACACACCATGGTGGTTAAGTCACTTTGGGACTGATGATCCTCTCCACAGGACTTACAGATTAACAACTATCCAACTCACATGTACACAGTGCCAGGAATGAAAAACTCTTATTGAATAGTTAGTCAGGGTAGTCCAAGTGACTCCCAAAACAATATAGACCATCAATGTAGCTCTTGGTTGTCTACTAGGGCTTGAGGGCGGGCCTCTATTGCTGAAAACACCACATCCATAGGGCATAGACTTGGATGATTCTAGCTGGATCTTTTCTGCCATCTAGTTTCCATAGTACCAGAAAGTACTACACAAGCTGACAAAAGAGGAAAATAAACAGTCCTACCTAGCCGAATCACCTATGAATCATAACAATGATAAGCTTGGTAAGGTATCCATAAAAGTGCAGTCTGTGGAACTCAGATATTGGTGGTCATGAACAACTATCTATTTAGACTTGAGGCCCACTTAACAGGAGGGAAATAATATGTGGTACTGAACACTAGCCAGCTTCCTGGGGCTAATGAAGTAATGGACATTAGAAAGGAATTCACTACTATCACTTATCTAGACTAGCATAATGCCTTACTACATTCTAAATCTTATCCTCAGATTATATACTTGTAGATACAGCCCCTCCTCATCAAAGACCCTTCTTTTTACATCCAATGGAAACTATCCCAGAAAGCAACAGCTAGACAGGATGCAGAGATCAACCAATCTTGAGCAGCACATTCCCAACAGATACATCTCTATTACATCTCCTTCATTTGCAACTGTGGCTCAGGGAATCTCTGGCAAGAGATGGCAGAAAGAGTCTATGAGCCAGAATACCACCAAGCCTCCAGTGCAATAGTCTGTCCTAATAATGTCTGCATAAACAAGACCAGAACAATAGCAATAACAATGGACATGTGATATCGAAGTGGGGGGTGACTTGTAATTCCCAGTCCTAGACAATGAACTACAGGCAGCTAATAACTTACTTCTGGGATAAGGAGAATTTACTTCTTCTAGTAATGAGCACCCTTATTGGTTGTCCAAAATAGTTTTGTCAGACATTAAACCATAGATAGACTTGATAGTTTGAATGTTTTTTGTTTGTTTGTTTTTTAATTTTATTTTATAATTTAATTTAATTTTACATATCAGCCACGGATTCCCTTGTTCTCCCTTCTCCCACCCACCCACACCCACCTTCCTCCCAGCCCACCCCCCATTCCCATCTCCTCCATAATGAAGTCAAAACTATACAATGGAAAAAAGAAAGCATCTTCAACAAATAGTGCTGGCATAACTGGATATCAACCTATAGAAGGCTGCAAATAGATTCATATCTGTCACCATGCACAGAACTTAAGTCCAAGTGGATCAAAGACCTCAACATAAATCCAGCTACTCTGAACCTGATAGAAGAGAAAGTAGGAAGTAGTCCTGAACGCATTGGCACCGGAGATTACTTCCTAAATAAAACACCAGTAGCACAGACACTGAGAGAAACAATTAATAAATGGGACCTCTTGAAACTGAGAAGCTTTTGTAGAGCAAAGGACATGGTCAACAAGGCAAGGTGACAGCCTACAGAATGGGAAAAAGTCTTCACCAACCCCACATCTGACAGAGGACTGATATCCAGAATATATAAAAACTTAAGAAATTAGACATCAAAATGCCCAACAGTCCAATTAAGAAATGGGGTATAGAACTAAACAGAGAATTCTCAACAGAGGAAACTCAAATGTCTGAAAGACATTTAAGGAATTGCTCAACGTCCCTAATCATCAGGGAAATGCAAATCAAAATGACTCTGAGATACCACCTTACACCTGTCAGAATGGCTAAGATCAAAAACACTGAAGACAGCTTATGCTGAAGAGCATGTGGAGGTAGAGGAACTCTCCTCCACTGCTGGTGGGAATGCAAGCTTGTACAACCACTTTGGAAATCAATATGGTGCTTTCTTAGAAAATTGGTAGTTTGAATGTTGTTGGGCCCATGAACACATGGGGCATAGCACTATTAGGAGGTGTTGCTTTGTTGGAGTGTGTATGTTCTTATTAGAGGAAGTGTATCACTATGGAGGTGAGCTTTAAGGTTTCTTATGCTCAATATACTGTCCAGTGTTTCAGTTGATTTCCTGTTGCCTGTGAGATGTAGGACTCTCATCTAGTTCTCCAGTACCATGTAAGCGTGCATGCTGCTGTGCTCCCAGCCATGATGATGATGAACTAAACCTCGGCAACTGTAAGCAAGCCATCCCAGTTAAATGTTTTTCTTTAGAAACATTGCCTTGTTCATGGTAGCTCCTCACAGTAATAGAAACCCTAACTAACACATAAACAAACAACAAAAACATATCAGCAGGTTGTATTTATATATTTGTGGATATACATATGTATGGGAAAATAATCATCAAAGAAAAAGACTCTCAAATTGATATTGGGGGACAAATGGGAAGGGTTAGAGGGAGGAAATTGAGGAGGAAAGTCATGTAATTCTATTTTAATTAAGAATTGATTTTAAGGCTACAACAACAAAAGATGGACACAGTGTGTTTTGTTTTGGCTGACATAACTGACCAACTTTGAATACGGTTTTTGGTATAATTAATTAAAATATTAATATTAAATGCAATAGATGTTAACAGTCCTGAATCTAAAAGTAGTGAATTTCTTGACATTCAGAGTTGGCGTCCTATTACTTGGAAAAATAAAACAGGTTGAAGAGTCAGTTTACTCCAGTTATGATATTTATTGCTTTGTATAAAAATCAATATTTTAGCAGCACCTATGTACTCCAAAGCCTAGGTAGGAGGAGGCAATTGAAGCCTCAGACATCAGCACAGACGCCCATCCATGCCTCAGAGCCTCAGACCAAGATTGGCCCTTGGTGATGGCTGAGGTCCAGACATCACCTTTCATTTAGGTGGTCAGCAGGCCATTCACATCAGCCTGTTCCTCACTATCCTCACCTCTTCAGAGCTACCTCTATCCCCAGACCATGAAACTTTCTGCCTTTCTCTATCTTCCATTTCCCTACCCTGTACTTGCTTACCATAATGATGACTGAACATAATGGTTTTCCCACCCTATACTCACTCACCATAATGGACTTGTGGTTGGTTGTGTTCCCCCTAGACCAAGAAATTTAGGGTGAGGGAATCATCTCTGTCCTCTACCTGGTCAGGCCTTGAAAGTGATAAGTGTCTTATCCCAGGCAATTTCTTACATAACTAGTTCTATCTTAGCAATTGTTCAGACTACCCAAATGACAACATACTGTAAGGAATGTAGAACATTCTTTTTATAATTGGTCTATTTTCAGTTTTAAGAAATACATAATATGGTAAAAAAAAAAACTGCTAGAAACAGAATGTGTGTGCCTCTCTCTCTCTCTCTCTCTCTCTCTCTCTCTCTCTCTCTCTCTCTCTCTCTCTCTCTCTCTGTGAATGTGTGTGTGTGTGTGTGTGTGTGTGTGTGTGTGTGTGTGTGTGTACCCAACAACACTCTGGAATCATGGTTAATAGTGTGTTTATTATTATCAGATGTAACATCAGATTGCATTAAACCACCAATTCTCTCTATAAAAGGCTCTAGGTACAGTTTAACTCTTACAAACTTCTGAAACATATCAAACAAGTCTAAAACACCAGATCATTCTCCTTAACACTGTCATGGAAAAGACATTTTTAATGATTAAATTAAGGGTCTGATTATAGTTGATAAGAACAAAATTATATGAAAATACCAGTTAAATTACTTTCTCTTATAGAAATATATAAGGGATGTTTAAAAGGTTTTTTATTTACTTATTGGATTCTTTTATATTTAGTCACTCATTTATTCAAAAAGCTTGCATTGAGATACTGTATTGCTAACAATCTGAAATGGAATGACACTTGTCTCTATTCTCCAAGTATTATTTGGAAGAAATATGCCATAGCAGAATAAGTCACTTCCCTAAGAACCTAAGAAGAGAAACAAAGAACCAGCTTCCACAGATCAGAGAAAATGAATCATATCTATGTGAGGGAACCCATCCTGCTATATAGTACTACTATTTGGATGTCTCTTCAATATTTGAGGCCCTGGTAAATTAGTGTAGACTGGATTGCATGGAAGCTAAAGAAACAAAATCAACTTTAAATTAAAGTGGATGAAATTATGGAAGTACAAGTTTAACATATCTATCTGTGTAAAAGAAGGCATAATACTTTCACAATAACTTAGTCTTACATGTTGGTAAGAAGATTTGAAGGCAAATCAGTAATTACATAGCACATACTTGATTTGGATTTGGAACACAATCCCATCTTTACACAAAATGTATAATTGGGTTAGATTAGATATTAAGTACCCAAATGTAACAGACTGCTCCTTCTATAACTCTATGGGCTGGCCTGGACAGCCAGGGACTGATATGTGGAATTAATTATTAGGAAAATATACATCTACTTTCCCTGAGAAATAGAGAATCATCTTCATAGACATGGTCTTGATTACATAAACCCAGTGATCAAGGGGGAGGGAAGACATCTTATCCTAGGCAATTAGTTTTGACAATGAAACAGTAAACAGACCCTAATTAATGACTTTTTGTAATTATTACCCATATACAGACATCAAATGGTATTCAAGCATTAATCATGACACCAACATGATTTACTGTCATTAAAAAGAATACTTTGAAACTTAATTATGTGTTTTAGAATCTTGTGTATCTTATGGCTTTCAGGGTCAATTTAACTCTTCTGAAAGACTTAAAGGCTCTGAAAAGTTGATAGCTCCTTGTTCTCTGATTATCATTGTTGCACACACACACACACACACACACACACACACACACACACACATACACACGAAACATGTATATGAATGAAACACGTTGAGTCCATTTTTTTGGTCATCTGTTTCTATGCAGTTTCAGATCTGACCACTCTTCATTGGACAACCAACAAGAGGGCGCATCCCAAGGAGGAGCCAATCTTCCTTCTATCAGCAGTCGTTAGTTGCCTGCAATTTTTTTTTTTTTTTTGGCCTAGGAATGACACTCTGTGAAAGGTTCACCCTTCAACATTAACATGTCCAGTGAGGAGGAAATACAAGGGGTTTAAGGGAGGGTAGTTGGGAAGAAGTGGAGGGAGGAAAGGGAGGGGTGAATGTAACATACTAGAAATAAATGAATAAATAAATAAGCTCTAAAAATAGAAAAGGCACCTTTTGTTACCATTTTCCTTTTTTTGACCATTTTTCTTCTATGTCACACCCATGGGGCTTCCCCTTCCTCACCCTAACCAAGAAAAAATTCACATAAACATTACAGAACTACGCTATGTGGTACAACATCTCATAGTCACTTATGGTGATTACATTTCTCTAAATCAAATAAAGTCAGACTGCCATTCTATCTGCTCAACAGCCATATGTGTCTCTGGGCTATCAATTCTTTTAGAAGTGCATATAATGGACATTTGATTTCCATTATGATAGATCTATTGTACAGGTAAGTATATCGAAAAAGCACCACGAATGCTGGGTTTTGTATCTGTTGTTCATTGATGTATACCAAGAGTCTAGAACTTTGTCAGGCCCAGACAAGGTGCTCACAAATTGCTTATTGGTTGAAAAGCTGCTCCTTTTCCTCTTTGTTCCCTCATTTGTTTTGGAAGTGCACCTAGAGACTTCACTTCAGGAATGCCTGGAGACACATACAGAGCACTTTCTGACAAGGATGAGAAGGAACAATGGAGAGCTTATACATTTGAGCTTTCTTCTGTATCTAAAGTAACAGAGAGTGTGCTAATTAGGTTAGATAAAGCAAGAGGATGCTTGCAGTAAAAGATGGCTTGCTTTCTTTTGCCAATTAGGACAAATACAGAAGAGAAAAAGGCCACAAAACATTGGTGTGAAATATTCAGCTGGAATTATATTTCAGCAAAGAATATCTATCGTTGATATTTTAGAATTATTCTTGAGAAAACAAATTATTAAAATCAAGGAATAAATTAATAAAGTTAATGTAACAATTATACAATTAAAAAATAAAATTTATTTGAAAAAATTCTTTGGGAGTGAAGTCTGAATCCTACATCAATGTATCTCTCTCTTTGTCTAGTGTCTGAATGTCTGTTTGTCTCTCTTTCTTTTTCTCTTTCACACACATACACTCACATAATTCACAAACACAAATCTTTATAATCAAAAGTATTTACTTTATTGCTTATACTCTTTCTTTTTTTTTTTTTTTTTTGGTTTTTCGAGACAGGGTTTCTCTGTGTAGCTTTGCGCCTTTCCTGGAACTCGCTTTGGAGACCAGGCTGGCCTCGAACTCACAGAGATCCGCCTGCCTCTGCCTCCCGAGTGCTGGGATTAAAGGCGTGCGCCACCACCGCCCGGCTTATTGCTTATACTTTAATAGTTGCAAATTACATTAGTGAAACAGTAGGAAATTGCACTGGTGAATGTAAATTCATAAAACAAAATACAAGGCTAAGAAAAGAGAAATCAGACAGACAATTTGCAGCTGATATATGATTAATACTGATTACCAAATGATTAGAACAAATTAGTGAAGTGAAATTACACTGTAAATGAATTACAAATAATAAAGATGAAATTTTAAAACAAACAATAAAAATCCAACTGTCTAATGAAAACCAGGAGTCTTTGCTGAAGTGTTTGAAAGTATTATTTAGAGATTTGTAACAAATTTCCTCAGAGAAAGTTTATTTAGAAATATTGTATTTTCTATTAATCAACCAGCCTCATCCTTTAGAAACATTCTAGTTAGATCCTTTTATTTTTCATCGCATGAATTTGTCTAATTTTAGGTAGCAGATTAATTTGCAAATGTTGAGCTATATTAGCTCTTTTCCTTTTTGCTGGAAAAAAATGACAAATACCGCTTAAGGAACAATTTTTTTCCTCTCATGTTGGAGTATAGTTCATCATAGGGAAGAGGGAATTAGGGGTGTTAGTATGAGAGAGCTGGTCACACTGAGTCCAAAGTCAGGAGGAAAACACTGTGAATGCTTATGCTCATAATCATTTTTATGTTTATTTAGTCTATAACTTGGGCCCACTGAATGGAGCCAACTACATTCAGGGTGGATGCTCTAACCTAAGTTAAACTTCGCTGGTATTATGCCATCACAGATATCAACAGAAGCAGGTCTATTGTCTCCTTGCTAATTCTAAATATAGTCGCATTGCTTTTCCAAATGAACCATCATAATGTTTGTAAGTTTAATGTTAAATAACATTGAAAAATTAACCAAACCAAATTTAGATGCAGCACAATGTAACAACCATGATCTGCGGGGTGTGTAGTTGAAAGAATTGCCTGATTTTATATAAAATCAGGGTCGAATAGGCTACAATTTAGCAGACAGGAATGATGTAGATGAACACTAATGTTGAATATCTTAAAACACTTTAAAGCAAGTTATCTGTTAGTTTAAGATTTATAAGTACCATGGATTATGGAAAGATTAATTATAGTTAGATAGCATTTACTATATATTAAAATAGCTATGTATTATCCCTATAACATATACAAACTTCCAGGTAATGAGGTTGCTAACAAAATGTATAATTGAGAACAAAAAGATTATTTGAGAAATGTGGTAAATAATTTAAAAGGGAGGGCCTCTGGCAGAAATATTTAACTCAGTTCATTACATATCTATATGTTGGATGCTGTGACATGTAGTGGGGATGCAGTACTAGAAAATGAATCGCATATTGTCACCATCTAAGATTTTAGTACCTGTTTGTAAGTACCTGCGCTTATTTACCAGGCTAAGGTCACCTGATATGACCACAAAGAATGAAACGAGGCTCTGTTGGAGGGGCCATAGCACAACTAAGGTTGTGACAATTTGTTTTTAAAAAAGAAGTCATACCTTTTATACCTTTATCAGAAACAGAATATAATGGCAGTTGCCAAGATCAATACAATTGTAGTTGCCAGGATATGGTGAAGTTTGCAAGCCATTGAGGGTACACAAGATTAATGTTTAAGACCAATTGTCCTGTCAAACTTTCATGCTCACTTGACCACAAAGGAAATATACAGAGAAACACAAAACTGAATGCTTCACTGCCTGAGGGAGTGCATCAGCCTCTCAGGAACTAGAAGGCGCATTGTGCTCCAGGAGTCATGGACTTTAACCTGAAAAACCTCCAACACATACCTCTCAAGGCAGTTAGGCCCAGCCAACTCCATGGTTCCCTGCACCTATTGACATGAATAATTTATTCAACATTTTCTTGACAACTGTTACTACTACTGCTTATGGTAATCTGATCATGTAAATTTAGTGGTTTGTATTACTAAGAAAATAAAATTTACTCCAAACTTTTAAAAGCGCACCGTAGTTTGCATAGTGAATTCTAAACATTCATTTGTCACATTGATCATTCTGATTTGTTGTAGATGAAAGTGCCTTTTATTAAATGTGAGATTGAAAACTTAAGAGCAGAACTCAAGTTTTTGGGACTTCATGAAGATAACAAAAATGCTTATCTAAATCATAAAAGTTGGATTAAACTTCTCTGTCAGTCACATATCCTACAGTATAATGAGAAAATATATTGAGTTCCACTGGTGTTCTAACTTTGGTATTTAAGAAAAATTAAAGCAAGCTGGGAATTCTTGCCATAAACAGTAATCCTGGAAGTTAAGCTTACTGCTGCTGTTGACTAATCCAATGTGACAGATATCATGGTAAAGTTGAATTAATTAAGTCAAACTTTAGGTTTTATAATAGTTGTTAAATGCAGCATGACTGTAGAATTTATTTACCGCTTATGAACATCCTGTTGGGGTGAAGGTGAGCAGAAACTTGGGACACTCACACAGTTCTCTACTGTATTGCCTCTTTGAAAGCTGAGCCTAATTAATATATCCAACATTTAACTTTAGAAGCACATTAATATTCTACCATATTAGGGCTGAGCCACCTACTCCAGTTAATTTAATAGCTGACCTAGACCCTTTAGAAAGATTGAGCCTAACCATTTGGGAAGAGTGATCTCATTGTTAAACACTTGCAGACCTAATTATGTTTGATTCTAGCCAATGCCAATGCTGAGAGTCTCGGGAGGATTTCATTTTCCAGGAGTCAATTAGCTAGACTAGAAAAATATGAGAGATATAACAGTTGATTTCTTCTAAGCAAAGAAAAGATTCTTTACAGTTAATGCCAACTACAAACTGCACTTGTCAATGCAAAGCAAGTGTCTTACTTTCCAATTTCAGTTTTGTATTCAGATAGTGTATACACTTCATTTATATGTTTATTTGGTATTTTCTAAATTTGTACAGATTTTACAAAGATTTTGTTCACTGTCTTTAGTGGCACATTACATGACAATCTTAAAGTAATTCAAGGCAAGTTAGTACTCTGCTAGGTAGGGTATATAATTTTCATGGTTTATGAAAAACATAATTTATAATTAAGTTGCATTTCCTAGATTCTTAAATACCTGCATATAATTTCCCCAATATGTACCACTTCTTCTTGGAATAAGCTTGTAAATAGTAGTATTGAGCAGGAAAAAATATAATCAATAAATGTTGTTATAATTAAAATGGAAATTCTAGTTTTACCTGACTTAATTTCATAATTGCACGTACTATCCCAGGAAGCAAATGCTGCAATTTCCTCAGATTCTTAGCATCAATTGCTTAAGGAATTCTTAGATAATTTAGGAAAATTTATTTTCTGAAATTAAGTTATATACAAAACGTGCAGAATGATTTTCAGGTGCATTTTGTTGACAAATTCTAAATATGTTACTGAGACAAGTTGGTGAATGGGGGACAAACATTCTGCATTATCTATCAGATGGATCGTACTGAATTTGAATTTTAGACAGTTAATTGTTTCAGTATCACATTAATTACATTTTCTACTTTATTTAATATATGGAGTTTTTTTTAAAAAATTCTATTTCCTGTGAATTAAATGTGTAGCTGGAAGTTTTTGTGTGTCCTGTCTGGTCCACAGCAGCTCAGATCCAAGTAAACACACAGACTTATCTTTTTTTTTATAGCTGCTTGGCCATTTGCTCAGGTTTATTACTGACTAGCACTTACACTTAGACTCAGCCCATTTCTGTTAATCTATATGTTGCCATGTGTTCCGTGGCTTTACCTGTGTGCCATTACATGCTACTCCCTGGACAGCTGGTGTCTCCTGACTCAGCCTTCCTCTTCCTAGATTTCTCCTTGTCTGCTTATCCCACCTATACTTCCTGCCTGGCTACTGGCCAATCAGTATTTTATTTATCAATCAATCAGAGCAACAGATATTCACAGCATACAGAACATCCCACAGCACCTCCCCTTTTCTGTCTAATCAAAAAGGAAAGTTTTAAATTTAACATAGTAAAATTACATATAATAGAGCAGTTATCAAGCAAGAATTACAGTTATAGTAGCTAGTCTATTTGTATTTGGCAAAATTAAAGAAGATATCTTATCTATCCTATATTTGTGAGTCTAAGGTTTTATATCTACCTTATCTCTTATCATAACAAAGGAAAAACCATAATTATAACTATCTAGTCTTTAACTACATCAAAAACCCCAGAAGGATATAATATTACCCAAGTAAACAGTAAGAGCATTGTAAGCAACTTCCAAAAATCAAGAATGACAGAGACAGCTGTCTGCCTGGACAGTCATCCAAAGTTCCTCTGGAATGTTGGGTCATCCATTTTCAGCTCATAGGCCTAGAGTCTCTCAGTCACTTTTCTCTGTGTCCTGTAGAATGTCTGGCAGTTTCTTCTGTGCAGCAGGAACCTGAAGGACCATTTTGCCTTGCAAAGATCAGTAGTCACCTTCCTATTATGAGTCCTGTATGTCCAGTTTATACATCATCCTGCCAAGCAGTCAGGCAAGAACAGTTTCTTGCCCAAATGGCTGCTTTATGGTAAAGTAGGTTTTCCTATGCATGTACTCACAAAGAGTTCACTGCCTTTTTAAGTTGTTTCTATCATGCTAAGACTATGATTAAATCTACATGAAGT
This sequence comes from Peromyscus californicus insignis, assembly GCF_007827085.1. Classification (NCBI taxonomy): domain Eukaryota; kingdom Metazoa; phylum Chordata; class Mammalia; order Rodentia; family Cricetidae; genus Peromyscus; species Peromyscus californicus. The sequence continues at coordinate 53,015,900 of NW_026294458.1, forward strand.
AGTCAAAACATGCAAATCTTTAACATTTAGCAGTACACTATTACATTACTCAAATCAATTTGTTCTTTATTTTTTTATGCTGAAAAGTGTATGCATTTCAGAATGCATACTGTGTAGAAAATTTATTATTAGGTGCCTAAAGATAGAGATAGTTTCACTCAGAGCCTTCCATCTTGCTAGATTTAGTCCCCTGTTCTTCCAAGTCATATGTGCCCTCTAGAATAATATTTCTATTACTTCATTGGTAATGCTTTTCCTTTGCAGTTAAATATCTATTGATTTTTTTTGTTCTATGTTTCCAGAACTTCAACTCATACTATCATGATAAGAGAGCCATGAGTAATTTCTGGTAGTTCTTTTCCACTCTATACATTGTGAAATCCATTATATTAGAAATTCTTTCTGAACTATACTTCAAATTAGAAGAAACCGTATGATAAGAACATATTAAGTGTCAATTTAAGTTAATGCAAAGAGGACATCTTTAAAACCCCAGGAATGTTGTGGGAACTGAAAAAAAAATGGGTAAATTTAACCAGGGTTTAATAATTCACCAAAAAAAAAGGCATTATACCTTAAATGTGTATCATTTTGTTTTGTTTTCATATATCTATATTTTTAAAATATTTATAATTACACCAGTTTCCCCTCCCTTCCCTTTACTCTCTTCAACTCCTTCCACACAGGAGTTTGCTTTGAGATTATCTCCTAGAAATGTCAAAGAGGCTAAATCCGTGAAGCTCACCAACATGTCTGCCTGAACAAAACCTGAACATGGAGGACATGAAAACATGGAAGGAAGAGGCTCAAGAGCCCCCAGCCATACACAAAGAACTAAAGGTAATTGAGGGATACTGAGAGCAGAATTTCATTTTTTATTATTATTATTAAGGAAATTTTTTCAACATAGCAATCACTGTCATAAAATTTATTGTTCTAAATAATCTCATGCTATGGTGATATTTTAATTGTACTGAAATGTGATTTTATTTGTATGTTAGTAAATAAAGTTGCCTGGGGGGTCAAAGCTAATAGCAAGTCATAGCAGAAGCTGGGCAGTGGTGGTGCATGCCTTTAATCCCAGCTCTTGGGAGGCAGAGCTAGGCGGATCTCTGTGTGTACAGCCAGCATGGAGATGCATGCCTTTAATCTGAATACCAACCATAGAAGACCTGGAGGTCTGTACAGACAGGCAGTGACGAGGAGGTCATGTGGTTAGGTTTACACCCAATGAGAAGGCAGAAGAGAAAGTCAATAAAAAGGACAAACAGACAGGAAGTAGACAGCAGCAGTGAAGGGTAAGGTTTTTAGCTCTTAGCTCTGACCTCTTGGGCTTTCATCTCTGCATTGGCTCTGTGTTTCTTATTTAATAAGACGGTTACTTCTACATCATGCTAAGGAAAGATTCTCTTTTCCATTATTAATCTCACAAGTTAACACTACCTATTCCTCTGCAGGACCATGTGAGATAGTTTGTATTTTAAATCAGACATAAATTTTTGAGACAATTCTCCAAGTTGCCCAGCATGTATAAATTGATATATATGGCCATCTGTCCTCCTTGAGAACTGACAGAATTCAAAATCAGCCCTAATTCTCATTTCTTATATTATAGCTGAAATATAAGTAAAGGTAGATAAAGGATTAGGAACAGTTGGGAGAGTGACTTTGTGCCTAGAAGCAAGATTGTATGCATTCTTTGTTTTGTGTTTTCTCAGTGGCTGTTTACTCATGCCTCAACCTACTGCATGTCTAATATTTTGGTTTGCTAAGATCTCTGCATTAAATATCAAGGCCTTTCTCATACTTACTTCACTTTTATAGACTCACCATCTATATTTTACTTGGGTGCTGAGTCATGCTCTGCCAACTCAGGACAACCTTCTTTCACCAGCACAAAAGAGCTAAACAAGAACAAAACTACCATTTTCACAAAAGTTTCAATTCTACCACTCACAGCCAAGCTTCCAAACAACTTTTTTCAGGAAGCAAGGGATTGAGGTATTGCCAGGCAAAAATGGGGTGGGGAGTCTTCTCACATACATAAATCAGCCAACAAGAACTAAATTTTTCCTCATCTGTACAATATAGCTACACCTGAAATGTTTTATCGTTACTGCTCTAATTATTAATAACTGCAAAAAACTGAGTTTCTCCTCTTTGTAAACTACCAAGTTAACCTTTTAAAATTTTTTCTCAATGCTAGTACTCATTAAATTCTTGATCAGAATTCAAAGCCCTCATAGACTATGGCAGAGCAAGTAAAGTTTGTGCATCTATATATGTCTATCAGTTTTATTTACCTTTAAAGTGCCAAGAATGCTATACAAAGGAATTAGACCGATATGGACATATATAGACGTTTGTGTTATAGGAGTATTATTCTTCATAAAGCAAGAGCTTTCCAAAATCTATCTTTTAATTATGGGTAGTAACATGGATGTTCTTTATTCTGAGGGTAAGCCTGTTGCTAATTGTGGTGGTCTGAATGAGAATGGCTCTTAAAGGCTCATATTTTTGAATACATGGTATTCATTTGGTGGAACTGTTTGGAATATACTAGAAGATGTGACCCATTTGGAGGAGGACAGGCTTTGAGGATTCAAAAGCCCATATCCTTCCTATTCTCTCTCTCTCTCTCTCTCTCTCTCTCTCTCTCTCTCTCTCTCTCTCTCTCTCTCTCTCTCTCTCTCTCTCTTTCTCCCTATTATCTATGGATCTGATGTACTCTTTCAGCTACTGCTCAAGTGTCATGCATGCTTGCCTATTGCTCTGCTCCCCACCATGGTGGTAATGAACTCTATTCTTGTACTGCAGGGGACCAGCCTCAGCAGTTTCAGGGGTCTGAAGGATGGGACACCTGGAAGGTGCAATAACTACTCAGAGACAGTGTTCGTGCAAGCTGACAGGTCACTTCGGGCTTCTGCAGTTGCTAAGGAGCTTTTCTGCAAGGTTCTTTAGCTTTCCTAGCTTTTCTTAGCTCCTCTTGGGTTCTCTTAGCTTTTCTTAGCTTCTCTAACTTCTCTTAGAGTCTCTAACTTCTCTTAGCTTCTCTAACTTCTCTTAGCTTCTGCTTTTGCCCTGGTGACCTCAGTCTTTTATTATCATGAGCAAGAGGAAACAGAAAGGAAAGGGGAAATCACCCAATGCAAAATATTCTCATGATTCCAAAGGTTATTCTTACAAAATCACCAATATATTCTTCATCATCTTTTACTAAACAGAAGAACTATCCCAGACTTAACACAAAAGTAAGCATAATCTGTTTTTATTATTAATGATTATACAATCTTCTGAGCACTTGACCCAGAGGCTAGCAACATGCAATTTTGCAAAAAAAAAAAAAAAAAGGTAAAAATCAGAACAGTGGTCAGTGTACCAGACAGTCATTTCCTTCTCACACAGCCTGCTCCGACCTCAAGATCCCTGCAGCCACCTGAGTTCCTCCTCAGCCCTCTGCAAACACCAAGGCCCATGACTGGTGGGCTACAATGACCTCAGACAAGAAATCTGTCCCTGCAAGTCAGCAACTTCTGTCCTTCTATATCCCAACAATTCTAAGGAAGACCTAATCTAATTTACAGAGTTTCCATGAAAGGAAGCTCACCTTTCTTGGCAGCACTTTTCAATCTAGGAACCCAATAAAAATTGTAACAATCACTCCATCAATTGTCACATTATCTACTCACTCCTTCAGGAGGAATAAAAAATATCTGAATTAAAGTTGCCATCTCCCTTTCTTGGAGGAGGCCACTATTTTCCTCCTATTCTAGGTTCCCACACTTTTAGTTTGTCATCCCATCTATATGTTACTCCATCCACAGTCTTCAGCCAATACCCCTTAGCGTCTCAAGTTTTACACAATACACAATGGAATATCCTCAGAAACTGAATTAATTATTCATCATGGCCAATTTGAGTCCAGTGTGTTGATGCACATCATACCATGTGCTATAGTTGACCACACATTCAGTACAGTTTATCCAAGCCTAAAAAGCTTCCCCAGGCTGCAGGTTCTTTCCCATGAACTGCATAAAAGCCTTAACCCCAGCCTGGGTGATCATCTCTGTGAAATTTACTTCACTCCTTTCCTGTATCACAGAAATCACCACTGATCTACGAACACAAAGCATGAAGATCAGATAGAAGAAAAAGACTAGTATTACAAGAAGTATTTATATGGAGGAGGACATAAGATGAGCATGCTATAAAGCATGACCTTGAAACACGTAGGCATTCCTGTCTTGGCCCTCTAGAAGCATGCTAAGCAGAAGATTCGGAGGGGAACACAAGGAGGGTTGATGGTCCACAATCTCGGGTCCCCTTTTCTCCAATCTCTGTTGGCAACACATCAGCCATCTTATATCCTGTCCCCTGTATTGTTCAACCATGAAATACTCATTAAATGCTTTCTTTTATGAGGTATATTGGTCATAGTGTTTTCTCACAGCAATAGAAAAGTAACTAAGACATCAACTTCCAAGCGTGTTATAGAAACATCACTGAAAACATGCTAGGTATAGAGACCTTTTGTGACATGTCTTGAAATTTCTACATTATGTACTTAAAAAATATAGGAGACATTCATGGGTAATTAGTAGTAATTATTTAAAATAATTACTGTTTGTACTATTTAAATGTTTCATGCAATGATATATCACAACAGATGCTCCATGGCTCATCAGGAATGTTTATGAACTGATAAGCTGCTGAAATGTAATAAAGTAAATGTCTAGTAATTGATGCAATGATAAAGAAAATGCAGACATATACACAATGTTGTCCTACTCTATCTTAAACATAATAAAGCCCTGACATTTGTGATAATGTGAAAGAAATGGAGGTCAAAATGTAAATGAGCTCACATAGGCATAGTGAGACAAGGGCTGCGTGGTCTGCTTCATTCATGGAACCACAAGAAGTTGATTATTACAAGGTGAAAGTGGAATGGTGACTACCTTATGTGGGAGAGTGAGAAGACGATGAAGAAAGAATGAACAATGCTTACTAAGTGATTTTAAAAAAGCTATGATCAGGTGGGTTGTGTATACTCTGATAGGTGGGTTGTATGTACTCTGATGGAATGGCACCAGCTAACTACCAAGTAACCTGGAACCTTAGCATATTTTTTATGTAAAGGATAGTGGGGAGGAATTAGCTAATCTTGGTAGAGGGTGTCTTCAGGCTAGGCATTTCTGGCTGTAAACATCTGGGAGAAGGAAGCTTTAGTTGCTAGTTTTTGCACGTACTACCAACATTCACTTCTGGAGCAGAGAAAGGCTTTGCCATCTCTCTGAACCTGAGGGGAAATGAATTGTCAATTTTCTATGGATCTGATGCCTTGGTCTTTGACATGGTCAGCTCATGCCAAACAAGAAACAATCTCTCAGAACTTCATTTGCTCAAAACTTCACTCACTCCCCTAAACAAGAAGTTCTGTTCTGTTGTACAGTGGGATAGTTATAGACAACAGTATCTTACCATACATTCAAAATATAGAACACAGAATACTAAATATTTTCACTTTAAAAATGAAAACAAAAGAAAAACATTTGAGGAAATAGGTGTTTATCTTGTGATTATGTAATGTGTATTATGTGATATATACATGCCACCCCATTATACCTACTTTTATGCCTGTTAAGTTATAAAGAAAAATTAAGTTATAGAAAAAATATATTGTTTTCTTTGGTGCTTTTCTTATATCTTGACAGAATGAAAGTACTTATTATGTTCTAGAAATATTAGAACAAAAACGCATTTGCATAATTAATGAGGATTAAAAAAACTACCTATAAAATTTTCAGTTTAATTTTATATGCATTAGTGTCTATAACTATTAAATAAATTGTACACATTTTCATGAGTGAATAGCATTAAATCATCATCTGTATTTTTGATATTTATCTGTATTCTGAAAAATATCTTTCTGATATAGTTAGAGATGGTTCATCTCATTGACCCTAGCTCACAATTAAACTAGTGTTTCAGTGTTAGGAATGGGAAACTGAAGCAAATCTATCTATTTTCAGAACCTTCCATTAGTCAAGTTTGGTCCTGTCTGGGCTTGTTACTAGTTATACTGTATTTCTATCACATCTCTTATTTAGAATGCAGTGAAAATATTGCTTCAGCTACAGAAAGAGAAATTAATGTATGTAGAGAAAGGTTTATATTTGGAATATGAAATATTTACCATGGCACCTGTAAGGTATATGGCTTCCTATCACTATAAGAGTCTATACATCTATCTCAGAGCTCACATATATTAGAGTGATGAAAGTTTTATGCATCATACCATAATTGAATAATCTGTCTTTTTTGTTCTTACTGGTATTATATAGATAGTTACATGACTTTTCCTTGGGAGATGTGAATAAATGTGTACTTTCACCCAGATAATACACTGCTGGTCTGACCAAATAACAGAAACAAAACCAGTAGGATTCCACCTATATATCTTGGGGAACCCATTAGTTTATTGAGGTGGTTTATTGTAATACAAAGAAATCAATTACTCATGGGGATGTGGATGGCTGTACCAACCATAAAAGTAAGTTTTACACTGTTCCCTAGACTGTAATTTGTATCCTGTGGAATTATAGAGAGATGTGAGCATGCTTTCTTTCTTCAGGCCGATAGAATTAATACCTTGGAGATGCTCTCCAGCTTTTTAACTCGTAATGGAATGGTGGATCCAGCTAAATGGAAGCTCACTTGACCAATAGGTGGAGGGAGATGGAAGTAATGCACCAAATTCAGAGAGCAAAGATATTAGGAGGATCTAGGCAATAAACGATGAGGACCCACGTTCAACAAGACCCATCTTCCTAAGCAAGCAAACAACAACAACAAATAGCACATATTGTGGTATACTTTTCCTTTTGACATGATAAATATCCTGGAAAAAAAATCAACTTTAAAAAAAAAAGGGGTTCTTTTTGGCTGACAGTTCAATAGTTCAGTCTTTCAAGTAGGGGAGTCCTGGATGTAGGAACTTGAGACAGTTGGCCATGTAGGGCACACATAGTCAGGAAACACAGTATGATGATTGTCCTTGCATGACCAGTTATCTCTCTCTTTTTCACTAAGTCTAGGATCCAGGCCTAGGGAACAGTGCTGCCTACTTCAAGAAGGTTCTTCTCCCCACAATTAATCTAATCCAGAAAATCCCTCACTTCTATAAGGGAGGCTTGTTTTCCAAGTGATTATAAATCCTGCCAGTTTGATAATCAATCTTAAGTGTCACAGCATGTAAGGCTTAGTTCTCTCAGTCCATCATGAGAGAGACAGCTTCAAAGATCTACTAACAGCCTATGGATTTCATGATAGTTAATATGAGCTGCAAACTTGACATGATCTAGAGTCACCTAGGGATCAGATTCCTGGAAACATCTACAAGGGGTTTTAAGACCCACTTTAAATGAGAATGGGGCCATTGCATGAGCTGTGGTTCCAGACTAACCAAAAAAAAAAAAAAAAAAAAAAAAAAAAAAAAAAAAAAAAAAAAGAAGAAGAAGAAAAAGCTAATGGAACACCAATGTTTATCTTCCATTGTTTCTTGACAGCAGGTAAACAGGTGACCAGCAGCTTCCCACTCCCTCAGCTACTCTTTTCCTGCTGTGATGGATGGCAAACAAACTCTTCTCTTAGCTATTCTTGCTAGGAATTTGGTCACATCAACAAGGAAAGTGACTAATACATGGTCCCTCTCCCATTCCTTTGATGAATAAATAGGATTGACTGTTCTTTTTATTATACTGTTTTTGTTTTGTTTTATTTTTTATCAAATAGTCACTTGGCAACATCCTTAATGGTTTTTGCTGAATACATGTTGTAATTCATCTAGTTAAGCTAGGGGTATTGGACAATTTTTACTTATTTCTTTGTTTTGATTGTATTATCATTCTTAAATTATTTCCTAATTTTCAAATTACACTGTATTCAATTAAAGGCAGCACATGACATTTTTTAAAGTTTTATTTTATTTTTTGAATATAAATATTTATATAATATAATATAATATAATATAATGTAATGTAATATAATTCCTCCTTTTCTTTTCTCCCTCAAATCCCTCTCATACAAAGAACTAGAGACAGTTTAGGAATGCTGAGAGTGGGAGAAATAATCTTCCCCCAGGGAAGAGCAAACAGCATCTTTAATGTTTTGTAGCTTAGAAATTTCTTTAGTCAAATATCTCAGTTCGGCATGCTTAAATTTTACCTTGCATAAAGTCTTTAGACATGAGCATGCTTTAGTTTAGTTCTTTGCTGTTTTATAACAAAGATGGACTTTAAGCTTGTCCTCGGTGTTTGTCCTTTCAATTTCATTTCACTTTCCATCAGAATTGCCTTTACTGATGCTATATCTAATAACATCCTGATGATAATGTAAGCAGTCTCTCCTATCACCTTCCCACCCCTGTGAAGCCTTCTCCTTTTCCTAGAAGTTCCCTTTCCATATTGATGTCATTTTGCTTTATTTTGTGAGCTTCTGATTTTAATCCTAAACTGTTTATATGTTGATGGGTTTGGAATTGCCCCTTGAAGTATGGTGACCTCACTAGTGAGTATGCAACTGAAGTCAATGAATGACCCTCTGTCTCTAGAATCCACCAGTATCCAGTTGTTCAGCAGGGAGGGCAAGGTCTGATGAGCTCCTCCTCAATCCATGTCTAACTGGTAGGTGAGGCAAATTTAGGAGGTCCAGCAGAGGCAACTATATCTGCTGTGAGATTGTGAAAGAACCAACTATCCTAGAGAAACAAAGCAATCCCGAACAAAAACAAGGCTGGGGTAATTATCAAGCATATTTCAAGTAAAATCACAAAGATATGGTGATAGAGTGTGGTACTAGCACAATAATGGACATGTAGATCAGTGAGCCAGGATGGAAGACAAAATCTGAGCACATGTAATGACGGCCATCTGATATTTGACGAAGATGACCAAAATACTAGAGGAACCATAGCATGCTCAGTACATGGTGCTTAGAAAACTTAATGTCCTCGTGTAGAAGAATGAAATCAGAGCCATAACTATCACCCTGAACAAAAAAAAAATCCCAAATTTATCAAACCTCAACATGAAACCTGAAATGCTTAAATTGCTAAAAGAAAACATGCAGTACCTTATAGAAAGTGGGTTCAAGAAAGGTGTGTGCTATGAATGTTTACTTAGACTGGCAGCATGAACAGAGGAAAGCCATATCGTTAAAAATGTCATAATTAAGAAATTTAAATCTCATCTGGAGCAAAATGTGAGATAAATATTAAGGATAGAAATCTAAAATATACACAAGTGAATAATCAGTACAGGAAGAAATCATTTATCTGGAGACAAAAGAAAGCCAAGGATGAAACACTGCACTGCCAGATCTTAAAAAGTAAGGAGATTTATGGAGAAGGAACTCAGGGTTAGGTGATCATAAACACATCAGCTTTGAAAGGGTTACTCTTGAGAAAAAGAGAACAAAGGGACTTTCTAGATATTGCATGGAGAACTGTTGCAAAGAGTGAGTTGATCCAAGCACCTGAAGACCTAAAGGTGTTATGATTCTTGTCCTAGAAAAGGGCTCTGTGGAAGAAGGGAGTGAAACTAAAGCAACTCAGCTGGACATTGTCCAATAGCAGTTGAAATATAATAGTTCCCTGGTCCAAACTGATGTATTTACCAATCCCTGAACAGATCATAGGGATTCAAAAGTTTGCATATGCCGCCACCTGTGCAAATGCACACACTCACACCCCCACACACAAACAGACATGATATCACTTATATTACAACACATCTATGCCAATACACAGCACTGTTTTCATCTTGTAGAGAAAAAAAAAAGAATGAGGCAAAGAGAAGTAGCACAGTAAACAGATGACAGGACTGTGGTTTGAATTGAGGCTGTCGGTATTGGCTGTCTGAGCAGTCAACCCTTATAATGCTGCCTATTCTGAAAGTATAATAGAGTACCTGCTTTGAGGTTCACCAAACTGTGGATTAAGCATTGAACTTAAACCATGAACACCCATTTCATCTCACTTCTAACATGTATTATATAGTAAAATAAATAAATAATACCACAAAGCCAGTCACTCTGCTTCATAAAATTGCAGTGAAATTTTTTTTTTCATTATCCAACATAGTCTGGTTCTGGCAAGTTTATTGTGCTGCTGATTTGAGTGCCAACGGCCTCTTGAAGAAAATTGGCTTTTGCAAAATAGTAAGTTTTAAAGCAGTCGCATCGCAAAACCCTCCAGCAGAAAGGAGTAAAAATGCTATTACATTTTCTTTGTAATTTCTCTTTGGATCTGTTCTCCTGGAAAAGATGAAATTGAGCCAAATAGGTTTTCACTGCTTTGGAGGTCACAGAAAAGAACTCTTTTCTTACAGGAAATGGTCCACAGAGATGGTACCCAATGGCATCCAATTAAGTTGTTAGAAAGTTGAGCTGCATTTACTTGGCCACCCCTGAATTTGCCACGTTGCACCCTTGATGAAGGGAAACAACTTTATGACTCTTCCAACATGATGTGCAAACGTGAAATAAGTAATCACCAGTTTATTCCAGCTAGTCTGCTTTTCTAAGGTGAAAACATTTCAACTCAAGTCATAGGATGAAGCAATCTACTCAAACTTCCTATGTTGCAGGGACTTGAGAACATTCCTTTTCCTCCTTGATCTCCTATTTAAATGTGGGAGCACCTAACATACTTTGGGTATTGTCTTTTTGTAATAGATTTTGATTTGAATTAATCAAATGAATTACGTCCTTCTTGTTCACATTATTCAATTTTTTTTTTTTTTTTTTTTTTTTTTTTTTTTTTTTTTTTTTTTGGTTTTTCGAGACAGGGTTTCTCTGTGTAGCTTTGCGCCTTTCCTGGAACTGACTTGGTAGTCCAGGCTGGCCTCGAACTCACAGAGATCCGCCTGGCTCTGCCTCCCGAGTGCTGGGATTAAAGGCGTGCGCCACCACCGCCCAGCCACATTATTCAATTTTATCTAAATTACTTCCAACTAGTCAAAAGAAAAGTTGACTTCCAAACTCGGTCTGCATAGACACTGATGAGATTTGTTCACTGTTTAATTAGGAAACACAAATTAAACATAGTGATATGTGAAGCTTTGAATTTAGGGACGAGGATAGAAATCTGACAATGAGCAAAGTTAGCCTTACTGAATATTAAGCTAGTAATTGATGTAAAGGAGATCAGTGTAAACATTGAAATGATGCACACAACCTGGAAGCCATGGGGAGAAAGTGATATAATAAGACTGTGCCAGCATCAGAGTGGGACATAGGTATAAATGCTTATTACTATCTTCTCCCTCTCATCTGCAGTAATTTTCTGCCTCATAGATAAAAGAGAAATAAAATAAAATAATAAAACATCAACCTTTAAGTTTGTACTAACAGCCTCTAATTATGCACAAGTTAATTGGTAATATTGTTAGATAAATTGTATTTTGACTAGGCCCTGACTTACTGCTTCTTACATTCTTGCAGCCACTATCATAAGTATGGATACTTTCATATTTTCTTCAATTTTGCCATAAATTTCAATAGAAGTATTATAACTAGGAATAATCTATTTTAGGGGGTACATATTTTTCCACAATTTTCAGTGAAAAAATGGCGTTATCATCTGATGGTTTTGCAGCTTCCCGAGTAAGCATCTCAAAAGAGTCCCCGTTGTTGTATACATAGTAAGGGAACAAATATTGCGTTCTGTAGGTCAGCATTCTTACACTAGCTAGACAACTATTTAAAGGGAGATCATTATATCACTTCTTATCTAACGCTTAAAGTTGCCTAACTATCCAGAATATTGAAAAACAAGAAATTTTGTTCACTGGACCTCACGTTTCAGGGAAAACACCCACTTCACACTTACGTTGTGTGTTTTCTCCCTTGGGCTTCTCTAGTTTTTCTGCCGATAGTATGCTACCCAAGCAGATAGATCTTACCTTGTTGGTTTCTGTGGGTGTAGACTGAGTGTCTACACTGAAGCTTAGTAGGTTTTCTCACAGTACTTATTTAGAGAACACACTGTCACCAGAAGGGAACTATGGTAAAGGCCATTTTAACTCCTCCTCCTAGAATTTCCATGTGCATCTGATAGGAAAATTCTGTTTCCGTAAGGATCTTGGGCTATGGAATTGTAGATTTACAGGTTCTAGTTTCTATGTGCTCTGGGGTAGCCTAAATGGATGAAGATGACCCACAGCAAGAAAAGGAATTTTGATAGAAAAAGACAGTCTTTGTTGGATTAAATCTTGGGGTTAACTTCAATAAATACCTTGGAGGATTGCCTTTGAAACTCTGAATTATCCCAAACACTTGCATTAAAAACTCTTTTTACTGAAGTGGAGAGTTGGAAATCTAATTTCCACACCCAACTATTGTAACTAATCAAAATAGAAAGGCTTGAGTCATTGAACAGCCACTGATGAAAGAACCAGCCACTGTAGTTATCCTTGTAAAATTTTCCACTTAAGTAGCACCTTAGAGAATAAACAGCACTTTCATATAAAGGAGATCATCTAAGATTCATGATGCTTCTGGAAGATATTCAATGATTAATAGCATCATTTAACAGATAGAAGTAATGATGCTCAGATAATACCAATATCGTAAAGATAAGGTCTCACATTTACTGAATGCTTGTATTATACCAGAACTTGCATAGAGCACATTACATCAATTATGTCTTTAATATTCATGATCATTTTGCAGTTCTGTCATCCATGCCCATTTAGGTTTCAAAGAAGTTGCAATACAGATCTGAAAGGTCCTTTCCTAAGGTCTACAGCTATTATTTAGATAACTAGCCTTTGAAATTCACAATGTAAGTCAGAAAACCAGGACCTGAACTTTCTTCTTTAACATAGCAGCATCAATTATTATTTATATAAATAAACATCAATATCTTCACGTGTGCTTTGTGGCTAACTTTGAAAAAAGAGACATAGGAATTTAACAACACACTTGTTTAATATAAGTGGCTTACTACTTCTTGTGGGATATGTTCACATCTATATTTCTAATCTTAATACCTTTCTTATTTGTACGTTATTTGAAGAACAAGTAGTTCTGATAGATTAGGTTATAGGCTGTATGAGAAGCTGGATGTGAGGTAAGACTAACAATGGCAGCATATAAATAAGCAAACACAATCACTGTGTGAAATATCCATAATGTGAAGCCGATGGAACTTTAACCACTACATGAAGGGACTTCTGAAGACAGTGATTGAATCTGTACACATGCTCATATTCTTAAGAAATAATTTTAGAATATACAGTGTTCATCTTTTTAGCTCTCTTCTTCTTCAATCTCATGCTCTTACCTTTCCATGCAGAAAAAATTAAGTTGACACTGCATCATTTTACTCATAAAGCTCCAGCATCCTGCCATTTACAGGGTAGAATTTACAGGGTAAAATTCATATATTTTAGCCTATAATCCTTGGACCTTGCCCCAAAATTTCACAAACTCTAGACCTTTACCATTATTTTATCCAGGCTGGACAGCATACCACATTCCTTTCTTCCCCAGTCATGCTGGGTCCTAACATGAGGTTCCTATTTTATCATTGTATTTTCTATACTTAGAATTTTCCCTAGCCAAGAGCCTCTATGGGAAAATTTTCTTCGTTTTGCAATGCCCACATTAAATTACATATTACATTTTTCTATTATGCTTTTATTTGCAGAAATTATATTATCTAAAATACCTCTTTTCTCGTGTGATGAATCACACATTTGTTGTGTTTGCGAAAGAATTCATTCTGTTCATATTGTTTGTAAGATGTTAGGTTCATCAAACTTTAATATGTTAAAGTTGTAATATGTTCAATATGCTAAAACTTCCAGAGACTTTTGAGTGACAATGTAGATGTCTATAAGAGGAAAATTTGCTGCTCAGTATTTTCCCAAATATTTAGCTATGAAACTTTTTTAGGTCGAGTGGAGAATGTAAATTCTTACATCCATACAGTTGTTCACTCACAAAGTATTATTTAGGTGAAGTTATTTGATACTACTTTTGCTGGCAGGCTATGTTGGTTGGAGGTTGCAGGCTACCATGGCCTGGCATCTCTCTCAGAGCTTGGCGACCATGGAAAATTCCCTCCCCCAGATGGAAGGTGCTCTGTTTTCTACCTGACCTTATTTGGAGACTGTCTCTAGACCTTGATGCCTGGCTTATCTCTAGTGTGACCCTGGATGCAGTTCCCTGTCAAAGCTTTCCTCCTGCTGCCCGTTTGGTGATTAGACATTGTGCTAGGAACATTACAATAAGACTGTGCTTCCAAAGATGATAAGGAAGACTTGTACTAGGAGCTTTATGGTAGGATAGTGCTGTTGAATGCAAATTATGTGACTCCCCACCTATAGTCCCCAGGTCCCTAATCCTATATATTTCCTTATAGAATAAAGCTAAGTAGACTTACTGAAGCTGCCTCCCGAAGGCCTATCTCTGTCATGCTCACAGGCTGGACAAGGCCCTGCTTAAAGCTTCTGCTACCTTTGTCCCAGTGGCCTGGTGACCAAGGAACCATGGGAGAGGAGGGGAACTATGTTACTTTCATATATTAGTGGTGGTGGTGTCACAATTGCCATTCACTTTCTCGAGGACAAGGACTGATTTTCTTATACTAATTTATCATTAAATGATTATGATGTCTTTGCTTGGGAAGGGCACATGCCTTTAATTCCAGGAAGTAATATGGTAGGACACAGAAAGATATATAAGGCATGAGGAAACAGGAACTGGTTTTCTTGAGGCTGAGGACTTCGTAGAGGTAAGAACATGGCTGGCTTGTTCTGTTTCTCTGATCTGTCAGCTTTTATCCTGATATCTGACTCTTTTTTTCTTTATTGATAAGTTCTTTTAAGATTTGTGTTACACTTTATCATAGTTTCAATGCCTGGGCTCCCCTTCTCTATTTCTTGTACTCCTTTGGGGATGCTTGCATCTATTTTTCCTTTTGCCCATTCATATTTTCCATTTCCTGAATTCCCTCAGTATGTGTTTTCTTTATTGTTTCTATTTCTATTTTTCTGCCATGAATATTTTCCTTCACCTGTTTGTTTATTTTTTCCTTAGGTTTCTTGGCATCTTTGAAGGGCCTTGTTGATTTCCCCTAATTTTTTGGTTGTCTTTTCCTTGATTTCTTTAAGGGAGTTTTTCATTTCTTCTTTAAGGACCTCTATCATCTTCATAAAGTTGATTTTAAGTTCTTTTATTGTGCATCAGCTGCATTGAAATATTCAGGTCTTGCTGTAGTAGGCCACATGGGCTGAGGTGGTGCTTTATTACCCTGACTGTTGTTGGTTGGATTTTAACACTGGTGTTTAGGCATCTGGGTTTGGGATGATTAGTTCTAGTTGCTGATTCCTGAGTTTCTCTTTGGATGACTGTTTTGTTCCTTGGTTTCTCTTTCCTCTTTGGTTTTCTCGTCATTGTGATCTGGTTTTTTGGTAGCTGGTGTGACTCTGATCTAGTAGGGTGTCTCCATGCAAGTTGTGATTGGTCTTCTGATGGTTATCTTGGCCTTTGGTGCAGAGAGTGGTCTCTGTTCATCTGATTGGTATGGCCTTCACTTGTTCCTCTGACTGATATGGCTTGTACCTGAGCAACTGAAGACTGTTCAACTGGTATGGCTTGTCTCAGTTCTGACTGATATGGATTGTGCCTTAGTGGTAGAAGTCTGCTGGGGTTGGGGCCAAGGCCCAGAAGCAGGGTTGGCAGTGAGATGGGACAGCATGGACATTGGGATTGGCCTTTGGGGACAAAATCCAGAAAGGGGAGTACTTCAGCTGGTAGGTAGGTCACTCACTTGTTTTGGCTTTGACTGGTGTGGCCTGCACCTGAATGGCAGAAGTCTGCTGGGGTTGGGTGTAGGGTCCAGTGGGCTGGGATGGCTAGGGCTGCAGGATGGGTCCCAGGGAACAGAAACTGGGGAGAAGCTCAGCTCTGTTGACAGGTGCATTCTGGTTCTGATGAGTGTAGTCTGCCCCTGAGTCAATATTAGTTAACTTTGGTAGAATCTTTAACATGTATTATTAGCTTATAAGAAGAAATATAATTATATAGTTTAACATTATATATCTTTCATGAAGTACCAGTTATCATTACTTCTGATATCAAAATAAGTTATGATTACCTATTTCATAAAAAAGAGTAAGTTCTGCACCAAATCTTACTATTTTTTACTTAAAAATGGGAAACAGTAAAGTATGAGTTTATCCTCTAGAATTTTTTTTAAATAAAGCTTGGCCTCACTTATCTGGAAAATTAAATGAACTGGGATACATAGCAAGAAACTTAAAGTACCTTATTTTTATATCACAGGCAATATTTAGTGAATTAGTCAGTTATATTGTCCAAATGATATTTCATGAATATCAAAATGACACCCTAACTAGAAAAGTATTTTTTGTTTGTTTACTTTTGAGACAGGGTTTCTCTGTGTAGCCTTGGATATCCTTGAACTTGCTCTGTAGGCCAGGCTGGCCATGAACTCAGAGACTGGTCTGTCTCTGACTCCCGAGTGCTAGGATTAAAGGCATATGCCACCACCGTTTGGCTTAGAAAAATCTTTTTATTGTACAGTGGCATGGAAGGTTTAAAACGTGCAAACAGAATGACCAAATTTAAACATACTCCAGAAATATTTTATTTCCCAGACGTCTCAAGTTTGTAACGTTTTCTATACTTAAAACTGGTAGTATTTAAAGCAGGGCTATTGATAATAGTTTTGTCTTAGTCACTGTTAGATTGCTGTGATAAGACACCACGAGCATGGCAACTCTTACAAAAGAAGCATTTCGTTGGGGCTTATTTACTGTGACAGAAGTTTAATCCATTATCATCATGGTGAGGAGTAAGGTACCATAAAAGCAGCTATGGTTTTGTAGAAATAGCAGAGAATTCTACATCCAGATCCCCAGGTATCAGAAAAGAAGGAAAAGAGAGTGGGGTGGGAGGGGAGGGGGGCTGTGTTGTATTTTTAAAACTTCAAAGCCCAACCCTAGTGACACACTTCCTCCAGTAAGGCCACACATCTTAATCCTTTTCAAATAGTGCCACTCCCTGATGGCTAAACTTTCAAATATATGAGGCTAGGGGGACCATTCTCATGTAAAACACCACAGCCTAGAAATGTTATTCAGAAATATATCTATTGCAGGTGCACATTCATTTCTATAGTATATACATTTGAAGCTATTACTAAACCTCTGATTGCTAGCAGGGGCAATTTACTAAGATGCTCCCAAAGTCCATGTTTCAGTGGCTCTTACACAGATTACTTCTGAGATGCCAAGAAAATCCTAGCAATGTGTTCATATGATTTTGTCATTATTTATTATTATTTTTGATTGCAACAATAAGGTGACTGAACAGCAGTCATCAAAGACATTAACATACTCATTTCGACTTCTTCTCTGTCTTACCAGCCTGCTAGCTAGCACTGCAATGAGTACATTCACTCTTTAAAATAGATTGTAATTTAGTTCACTGCTTATTTAAAGCTTCACTTTTATCCCCAGCATAGAAGTACCTGGAAGCACTCAAACAGAATTTCCTGCTCCAAGTTTACCGTGGAGCTCTCCTAGTTTGCCTTGATCATGGTGTCTCCTCACAGCAACAGAACAGTAGCTAAGACATTTACACCTCAAATACACACATACACAGGTATGCATGAGCACATGCATATCTCTTCTGAGGCTCAAAGCAGTCAACCTCAAATGTTGCAAAATGGTGACCTGATTTTCTATAGTTTTATTATTGACATTTTCCATTCTTTATGTCTTTACCTCACTTTCTGTGTTTATGGCATAATTCCCCATGCAAAATAATTTTACCTATCTTCTGTTTTTAGAGTTGGATTTTGAGAAACTTAAGCAAATAGAAAGATTTCTGAATTTATAATTTATAAGCTTTCATTAATTTTTTCTTCAGCAGGCTATCTATGTCTTATAATTCTGAAGACCCCTTTAGCCCATATCCTTCCTTCAAGGTGCCACATACTACTAAAAAGAAAACACTGAATTGATTTTAAAAACTCCCATCCACTCATTAGCTAGCACAAGGAAATCTCTTTTATGAGTTCTTAAAAGTTTTCAATTTTAATGAAAATACTGGCATATTTTCGATATCGTGAGAAAAATATAAATAAAGAAAACTTTAAATGTACATTAAAAAGTATTTTCATACTCCACCTTGATCACCATAAGAGAGCTTAGTGGTTGTAACAGTAAAACTCAGAATCCGTTGTGAACTGACTGATTCACCTCCTGTGCCCCTAAAGCTCATGCTGAATTAGAGAAATTAATGGGCAAACCAAAGGAAAGGAGAAGGCAGATGTCAATAATGCCTGCATTCCCAAATAAGCAAGACTATAAACAAAAGGAAGTCAGCAGTGGGTGGGTATGTCTTGGATGACTTGAAGGACTGGCAAATTAGATGTATGGACCTTTCTTTGTGGGTCAGCAGTCTAAATTCAGCCTGGGTCAGTTGATTCCAAAAAAGTCATTATTTCACAACTGACTCATACAGTCCCTGAAGGGAGTATGATTTTGCTCCAGGATTTGAAGATAGGAGTCTGCATCTTAGCCCTCTCATACAGAACAGTAATTGGCCCCCTTGTCAGCCACCTGGACAGAAAGGCCAGGGATTAAATGAAACCTGGAACTGAACTGCACTCACTATGGAGGTATGAGGAGCCTCAGCCCCACTTGCCAGACAGGATTGATAGCAAGAAAACACGTTTTCCTTTTCTTGCCTTGCACTGGGTGGATTTAAGGGGAAATTCTGAATACCGGATGTCAGCTTGCTATTTGTCCAAGGCACTTAAAACATTTTGAGGAGAAAGGGATTGCAAAGGACCTTATCAAATATTGCTTTTGGCATGGAGCTCTGCTTGACATGCTTCAACGTAAGGGTAAAATGCCATGGCCGCGTTACAGCCCGTGCATCTGTGAGGTCATCATCACACAGCTCACAAAGCCCACACTGAAATGTTTCTCTTTCAGGCACTTGGGGAGAGGTGGAGCTTAACGGATTTCCTTCTCTTTTTGTGATACCTAATAGAGTGGTCATTTTCCAACAGTTCGTAAATTAAGAAATAAAAAATGGATTTCCATGTTCATAATTTTTACTCAGGGCAGCTTCTGGAGTGTGTATTATTAGTTTGTCCTAATGCAAAACTACTGACTGAAACTAATCTCCTTAATGAGGTTCATTTGTCCTTTGACAAAGCAATAAATAGTTTCCTCAAGAAAAAACTTAACTAATAGTGTGGCCAATACTTTATAATTAATTTTCTTCCCCATCCTTGCAAGCATGAAAACAAATAGTGAATTTTTCATTTGTTCATCTCTTTAGAACAACTGTTTAGCAGAGATATGCTTGATTAATGGATTCAATTTGTCCCTTTCTTCTGTAGTCAGTTTTCATATTACACTGGTTATCAGAGGGTAGGACAATAATGTGGGCATTCTCATTGCCATCCACTCCATCAGTGTCAGCCTGGCTTCTAGCTCTGGGTCTGCCTCTTTAACCTTTGTCGTCCGGCAGAATCTTTCATCAATCTGTGTTACAGTCACCTTGGGAAGAAAAGGCAGAAGCACTCAGTCAGCACTTACAGGTAGTAAAGTGTGTCATTATTTCTAACAAAATGCTGGCAGCCGTGTACCTTTCATTTCCAACCGAAATATGATTTGTGAGATCAGCAACACAACTGTTAAAAGAGAAAAAATGGAAGGAACCACTCTGGCCACCACAAGGCCCTCCAGAATCAACAAGAACTGCACACAAAATGTCAAGTGTGTCCCTGTACCTGGGACCGTCGAAAATGACTGGAGCTAGTTTTGCAAATTGAATATTGTTTTCAGATAATAACAGACCTTTGTAGAGGTCAAATTGCATCATAAAAAATATAATAGCAGTCCTCATAAAACTGGCCATTTCCTAGTAAGTTCCAAATCTTCATGGTCCTAATATGTAGCTCAATTGACTTTTCAGGGTAACATAAATAACCACAAAACTTCAAGTAGAGATGATATTTTATTATTATTATTTTCACCTATGTGAAATATAGACTGTGTAGAAAAAATAGAATTGTTTAAAAAACTTTGGGTGTCAATTTTTAATGGCAACTAATAGCTTAAAATAAAACCTTACGCTTAGAGTTTTCCTGTGTGCATAAAATGTGGGGGGTTTTATGTATATTGTGGTGATATTTATTTGTGCTGAAATGTGGTGATATTTTATTTGTGTGTTAATAAATAAAGCTTGCCTGGAGATCAGGGGGAAAAGGCCAGCCATTTTAAATAAACAAGAAGTCAGGTTACACATGCCCTTAATCCTATCACTTAGCAGGCAGAGTCTCTGTGTGTTCAAGACCACACTAGGGAACACAGCCAAGCATGGTGACACAAGCCTTTAATCCCAGTACCAACCATAGAGACCTGGAGGTCTATACAGGTAGACAGATGGTGACAGAGCTGTGTAGGAAGAGGAAGTGAGGTAGTTGGTGTAAAAACCAATGAGAGGGCAGAAAAGCAAGGCATAAAAGCCTGGGTAGACAGAAAGTCCTGCTCCTGAGAACCTGCAGAGTTGGTGAGGTGAGGTTAGCTGGTGGCTTTCCATATTTCCCTGATCTCTCTAAGGCTTTATCCCAAATTACTGGCTTTGTGTTTGTTATTTAATAAGACCATTTAGAAATTCGTCTACAGTATGTAATGTCACAAAGGATTTTCCCTTTTTATATTAAAATATGAACTATACTAAGTTAGTATGTTTAAAACATAGAAAATATATTCAAAATATATACTTGTAGCTTAATTTTTTTTCCACAAAACTATTTTGGGTATTAAGGTCCAAACTTGAAAAAGAGTATTTCTATATTATTAAGCATCTCCTTTATATAGTTATTATAAAATTACTATATAATCTTCTTACAATACATGAGAATATCTTTGAATATTGTTATTACAGTATGGTGTACAACTATTTCAAATTAATGCATTAGGGAATAAATCAAAACCAAGACTTCTTTAAAGATTAAGTTTTTGACATTTATTTGAAGCAATCTTTTTTCAATAATTTTGGGAGATTAAAATCCCCAAGCATGATAAAACATCTAACATTTAAGAAATTGTTACAATTTCTATGTGACTGTGATAGTTTTAAATGGACATGGACTTAAGATTTAGATTCAGCTGCTTGTCGTTTTTGAGTTGCTGGTGTCATTCTTTTTTTGTGTGGGAATAACACAATTGTTCTAAACTTCTTACTTACACAAATATGAGGCACTGTTATATCATCTCACAATAGCAAAACAATTTCAGCATTTCTTGCTGTGTGTCAATTTTCATCATATATATTTTTTTAATTTCCAGAATTCCTTGTACTCACCCATCTGACCTCCCAGCCACTTACACAGTCTTCTCACATAAATACACACATACATGTGCCTACAGGCATTCTAACATCCTGTTGTGTGTACTCTTTCTCCTGTGTAGATATGTCTTTGTCTCTAGGGTCCAGTGTTCTCCCTTTTTCTGTGTCTCTGGTCAAAAATTCATATTCGTCTTTGTAGCTGGTATAAATTTCCCCTTTATTCAGAGTCCTTTTAGATCATTACATTTAAAATTGAATATTTCCTTCATAGTATTGAATATTTCCTTCATAGTACTGCTTCTCATTCTTTTAGTAACCCAATTATGATTTGAGATATAATTTTAAAGAATATATATGTATACACACATATATATATGTATATATATATATATACATATATACATACATACATACACAAAACGATTCTGCCCGGATTAGTGTTTTCTCTAATCTTATTGTATCTTTCTATCTTCTGCTTGCACAGAATGGAACACAGTAGCAGTGTATTGTGTATTGACTGGACAAAAGAATAACTTGTTCATAATTACAAATACACTTTGTTTTCAAATAACAAATTCTTTTTTTAATTAGTAAGTAAAATTTATATTAAATGTATTTTGCATAAAGTATGAAGCCAGTTATAAAATAATTATTTCAAAATCTATTTACCAGTTTATGTATGCTCATATACTTACTAAAACTAATCAAAGTATTTATCACATAAATGTCAAATATAAAATATTCTGGAAAAAAAGATAAATACCAACTTTTTCTTTTAAAATATTATAAATATAAAAGCTTTGTTTTACTTCAGATACTCATTTATAATACTAAAAAAATGGTTTATGTTGCAAAACATTATGTAATTTGGGGAGTTAAACTGTAATCTTGGATTTCTCAAATTATTCTAAGTCATCATCAGTTATTATTATGTCTCAGAAGAGTACTGTGGGGTCACAACCACAAATGTTTTAAAACTTTAAATATTTGTTTTATAAAACTCAAATATAAGAGACAGATTAAAGGAAAAACAAAGTCAGCAAAGCCATTTCTGTGTTAATTCTAACTTTAGTGGCTATTAGAGTGATGTACTTTAATTGTGGACAGGCAAATAGCTTAGAGATATTTATTGGTGATTTGAAAGGTTCTTTGTTGATTCCGATTTGATTCAGCTGAGGTAGAGCACCAGTCCCAAAATTTGTCTTCACTAACTCCAAAGACACTATTGTACAGGTGGCATTGGGGGAAAGGTGACGGTTGTTAGTCATTGTCAACAGAACTGGATTTGGAATGTCCTAGTAGTCATGCCTCCAAGTGTGTCTTTGAGGGCATTTCCAGAGAGGAAGGAAGACCTATTCTGTATGTTGGTGGCATCCTTTTAGTGCCTAGGGTTTGGTGGTAAATAAAAAGGGGAAAGAATTGAGCTGAGAACCATCATACAACTCTCTGTCTCTGTCTCTCTGTCTCTCTCCATATATATATATATATATATATATATATATATATATATAAGAAAGCTATATATATATAGCTTTCTTACTGTAGACACAGCATGTCTATTGGTGAAATTATTAAGGCCACTCCACGTAGTTAAAAGGGAGGTTTATTTAGTGACGTAACTTACAAATGAAGAGATAGGTAGGTTGCAGGGTCTGGGAAAGACGTAGCGCAGTCTGGCGGTGTTCTCTGGAGAACTCTGCTCAGTATACCTCCAGCGTCCAGGGTCCAGGAACCAAGCAAGAGGGCACATCCAGATCTCGGGTCTTCAGGGTCGTCTCTTGGCCCCGCCTTGTAGGCCTGACAGTTACCGAAGCCTCAATGGGGGATGGAACTTCCAGATCAAGGTTGGAATGGCTACCCACTACACATGTCTAGCTGTCTCACAGGCTAATGGCCACAGTCAGTCTTTCCACCCACCATACTTTCCCACCACATGTACTATGCCCACAGATGTGAGCCAAAATAAGCCTCCCCTTTCTTGGGTCATCTTTGTTTCAGGGTTTCTGTCACAGCAGTGACATAATTCAAGCAAAGCAGAGTATTGATGCTGACAAGTGGAGTTACTGGGATGAACCCGATCACGTGGTTTTTGAGATTTTGGAATTTGTTTGTCGAAGAAAAATGGAATAATTCGAAACTGCAGGCTCCAACCCAGAGTGTTGTATGTAGAACTTAGTGGGTCATTCTCATGGGAGTTTAGACGAGAACTATATGGATAGACAGTGGAGGCCTAGCTCATGAGATTTCAATGGGAAATCAAGGATTCTATGGGCAATATAAAGGGCTAGTCACTATTCATGTCACCTTCTAACTGGGTTCTCTCTGCTCATGCTCTGAAAATGTGAGTGAGCTCGCATGAGTAAAGGATTAAATTGTTTGGTGGAAGAGGCATTTTAATGCAGGCTGTGGAAGGGTATCTACTCATGTTATTTATTAGTCAGCTATGGTGAGAGACAGCAGAGATAAATTAAAAATACTGTTTGGCCAGGAAAAGAGGGTGTGTGAGTTTGAGAATGCAGTCAAGGTACACAAGGAGAAAGCAACTCTGATTGTTAAGGCGATTAGTTCCATTAAAGAGAAAACTTACTTTCTTCATGGGACAAAAGTAAAGGTACCTGCTGTGGGATGTTCTATAAGTTAAATGTGTTGCTCTGATTGGTTAATAAATAAAACACTGATTGGCCAGTAGCCAGGAGAAAGTTTAGGCAGGACAAGGAAAGAGGAGATTTCTGGGAAGTGGAAGGCTGAGGAAAAGAGATGCTGCCAGCCGCTGCCGTGAGAAGATGTTAAGATACTGTAAGCCACAAGCCACGTGGCAACTTATAGATTAATAGAAATGGGTTAATTTAAGTTATGAGAACAGCTAGCTAGAAGCCTGGTATGGCCATAGAGTTTATAAGTAATATAAGTCTCTGTGTGTTTACTTGATTGGGTCTGAGCAGCTGTGGGACTGGCGGGTGAGAGAGATTTGTCCTGACCGTGGGCCAGGCAGGACTGGAGAAGAGAAAACTCTAGTTACAGGTACCTTAGGGGAAGGAGTCACCTATTGAATGCTCTAAGGTGGAAATGCAAATCCATTTGAAAACCCAGAACCTTGCAGGAAAGCAATGACTAGGTAAGTGTTTTCTTTGCAAGTTTGGTCACATAGGTGTGGCAGTCACCACAAGCATTTTCAGCTAGCAATAGAATTTGTTAGCATGGGCTAATTTTGTGGGCTTGTAAAATGTAAGCCATGAAGACTTTTACTAAGGTTTTGGAAAGCCACTGGGATATGGGATCCTCGAGTAAATACATAGAAAGAGAGAAAGCAAACTGAGCACCATTGTGCATCTCTCTCTGCTTTTTCTGATTATAGATGCAATATGACTAGCTGCTTCCTGCATAGTCCTTAGAGATCAAACCACTGTTGCCTTCACATCTTTCCCACTGTGGGGAGACTACATCCTCAAACTGTGTGTAAAAAGCCCTTAAATATTTTTGTCATGACACTATGAAAATAACTAATAAAAGAAGATAAAACATTTTCCCAGTGTCTGGATTTTAATGTATTAAAGTATTAAAAGATAAAAATCCAGTCCTTTGTATGGTAGAGACCATCTCTCATGCAATAGACTCTTAACTAAAAACAAAGCAAATCAAAACACTTCATCTTAGAACAGGCAAATTTTTTTGTAGTTATTTTACTCAGGAACTTTTTGGAGACATACAAGTGCATGACTGTTTTGGCTGTATTTATTTATAAATTTGGTGTCCTCAATATTCCATATCCAGTGATTGAAAGCACATAATAAGTAAGAAATAAAGATGTGGCTGATGGTCAGTCCATGGACACTGTACATGCCTTTGAATCCACTATTACCTTTTGAATTCATATATATGCTATAATATAATTGTTCCATGGTTATGTGTAGATTTAAGAAACACGGTACTAATTCCAAGAATTATCAATGGCTAATGATTACTCTCAAAAACTATTTCTTTTATTTTTGAGGTTATAATGTCCTCTTTTTTCTACCACCCAAACTCTTTTCAACAGCTATTCTTGCTCTCTTTTAAATTAATGGCTTTTCAATATATATATATTCCTAAATAAAGCCTGCTCAGTCTGAATAATGTTACATATATATATATATATATATATATATATATATATATATATATATGTATACACATTTTCAGAGCTGACCAATTGATATTAGATAACCAACTTTTTTTTTCTTTCCTGTGGACTACTTCTCCCACTGTCAGCATTACTTAGTTACTTGTAGTTTCTGTGGAGGGTTGAGGCCTTCTGGTCTTTCCCTCAGCCACTTTAACATGGCTCTTGTCATTGTCCTTCTCCAGATCCTGTTTAAGCAATCATGTTAATGGAACTCTCTAATCGTAGCTTCTAACACTACCAGCACTAACATAGTCTCAGAGTCAGTTCCCTCATCCCTTGGCTCTTGCCATCTTTCTCCAACCTCTTCAGGAATGTTCCTGAGCCTTAGGTGCTGAGGTTGTTTTGAGAAGGCTGTTTTCAGTTTTGTTTCATCGTTTTGTTGGTTTTTGTTTGGTTTGGTTTTTTAAGTTACACCGCATTAGTATCTTCATGAGGTTAGGACAGGGTGACTGGATATTTGTTAGGTGACTATACTGTGCTTGAGGCTTAGTTCTAGGGCCACTCTTATAATCATTAATTATAATAAGTTATATATTATTTGGACATATATTATTCCATTTTTTGAAATGGGCATAAGATGTAACTCTCAAAGATACAAGGCATACATATTCAATTGAAAGACCCCACTTACAGCAAGCTTTTACTCAGCCTAAGAAATGCCATTCTGCAAGGCAGGGAAAACAGGGAGTTCATGACTGTGGCTGGCCACCTGGCCTTGGTAAAGAGAGCTGTGGTCAGCCACCCAGCCTTGGGAGAAAAACCGTTGAGTCAAAATAAGACATCTGTGGTTAGCTACCCGACCTTGGGGAATAAACAGTTGGGCTGGGAAAACACCCACAAGGCCAAGTCAGACACACACATCAAATTCCCGAGAAGTTTAAGAGTTCACCCTGACCTCTATTGAATCCACCAATGGGAACCCTGTAACTATGCCTCTCGCTTCTGTAACCGCGCTTCTGCACCTGGAAACCTTTAAAAAGTCCCCCTTACCCTAGGAGGGCGCGCAAGTCTTCCGAGAGACTTTGTCGCCCCCAGGTACCTGTGTAATAAACCCTCTTGCTGTTTGCATCTGATCTGTGGTTTCGGCGTGTTCCCTGGGGTTGGGGTCTCTCCTGAGGGAAGATCTCCTCAGGGGGTCTTTCACAATAACCTTGAAAATAGAATGTTTGTGCTTGTTTATTAAAAAGGAAGTGACAGTGGACTCGGTGGCATCTGCCTTTAATCTCAGCACTCAGGAGACAGAGTCAGGTTGATCTCTGGGAATTTGATACCAACCTGATCTACATACTGAGTTCTACCAAGTCCCATGGAAAACCAGGGAAAGTCTCACTGGGTACCTGTGGCTCTTCCCAGCACTTCTAACTCTGCCCCTACTACCCTAAACCTCTCCAGCCAAGGGGCTGGACTTGGCTTCTCTTCCCCCAGCCTCTCTTTCCTACATAAACCTGCCATTCTCTTTGTATTCCACTCTTGGCTCCTGACTAGCTCATACTTGGTTGTCTTCATTTTCCTCCTGACTCTCTTCTCTCTCTCGTACTCTCTCAATCCCTACCTCTCACTCCATGGGCAATTCAATCTGACACTTTAGAGATGCCTTTGGCTACAATAAAACCCTTCACTGTAGCAAGCATTTTTGTCAAATGCCAGCTCACAAATAAGACATGGAGACTTCTTATTAATTATGAAAGCTTGGCCATTAGTTTAGGCTGGTCCCACTAGCTCTTATAACATGAATTACCTGTTTTTATTAATCTACGTTCTGCCACATGGCTTGCTTACCTCTTCTCTGTACAGTGTATCTGACCTCTTCAGTATCT